>NC_089491.1:222465830-223097369 GCF_036850765.1 Saccopteryx bilineata | reverse complement strand
AGAGGGCAAGAATGACCACAAGGAGGCACTTTTGGGGTGTAACTCAGTAATTCATTGGAGAGATGGCAGTGGTTGGACTAAAGTAGTAAAATGAAGAACTATCCCAATCATTTACAGATAATAACACCATCTAGAATATTCTTCACTGTCAATTCCACATAGCCAGTTGATTCTCACCATATGTAGTAAAATAGTTAAGTGGTGGTTTCCCATATTTACTACCTTTATTTTTAGTATACTATATTTACTTGTAAGTTGATATCACTTATTTTTTGATAATTGCATTTTTATAATTTGATATTTAAAAACCAGCTCGAAGAAGACTGGAGAACTTGAGAAGCAGCTGTCGTGAGCCAGTCCAAGCCAGCTCCGGCACACAGCAAGCACAAAGACAGAGGTCCAGGAAGCACGCGAGAAGCTTGGCTCACATAGGGAGGTAGATGGCCTATCACTCACTCGGAGTGGAAACGTGGACGAAAACCAGGTCAGTGCAGAGGGGGAGGCATTTGTTTGGGATCATGGGATGAGAATCAAACCTGTCAAGTCAGACATGTCAACCAAACCTCCCAGTCAGCAACTGGCTACACAAATCTGGACCAGCTTAGAGGACGTCCAGCATTGGTGGAAGACAGCTGTGGGCAAGGGAGACTCCCCAGGGAGAGAGCGTGTCACTGAAAGAAGGGGAAATGGGTCCAGATATCAAGAAGCTCCACTTGAGAGCTCAGTAAGGACCAGCCTGCAAACGGCATCGAGATGGTCCACTCAAGGGATGAAAGGCCCCCGGACAGGTGGTGCTACAGAGGCCAAGAACTGAGGCGTGGCGAGATGAGGCCTGCCACGTGAGAGCTGCCACGTGAGAGCTGCCACTGCCAAGAGACTGAAGAGAGATGAGAACTCTGAGAACTCGAGGTGATCAATGACTTTAATTAAAGAACAATTTCAATGCAGAATTGGGTGGAATCCAGATCACGGAGAACTGAGGAGTAAACCCAAAGTCAGAAAATAGAGAAAAATTTTTTTCTGGAAGCTTGGCTATAAAAAGAAGAAAATGTGTAGACTCACATGTGGAGTAACAGAGGGTTGAGGAAATGTATTATTTTACAGGAAATAAAAAACCTCATTTGAGTCCAAAAGTCAACTGATTGAATCCAGTAGAAAAAAAACAAGATCCAAGGAAGAATAGTAATAAGTGATGATGTCATGAGAACCAGGAAGGATTCCAAAAATAGACCCAAATGCATAGACTTTATTATATGTTTAGGGTATTTCATATTATGGGAGAAACTTGATAGCCATTCAAAAAATTGTGAATTTATATATAAATCCATAAATCAAAACAAGCTTCAGAATTTTTTTAAATGGAAATAATAAAAGTATCATATATAAGCATGGATAATTTGTTTTATCTTATAGTTCAAAAGGACTTTTTAAGTATGATACAAAATCTAAGAGCCTTAAAAGAGAAAATAAATATATTTGACAACATAATTTTTTATTATTGTTTATTGATTGACATTAGAGAGACAGATAGAGTAAGGGATAGAGAGAGAGAGACAGAGAAAGGGAAGGACTCATTTATTTTCCACCTAGTTGTACATTCATTGGTTGCTTCCCGTATATTATGCCCTGACGGGGGATCTAACTCTCAACCTTGGTGTTGCAGGACGACATTCTAACCAAAGGAACTAACCGACCAAAGCCAACAACATAATTTTGTTTTAATCTGCATAACAAAACACCATAATCAAAGTAAAAGAGAACTGGAACACTGTGAAAAAATTACTGTAACTCATGTCACAAAAGGCTTTCTGAAAATAGAATAAAGCACCTACCTATAAAGCCATACCTAAAGCACAAATCAATGAAAAAATAAGCAAAGAATATAACAGTTCTCAAAGAAAACTTCAATAGCTCTTAAGTTTAGTATCACACATTATAAGAAAAGAAGTGCAAAACACAACTACACTGAGATACCATTTATTATCTATCAGATTAGAAAACATAAAATGTTTGTTTATACATGGATTTGACAAGTAGTAGAGAACAGTAATTTTATGCACTGGCTGGTCCACGTGTAAATTGGCAAAGCCTCTGTGGGCACAATTAGGTATTTAAAAATTACAAACAAACCGACACTTAGAACTTGCAGTTTCACTCCTGGGAATTGATCATACAGCTTTGACTGACAATCTGCTATATTTCCTCCATTCTTAAGATGTGTCTTGAGAATTGGCATTAGTTTTACAAAAGATGCTGTGGCTTATTAGCAGCAATCCCCCCCTTTTTTAATGGCACATAAAATAGTAGAGTGTCTTGGTATGGAGGCAGATTAGAGGATGCCAGTTTGTAGATGAATTGTTCATTAGAAAAGGATCTGGGAAAGGTGATGACGACATATGACACATGAGCACAGTACTATTATTCATGTAAACTGCGTGATCTAGAGTTGTAGTCCAGGTTCTATATGCATTAAAAGACACGTGTATATATGCATGTGCACACATATAGTGCATATATGTGTATTACTCCCACTCACAGTGTGTTTCTCTGTGTGCCACCACTCAGCCACTTCCAGGGAAGGGACCTGGGCATCTGCAGAAAAGAACTGAAGAAAAACGATACATTCTCTTTTGCACTTTGTAAACATTATGCAAATGAGTCATGTAAAAACTGTAAAAAAAAAGTAGATCATCTAAAAATGAATACTATTAAAATTTTTTAAATGTACCATTCACATTGCACAGCCCTGCTTTGTGGTGGCTTCACAGTTATGCTTACCTTTTGATGGCCTGCATGGACCATGTCGCCACAGGGTCAGGAGATAAAGAAGGAGAGGACATTTGTGCTGCAGAGCTATCCTTTATTAGGCATCTAGCTATGGCAGGAAATTCTTAATTCAATAACTGAGTATTTTTTCTTTTGGTCTGTAGTATATTTACTATCATAAACCCTTTAAAGTATGATTTGGGGTGACTAGGCTGCCAATGTTTAGAAATGAATCCAGTTCTAACATTTTTTTTTAAATCCTTATTACTTTTTTTTTTATCATAAAAGCAATTTGTTCTCAGCAAGTGGGGGAAGAAGAAAGGAAAGGAAAAAGAAAGGGAAGGGAAGGGAAAGGAAGGAGGGAGGGAGGGAGGAAGGGAGGGAGGAAGGAAGGAAGGAAGGAAGGAAGGAAGGAAGGAAGGAAGGAAGGAAGGAAGGGAGGAAAAAAGAAAAGGAGGGAGGGAGGGAGGGAGGAAGGAGGGAGAAAATAAACACTATAAAATTGCTACGTTGGAAAATAGAAATACCTTTTAGCAAGGGAAGCAGTGAGGAGTTAAGGACTCAGCCAGGTTTAGTAACGTCTATTGCAAACTGATTTGGTATTTAAAGAACAGTGTTTTTATAAGTTGACAGAGTTGTCATGACCCTGCTAATGTCAAGAATGGCTCAAAACGTCTGTGTCAAGTTTTCTTAAAACAATCTTGCTTCCTTGTGCAGATGGTGGGAGTGACTCATGCACAGAGGAGAGTGAAGTGTCCTATGTTGGTTTGTAAGTTCCTTGAGGCCACCTCTGTCTTCTCATCACCAGCCTGTGCACCTGGCACACATGGGTGGTTGGTAAGCACTAACTGAGTGCATAAAGAGGTGGAATGGAATATTGCAAATCTCACCACTCAAACCTCAAAACAAAACCCCCAAGTTGAGGGGTCTGAATAGGTTATCAATTTTTTTTTTCTGAGTCTAAAAAGTGACATAATATACAATTCTTGCTATGGAAATTAAAACAATCCATGCAAAGGTGATCACACAGCTCCAGAAATGAAGTCAGGGTATAACATATACTTGTAGTTATGATGATTACTGCTGGGATGGCATTTGGGCTGGTGGGCAGAGTCAGGAAGTGCAGGCCCCCTGGAGATGTAGGGTTGGCAATGACTGTATTATCAGGGCATGAGGCCCTTCAGACAAGGCTCTACCCATCCTTCCCTGTGAATATGCAGGGGACATACAATGTTCAGCAAGTGAAGAAAAGCCTACGTTCTTCTAGCTTCTGGTTAACACAAAGAGGGTACTTGGCCGCTGTCTGCTGAGGGCTGCGGGACAAACCACATATCCATAAAGATTGGTGTGACTACACTTGAAGGCACTAATTTCTTCTGAGCCCTCAACCTCAGAACCCTGGTCAGACATCTCAGTCAAACCTTTAACTCCTGCCCTAAGCTTGCTGCCCATTGCCTATCCTGGGGCTCTTTATAAAATATAAATAAAAATATAAGTAAAGATTAATAAAAATATGATAGATAGTAGATATCAATATTAGAAACCCTAATACCAACTGTAAATGATATTAGGAAATGTGTAAATCCATTATGATATGTTCATTTAGAAACAGTTGTTTGAAGGATGAGTTTAAATTTTTGGTATTCACATAAAAAACTTCTGATGATTGCATCGGTCTATTTTTTATTTAAGTATAGTTGGTGTACAATATTATATTAGTTATATTAGTTTCAGGTGTACAGTATAGAGATTTGACATTTTCAGACCTTACAATGTGATCACCCCACTAATTCTAGTAATCATCTGTCACCATGCAAAGTTACCACAATATTATTGTCTGGGTGTCCATCGATTGCTGAATGGATAAAAAGATGTGTTGTGTGTGTGTGTAATGATATGAAATATTGGGGTGTTCCAAAGTTCATTCTCAACAGGACACTCTGTGCCAAAGCCCCCATGCCTGTTTTTGTCATTGCTCCCTATGCTGAGCTCCTGCAGTTCACACAGACTCTCCTATTGACATGACCATCACAAAGAAGCTCCTGTCCCACCCTCAAATGTACTCTTAACCTCCCTTTGCCTTCTGACTCTTCACTCCATTTTCCAGTCCCTGAACTGCCATTGAATTTGTCTGTAAGTTTAGTCTTTTTCTTTGGTTCCTCTCTTCTGCCCAGCCTTGCCAGTGGCAATTGTTTTTAAGACTCAAGCCTTCTTTGCCCTGAGCTCTGGCATGCCTCCTGGCCGGGTGCCAGACCCAAGCAGGAATGAACCAGACAAACTCTAACACCATTTGCTGCCTGGTTGCCCAGCACTGTGCTTCATCTAGCTTGAACTCAGACACTTATCATTGCCAATATTTAATGAAGATGATTTTCTTTATTGAGAAAAGACATCCTAGAATGGGAGAGGTATGCTGGGCTTGTGATATAAAGTAAAATAATTAGGCCTTGGGTTCAGAGGGCTGTGTTTAGTTCTTTTGTTCATTTAGCAAGTAGTCTTCACCACTGTTTCTTGAGTTAAGCTATTTTCTCATAAAACAGGCTGAAACATTTGTCCTGTCTACCCCTAAGATTGTTGTGAGGCTCAAAAGTTCATGAAATGAGAAAACATTCCACAAATTATAACGTACTCAATAAATATTTTGCTGTCAATAATGTTATTACAAGGGCAGTTGATGGACTAAATGGATGCCAAGGGACAGCTTCATGAGTTACATCAAACAATAACTTGCATTGACATGGGCTTGCTTGTGACTCAGTGTAGCACGTGGTTGGGAGGGAGGTTTCTGCAGGCAGAGTGTCTAATTTGGGTACTCGCAACACCTCTTCCTGCCTGTGTGAGAATCAGCTTCTTCTCTAACTGTGAAATTTGTGTGAGGCTATGTATTTAATTGAAGTGAGGATAAGGAAGATAGGACTATGATACTCACTCATCCCTGCTCAATGAATATAGTGTCATTGTTACTGCTATGTTTAGTTGAACTGAGTCAATTAATAGAATTAGAAGCAGGATCCAAAAAGAATGGCACCTCGACCCTTCTCTCCAGTGTAAGGTAAGGTCTTTAACTACAGTGGTCCAGGCTCTTTGTGGATTCATTCTCACTAATTAAATTGAGAGATCAGTTCAAAACGAGATGTGAGCCTGACCAGGTGGTGGCACAGTGATTAGAGCATTGGACTGGGACTCAGAGAACCCAGGTTTGAAACCCTGAGTTCACCAGCTTGAGCGCGGGCTCATCTGGTTTGAGCAAGGCTCTCCAGCTTGAGCCCAAGGTCGCTGGCTTGAGCAAGGAGTCACTCGGTCTGCTGTAGCACCCTCCCCCCCAACAAAGCACAAATGAGAAAGCAATCAATGAGAAACTAAGGTGCCGCAACAAGGAATTGATGCTTCTCATCTCTCTCCCTTCCTGTCTGTCTGTCCCTATCTGTCCCTCTCTGTGTCTCTGTCAAAAAAATAAAAATTAAAAAAAAAATAAAATAAATCAAGATGTGAAATTCTTAATTAGCAGTGGGGACTAGTACTGATTAACGTATAACAATGCTTAGTAACACTCTTTGGAGGATACCTCCAGGCACACAGGGCTATTCAATGGGAAGGGAGAGTGAGCCAAAGGCTGATGAAAAGGAAAATTGTTTGTGGTTCTCCCTTTGTCTCTCCAGGTGTGCAAAAAACGCTCTGCCCAGGAAACCAGAGGACTACGTTCCCAAAAGACATGGACCAACTTTCAAGACACAACCTCGCCCACCGGCTGACACCTCCATGGGCACTGCTTCCAAGTTCACACCCAGTTTCCTTCATTCCATTCAAGCCCTTGGTCATTCACAGCAGCTTGTTTTGGAACCATTTTGCAGAAACCACCAAGAACAAAGCAGTTGCTAGTCACCGTAGTGTTTCCTGCCCCAGAAGAGTCCTTTAGATCTGCCTTGGCTACAGCAAGACAAAGCCACCCCTTGTTTTTTAGTGTGCCTTTGTTCTTTCTGACTCTTGTACATTATCAGTCATTTACTCTTTTTTTTTTTCTAAAAACATTTCACAGTGTAAATTGTGGCAAGGAAAATGGTGTGCTTCCTCTGGTTCCAGATAAGGAAAGCTGTAAATAATTTAAAATTCCTGCTGTGCAAAATTACCCAAACAGAAAGTGCATTTTTTGTGTGTGCTTGGCACTGAACAGGGTAAAATAAGAAATTGTGCCAATTTTCCTACAGGTGAAATTTTAGCTGCTTTAGAACATAAGCACTTTGACTCAGAAATAAGTAATGTAATGAGATTTCTTGCAGGGCATGACAGCCTTAATGGGAGGCCGTAAGAAGAATGGCCCACATTTACCTTCAAAAAGAAAAAAGAGTCACAAAATTACTTATTAAAAGTCTGCTCCCAGGACCATTAAGCCACACCCCCAGACTCCAAGATTGTACTAACAAATAGTATTTAGGCAATCACAACTGTCCGGATAAGCACACCAAATTTCCATGAAAAGGTATTATTTTACAGCACAAAACTCTGATATGTATGTTATTTGAATCTCTGTAAGCCACTATATTTTGAAACATCAATGTGACCTATTGTCCATCCTTTAATTAAAAGGTGGCCCCATTTGTCATAAAATGGGACCGTGTTTCACCTGACCCTCCGTCACTGTGAGCACCTCCAGAAATGCCCTGTTGTCTGGGCAAGGCCCGCAGGTGGGTACTAAGACTGGTCAAGCTCCATTCTTACGAACTGGAAGGTTTCAGAGCAAGAAGGGAGAAGCCACCTTGCCTCCGGAAGTTAACTCACATCCTTGGGAAGTTAACTCACAGCTGCATAGAGAGTGATAGAACCCCAGAGAGATTTACCTGATACTAGAAGTATGTTTATGTTTCAAGGGGGAAGAAGGGGAAACTGTTCCAGGTCCCCGCAGCTGGGCACCAGGGCTCACTGGGCCTTTGAAGGGACGTGATAACATTCCATAGTTAATAAGGAGAACCCAGCCTCCTTTCCCTTCCACCCCTCATAAGCAAAGATTTTTCTCTTCCTTTTTGAAAAGGGAAGAGAGACCATTCATTATTCACCTAGATGCAGACTTTGAAGTTTGTCTAGGTAGGACATCTGACCTGGCTCTCATCACATCAGCCCAGGGTGTAAAAATCAGGGAGTGGTCACTACTTGCTAGAACAATGAATAAGGCATACCTATGTCTAATCAGAACTCCTCATGTGCACACTCAAGACAAAGTTAATAAGACAAATATCAAAACCCCACAGTGATTCAAAGGAAAAAGTTACCTTACTTTGTTCCTCTTTGAGCTGCACATGCACCCAGTCAAGGCAAGAGGGGCTGGTTTGAAGGGAGAGAATGGGGTCAGTGGAAGGAATTCCAAGTTCATCTAGTGCTGCTGTTGGTGCTATTGTCTTTGCCAAATATATGGGGTTCACTTTAAGTCTGTTAAATCAGGAGCTCTCCACCTCAGCACTCCTAATGGTTTGGGCTGAATAATTCTTCAATGTGGGGGACGGTCTTGTGCATTGTAGGAGGATTAGCAGTAACCCTAGCCTCTATGAACCACATGCCAGTAGAAACGTCCCCACCCCTGAGTTGTGCCAAGCAAAAATGTCTCTAGATATTTCCAGGTGTCCAGTAGGGGGCAAAATTGCTCTGGTTGAGAATCATTGTCATAAATGCACTTGTGACACTAACTATATACACCATGTAGCACTAGCCACAGGTGACACTAGAGGGGCTGGTCTTATGCACAGGCAGATCAGGTTGTTACTTAATGGTCTATACAGGTCTTCCTAGACAATCCTAAATGGAAATTCCATTTAAATGGTAACCAAACCTTTTAATTCACACTGATAAACTTAATCTGCAAGTGTCCTTGGGGAAGGGTCAGTTGATAGGTCCACTTGAAAGACAGTGTCAGAAGAGAGGGCTGACATAGTAGATGCTTCTTGTGGGGACCAGCATTTGATAGAGGGGAAGGACTCAGACTTCTGAGGGGCAAACGGTGCAGGAATTAAAGATCAATGTGCCAGAGATGAGATTCACTTAATATAAAATTGTGCAAAAATGAGCACCACTGAATAATGAAATATTCAGAAAACAGAACACGCAACATTGGACAATGCCATAAAACTCACCATGTCTGGGATGGGAAATGAGGCCCACTGTGAGCCCTGTCTTAGAGCACAAACAAACGGGCAGAGATGTCAGCTTGAGGGAGGATGCGATGAGCAGAGCCCCTGACAACCAGCACCTTTCTCTGGTTCCTATGAACCTCAGGACCACTTCATTGCCTGGACCATACATGTGCCTTAAATTAAGGTTGTTTATCCAAATACCCTTCTTGTCCCCTGGACTGAGATTTCTGTGGGCAGTTCCTTGTCTTCACCATTACTATTTCCACCAGGGTGCCTCGCCCAGAGTCTGACACCCAGGAAGATCAGGAAATAGGCGAATCCGTGCCCAAGAGAAGTACTGCCTTCATTAACCTCTGCAGAGTGGGTCTGTCATGTTGTTGGCTGTCCCTTGAGATTAAAGATGCATTTTAGAAGGTCAGCCCCTTGTGGATGGCTTTGCATACCTGCCACAGTGGACAGCCTACAGGATAGGAGAACTGGGCACCATCACCACTGCCTCAAGGGCTCTCAACATGAAGGTATCAAATCCCCATATAGAATATAGTCTGTAGCATAAGTTACCACAACCTTAGCAGCTTGAAACAACATCCAGTTATTACATCACAGTGTCTGTGGTTCAGGATTGTCGAGCACAGCGAATCTGGGTCTTTGCTCAGGGTCTCACAGGCTGCAGTCAAGGTGTCCGCTGGGCTGTGGTTTCATCTAGAAGCTGGACCAAAGAGGACTTCAATTCTAAGCTCATGCAGGTGGATGGCAGGATTCATTTTCTTGAAGTCATAGGAATGAAGAGTTATAATTTCTCCATGGCTGCTTGCCAGAGGCTGTCTACAGTTCCTACAGATGCCTAAGGTTCCCTGCCACATGGCTCTCTCCATAGATAGTCCACAGTATGTTCCTCAAGGCCTGCAGAAGAGCAGAGCCAGACTTCGAACAAGACAGCCTTATTATAAGAAATCTCAACTCCTTTGGAATATTCTATTAACAACATGTGAATCGGGTATCCACCCCCACTCATTGGAAGGGGTTTCTCAAAGGCATGGGATCATTGGGGATCACAAGAGGCTCTGTCCACCACAGGAAGAAATAAAATTAAAGAGAACTGTCACCTCTCTCTCCTGCACAGCATCCAGCAGCTGTTTGCAAGGGAAGTGACACCATCACTTTGCAACAACTGTGGTTATTCCCCATTGAGGGGCAAAGCTAAAGAGAGAAAAGTGGGCTACCAGGTGGTGTCCCCCTTTTCCATGCCACAAACCACAAGGCAGGAGGTATCCGGGCCAGAGAGCAGGGTCACCTCTCACTCATCCCTCTGACCTACATTCTCCTGCACAGAATGGAATCGGGGAGAGAGAAGACGGTCCAATCACTTCTGATACCTTGGAACAAAATGCTGCATTTCATAAATATTAGGTGTGGCAGGAAACCCAAGGTCACACTAACCCTTTCCCACCCCTGCACAGAACCGAATGCCCTTAGCTTAATCTTGGGAGCAGCCAGCATCTTTTTTTGGAATGAGGGGTCACACATGGAAGCTTCTCCTCCTGGAAACCTGGCCCATCCTCCCTTCATCCACTCCGATCAACTTTGTTCTGGATTTTCCTTGGAATTCTCTTCCAACTTCATGAGAAGTACACTCGTTCCGCCTCACTGGTGTGCTTCCAGACCCTGTTCTTACCCACTGTTTGACTAAGCACAAAATGTTTTCTTCATCAGGAAAATTTAATTAAGAGGCCAATTACTCAGCTTGCCCAATCATGCCAAAGGCTAAAAATAGAGTGAGAAAAAGTCCTCCCAGCCAAAGAAGCAAAAGTGAACCACATTCTAAACCACTCTCCGCAGTGACTTTGTCAAGGAGGAAGTAGCCACTATTTCTCATTACCTGAATGAAGCACTGTGTTCTGAGTTAGCTCCTTGACTTTCATCTTCCCTCACCCCCACCCTACCCAAGATGGTTATTTGATCTCATCACACAATTCAAATTGCTCCTTCTCCTCATTTACCCTATTTCTTAGTGGCCACAGATAAAGATGTGCTCCTGGCTTGTAGCCCACTATGACCACTGCATTGTTTTCCTTTGATTCTCACAGAAGTCACTTGCAATTTCTTTTACCTCTCACTGCATGTGACACTTGAACACTTTTTACTTACTTTGATCCTTTTTTGAAAATATTGTCAGCTGTTCATCAACTTAGACATCTTGGGTTTGTAGCAGGGGTCAGGAAACTTTTTGGCTGATAGAGCCATTAATGCCACGTATTTTAAAATGTAATTCCATGAGAGCCATACAATGATCAGTGTACATTGCGCATTATCCAATAAAAATTTGGTATTGTCCCGGAGGACAGCTGTGATTGGCTCCAGCCACCCGCAACCATGAACATGAGCAGTAGGAAATGAATGGATTGCAATACATGAGAATGTTTTATATTTTTTTAAGTTATTATTTTTTTTTATTAAAGATTTGTCTGTGAGACATCAAAAGAGCCACATCTGGCTCACGAGCCATAGGTTCCAGGCCCCTGGTTTCTAGCCTTGAAAAAGTCTTCAAAGACATCAGCCCCCTCAGCTTACAAAGGAGGATGGTAGGAACAATGCCATCAGGTAACTTGCCAAGTCTCCTATGGTGACTTCATGTGAGCAGAATTAGGTCACACATGAATCCTTGAATTTACCAGACCCTAGACTGGCTTTATGGAGACAACCATGGAGACAGTAGACTGCCAGATTTACTGTGACTGATGAGAAGACAGGGTCACAACTAAACTACAGCCCAGAAGAACCTAAAAGGAGCCACACTTGGGCAATCACTTCTGGGAGCTGATCACAGGCTTCCCCCCTGCATTCTGCATTTTTCAGTAGTTTTCTTTCTTACCTTCCTGGGACCCATGTTTCTTGTAATACTTGCACTAGATGCTTTCATCCTCCAATTGTGCTCCCTCTACCTCTAATCTAGTGACTTTATCAGTCCACGTGCTACCAGTAACCCTCTTCTTCAACTTGAAATGTCACCTTTCTAATCATGTCCTACTAACAGCGACCTGATCATTCCTGTCTCCTGTGCACCATGTAGTTATAAGAGCTATGATTTTTGGAATGCCCAGCATGTACCCAGCACTGTGGTTGATAGTAATCATGTATCAATGTAATCATCAAAAAACCCCTATGAACTAGGTGTTGTTTCCACCCTATGTAGGAGGAAACTGGAGCCTCAGGAAGGTTGATGACTTGCTCATTCTCATCCACTAGTTCAGTGTAGTGTCAGGATTTGAACCTACATCTCACTCTGGAATCCACATTCTTTCTGACACAGCACAGTATCTCAATGTGTCTGGAATTTTTCCTTGGGACCCCTTAGTACACATACACATCAGGTTATTTATTCTCATTCATACATAGAAAGGAGAATGCCTGTATCAAAGTGTACAACTAGTGACTCACAGTTCCCCAGGCTTTGTTCCAGTTCACACAATCATCACAAATGCATGTATATAGTGCACTCTTCTATTTTGAACAGGCACACATCTCAACCTTAGAGAACTCCCAAAGTGAACAAAGATCTGTGCAGTCCAAGATTCGTACTGTCACTCCCTGCCCTCCTGCCACCATCTTGCACTCTGACCACTTCAAAGTCACATAGACTATTTGTCTTACAGCCTTCTTATGTGCTTGACAGCTCATGTCCTTGCCAGGGATGTGGAGAATTTAACATGGTGGTTTTCTGGTTTTTCTGTGTGTTCTGAGTGTGCTGACCTGATTAGTGCTATATAATGTTGAAACATTTTGAGATTTTTTTAAATTCAACTTTTCTTTTTTTCCTTTTGTTTCTGAGTTTCTTTCCCCTGTTTGCCATTTCCAGGATAATGTTTTTTGGTCTACCTCTAAGTAGTCCTTTATGACTCTACCCTGAATGTTTCCTGTTCTTTGTGTTGTTTCTAAATAAATTGCAGTTTTCTGGGCTCTAATTAAAGTGCCCCACAGGCTGGAGCCAGTTTTCCTCTGCTTTGCGTGATATTGTGCTTTCTGATCCTCCTTCTGGGTGCTGAATTCTTCTGTACAGGGTTGCCTCAAATGCTCATAAGAACCAGAGACAATCAATACTCAGAAATCAGAGGCATTTTTATACACCAACAATGAACAGTCAGAAAGAGAAATTAAGGAAACAATCCCCTTCACTATTACAACCAAAAAAATAAAGTACCTAGGAGTAAACTTAACCAAGGAGACTAAAGACTTGTACTTGGAAAATTATAAAGCGTTGATAAAAGAAATCAAGGAAGATACAAACAAGTGGAAGCACATACCGTGCTCATGGTTAGGAAGAATAAACATCATTAAAATGTCTATATTACCCAAAGCAATTTATAAATTCAATGCGATACCAATTAAAATACCAATGACATACTTCAAAGATATAGAACACATATTCCAAAAATTTATATGGAACCAAAAGAGAACACGAATAGCCTCAGCAATCTTAAAAAAGAAGAATAAAGTGGTAGGTATCACACTTCCTGATATCAAGTTATACTACAAGGCCATTGTACTCAAAACAGCCTGGTACTGGCATAAGAACAGGCATATAGATCAATGGAACAGAACAGAGAATCCAGAAATAAACCCACAGCTCTATGGACAACTGATATTTGACAAAGGAGGTAAGGAAATACAATGAAGTAAAGACAGCCTCTTTAACAAATGGTGTTGGGAAAATTGAACAGCTACCTGCAAAAAAATGAAACTAGACCACCAGCTTACACCACTCACAAAAATAAACTCAAAATGGATCAAAAACTTAAATGTAAGCCATGAAACGATAAGCATCTTAGAAGAAAACATAGGCAGTAAACTCTTCGACATCTCTCAGAGCAATATATTTGCTGATTTATCTCCACTGGGAAGTGAAATAAAAGACAGGATAAACAAATGGGACTATATCAAACTAAAAAGCTTTTGCACAGCTAAAGACAATAAGAACAGAATAAAAAGACAAACTACACAATGGGAGAACATATTTGACAATACATCTGATAAGGGGTTAATAACCAAAATTTATAAAGAACTTGTAAAACTCAACACCAGGAAGACAAACAACCCAATCCAAAAATGGGCAAAAGAGATGAATAGACACTTCTCCAAAGAGGACATACAGATGGCCAATAAGCATATGAAAAAATGCTCAACATCACTAATCATTAGAGAAATGCAAATTAAAACCACAATGAGATATCACCTCACACCAGCCAGAATGGCGCTCATCAACAAAACAACACAGAATAAGTGCTGGCGAGGATGTGGAGAAAAGGGAACCCTCCTGCACTGCTGGTGGGAATGCAGACTGGTGCAGCCTCTGTGGAAAACAGTATAGAGATTCCTCAAAAAATTGAAAATCAAACTACCTTTTGACCCAACTATCCCACTTTTAGGAATATACCCTAAGAATACCATAGAATGGCTCCAAAAGGAGAAATGCACCCCCATGTTTGTGGCAGCATAATAGCGAAGATCTGGAAACAACCCAAGTGTCCGTCAGAGGACAAGTGGATTAAAAAGCTTTGGTACATATATACTATGGAATACTACTCAGCCATAAGAAATGATGACATCGGATCATTTACAATAACATGGATGGAACTTGATAACATTATACGGAGTGAAATAAGTAAATCAGAAAAAACTAAGAACTATATGAATCCATACATAGATGGGACATAAAAATGAGACTCAGAGACATGAACAAGAATGTGATGGTAATTGGGGGTGGGGGTGGGGGGAGGGGGGAGGGGGCGAGGAAGGAGAGAGGGGGTGGGGGAGGGGAGGGGCACAAAGAAAACCAGATAGAAGGTGACAGAAGACAAATTGACTTTGGGTGAGGGGCATACAGCATAATCAAATGTCAAAATAATCTGGAGATGTTTTCTCTCAACATATGTTTTATCAATGTCGCTGCATTAAATTTAATTTTAAAAAATGATTTAAAAAAATACCATAGGAGATGACGTCAGAGTAATGGCGGAGTAGGAAGCGATACCGATAAATCTCCCCCAAAACTCAACAAGATCTTCAACCAGAAACAGAAAAACCTATACTTGGAGCCTCCAGATGCTTCACAATACACCCGAAGGTATGGTCGAGTGAAAAATTGGCTAAATATATAACCAAATCCTGAAGGAAATAGGGAGTAAGAAATGCTCCGCCTTCCTCACTAACCTAAACAGGGCGGCTTTCTCTGGTAACTGTGAATATAGAAACTGAGGCGGGCAAAGGGGGTGAATACATCCAGGCCGCGCACAAAAGGCCGAACCAGGCTGTGGCACGGAGATCCTAGCGGAGGAAAAACTGTTCCTGTGGCAAGCCGGGCAATACAAGCTAACACTCACGCCAAACCCAAACAAAGAAAGACAAGCGGGGCAGCCATTTTACCCGTTCTCCTGGTTGGTGCGCAGTTAGTGGGCGAGAGATCTCTTCCTAAGCCCCAGAAGTGGGTGTCCGTGTTGCCCCACAGAGAGGCAGGGTCAGAGGCCTTTCTGTGGGCCGAAAGCAGAATCTCTGGGCAGCCCCAGCGCCCTGGGAAAGCCGCGCACGGGAGGGAGCGAGAACTAATTCCAACGGTGGAAATTTTCCGTGCTGGTGAGGGTTTCACTCAGGGAAACGCGGCCGGCCTCATATCCTGGTGTGCGCGCGCAGATAGGTAGTGAGCGATTCCTCCGAGTGCCTCGGCAGGGCGCGCCCGTGTTATCGCACAGAGGGGCAGAGTCAGGGGCCTTTGTGTGGGCAAAAGCGGAATCTCGGGCCGCCCCAGCGCCTTGCAAAAGCCGTGCACGGGGACGGAGCGAGAGCGAATTCCAGCGCTGCAAATTTCCATGCGGTTGGGGGTTTCACTCAGAGCGTGAGACTACTGGCCGGATATCCTGGTCTGCGCGTGCAGATAGTGAATGAGAGTTTCCTCCAAGCACCCCGGAAGTGGGTGCCCGCCTGTGTTACCGGACAGAGTGGCAGAGCCAGAGGTCTTTGAGTGGGCGGAAAGCCCGCCTGATTATGCTAGCAGCTCTGACTGACTGAGCCTTACCCAGAGCCCTGTGCTGAGTGGAAATAGAGTGGGGAGTTGCCAGCTCTTTGAACCTCTTACTATCCAGGCAGAGGCAGCAACAACCCCATAGCTGGATTATCAGGCTACTAATTGAGGAAGGAAAGACTAGGAGAAAGGCTCCAGGAACACGGACTCTCTCACTGTCGGAGCCTATGAAAGCTAATGAGCCTTGACTCCCAACGAGACTAAAGCACAATACATGACATTGCCATAGAGACTTATCAACTGCAAACCTCTACCTGAGCGTGCCAAAGGGGCAGAACCTGGGGTACAGAGTCACTGACCAGGAAGAGGGAGAGAAAAGAAAAAACAAGAAGATAACCTCTCAAAATCAAGAATAATCTGCAGACTTTATAACCTATCCCATTTTATTATATTTGCTCGTTTGTTTCTCTTATCTTCATTCTTGATACTTTTTTTCCTCCTCCAATTTGGCCGATTAACTCTCTGCCGGTCTTACTCTCTCCTCTCCTTGAACTACACTACCCATAAGTGTTACATCTCCCATTATCTTTTTTCTCCTCTTCCTTTCTCTCTATGAGGGTTGCACTCCAAAACCCTTAACTCTCTCTCTCTCCTTTCTTTTTTCTTCTTTTACTGGTTCCCTCTTTTTTTCTCTCTCTCTCTTTCTTTTCTCCCTCTATATTAGTTTCTTCCTTTCTCCTTTACATCTCCTCTCATTCAAACCTCACTAACAAACAAATTATCTTATCTGGGACTCAAACTTCTGTTTGTGGCATTTTGGGGGTTTTTTTACTTCACCTTTTTAACTCACTAGCAGTGCTCCCATCCCTGGCTCTCCATTTTATCTAGTTCTTGTTCCACTAAATACAATAGTATTTTTTTAATTTGTCCCCCCATTTTTCTGTTCTCTTATTCCTCTCATCATAACTCTTAGACAACACCAACACCTAAAAGCAAATCATTTTATTCTTGACCCAAATTTTTTCCTTATTTGCTTTTTGTGGGTCCATACCACCCCCCCTTTTTTTTTTCCTTTTTTTTTCTTTCTTTTTTTTTTTTTGCCCCTTTATTACTTTTCCCCAATTCAGGACCTCCATCACAGGCATTGTTTGTTATAATTCACAGTTCACCACAAGATTTTCTCAAGAAAAAGGGGAGAGGAGAGGAAAAAAGGAGGGGGGGAATAATTTCCTTTTTGTAAAAATTATTATTTTAATTTTCTTTATTTCATTATTAATTTTTTTTTAAAAAAAACAACTCTTTTTGATTTTTTATTTTTTTAACTTTTTATTCTTTATTAAATCTCATTAATACTATCAACAAAACCACCCTCAGATGCCATTAAGGAAGAGAAAATCGAATATCATGGATACAAAAGAAAGAGAGGTAACACAGCTAGATGAGGAAAAATCTATGGAGAACAAATTTAATATATTGGAAACCTTGGAGCTAAATGACAGAGAATTCAAGATAGAAATCCTAAAAATCCTCCGAGATATACAAGAAAACACAGAAAGGCAATTTAGGGAGCTCAGAAAACAACTCAATGAACACAAAGAATATATGTCCAAAGAAATTGAAACTATAAAAACAAATCAAACAGAGATGAAAAACTCAATTCACGAGCTGAAAAACGAAGTAACAAGCTTAGCTAATAGAACAGGTCAGATAGAAGAGAGGATTAGTGAAATAGAAGACAAGCAACTTGAGGCACAACAGAGAGAAGAAGAAAGAGACTCAAAAATTTAAAAAAATGAGATAGCCCTACAAGAATTATCTGACTCCATCAAAAAGAATAACATAAGAATAATAGGTATATCAGAGGGAGAAGAGAGAGAAAATGGAATGGAGAACATACTCAAACAAATAATAGATGAGAACTTCCCAAGCCTGTGGAAAGAACTAAAGCCTCAAATTCAAGAAGCAAACAGAACACCGAGTTTTCTTAACCCCAACAAACCTACTCCAAGGCATATCATAATGAAATTGACACAAACCAACAGCAAAGAAAAAATTCTCAAGGCAGCCAGGGAAAAGAAGAATACAACATATAAAGGAAGGCCCATTAGATTATCATCAGATTTCTCAACAGAAACTCTACAAGCTAGAAGAGAGTGGACCCCAATATTTAAAGTCCTGAAAGAGAGAAACTTTCAGCCACGAATACTATACCCATCAAAGCTATCCTTCAAATATGAAGGAGAAATAAAAACATTCACAGATACAGAAAAGATGAGGGAATTTATCATCAGAAAACCCCCACTCCAGGAATTACTAAAGGGGGTTCTCCAATCAGATACAAAGAACAAAAAAAAAACAGAGCCACAAGTAAAAGCTCCAAGAAGAACACAATAAAACCAAATTTAAACTGTGACAACAACAAAAAGAAAGAGGGGGAGAAGATGGAGATTAACAGTAGCAAAGGATGATGGAGTGCAAAAGTACTCACAAAATAGTTTGCTACAATGAACAGGGTAGGGACCCTTTTCATTACTCAAAGGTAACCACCATTGAAAAAACCACCACAGAAGCACATAAGATAAAAAAGATAGCAACAGAGGAAAGATGTATGGAATACAACCAAATAAAAACAAAAGATAGAAAAACGAAAGAGAAGGATCAAACAAGACACAAAACTAACAGAAAGCAAGATATAAAATGGCAATAGGGAACTCACAAGTATCAATAATTACACTAAATGTAAACGGATTAAACTCACCAATAAAAAGGCACAGAATAGCAGAATGGATTAAAAAAGAAAATCCAACTATATGCTGCCTACAGGAAACTCATCTAAGTAACAAGGATAAAAACAAATTCAAAGTGAAAGGCTGGAAAACAATACTCCAAGCAAATAACATCCAAAAAAAAGCAGGTGTAGCAATACTCATATCGGATAATGCTGACCACAAGACAGGAAAAGTACTCAGAGATAAAAATGGCCATTTCATAATGGCTAAGGGGACACTGAATCAAGAAGACATAACAATTCTTAATATATATGCACCAAACCAAGGAGCACCAAAATATATAAGACAGCTACTTATTGACCTTAAAACAAAAACTGACAAAAATACAATCATACTTGGAGACCTCAATACACCGCTGACGGCTCTAGATCGGTCATCCAAACAGAGAATCAACAAAGACATAGTGGCCTTAAACAAAACACTAGAGCACCTGGATATGATAGACATCTACAGGACATTTCATCCCAAAGTGACTGAGTATACATTTTTCTCCAGTGTACATGGATCATTCTCAAGAATTGACCATATGTTGGGCCACAAAAACAACATCAGCAAATTCAGAAAAATTGAAGTTGTACCAAGCATATTTTCTGATCATAAAGCCTTGAAACTAGAATTCAACTGCAAAAAAGAGGAAAAGAATCCCACAAAAATGTGGAAACTAAACAACATACTTTTAAAAAATGAATGGGTCAAAGAAGAAATAAGTGCAGAGATCAAAAGATTTATACAGACTAATGAAAATGACAATACAACATATCAGAATCTATGGGATGCAGCAAAAGCAGTGATAAGAGGGAAGTTCATATCACTTCAGGCATATATGAACAAACAAGAGAGAGCCCAAGTGAACCACTTAACTTCCCACCTTAAGGAACTAGGAAAAGAAGAACAAAGACAACCTAAAAGCAGCCGAAGAAAGGAGATAATAAAAATCAGAGCAGAAATAAATGAATTAGAGAACAGAAAAACTATAGAAAAAATTAATAGAACAAGGAGCTGGTTCTTTGAAAAGATCAATAAAATTGACAAACCCTTGGCAAGACTTACCAAGGAAAAAAGAGAAAGAACTCATATAAACAAAATCCAAAATGAAAGAGGAGAAATCACCACGGACACCGTAGATATACAAAGAATTATTGTAGAATACTATGAAAAACTTTATGCCACTAAATTCAACAACCTAGAAGAAATGGATAAATTCCTAGAACAATACAACCTTCCTAGACTGAGTCAAGAAGCAGAAAGCCTAAACAGACCTATCAGTAGAGAAGAAATAGAAAAAAACCATTAAAAACCTCCCCAAAAATAAAAGTCCAGGCCCTGACGGCTATACCAGCGAATTTTATCAAACATTGAAAGAAGACTTGGTTCCTATTCTACTCAAAGTCTTCCAAAAAATTGAAGAAGAAGCAATACTTCCAAACACATTTTATGAGGCCAACATAACCCTCATACCAAAACCAGGCAAGGATGGCACAAAAAAAGAAAACTACAGACCAATATCTCTAATGAATACAGATGCTAAAATACTAAACAAAATACTAGCAAATCGAATACAACAACATATTAAAAAAATAATACATCATGATCAAGTGGGATTCATCCCAGAATCTCAAGGATGGTTCAACATACGTAAAACGGTTAATGTAATACACCATATCAACAAAACAAAGAACAAAAACCACATGATCTTATCAATAGATGCAGAAAAGGCTTTTGATAAAATACAACACAATTTTATGTTTAAGACTCTCAACAAAATGGGTATAGAAGGAAAATATCTCAACATGATAAAGGCCATATATGATAAACCATCAGCTAACATCATATTAAATGGCACTAAACTGAAGGCTTTCCCCCTTAAATCAGGAACAAGACAGGGTTGTCCACTCTCTCCACTCTTATTCAATGTGGTACTAGAGGTTCTCGCCACAGCAATCAGACAAGACAAAGAAATAAAAGGCATCCATATCGGAAAAGAAGAAGTAAAGGTATCACTTTTTGCAGATGATATGATCCTATACATCGAAAACCCCAAAGAATCCACAAAAAGACTACTAGAAACAATAAGCCAATACAGTAAGGTCGCAGGATACAAAATTAACATTCAGAAGTCAATAGCCTTTCTATATGCCAACAATGAAACAACTGAGAACGAACTCAAAAGAATAATCCCCTTCACGATTGCAACAAAAAAATAAAATACTTAGGAATAAACATAACAAAGAATGTAAAGGACTTATATGATGAAAACTATAAACCATTGTTAAAGGAAATTGAAAAAGATATAATGAGATGGAAGAATATACCTTGTTCTTGGCTAGGAAGAATAAATATAATCAAGATGGCTATATTACCCAAAGCAATATACAAATTCAATGCAATTCCCATCAAACTTCCAATGACGTTTTTTTAAAGAAATAGAGCAAAAAATCATCAGATTTATATGGAACTATAAAAACCCCGAATAGCCAAAGCAATCCTAAAGAAAAAGAATGAAGCTGGGGGCATTACAATACCTGACTTCAAACTCTATTATAGGGCCACGACAATCAAAACAGCATGGTATTGGCAGAAAAATAGACACTCAGACCAATGGAACAGAATAGAAAGTCCAGAAATAAAACCACATATATATAGTCAAATAATTTTTGATAAAGGGGCCAACAACACACAATGGAGAAAAGAAAGCCTCTTCAATAAATGGTGCTGGGAAAACTGGAAAGCCACATGCAAAAGAGTGAAACTGGACTACAGTTTGTCCCCCTGTACTAAAATTAACTCAGAATGGATCAAAGATCTAAACATAAGGCCTGAAACAATTAAGTACATAGAAGAAGACATAGGTACTCAACTCATGGACCTGGGTTTTAAAGAGCATTTTATGAATTTGACTCCAATGGCAAGAGAAGTGAAGGCAAAAATTAATGAATGGGACTACATCAGACTAAGAAGTTTTTTGCTCAGCAAGAGAAACTGATAACAAAATAAACAGAAAGCCAACTAAATGGGAAATGATATTTTCAAACAACAGCTCAGATAAGGGCCTAATATCCAAAATATACAAAGAACTCATAAAACTCAACAACAAACAAACAAACAATCCCATAAAAAAATGGGAAGAGGATATGAACAGACACTTCTCCCAGGAAGAAATACAAATGGCCAACAGATATATGAAAAGATGCTCATCTTCTTTAGCTATTAGAGAAATGCAAATCAAAACAGCAATGAGATACCACCTCACACCTGTTCGATTAGCTATTATTAGCAAGACAGGTAATAGCAAATGTTGGAGAGGCTGTGGAGAAAAAGGAACCCTCATACACTGTTGGTGGGAATGTAAAGTAGTACAACCATTATGGAAGAAAGTATGGTGGTTCCTCAAAAAACTGAAAATAGAACTACCTTATGACCCAGCAATCCCTCTACTGGGTATATACCCCAAAAACTCAGAAACATTGATACGTAAAGACACATGCAGCCCCATGTTTATTGCAGCATTGTTCACAGTGGCCAGGACATGGAAACAACCAAAAAGCCCGTCAATAGATGACTGGATAAAGAAGATGTGGCACATATACACTATGGAATACTACTCAGCCATAAGAAATGATGACATCGGAACATTTACAGCAAAATGGTGGGATCTAGATAACATGATACGAAGCGAAATAAGTAAATCAGAAAAAACCAGGAACTGCATTATTCCATACGTAGGTGGGACATAAAAGTGAAACTAAGAGACATTGATAAGAGTGTGGTGGTTACGGGGGGGAGGGGGGAATGGGAGAGGGAAAGGGGGAGGGGGAGGGGCACAAAGAAAACAAGATAGAAGGTGACAGAGGACAATCTGACTTTGGGTGACGGGTATGCATCATAATTGAACGACAAGATACCCTGGACTTGTTATCTTTGAATATATGTATCCTGATTTATTGATGTCACCCCATTAAAAAAATAAAATTATTTAATAAAAAAAAAAAATACCATAAAAAAAAAAAGAACCAGAAACAGATGTGTGTTTGTTATACCTTTCTAAGTTGGAAACACAAATATCGGATTCCTTCTCTTCTTGACAGACCAGCTCTGAACATGTAGGAGTAACTGCATATTCCCAGCTACTTTGATGAGCCCGTAGGTGAGGATTAGCCTTGCTGAGACCTACTGCCAGAGTGGTCCATGCAGGAAAATGCCAAAATAAAAGAATTCTGTTTTTTCTTATAAAAAAAGTAATAATCTGTCTTCTGATTCTGGGTTGATATAGTAAGACATGGTAGACCTACAACATGACTGCTACAAAGTTTTTTTTTAAATCTGGATAAATTATACAGCTCATGTTTTTAAAAGGTTGAAGAACTGTGAGGTGAGACCAGAAGTGCTAAGTCTCAGAGGTACCAGGGCTCCTCCTAGGTGAAGTGGGAACTGCTGGCTGTTCTTCTCAGTATATTTGTCAGGTCTGGACATGAGTTGAAGTTCAGGCTCAGCCCACAGTGAGGGGTGCTGCTCGTAGATGTTGGGCAGGCACCTGCACAAAGAGCGAGGGACTGGAGACCAGCAGAGCCCCTGAAAAACCATGTCCTCCCTGTGGACGTTTGCTGAGCTCTGCAGCAGTGCTGGAAGCCAGACAAACATAGACGGCCACTTCATACCGTAATCCAGAGTTTAAGAGACCAAGTCCCAGCAGAGACAAAAACTCTGCCCCCAAAACAAAGGCAGTCTCCCTCTGAAGTGATCAGCTGTGTTTGCACTTGTGTGAAGGGAGAGCTAAGCTCAGAAACTCTGAAAGACAGAATATTCAGAGCTGAGTAAACAGAGACTGTCAATCAGAAGTCTAGGACGGTTATGCTGGATAAGGGGGCTGGGCATAGCAACTGAGGCAAATCTCCCTGGAATCCCTTAGGGGCCAGCATCCCATGAGAGGAAGGGGCCCTGCCAAAAATATACACTGGGTCAAGACATTTACCAAATTTTCTGAACTTGTGAAAGGTGAGAGGCTCACATCCCTGGGGCATAGAATATTCTGAGATGAGGTGATCGAGCAAAAACCTAGGAGCATACCCAAGAAACAGGAACTCACCAGATAAGAAAAAGAATCTGCTAAAATTACAATTCAGCCGAATTTACAATCATCTTAACTGGACTGAAGTGATCAGCCTCTTGTCCTATATGCCCACAGAAGATAAAGAAGATATTACTTAGAGCATATGTGATTTTTTTTTATACACTTAAAACAAGAAACACCTAAACAAACAGGAAAATCAATAACTTTGGATGATATATATGATAAGTGTTTATGGTTAAGTAATTTTTTTAGAATATTGATATCCATTTTCAGTCTTACTGAATTCTGATTTTAAAAATGTCATTTTTTGAATTATTCCTTTGAGAATAAATATTTTCTTTGTTGTCTAAGGTATGATTGATAGTTTGACTATCTCAATAATCCATAAAGTCCGATGCCATTTTTTAAGTGAAGGATAAAGACTTTCTCAGACCAAGGCTGAATGAATTCATGGCTAACAGAGTTATGCTATAAGAAATAATAAAATAAGTTCTCTAGGAAAATGAAGAATTATGTAAGTCAGAAATTGGAATCTACCTAGACAGACGAAGACTGCTGTCCAGGCTGCTGCCTGTCAAGTTGGAGATGGAGGTGAAGGAAAACATATTGACTAGGTGTTGTTTAGCATATGATGGTCAGCAGTTATATTTACCTTATATAATATTTGTGGTTTATAAGCATTACGTGACCTTAGCAAAAGTGTATTACCTGTATCCTTTAGCTTGGTTTTGAATCCAGAGGCCCCAAGCAGTAACACTGGCATTATTTCCATTACAAGGGGGCACCATAAATACTATGTGCTTTTGGGTTCACAATTACTTTGCCCTTCAGGATTATCCAAGGGAAGTCTTGAGAAAAATACCTTCTAAATAGATTATTTTCACAGTACTGTGTTATAAACATATCCTCAGCTCCCAGTTAGATACTCTGCAAACTGCAGCAGCTACTGGGGTTGAGATGTATGCTCAACTGTCCTTAGAAGCCCGCTTTCTACGTGTCATTGGCAGCATCTGCAGCCCCCGAAATGTCAAGGTGTTGGCAAACTTCTGAAATTGGCATTTAGTCATCCCTATGCAATTACCCATTATGGGACGATGGGAAAAACAGGTCTAGACTTTAACTCTGACTCTGGACAAGACTAATACCCTTTTGCCTGCATTTTGCACCTGTAAAATGGGGGCTAGGATCACTGCCTCTTAACACCCATGATACTTAGCCCTGATGTAACATATGTGCCAATCATTATGTGGCAGAAATATAAGGTTATAGTAATTAAATATATAGAAATATAGAAAAACATGAAAGATATATAAAAATAATTAGAATATAATATTAAAAGCAATTAAGGAAATTAAATAAAGTTATGCTGTCTGGATAGGAATTAATATAGTGTGTACAGTTATGATAAACAGACTCTGCCTTTTGAGCAGGGCTCAGTGTGTGCGTGAAGTTACATATAGATAAGAAGTGGCTTGATGCCATAACTCTGTGGGTTGACGTAGACAGGAGGCTTCCCTAGGACCATCTTAAAAGTGGCTTGATGTAACATTTCAGTAGATTAACATAAAAAGGGCTCCCTGTAAGGAACTCCCAAAGAGGTGGTTTGAGATGATAATCTTGTAGATTGACACCTGTTAGAAGGCCTTGGCCAGAAAAGGTACTAAAGCTGAGGGCCCCCTGCTGTAGTCGCCCAGACTCCAACATGAACATGGACTGTCTCCACTGCTCTGACCAAAGACAGCTGAGAGGAGCACGCCGACAGGGCCCCTTAAGCTGTACCCAGGCACAGCAAAAGGATTTGTGAGTAATAAACTGCCTGTGTGATTCCTGCAACTAACTTGCGTGTTGATTGTCTTTCCTCTGGTGGCAGTTAGTGTGGGCACTGATAAGTTGCATCCTCATAGCCACCTCAAGAGTAGTCTTGAAAAGGCTGCCAGCCCTGCTGATAAGCAGGAGTGTCCCACCTCACAGGGAAGTTGAATCAGGGACGCCTAATCGGCGTAGAGCTTGGGCTCTACTGGGACTCATTATGAGCTCATCACTGGGGCTGCTTGCTGCTGCAGGCTCCAGGGTCTGGTAAAAATTTCCAAGTAGTACAAACACTGGTTATTTTGCTTCTGATTAACAATTCCTTGGAGATTTCCTGAGTTAAAGAAAGAGGATGTTTACCTGTGGATCTCATCAGCCATGATTGCCTCATAGCCTATGGCTGTGGACAGTGGATGGTACAAAGGATGAGTTCCTAGAGGTACCTTCTCTTGAATACAAGATGGTTCTTCTCTGTATGAGATGGCATTCAAAACCTCAATCATTCATTCTACAAATACTTCTTCTGTGTCATGTTGACTACTCCTGACCTAATGGTGAATGAAACAGACATGCGCCTCCTCTCACAGAGCTTACAGTCCATGAGGGAGGATGAATTTTAACCCACAGATCACACCAGTACTAATTGTAGCAAGTGTTAGGAAGGAAAAACGTAGTATGGTTGGGAGAGGGGCCAGAATTACAAGAAAGTAGGGACTGGGGACCCCAAGTAAGCTAGGGTCTGGAAGGCTAACCAGGAAGAATTGCACTGACTTTGAGATGCTACAGGGTGAGAGGAGCTGGGCTGACGGCAGGCGAGACGAGAACCCGGGAGCACGTCATCTACAAGCAGGTGCTGGCAAACATTTTCTACTAAGGACAACCTAGGACACATTGTTGGCTTTGCAAACTGCACCTGTCACAACTACCCAACTCTGCTATTACAGCACAAGCCACAGACAAAAAAAAAAAAAAAGAAAGAAAAGGTAAGCAAATAGGGGCAGTTGTCCTCCCATAAAATAATTCATGAACACTGAAATTTACATTTTTCCTGTCATTACCAAATGTCACAAAGTATTCTTCTTTGATGGGTTTTTCCTCCAACCAATTCAAAATATAAAAAAACACTTTTAGCTCACAAGGTACACAAAAACAGACAGGGGACCACATTTGGCCCATAGCCTATAGGTTGCAGACACCAGGCCAAGAAGGAGGTCATGGCTGGTTGTGCACCACGTGCCTGGGAGGCCTTCACAGACAGGACCCAACGTAAAGGAGCACACAAGGAATGCTTTCTTCCCCAGAAGCTATGTGCAAATTGAAACTGCTATTTTGTAAACTATTCAATATTATACAACCTGACCTGCGGTGGCACAATGGCTAAAGCACTGACCTGGAATCTTGAGGTCTCTGGTTCAAAACCCCTGGCTTGCCTGGTCAAGGCACATATGGGAAGCAACTATTGATGCTTTCTATACCTCTCCCCTTTTCTCTCTCTCTCTCCCCCTCTCTGTAAAATCATTAAATAAAATCTTTTTAAAAAATACTACACAAACATTAGTATTCTATTATAGTTGTTTATGGTCTTATCAAATGTTAATGTCAGAGCCAGGGAAAAGGTATCTAAATCACCTCATTTGCATATAAGGAAAATGTACAATTTTCCAAGGTCAAGGGTGTGTTCTTAGGAGACCTCATTTAAGACTACAAAGGGGTAATCTCCTCTCTACTGGTGATCAATGTGCCCTCTAGTTCAAACTGCTTACAAATTTTTTTTTGAGGTTTTTATTTTTTTTATTTATTTTTTTTAATTTCATTTTTTTAATGGGGTGACATCAATAAATCAGGATACATATATTCAAAGATAACAAGTCCAGGTTATCTTGTCGTTCAATTATGTTGCATACCCATCACCCAAAGTCAGATTGTCCTCTGTCACCTTCTATCTTGTTTTCTTTGTGCCCCTCCCCCTCCCCCTTTCCCTCTCCCATTCCCCCCTCCCCCCCGTAACCACCACACTCTTATCAATGTCTCTTAGTTTCACTTTTATGTCCCACCTACATATGGAATAATGCAGTTCCTGGTTTTTTCTGATTTACTTATTTCACTTCGTATCATGTTATCAAGATCCCACCATTTTGCTGTAAATGTTCCGATGTCATCATTTCTTATGGCTCAGTAGTATTCCATAGTGTATATGTGCCACATCTTCTTTATCCAGTCATCTATTGACGGGCTTTTTGGTTGTTTCCATGTCCTGGCCACTGTGAACAATGCTGCAATAAACATGGGGCTGCATGTGTCTTTACATATCAATGTTTCTGAGTTTTTGGGGTATATACCCAGTAGAGGGATTGCTGGTCATAAGGTAGTTCTATTTTCAGTTTTTTGAGGAACCACCATACTTTCTTCCATAATGGTTGTACTACTTTACATTCCCACCAACAGTGTATGAGGGTTCCTTTTTCTCCACAGCCTCTCCAACATTTGCTATTACCTGTCTTGCTAATAATAGCTAATCGAACAGGTGTGAGGTGGTATCTCATTGCCGTTTTGATTTGCATTTCTCTAATAGCTAAAGAAGATGAGCATCTTTTCATATATCTGTTGGCCATTTGTATTTCTTCCTGGGAGAAGTGTCTGTTCATATCCTCTTCCCATTTTTTTATTGGATTAAAACTGCTTACAAATTTAATCCCAGCTGCTAATGAGTATCAGTTAACAAAATGGGGAGTGTCCCAGGGTAGCATTCTTTTCCTAAAGAGGAAAAGCTCAGGAAACCTGTATACATTTTCACATAGTCAACAACTAGTGCAATTATTATAACAATAGATATTAGTGCAGAGGGGAACAGTGAACAGAACAGATAGGACCCCTCCTTTGTGGAAATTACAGTAATGTGAATTAGATACAAATATTGATCGACTTACAACCTATGGAACTTACAACCACAATTGCTAGCCACGACTGCTCTGCGTCTGGCAGCACAAGCGTTGCCCAGCTGGGCATACGACAGTGCGGACCAGCTTTTGGCAGCACTACCATCTCCGCATGCACCATTTTAACTGTTATCCCAGACTCGGTACAGCAATTTGTGTTTTGTGTCTTGGATATTTTTCATCAAACCTCTCCCAAGATGTCTACCAAGAGGAAATTGTCTTTGCAAATATTAAACCAGTTGTACTGGTAATGCAGTGTTTTACTTAAACCTGATGAATGTAAAAATAAGAAACAAAATGGTGTAGAGATGATACAAATGGTATAAAATGAACAAAGAAAATTATAATATATAACAATAATGAAAGAAAATTATGATAAAATATGACTTCAAGATTTTTATAACATCATTTTATAGTACTGTACATATAGCCTACTCAACTTACGACCAAATCGTGTTACAACCGTCTGTCAGAACCAATCGTGGTTGTTAAGTCGAGCACTAGCTGTAGTGACTGATTACACAGAATTAATATTCTCATAACCAAGACAGCACCATAAAGAAAAAGTGTAGGAAACCATTTCATCCAGATTGGGAAGTGGGCCAACCCCTTGTGTGTGTTCTATTGACAGAACAACTCCAGAGCTGAAAAGGGCTTAGCCAAGCATGGCCAACAGTTTTTGCTCCCAGGCCAGATTAGAAAAAAACTTTTTTCACAGGCCAGATGAAATATTAAAATTTAAAAATGTTAAATACAAAAACAATTAATTTAAGTAAACAAAATTTTATTATGTAATTTGTTTATGAATAAATGTGAGTGAAAAATTTAACATACAATATTATTTTAATAAAAATATATTTTAATAAAAATATAATTACATACTATATAAATATCCAAACTGCATTGCAATTATTTCATTTTACAAACAGCCTGGACACATTTTCAGTTATCAACTGCAGCTATTGTCTATGCTACAATGCCACTTGATTCAGCAAACTTGACCACAAAAATAACGAATTGTTTGACCTTGGGTGCATACTGGCAAACTCCACCTAAAAGAATGTGGGTTTCACATCACCGCTAAACATCAAACAGTTCATATCAAGTACAGATGAGCACAAAAGTTGTAAATATTTATAATGAATTTTTTTTAAAAAATAAAGAAGTATTGTGAATCCATTCAACCAATTATTGGAAGTTAACCCTAGATTAGTCACATCCAGAATTCTTTTCCGTGTATCACTATCTTCTTAAATATCTCGATTTCCAATAATCAAAGATGCTTCCGCTTCTGAGTAGCTGAGATTTTAAAGTAGCGGAGAATATTAACAATTTAATTGCAGGGGACTGCATAAACTCATTACAATTTGCCCCGCGGGCTATATGTTGGCCATGCCTGGCTTAGACCATTGGGAAAACTCAACAATGGTCTTTGGGACCGCATACATTGAGGACACAAGGTGTAAGTCAAGGCTAAGTCTCCAACCAGGCGGATCCTACATGACCTCCTTGGTCCCAGTGAGGAGCTTGGATTTTACTTTTGGGAGTCTCTAAGGTGTTTAAAACAGTCACTCTGGGACTTTATGTTTTAACAGGAGGACGAGTAGAGGGCAGGCCTCAGTGCTGGACCTGGGTTCTAAGGCAACTAGATCGAATGATGTTACATCATACGTACAATAAGGCTGACGTCACTAGGTTCTTCGTGTGGCGGTTCCACCACTGACATACCCAGGATACAAGATGAAGGTCATTCTAGACTTCTCCCCTTGTTCGTGTACCATCTATAAGTGGGCACAGGTGTGTTAAGGACCAGTACTATGCATGTGGGACTGCACTTAGCACAATAGGAGGTTCAAGAGGTAGAGGTCATAAGCTTGCCCATCCTTATCTGAGGCCATAGACTATTCAGGAAACAATCCAGATCTGAGGTTTGGAAATATGGCACTTAAGAGAACCCAGGGGGATTTTTTTTTTATTGAAATATATTCTATTTTCCTCAGTTAAAAGAAATTAACAGATGTTGCATAGTTTCTTTAAAATTTCTCTGAATGTTGAAATAAACTTTCCTTCTTATCTCAATTATTTTCTGTACACATCTTTCCTCTGTTTGAATCATTCTCCAAAGATAGGACATAAGGCACAAAGGCACCATCTAAAGGGTTATCCCCATTGAATTCAATGGGGTTTCTTAGAGTGTATTGCCAGAACTCTTAATATCACCCTCACTATTCTCAAAAATTAAAGAGTGAATGTGCCCAGTTATAAACACAGTACTATTTTGCTTATTAAAATAGACATATCATTATGTAAGGTGAAGGAGAGATTAACTAGACTTATTGTGGTAACTATTTCACAATGTACACAGATACTAACTATTGTATTATGCCATACACCTGAAACTAACAGAATGTTATATGTCCACTACATTTCAATAAAAGTAATAATACAATAAAATTTACATACAATTTATTTAAATGTGATTAAAGTTATTTAATTTGGAGTAAAGGAATGATGAGCACTCAACATAAAAATATTCTCAGCCAATAAACTGTGTCCTTGTCCTTCCCAGACTCTCCCTAAAAATACTACTGCATCTAACTCAAAACTGATATTTGGTACCTTGCACTTAAAGCCTGTGTTAGTTTGCTAGGGCCGCCATAACAAAGTTCCACAGACTGGGAGCCTGAAACAACAGAAAGTTATCTTCTCACCATTCTGGAGGCTGGAAATCTAAGACCAAGGTGTCAGCAGGGTTGGGTTCTCCTGCGGCCTCTCTCCATGGCTCATAGACGGCTGTCCTCTCCCTGCCTCGTCTCATGCCTGCCCCTCTGTGTGTTTGTCCTTACTGCCTCGTCTTATTAGGACACTGGTCAGATTGCATTAGGGCCCACTCTCATGACCTCATCTCTAAATACAGTCACATTAGAGATTAGGGTCTCAGTATATAAATTTGGGGGGATACATGATTTATCCAGGAACATTGCCCAGTAAAAAAAGATGCCTGATCTGTGGTGGTGCAGTGGATAAAGCGTCGACCTGGAAATGCTGAGGTCGCCGGTTTGAAACCCTGGGCTTGCCTGGTCAAAGCACATATGGGAGTTGATGCTTCCAGCTCCTCCCCTTCTCTCTCTCTGTCTCTCCTCTCTCTCTCTCCCTCTGTCCCTCCCTCTCCTCTCTAAAAAATGAATAAATAAATAAATAAATTTTAAATGGAGGGGGTGTCCTGGAAGAATCAATGTTCCCAAGAGGGCCTGGGCAAAGACAAGGCAGAAGAGACACAGTGTGAAGCTTTTATCACTGACCTGGGCCCTTGGGTCCACCCCAAGGACAGACACCGGCTCAGAGTGGGAGGAGGGAGAGAGGGGGAGGAGAACAGGAACTGTGATCAGTGGATGTGGCTTAAACACAAGGAGAGCATTAGGGACTGACTGGAGATGCTGAGGGTCATGCCTGCCTGTTCCTGCATGCTTGTCAAGGAGAGGAGAGAGGATTGAGTCAAAGGCATCTCCTTTGTCACCTGGAGTTACCTGTGTTCACTGTAAAAAAAAGAAAGTTGTTTCTCGAGAGCTCTACCTCTCCAACATGCAATGAAACGACTGTGTGAGTGAGTGACCTGCATCCACGCAGATGTGACACGTAGGAGCTCATGTAGTATTATAATGCACATGTTTACCATCTGGTTAATGGTGGGGGTGGGGGGTTGGGAAAAATAGATACTAGCCAAAAAAAGAAGAAGAAGAAAAATATTATCTAAAAAAATGTAACCTAGCTGTATGGTGAGTGTGCATTCAGCAAAATCTAACCTGGGAAAGCCTGCAGGTCACACAGCACAGATTCTTCAACACGCACATTGTAAGAGCAAGAAAGGAGATGGAAGGGATGGATGGAAACATGTAGACTCAAAGGCTTCAGAAACTGTCAGATTAGAGAAAAAAATGAATAAAGCCAAGTTATACTAGGGATTTGCATCTGGGGGGGGGTTAATTGTAAAGACAGGCGAGGCAGTTGTCACTATGAAACTTTGGGGGTTACTTTGGGGGATCTGGTGTGATTGGAGTGAGGCCCATGGAGAAGTTTCTGGGTGAAGGCAAAGTACTATTTTGGCCTGGGTCTCAGGTGCAAGTGTGTTCCCATTAGAATGACTAATTAAGCTCTGCATGTGTTCCCTGGGGTTTTTTGGATCTCCAATGTTTAACGATACTATTTTAAAAAGCAACCCCCCCAAACCCCCCAATAACCTAGGATCTTCAAAATTGTCTTCCCCCTCAAAAAATAAATGTGTTTGCATGTGCAGGGCTAAGTCTTTAGGGGGAAGGAGAGATAGAAGGTCAGGATATGGCTTTGGGGGAAGAATGTGAAGCAAAAATAATTATTGTTGGTCACGCAAGGCCAGGCCAGGAGAACTTCTCACAGAATCCATTTCTTGGTGTTGAGGGATAGTTAAGACGCATGTGTGGTTAATGAGAGGTGCAAACAGTCAAAGTAGTTAAAATTTAGCAGAAAGAATATTATTGGGAAGACTGTGTGAGTTTTATAACCATGTAGAGGGCATGTATATCAAATACCAGGCTCTAGCACATTTTAAAAGTCATCCTGCCTGACCAGGTGGTGGCGCAGTGGATAGAGCATCAGACTGGGATGTGGAGGACCCAGGTTCCAGACCCCGAGGTCGCCTGCTTGCACACAGGCTCATCTGGTTTGAGCAGAGCTCACCAGCTTGGACCCAAGGTCACTGGCTCGAGCAAGGGGTCACCCGGTCTGCTGTAGCCCTACGGTCAAGGCACATGTGAGAAAGCAATCAATGAACAACTAAGGTGTTGCAACAAAAAACTAATGATTGATGCTTCTCATCTCTCTCCGTTCCTGTCTGTCTGTCCCTATCTGTCCTTCTCTCTGACTCTCTCTCTCTCTCTGTCTCTGTAAATAAAAATAAATAAATTAATTAAATTAAATTTTAAAAAATCATCCTATATGTCCCAGAAATTGGGACTTCCCATCGGCGTTGCTGATAGACTTGTGAATCCTTGACTGGAGACGTGCACATGGGGCTTCCTACCTAGTGAGCTGTCCAGCTTCAGGTTTGCACTAGGCTCATTCATACGGCATGGCAGAGACCCATTTGATTCTTAATACTATCAGTCTGAACAATCAATATTTCTGTCTCATATTCATTATTTGAAATATTTATGTGAAAAGTAATCTACATGCTAAAGGTTCATTCCCTCAATTAAATATATTTCTCTGCTGGTTAAGCAGGTGTTCTATTTATGGCTAAAGCCAAAGTGTGTGCATCATCTGTTGTCCTGGGAAGGAAGCCGGCTAGCAGGACAGGAAGTGTGCTTTAGCTACGAGCAATCCAATTTACCCCATTGTCTCCTTGGATTAAGCGCCAGCTCAGCTAGCCCAGGCACATAGTTGAATTGAATTAACAAGGTTATTCAAGGCCTGAAATCACTGTGATAGAACCATGTTTTTTATAGGGCAATCTTATCCCTTATTTTCAATTAGACTTCTCTTGCTTTCTCCAAAGTAAATTAAAATTCTTTATTAAAATAAATAGAATTTTCTTTTAAAACTTCTCCGTTTACAAATGTGGCATGTACTTGGTAGACCTGGCTGCCCAGGCCCAAAGGGAGACATTGGAACATGGGTTCTCAGGCCCTTGTTACTGACAAGTCTTACTATCTCTGAGATTTCGGATCAATTGCACACAATAGAATTTGGGGGTGGGAGCCAGGACTTAGAAGAATAAGGAAAAGTGTGGCGATGGGCCAGAATAAATTCAATCATATAGTGCAGAGGGTAATACTGGACAGATTTTAAATAAACCCTTCATAAACACTCTTAAAAAGACTATGCAGAAAGGGCTATATGCTGAAATTAGCTTTTATACTATTTAGGGCTGGCTGTAAATAAGGCTTCTGAATAAAAGTAGAAAAAGAAAGCTTGAATCAAAGGTCTTAGATGTCAAAAGAATTCTAGCAGTCACCCAGGCCAGGCCAGCCCAGCCCAGCCCGACACTCACACAGCATACATGAGTTCCTTGCACAGCCTCTCTGACAAGCTGTCATTCAGCTGCTGATTTAGGGCACCGAGGGAGGGACCTCGGGGACTTAAAAATGAACAACACTTGAGCTGGCCCCGGGAAGAGTGATAAACGAAGTCTACTTTCAGAGCTCCCAGGTTCCCAACCCCATGCCTTTTTCCCTCTGCAGAGAATCTCTACCCTTTTCCATCTGCCCATTGCCCCCTCATATCCAAAATGGGTTGTACTCCCTATGTGATAACAAGCTCCCTATCATGGGAAGCAACCAAGCCAAAGCTGCATAACCATGACCCAGGAACACTGTGGAAATGCACTGAGTGGAGAGCCAAGGCTGAGGCCCTCTGTCCACACATTAGCTGAGGCTCTTAGGACCTCAATTGTATATATTGATGGAAAGTCAAAAAATTTTTCTTTTACAATAGGCCAGGCATGATGCTGGGCATTACCTGGAAATTGCAAAGTAAATAATTATTCATGCTTTATTCATCACTCTAGACATAGCCTGTTGAATGGAACAAAATAAGTGCTCAGTATTTGTTGAATGAATTAATTAATTAATTACCGGTACAAAGCTAAATGACCATTAGCTAAGTGATATAATCAATTTGTTGAACCCTCAGTGACTAACTTTCCTTAAATGGGATTAATAATGACACTAATCTCTTAGGTTTTTAAGAATTAAATTTAAAATATACAAACTGCTATTTTTGCCCATAAAAGAGTAACTGATAGAGTACGTGCATGCTTGCCATTAAAACAGAGTAGAAAAACATATGAAATAGATATTTTTGGACACTGGACAATACACAGTACAGAGCTGTGATTCCTGATTAAGGACAGCAAGTGAGGGAAGCAAGGGGGCTGTCCAGGCTCTACTCCTGGAAGCAGTTTCCGGCCACAAGACAGAGAAGGGAACACAAACAGAACCCAGCCATCTGCTGGGCTGGGAAAACGGCTAGACTTCAGCAGCTAGAACTTGTGGAGCAGTTACCCAGAGAGAAGGAAGTTACCTAAACAGGGAAAAGGCTCTAAAAATCTACACCAGGAGTCCCTGGAATACGAATCTGCACATGGTGCAAGGTAAAAAGCCACAAGGCTGGACAAGGAACAATAACTGGGGAATGAAAACTTATTTGTGGTAATTATAGGTTAAAACATTCCAGAGTTCACACATGACTGGGGATTATGCAGGTACCCACCAGATAGCAATTGTTCACTGAGCACATGGGGCATTCGTTACAGACACGAGAAGGGCTATGTCTGAGTAGAGAGATAAACTAGCCCTAAGAATGGGCTACTCTAGACCCATTCCATAATATTTTTTAAAAGACAGCAGAGAGTTTCCCCAGACCTTGGGCTGCAGAAAACCCAGACCTCAGCTAGCCCTGCACATGGGCAAACCCAGAAATGGCCAGAAGTGAAGTCTTACCCTACAGAGCCTCATCGGATTGGGAAACCTTGTGCACATCTGTTTGTGACATACGATTTGTCACTGGGTCCACATCTGGGTGGGCTGGTCTGTCTCCAGCTCATCCCCCAGCTGAGCCCCAGTGCTGACAGCTCTGGGTAGCGGGGAGAGATTTTCAAAACGCAATTTCTTTTCTCTCACCACACGTTTTTAAAAGAGGATTAATCGTGTTTACTGAGAGGTGGTTGGAATTGTGTCATGCAGCTCAAACAACTGTGTTGATTGCTTCCATTTCTGTTATGAAGCATGGAGGGGCTTCAAGAGGCCCACACAGAGCATTGTACTTATCCTCCCCATAACCCTTGGGGGGAGTCTGCCCATCTGAGGGGCCAGACTCAGCACTCAGTCATTCCAATTAGCGCTGATTACATACCTGAGCCTGCCACTTTCAGAGGTAATCAACCCTCTCTCACTGTTTTGTTGAAAGTGACTGAAGCTCTGGGAAAGAAAACAGCAGACATGCTCAAAATCAATAGGTGTGCCCTCCGTGGGGCTAGTCCACTGAACTTCCAGACCAGACCCCTCAGTACCAGAGGAGGAATTTTGAAAGAAAAAAAAAAACCCCACAAAAATAAAACAAAAACCAAGCCTGATAGGGCTCCCTTCAGAGCAGGAGAGAAAGCAGCTCATGTCAATACCACCATGCACTCACTCATGAGCTAGAATTTTGGAAAACTCTCCTGTTTGAAGAGGCTGGCCTCAGAGTATTGATTTTGTTTTTGAAGCTCTAGTTGCCTTAATTCATAGAGAGCCGCAGCTAGTATTTGGGATGAAAAGGACTTTTGTTTCAGAGTTGATGCTCTTCATTGTCTTTAAATTATCAAAGGGTTTTGCTGTTGTGGTCTTCAAAATGAAAGCAGGTCATCAGAGCAGAATGTCACCCAGTAGCTGTGCCACTCATGACAAAGCTGGCAGCATCTGAGTCAGGTTGCTCAAGAGCCCTGGGATGGGGCCACAGGAAACAATTCCTGGTCCTTAGTGTGGTGGCAGAACAATAGCCCCTGAAAATGCCCACTTCCTCATCCCTGGAACCTGTGACTTTGTTACCTTACATGCCAAGAGGGAATTTGTAGATGGGATTAAGGATTTTGAGATGGGGAGATTTTCCTGGATTGTGTGACATAGCCAATCTAATCACTATGATGGTTATAAGAGGGAAGCAGGAGGGACAGAGACACAGAGAGGTGTGACGACAGAATGGAGGTATGAGTCGGAGAGAGGAGAGAGATCAAATATGCTACAACACTGGCTTTAAAGGTAGAGGAAGAGACCACAGACAAAGGCATGCAGATGCCTTCTAAAAGTTGGCAGAGGCAAGGAAATAGGGCTCAGAGACTTCCGAGGGAACCAGCCTGCTGACTCCTCACTTTAGGACTCTGACCTCCAGCACTGTGAGATAGTAAATGCACGTTGTTTTAAGCCACTGGGTTTCTGGTCATTTGTTACACAGCAATGGAAAACAAACACACTGGCCAACCTGGAGAAAAGCGAAAAGGCCCTTCAACAGCCACCTCCTTCATGTGAGCACACTGTCTCTGCTGTCCGGCCACGCCAGCCCCATCATGATAGATTCCCCCGCCCCATACTGTCAGATTCTCATCCCAAACAATGTTATTTTTGCAGCACAATTGTATCCATCAAGCCCCTGCTCCATTTCTGGCATAGGTGTAACTAAATAGAAACTAAAAAGATTGTTTTTAAACTTCTTGCAGATGCTATTCTAGAAATCACATGTAAGTCAGATTGGGGGAAATATTTGGCCCTGTCTTCCCAAGGTCTATGCAATGAGAGCACACTTGGAGAGCACGCCAATCATGGTTATGAGGCCATGCATTTGTCTAACTTATAGTGCTAACTCCGAAAGAGACTTCATCTTTCCAAGGATTGAAGTTCCAGAAAGTGTGTTCTTAAGGTAAGGCTTGAGGAGATAACAAAATAACAATAAAATGGAAAATCTACTTTTCAGACCCAAGTTTCTATGTAGACATGAGCCGTGGGGACAAATAGCTTGCTCTTTTTCCATCATCATCTGACTTGCCAATATCCCCCCAGGACATTGATGACGTAAGAATGTGTAATGAACGGAAGGGGATTTAAATTGGTGCGTAAACAAGAATGCTAGTTTGCAAACAGAGTTTCTCAGTGGGGGTATTTTTATTTCTATCTCCAGCCTTCCTACTGTTTGATATTTCATAGTTGGATTAAAGTTCAGCAAGTGTCTGTTTAACCCATCAACAGCTTCCTTCCCACACATGTGGCAGACATCACTGGTTGATCATGGTGCCTTCCCTCGGATGCAGTACCATAATTCTCAATAGTCTCCAATCACCAAGGCTCGAGCTAAACTCCTAAGGAGAGCTATGCATTGATCCTGGGATGGAAATGCGTGTCTATGGAAATCTCCATTGTCAAAGGTATTTCTTTAATAGATATTCACCCTCCGTGGCCTTCAATGTGGGAGTACTTCCAGTCAGTACTACCAATCCTTAAAGAAGTAGCAGAGAAACAGCCTGCCAGTTGGGTTCTTCCTAACTTAGGACCCAGGTGGCAGTTCCTGAGTCACCCAGCAGTGTGGGGCTGAGAGAGAAAGAGGAGGGAGGAGAGAAAGGAGGTAGGAAGGTGCTGAAGGCAAACTTCCCGACTTGATAACGTGGCCCAGTGCCAGCTCTCTGCTGATGCAGGAAATGTGGGGTCTCTTGCTTCATGACAACATCTCTCCTCCTCTCCGGTTCATGGACCTCCTGTGACACCGTGTTCTAAGGGCTAGTGAATCATTTCAGTTACTATGGAAACCTACAGCCTGATCTAGTGATATCATTAGGATTTTAGTGAGCTACAGCGTACAATTGCGGTCCATCAGCTATAAAGGTTAAGGCATCCCAGTGCTTATGGTCTCCACTGAAGTCATGATTTTTCATGAAACCATGTTTGCTCAGTTCCTAGGGAGAATGCACTCAGATTCTGGCTGATGGGGCAGAGCTGATTTCACAGCACCTCATGCAGAGGAAAACCTGACTGCAGGTTTCTAGAATGTGAACATCACAATACAGTCAGATCTGCACCTCCCTGTGGCTCCCCCTCCAGGTCCCAGAGAACAAAAGGCAGCAAGGTAACTAGCAGTTAGACCTGGTGCTATAAAAAGGGAAACTAGAGGACTTACCTAAAAACACAGCCTGTGTCCCTCCACATGCATGCACACTGCCTGGAGTATCTATTTTTCTTCTTTCCTTCATTATTTAGATATTAAAGTCAAAGCAGAATGTTGGGCAAGATTGTTCATAAAACTGTAATAATTTATTTCTCACATTAAAAAACTAAATAATATCAAACTAGGGAATTGATTAAAATAAATTAGGAAATCCCTAAGATGATTGCAGATATCAACAATGTTGTAGAACTATCTTTGGGAACAACAGTGTTCAAATTTTAACTAAAAAAGCAGTTTCCAAAACTATACTATATGATACAATATTCTGTGGTTTGTATGTGTGTATAAAAGTTGAGAATTATGTAAACAAGAGTACCTAAGAATGGATGAGGTTAGGAATGTTATTTTACTTTTTCTTTATTTTTTGATTTTTATTGTTTAAAAAAAGAATTACTTTTGTAAAAAGAAAACAAATTAAGTCCTCTTATGTTAAAAAAATTAGTAACTCTAAGAAGGCTGTTTATAATAATGAGCCTGTTAAACTGTAACAATAGGCGGGAGATAAGTGACTAAGCATGCTCTCTGCTCCCCTGTCTTACACTGCTGTTCACTGCCAGCAGCCAGATGGATGTGTGTCCTTAACTCAGATCTTCAGATTCCAGTAGGGTAACTGAAATCAACAACATCATTACCATCACCATCACCATCATGATTATTATCATCTTCATCCTCCTCCTCCTCTTCCTCCTCATTATTATCATCATCATTATCACCATAATCAACATCTTCAACACCGCCATCACCACCACCTCACCATCACCATCACCATCGCCACCACCATCATCACCACCATCAGCACCACCATCACCATTGCCATCATCATGTCCACCACAATGTGACTTCCAGGCCCACCACGATTATTTCTCTAATAATGTCACTCACTGAGCATCAACCCTCCGCTGGGTGCTCCTGCATCCAGGACAGCCCTCTGGCTAAGTCCTCATGTATTAACATCCAATCAGTTGAAGGAAACAAACTTTTCCCAGAAACTGGCAAGGATTATGTAATTTGGCCCAAACCTGCTCTACCCCTTGGTAGATGAGAAACCATTACATTTTCTTTCTATTTCTCCAGCATTTCTTGCTGATACAAAGGAAAGAAGAAAAGAAAACAAGAACAGTGGCTCCAGATAAGTCATTGTGCTCAGAAAGTAAGGCGCAGACAGTCAGCCTCAGCACAGAGAATGGACAGGGATGGGCACTGCTGGGAGCAGGGCTAAAATATAGGGTTTCCATAAAGGATCAGAATATTTTAGAAATCAATTGAGTATTTGGCTTGAGCATAATGTACATTATTTGTACCCCAAAAGCCCTTCCTGGGATCTCAACATTTAGGGTGATAAAGACTTTTTTTGGGAGCTTGTGTGATGTGTGTTGGTTTGTATGTGTGTGTGCGAGAGAGAGAGAAGGGGAGAGAGATAGAGAAAAAGATTCTATTTAAATGTTTCCAAACTCATCACACACACACACACACACACACACACACACACACACACACACACCCCTTCCTTTAAGAAATCTGATGCTAGAAAATTATTCAATGTGGTTTGGATACTGGGCAGCAGGACAATGAGCTACCCACAGTGAGGTAACCAGATGGCTCCTTCGGGCACAGCCCTGCTCCTGCTGATCTGGATCTTGGTGAATGGTCAGAGTGCCAGCCAGAGCTCTAGAGAAAGGGAACACAGTAATGGAGAGCCAAGCGGGTTGGTGGCAAAGGTGGTGAGAGGAGAGGAGATCTTAAGCATGCATGACTGGGAACACTGGGGAACAGCCACCTGCAGATCTAGAAATGTTGTCAATGGCAGGAATGCTGCAGAAGAAAAGAAAGATTCAGAACAAGAAGAGACCATGTAGAGGATAAACACTGAACAATTAAGAACATTTGCCTTTTGTGCAGAGCATTTGAACATGCTTCTGAAGTTGTTGGGGTTTTTTTTTAATAATAACATGCATATTGTGAAAATAGAAAAAATATATATACATTTAGATGCTTTTAAAAAGGGTATAGGTCACATTCTGTTCCCCAGGTATTTTATCTTCTATTATCAACACACTCCCCTCCCTTTCTCACCTCCATGCTGGTGCTTGTGCCCAGACACCAGGAAGACAATGGCAGGAGTGGGTCCTGCTCCAGGTGCCGAGCCCTACCCCTCTCTGGAGCACTAACCAGACTGGCTACTTCTGCTGTCTGTCAGAGGCAGGGTAGATTTCCTGCACCAGTGAGGAGGAGGCACTCTTTGGCCTGAAGGCCAGATAAACTGGTCCTAAATTCTCATCAGGTGTTTGACCCCTCACCTTCCTAGCACTTTTACCATTATCATGTCCTGTAGTAGAAAATTGCACAAGTTGAGCCAACTCCCCATAACAGGGTCTCAATGGGTGAATTTAGAGATGCCCATTTTTAGCTTGCAGAAAACAGAAATTATAGGTATGATGCTTTATGCTGCAGGCACACATTACTGCTTAGCCTAGCGAAAACCAGTCTCAGATGCCAAGAAAAAGCATAGAATAATGTGTATAAACACAGTATGGAGGCAGTAACACCCAGGGACCTCCACCCAGCTTTATTACCCCACCACAGGAATACAATTGCTTTCATCAGTCAGTACACTTGGATAATCTCCTTCTTGGTTTCCATTTTGAACATGGCATTTCCCGAAGAGCAAGCCTGAGCAACCTGAATAAATATGGTATTGCATCTAATACTAAAGCCAAATTGAAGAATTCGGTGCTTCCTTCAGCTGCACTTTCTCTTTGACATGCAGGCATAGCTCTGCTCTGTGGTTTATGGGGCTGTCATCACGTAGGTGCACAGGGAATGCAGCCTTTATTGGAAGCAAGAAGACAGTGTGGGTATAAAAGAGTTAAAATGCAAAGAAAAAAGACAGACAAAAGCAGATTAATACCTAAAGAAATAGCCTGTGTGGACAAGATCTGAGAATGGTTGGGAGAAAAAATATACCAAACAGAAGCCTCCTGATTAATTCCAAGCCCAAGCTACAACTGATGATAAGAACCTGGGGACATTTCTGGGGAGCTTTATAACTGCAGGTTCATATACTTTCCTTGTGTAACATCTGTTGGTACACAATGGTAATATCCAAGAAATGTCAGTGATCAGAACACACGTATCTTCTTACTCCAGAATAGTAAAGAAAAAAGTAGAAAATGAGAAATTGATTTTCAATACAGGTTTAAATTTTCCAGACTGTTTAAACTTTTTCAGACTGTTAAACTTTGCTGTCTTATTGCCAAAGTCAATACAGTATATAAGTTGTGTTCTGTAATCATTCTTGTAATTGGTCTCTGGCTGGATCTTGAAATATAAAAATCAGTATCATCAAAAAAATGCTATAATTTTTTCTGTTGTATAAATTTTATTTTTCCTGGAGTACTTAATTATCTATCTATCTATCTATCTATCTATCTATCTATCTATCTATCTATCTTTCTTTCTTTCTTTCTTTCTTTCTTTCTTATATCTGCTTTTATCATAAGCTTCCCATCATCTAATGTTTCAGGAACATCTTTAAAGATACAGAATCCTTTATTTCCTTCTTCCCTTATCTTTATGGAGCCCTTTGCTCCAGACTAATCTCTCTCTAGTTCTGTTGCCTAACTATTAACCTGGGTGAAATATTTTCTTCCTGGACCTTAAGTCTTCCTCTTTTTGTTCACGCTCTTATTTTGCTGGAGCACATCCTTGTATAGCTTTGTCACAAAGTTTGCATGAAAATAAAACTTCTGGGTTTTTGCATAATCTGTTTTCATACTTAGTTGATCGTTTTGTTGACTATAGAGTTCTATGCTGTAAATCATTTACTGCAGAATTTAAAAGACATTCTTCTTTGTCTTGTAATATTAAGCATACTTGTAAGAATTCCACAGGCAGTCTGACAGTGATCCTTAGTGGGTATCTCAGAATCATCCATTAGTTTGCATATTTTGAACCTTCACTGCAAGGTGCCTCAATGTTGTCTTTCTTGTGTTTTATGTGAGGACCATTGGATGATTTTAGAGGACATGTGCCTTCTTCAGCTCCAGAAAATAATCTTCTAATATGCCCTCAAAAACTAGTTGCTCTGTGTTTTCTTTGGTCTCTCTCTTTCCAGAAGTTCTCTCAGTTGTCTTTTGGCCCTTTATATTAATCTTTGTTGTTTTTTAGGTGTTTGTTTGTTTGTATTTCTATCCCTTTGTATTTATTTGATCCCACTTTATAAGAGACTTCCTTGATTTCACTGTTAAACCCTGCGTTGGATTTTGCAGTTTGAATTTTTTTTTTCTTTCTGAGAGACCATTCTTGCTCCCTAATTGTTTATATATCTCGTTTATGTATTATGAACCTGATGCCATCTCAAATCGCTCTGAGGACACGAGATAGGATTTTTTAAATACACTGTTGTTCTTTGAGCAATCTGTTTCCTCCTGGGTCACCATCATTGGCTTATTTATCTTCGCCTTTTGCCTTTACCTTGTAGGCTCTCCTCAAATGCCGTGGCTGAGCTGTGAGCTCTACCTGTAAATGAGGACCCTCCCCTGGAAAGTTTCATTTTAGCATGAGCAGAATAGAAACAAGCCATACCACTGGGGCCCCAGAATGCATTGCTTTGAGGCACCAGCCCTCATCCGCTGCTCTGCTGCTTCTCAGACAAATTTTCATGGTTACCTTAGTGAAGAATGCTTTGCTTTTTGGCCTGTGAGCTCTTCTGTGCTCAAAGGGTAAGAAGGGAGTTGTCAGGGCTCAACTCTTGGTTAAACCTCACCCATCTTACTCTCACCCCCAAATGTGTCTGAGTTCAAAGCTTCTGTGGGAGTCTATGGCACTCAGACCAATGAGTCATTTGGGGTCTCTTCTAGTTACAGTCTGCTCGGCACCTTCCTCCCCTTGCTTTATTAGCCACCTATGTATGCTTTGAGTGCAACATCTTAATTTGGCTGCAAGAATATGGATGGATTACCATAAAAAGAAAAACAGAAGGAAAAAAGGTGGTATTCCAGGGATAGAGGCCTTGAAGTCTGGGTAAGCAGAGGGAATTTACAACTTTTTTAATCAGTCAAAAAAAATCTGATGGAGATTGTGAGTCTAGCATTGATTGTGATGTTTCCAGCCAAATTAGAATGTTGCACTAAAACCCATACCTAGGTGCAATCAGATATAGTTTGTCATTTCTTAGAATCAGTTTACGTTTAAAGGTACATTGTAAGCTTGTGAAAAGTATGCTTTTTATTTATGAAGGTCACAATACACACACAAAAAAATAGTCTCTAATATTGCTTGGGCATGTAATGGCTGAGTGGGCCCACAGAAGAGGGTTTGGGGGTGCAGAAAATGTTTTATTTCTTGATCCAGATGAGTTTACATGGGTATATTTACTTTAGGAAATTTCACCCTGTTCTATTCATTGGGTTTTTAATCTACATTTTAATAAAATATCTATTATAAGAAGAAGAAGAAATAAGAAGAAAAAAGAGAACAAAATATTCTAAATCTTTTTCTCTTTAGTGTATTAGAAGAGGTAAACCTAGACTAACGACCATGAATTCCTTGTAAACAGTGACTGTTTATTACAGCATTTCCAGAATCTGTAATAATGGCTGTCCCATGGTATGTGTTCAACATGTGTCTGTGGGAGAAAGACAGAAGAAAAGAACAAAGAAATAAAGACAAGAAGGAAGGAAGGAAGGAAGGAAGGAAGGAAGGAAGGAAGGAAGGAAGGAAGGAAAGTAGGAAAGAAGGAAAAGAAAAAAGAAGACTGAGGGAGGAAGGGAGGAGAAAGGAAACAAAGGATGAAGGAATGAAATCTTTATGTACTCTGAGAGCCAGAGACTTTTTGTGCTTTTGTTTTGTTGTTTTTGTTTTGTTTTTTGTTACCACTGCATTAACCTAACAGATATACTTCCTGTGAGCTTAAACAGCTCATGTGCAAACATCCATCAAACATCTTTCCCTCTCTCGTGATATGAACTTGTTTAGGTTGGGTTTGTTTCTTTACACCTTAAACAGTTCTTGGATTATAACAGAGTTCATTAAAAGTATGTTGACTGAAGTCGTTTCTCACCCTCATGCACCCAGCACAGTGGTTTGTGTATGGCCCGCCCAGAGCCAGTATAATGGTGGATAAATGGCTTCAGGAAGTGATTGCCAAGAGGTTATAAATAGAAGAGACAACTATCAGGAGATTTGCCTGGAAATTTGCTGACATCCCACTGGAAACACCAGCTAATCTTCTGTGATTGCCGTGTGTGTGTGTGTGTGTGTGTGTGTGTGTGTGTGTGTGTGTGTGTTTGAATTCGTTTCCCAGAAACTCCTCCCAGGACTTTGTGTCCATTCCTCTTCTTCTGACCTACCATTGCAACAAATGCTGCCTTGCAAATATGCAGCCTCTCAGGTCAGGACCATGAGCTGAGTAACACTCCATCCATTCAGTACGATTAGCTTTCATTAATGCCTCACAAAAGAAACAGGAATGCCACACCTCCTGGGCTTGCTGAACCATAGCAACCCCTGCCTGCAGCCACACACTCTGCTCTGAGGGGCTGGAGAGCCAGGGCTTGCCCACCGTGGTGTTCACAGGGAATGGAGATGATTACTCCAAGAGCGAACAACTGTAAGAGTTCCCCAAGGGGGTAGCATCTTCGGGCCTGCGGAGCATTCTGCAGCTTTCCTTTATGCATTTTTAATCAGTTCTAAGCTACTTACAAATATGTGCAATTACTTTCTACATTTCGCCTTGTAATAAGATTTAATGACTCTGCTACAATCCTCTGGGTGAACATTGATAACCTGACTCTATGATTTAAAATTTAGCTCCGGCAGAGGAGCAGGTTATTAATGTTTTTTTCTTTTTCCCCTTGTGTGGGGTGGGATGAGTTAAGGGAATCAGAAAGTGGAGTTATTTTAACCTTCAAAATATCCTCAGTATGAGAGAACAGACCATCTCTTTTATTTGCCATATAGTAGCTGATTAAAATACAGAAAGGGCGGGGAGGGGGCAGGCAGCAAAACTTCTTTCTTTAAAACATGTTGCAGATTATTTTAAACAAAGAGGCCCAGAGGCACCCAGAGAGCTCCTCTGATCCATCTGCAAGCATTTGGATACAGAATGCCCTTCAACGGTCCTTGACAAAGAGAATGTCTTGTGTCTCTCCGACCACTTGGAGGACCAGTGGTTTCCACTATCCTGGCACATGCTGACCGAGTTGCTCTGTCATGAATAGTAATAAATACAGCTAATGTCTACTGAGTGTGTGCTTGTGCCAGCCATTGCTCAAAGTGCCATCCATCAATACAAAAACCCAGTGAGTGAGAGACTATTGTCACGCCCATCGCAGATGATGAAAAGGAGGCGAAAGAGCGAAAGAGAGGGTTTGGTTTGACTTCCGTTCCTTTTGGGGGCATCTGAGAGCTACATCACCATGTTTATGGAGAAGAGACCACTGGACACACGTGATCCCGTGAGTGCTGCTACAAACCTCTGACTTCAGTTCTGCCAACAGCTGAGTTCCCCATCACAGTGCCAGGACCAGCTCAGCCTCGCCTGCTTTTCCGAAATCGCACATGTGCACAGGCATGTGGGAGATTCGGCTCACCCTGAGCCACCCACCCGGTGACTTCCCTCTGTCCAGCACTCCAGGAGGCCGGGTGCCCTACTGGGGGGAGCAGGAACATGAGAAAAAGGTCCAAAGCCTAGTCACCACTGAGTTGCTATGCAACCAGGTAGCCAGCACGGGCTCATGTTCTTTGTCTAAGAACTAAGAGTGGTGAGCTTGGGAGCCTCACAGAGTCTCTTGCAGGTTCAGCACACGTCAGGTCATGTGACAGTCACCTACTGAGAATTGACCACATGGCGGGCATTAAAGACAACTAAGGTGTTTTCCATGTACAAGGAGTCAGTTTCTCGGTGTGCAGTGGTGGTGTCTCTTTGGCAAAGACCCAGCCTCAGCACCCTTTCTCAGATGTGCCCTGAAAGAAGGCAGAGTTCTTGCTTCTTGTCACACTCAGAAAACGTTCCAACACCAGAGACTCATCCTTTCTCTCTCCACCCAGTATTCCTTTCCTACAGGAGGAGGAAAATTGGAGCTATTTCTCAATGAAGACCAAGATTAGCCCTGGGATCCAAAATACTGAAACAAATAAAATCTGTGTGGGGTCATGAGCTCCTGGCATATGCAGTCCCTGCTCTTGCCCAGATGCCATCCAAAACTGAGCCACGGCATGTGACTCGCAGCCCGTCTGCAGCCATTGCCATTGTCAAGAATGCGTTATGAGGATGGCCTTTAGTCTCCAAAGTAGAAGTACTAGGGCAAGCCACAGACCTCCACTTCCCAGCATCCCAGGTGTCCTGAGTAAAGAGCGGCCCTGGCAGGTGGGCAACCCAAGGTTGTACAAGAACCAAGTGGCATGTTTAAACTTTTCTTCCAGAAGTGAGGCACAAGTTAACATGACTGACTATCATATTCTGAGTGGTTGAGCTTCAAATTTGATTTATTTTTATTTTTCTCTATTTAGATCCAGAATGGCTTTTATGGAAAGGTGCGTTGGGGGGGGGGAGTGGGGGTTGGGTGGATTGGGCAGGCATGGAGAGATTTCAATTCTTTATTAGTAGCTGGAGAGACAGTAAACCATGCAGTGCTGTGTGACCAAGGGAACAGAAGGGATTGTGTGAATAAGAACAGGAGAAGAAGCCAAACACCACCCTGATGTGCCTGAGCTGCTCTGGGGAGTGTATGTATGTGTGTGTGTGTGGAGGGGGGGTTGCTGTGAGGAACAACTTTTACGGGAGAGGGTTTCCCCATAAAAGAGACAGGTCTGAGTGTGAACAGGGAAAAGTATGATAGGTCTTTGTATGGACTGAGTGCCCCAACGGTACACAGAGAAGTTAAAATTCCGTGGGTAGTGCGGAGAAGCTGGAGGGGGGAAGCAAGGGCCTGGTCAGACCCGGACAAAAGTGGGGTACAGGGCGACCAAAGTGGCCAGCTGAGCTATTTACAGGAAGCTTATTTTCCATAATTAACCATTCACCAGAAAGCACAAGCTCTCAGATCATTTCCCTGACCTGTGAGCAAGCAATTGTCCACCAAACTCACACTTTCCAGAAACTCTTTAAGGAGATTAGAGTTTCAATTACTATGATCAAAAGGAAACCATTTGCTTAAAAAAAGAACTCACACAGAACATTTGCCGGGGATATTTGGGCACTAAGTACATCCTAAATGGTGGTCATGAGGCAGATGCTTCAGCAAAAGACTGACAGGGCTCGCGAAATGGCTTCCTGGTCAGGAATTGAAAGAATTACACAATCAAGAAAACCATCTTCCCTCCAAAAATGTGAACACTTAAACCAATAACATAGACTCACTCAGGCATTTTTTAAGGCCTCTCCAACTTTAAAGACTTGGCGACCTGATCTCTTACAGAAAATCTTTTGTTTACAAGGGAACATGGGAAAGGAAGTAATAATTACTGAGTTTTTCTAGACTCTGTACCTCACAAAGGCTTGCCAGTGGCTCAGGGTAACAGCCAAGCAGGGCGGAGTTTGAAAGTCTGTCAGTCCAGCCCTGACAGTCAGCCAACCTTTTCAGAAATTCAACAAGGAAAGAGCTATTCTAATGCCATTCACAGGCAAGGAAACTGAGGCTGGTAAAGTGTCCAAAGACACAGAGCTAGTAAGTGGAAGAATTGGAACTCATGCCTAGGCCTCTAAAGCAACAAATAATTTTTTAATAAAAAAATTCTTAAATACTATTGATATGTTTAGTCAAGACTAGGGTTTTCTCAGGCGAGGGAGGCAACCTCAGTCCTTCAAATCATGTATCATTTCAGAGGGCAACCAATTCCCCTCATTTGTGAGTTCTCCTGGGGTATGACATCACTGCCTCCTACCTGCCACCCCCCTATAAACACATTGTACCTGCCTTGTGGTCATTTCTCTCTAGCTTCCACATTTATAAAATGCTAGTCATAAAAGTCCTTTTCTCTGGAACCATATTAACTGCAGATCTCAAATGTCAGGGTTGGATGTTGATTGGAAAACAAACCACAAAGAACTTGGGAATAACTGTAGGCTATTACTAGAGAAGAATGATTTGGCCGCCTGCTATTCAGCGATGTCAAGATAGCTAACTCTTCACAAGATGAGTAAACCAAGGATCAGAGAGCTTAAGAAACTTGCTCAAACTTCACTGTTGGGTAGTAGTGGTAGATCTGTTATGCTTTAAGCCATTATATGTTTTCATTGAAACCCATCAAAAGCACTTGCCTTGTAACTGCAAGTTTGTTCCCTTTCAGTTATAAGATAAATAAGTGTTGGGGAGGTTCAGCAAGGTGTCTACAGTTATCATGGCTGTGTGTTACATTTGAAAATCACTGAGAGAGTAGATCTTAAAGGTTCTCATCACAAGGAAAACAAACTTTGTAACTATATGAGGTAATGGATGTTAACTAAACTCATTCAGGGGTCATTTTGTAATATGTCTATGTCAAGTCATTACCTCACACCTCTTAAAATTATGCAGTGTTTATGTCAATTACATCTTAAAATTGGAAAGAAAAATATTTACAATATCATCCAAAAATCATTAAATACACAGGAATAAATCTAGTAAAATTTATGTTAGACCGCTGTAGTGAAATCTAAAATATATTACTAAGAAATTAAAGACTTGCCCTGGCCTGACAGCTCAGTTGGTTAGAGCATCATCCTGAAGCACAGAGGGTGCCGGTTCGTTCCTGGTCAGAGCACATACAGGAACAGATCGATGTTCCTGCCTTTCTCTCTCTCTCTCTCTCTCTCTCTCTCTCTCTCTCAAATCAATTAAAAAAAAAAGAAATTAAAGAAGACCTAAATAAACCTAAATAAATGGAGAAATATCCGATGATCACACATGAGAAAGCTGCTTCATCTTAGCTGCAGAAAAGCCCCCTTGTCCCCTAAATACTGAGACCAAGACTGCTGGCAATGGGAGACTGAGGGGCAGGCAGTTCTGCTCCTCGGCCCTGTAGGTCGGCTCCTGACGGTTCCCACCACCCCCTGCTCTCTCCCATCCATCCTTCAGGATGGATTCCTCTGTGGAGAGACCTTCCCTGGGAGCCCATCCATGGCTCAGGCCACCAAAATATAGCACAGAGATAGCTCAGCATCCTGAGCCAGGGCAGGAGACCCGGGGCCTCGATGGTAGTTGGTACTATGGGCGTGTGTGCAAAAACCTACCATGTGAACCATAAACCACTCAGCCTAAGTAAACATACCCACATTTCCTGCCATGTGACACTGTTGCCCAGTGCAAGGAGGAGCACAGTCCTGAACCATTTACAAAGATTATTCTGTGTTATTGATCATGTGCCATTAAGGAAAGAACCTCCTGCCAAGGGGTAGATTTCATTTGATAAAAAAATAAATGTAAGAGCATCAAATAAAGTGTAGAAATGAGTATTAGATTCTGGATAGTCCATTAAAGGAAAGAGTGTGGCAGAAAAAATTAATTTCTAGTTAGATAGGAGCCTAAAGTTATCATTATTTTTGAGACTGTATGAATGTTAGGTGAAATGATTTCTTCATGGCCCCATTTCTTTTATTCATTGTAATTCTAGCATCATAGTTACTTGGCTCTTGTTCAGTACCTGCTTGGGTTTGGGAAGGCAGAGAAGTTTCTGTGCTCCTTTACCTGACAAGAAATCCTACACCATCACTTCTGCTGCTTCCCACTGGTCAAAAAGGCACAGGTCATCCCAGATTCAAGGGTTGGGGGAATGGACCCCACCTCTTTGTGACAGAGGTGGCAAAGAATTAGTGCACATTCTTATCTACAGCCACAATTCACTTGCAAGATGCAGAGAGCAGATCAAGTAGGAGTTTGGGAAAAGGATTGGCAGGCTCAGTGGATCAGGGCCATATAACCTCTGTGGCGTGTCCCCTTTAGCTGTTTGTTGGAGAGAGTCTATCCTCCTAGTTACCATGATAGTATGTCAAACATTGTATATTTGATATGATCTAAAATTAATTATTCATTTTATAGTATATTGATACTTTTCCAAAGAGTCAAAAAGGCAATCATAATAATTAAAGGTAAAAAAAAATAAAAAAAGGAAAAAGCACGTAACATTGAAATAAGTCCACTATTGAATTGCTTATGATACATAATAACACTGTATGCACAGGACAGTTTTTTATAAGAAAATTAAATTGAAATTGATATTGTGTAGATGCCCTTGTAGAGTTGGCCATTTGTTCTGCCCTGGAAGGGTAGAAGGCTTTATGGAACTTGGAGATGGTGACTTTCGCTATGAACCCTGAAGTAGGAATTTATCAAATGGCTAAAATAAGGAGAAATGGAAGGAGCTAGGGAAAACACCTGCAGAGTGAGGAAAGGTCTGGCGGTAAAGCAGAAATCAGAAAGAAAGAAAGAAAAAAAAAACTGTGGCGAGAGCAGCCTGTGTGTAGATGAACACAGTGTCTGGATTTTCACAACCACATGCCTGAGGCCCAGGAGTCATAGGAAGAAGGTTGGAGACAAGCACCAGCAGATAGAGAAACAGGGACAGAAATCCACTTTCAACCAACCCACCCTCACACATGAGACAGTGGAGGAAAACAGAGACAATAATTTTCTAACTGTATTTCTCCAGAAACTGAGTATGCTGAAAGAAGGAAGTCATCCTATCCTCAAAATATCTGGCATCATCACAGATGGAAAACTGTCCACATCTCCTATCGGTTCTTCATTTAATAGAATCTAAAATGTCTTAAATCACCAACATGAGTCCTTCGCATACAGGAATATGGTAATGAAATTGAAATTCACACAGAATTTTTTTAAGCCATTTCTTCCCATATAGTCAGGTAATTGTACAATCCTAATTGTGCAAAGTCTAGCTCAGGATTTGCTTTCAAAGATTCCTGGGGGGGGGGGGGGGAGCACCAAGAGGGACAGGAGGGGGCAGGGATGCAGGAGGGGCAGCTGGCTGGGGGGCAGCTGGAGGGAGAAGGAGGGGGCACGTCTCCTGAGCCTGAGACAATGGTGCATCTCTTAGCAATAATTTTTGAATTATCTCATGCTCCTATAAGAGAACACATGACTAATTTTAACCACATGCTTCTAAAAGACAGATAACAGCATTTACAAAATCAAAGAAGCTCCAAGGATGCAGAACTGTGGCCAGTTATGCTGCAGCCCAGAGTGACAATGACCAGCTGAGGGTGTCAGACTCTTGAAAAGAGCCTTTATAATTGAGCCTCTGGCAGACCTCTCACTGGGGCAGCTCTGCTGGGTGCCTCTGCAACACAGTGCATTTTAATTGCTTAGGCTGGCATTTATTTGATGTCCTTGCTCTGGCTCTGAGTCCTCTTATAACCACTTTATTCAACCACAAATCAGGTACAGATATAAAAAAATCAGCCACAACATTCTCCATCTAAAGGCAGTTGCATTGTTTTAGAGACGTTTGATATTTAAATTGTAATGAAGTTGTAACTAGGATGGAATATGGGGCAGAAGCATGGTGAGCAGGAGGAGAAGTTGTCCTGCAATAAACAGGTCTGCAGGAAGAAGGGAGTCTGAGGGAGATGGTGAGAAGTAGACCTGCAGGCGGATGAATGGGCCGTGCCTGTTATGCCATTGGCCCGAGGCCGGCAGTCAGCGTGACAAGATGGCTTCGAGAACACAACAGGCAGGGTGCGAGCCTGCTGGGGAGAGCCTGGCGTGAAGTCACCACGCTGCACTGACGTGTGGCAGTATTTCACCGCATTCTAACCATCCTCACCCGGGCAGCCTGGGGCTCTGCGCAATCCGAGCAGTGCTGGGACTCCGCAGGAAGCCAGGCTTCTCCTCTTCCACCTGCTGGCAGCTTCCTGAAATGCAGGGCGCACCTGGCCTCAGCAGCGCTTCGCTGATGCCCAAATTCCACTTCCCTTCCTCTCATTTGGAAACCAAACTATAGCACAGAGACAGTTCCAAGTTCGGCCAAATGTCTCACATCACATACTGCTCTCTTAAAATTTATCTCATCTCTACAGGTAGATCTGGGCCATTTGCAAAAACAGAAAGTTATAACTTAGATGGTAAATACTTTATGATGTTAACGCTGCAGCAATTTTGAATGAGAGCTTCTACCAAATTCCAGAAATAACCTCACTTTCTTGTTGGAAACAATGGAAAGAGCTCTACTACTTTTGGGGGAGGGGAAATGTTTTATGTACAAGAAGCTCACTACAGACTCAGAGAGTATACTCTGGTCACTAGAAGGACCTTAGCCAAAGACTAGCCATCTGGCCACAACACTGTCCCTTCCAGTGACAGCTGTACCTTCTAGAATCAAGCGGCAGAACTGGGAAATGGCAAAGGGGGAGGAGGGCGCATCACCTTGCACCAGGGAACTCTCAGACCAGAGAAATTCAGCTTCAAGTCTTATTCAGGCAAACAATGAACTTGACCAGTCTTGTTTTCTACATCTTGACCAGAAAGTCAATGAAGTTAGCAGTTTTGAGGGGGAGGGGTACAAGTGGGAGCTTGGGGCAGGGGAAGGAGGGATTGATTGATTTAAGTATATCAGTCAACACCTTGAATCCTGGGTATTTAAAGAGGCAAATAAAATTTGAAAAAATGAGAAATCAAAAGACAAACACCCTTTATTGATGTATTCTAACTAACATAAGAGGAAAATTTAATTGTCTACAGTGATCCAGGAAGGAATAATTGGATAAGAAAAGGACATCTTCAAGAGATAGCTAAAGGGGCTCTTCATAAATCAATAACCATCAGCTCTTGCGAAAGAGGCAGTAACGTGCCAGGGTCATCAGGGAAGCAGTGACTTCAGAGAGGCAGAACATGGAAAGAACCTGAGTCACACAATGGCGCAGGGTAGGCAGTTCACAGAGGTAGGTTCTCAAAGGGGGGTCCCTGGATGGACCAGCAATATCAGCCCCACCTGGGAACTTGCATAGAAGGCAGAGTTCTGGGGCCCCAGCCCAGACCCACTCAGTGAGAAACTTTGGATGGGGCCTAGTCATCTGTTTTAACAAGGCCACCAGGTGACTTGGAAACACGCAGAGTCTGAGGACACTGAGCATGCACCTTTGCTCTGAGCACCTGCTAGTATGGAGGAAAACAGCTGCGGTTTCGTGGCCAGTTCCCACTGCACCATGTAACACCTGCCCTCAGGGAGAAAAGATGCTGCAAAGAGGGTCCTTTGTCTTTGATTTGCAAGCCTTTGTCCAGGAGAGAAATAAAAATAACTGCTTCATCCCAGCTGCAGAAAAGCCCCCTTGTCCCCTAAAAACCAAGGCTGGGACTGTTGGCAACGGGAGAATGAGGGGCAGGCAGTTCTGCTACCCGGCCATGCCCCTGGTCCCTTGCTCTCTCCCATCCATCTTTCAGGACAGGCTTCTCTGCGGGGGGATCGTGGCTGGGAGCCCTGAGCCCCACTGTGGCTGGGGCCACCTTCACTGAGCCTCAATGAGGTGAAGGCTGGTGCCACATCAACAACGGCCTGAGCTGACACACAGGGCATAGAGGTCAGTGGGAAAGGAGGGAGCAGGTGGGCTGCTTGCTTGCTTTAGGCAGAGGCACCTGGGAAAGGAAGGCAAGCTAAAGACAGAGGTGGGGGGGAGGGTCAGTGCCTGCCCTGAGTAAGGGCGAGGGCTAGTCACCTGACAGATGGGCTAAACCAGTGGCCGAGGGAGCTGTGCACAGCAAATACTGGTTTGGGGAGATTTGGGGCACAAGTAGCCACCCTTGAGGGCCCAGAACCAAAGCAAGTGTCCACGTGACTGGGACAGTGGCAGGGGTGCAGCTGGAAAAGGAGCTCTGGACAGACTTTTCCCTCCCCTGACATTCTCCTGCAGGTCCTGAGGAAAGTTCATGGAGGTTCAAGGGAAGCCTGAGGGCCCCAGAGTTGCCATAGAGATGCCTCCCCCTGGGGAGAACCTGCCACTAGGAGCATCCTAAGCTGCTGGCCTCCAGCTGTGGCCCCTGCAGGACCCACTGCAGCCATCACCTGAGGCCATGCTCTCTGGGCAGCTCCAGCAATACCAGCCTTGGAGGGGTATCAGGGTTGAGCCTTCCTGCCCTATGCAGGGCTGCTGTGCAGGCTGCCTCTGTTCTGGGGCACCCTGTCACCAGGTCGGGACTTTCTCTCAAGGGCTTGGCAGTCTGAGGCTCTCCCAGCCTTCCTGCTGCCTCCCTCCCTTCACAGTGCCTGCTCTCATCAGCCTCTGAGGCATCCCCATCCCTTCTGCTCCTCATCCTCCATTCCTCTCAATAAACCTCTTGCACCTCCTATTTTACCCTGTTGGCTGCTTCCCAGAAGAACCAAAGGGACACTAAGGGGAAGGGGCCTGAGAGCCATCATATATCCAACAGGAAGGTCCTCTATGCACACGCAGGTTGGTGGAGCGGAGACCCATGGCCATACCCTTCCCACTGTGTACAAACAACAATGGCAACACTCTTGAGTTCTTAAGCACCAGGCATTTCCAAATGCTTCTTTTGTTATCACTCATTTAATTCTTGCCATGGCCCAATGAAGGAGGATACCAATGTTCTCTCCACTGAGAAAACTGACATCCTGTGTAATGTGACACAGATACCAAGCACTGGGAAAAGGACTCCCACCCGGGCACCACCCCACCCGGCCTCTCCCTGGTTCACACATGTCCACCTGAAGTCCAGAATTGTCTCTGCCCACCTGTTTACCCACAATGCCCAGTATATCAGTGGCAACCAGTAAACAGCTAGTAAGCAGTTAATGAACATGGAAACTTATGCGTCATATGTTCATTGGCTCCCAACCTTCCGGTGGCAGCAGCTCTTTTGTGAAGTGTCCTTGGGTCCATGTTGGTCCATAAATTGAAAAAATAATTTTTTATATGTTTATGTAGAACATTATTTAAGTGTGTATAGAAACCATTGTGGTGAATTAAATAGAATTCATGTAAGGGGTTGCTGAGTTCATAGCCACTTTCTGTGTGCTGTTTGTATTCGGGGGACATCAGATACTAGAATACAAGACCATCAAGTGAGGTTCCATGATATGTTGTCACATTTTTAAAAAAAGGAATCATGATATGAGAACATGAATCAGAAGGAGAGGATGGAGGAGGAGAGAAGGAATGCTGGAGAGGAGGACGGGAGGATGTGGAGGAGAGGAAGGAAGGACAGAGGGTGCAAAGAACTCATCCTTGGAGCAAAATCACCATAAGGATTTTCCTTCTCTCTCTTACTGCGGTTTTTATCCCAACAGGGCTCACAAAAGAACATTGTAATTTAATTCATCTAAGAACCACCACCCTATCCTGACCAGACAAAGGCCTGGGATGCTGAGGAACCAGGTTCGAAACCCTAAGGTCATCAGCTTGAGCACAGGGTCACTGGCTTGAGTATGGGATCATAGACATGACCACTGGCTTGAAGCCCAATGTCGCTGGCTTGAGCCCAAAGGTCGCTGACTTGAGCAAGGGATCACTAGCTCAGCTGGAATACCCAGTCAAGGCACATATGAGAAAGCAATCAATGAACAACTAAAGTGCCACATCCATGAGTTGATGCTTCTCATCTCTCTCTCTCTTCCTATCTGTCTGTCCCTATCTCTCTCATTCTATCTCACTAAAAAAAAAAAAAAAAAAAGGAATCACCTTCCTGACTGGCCAAAGCAAAATTTGAACTTGTATTGTACTAGAAAAGTCTAAGAACTAACTACCTTCCATGTTAAAAATGATCAGACTTTCCTCAAGTCGTTTCTGGACGTAATGTATCAGCAGGAGCGGAAGCCCGTGCAAGCCGCACGAGAAAACCAGGCAGAGGCAGAAGTGCAATTTGCTCCCTGCATTATCAACAATAGCAATCCTTTATATCATAATGCAAGATCTAAAAATAGTCCACTGTAAATTTGGAGCCCGTGTACATAATGAAAGGAGGTTGTGCATAGAAGCCAGTTATTCATTTACTCTCCCCATTAAAGGCTTCAACAGTAAGAGCCCAATTAACAAAAAAGGCCGGTGGGAAATTACACACAATACTTTTTGTTTATTACAGAGAGACTTTTGGTTCATATCTCACTCAAAGGAAATTTTTGTACTGACTACCATCACTCACACACGGCATTGTCCCCTCAGAATTTAAGGCTCTCACAAATAACAACACAGAAAGAAATAAAAGAGGGGAAATTGTGATTTTTTTAGAAAGATAGTGTCACTGTGTCATGCAGAGCGGTGAACAGCGTTTTTCATGGCCACAGTCGAGCCTGTAGCCTTGGACAGATGGCAATGCCAGAGCTGAGGCGTTGAAGCAGCAGCAGGACCATGACTCAGGAATTCTGGGTTCTTGTTTAGAGAAGGGAAGATTGCTCTTGTGAATTTGGGGTTTGCTGTGCTAAATACCTCTAATCTTGTCTTCACTCTGCCCTCATGGAAATAAGGAAAAGTAGAAGTGAATTCCAGGGGTAGGGTTCTCCCACCAGCTCACCATGACTATCTCCAGCCTCAAACTCCTCTTTTACCAAAGGAGATGGGTAAAAGGATCATATCTGAGATAGCTTGAGCCTCAGCTACTGCAGGACTACTTCTCAAGGAGAAACAACAGGGATGATACTTTGCCTTCGATGTTCCAGAATGCCACTTTCTGTTCTTCCCAATCTCTGGTACCCATGACATAAAATAATTTGTGACTTGGCTAGGCCTATTTTGGTTGCCAGCCAGGAAGCTGGCATGTTGGAGCAAATTGTTTGGTTAGAGAATGAGCCTGCTGACCACCCAGCATTCCCATTTGCAGAAACCCAGGTGGGTTTCTGCTCCCTGTCATAGTGAGTAGCTCTCACACACTGATTGAACTCTTCCTCCTTCTAGAGGAGTAAATGGCCACTGGCCAGTGCAGTGAGGCAACCTCAGGAAGCAATAGTTCGCTCTCAGAGCTCAGGCACGGCATGTACTGAGGAGTGAGATGACAATTCAGCAGTGCTTGGGTCTCTGGCAAGCCTGCCATATGCTTTTACATAGTTGAAATTATGGGTTAGAATTGTATTTGAGAATTGGAATATTATTAAGATCTCAAGACATATCATTTAAGAAGATCAAAGGTCCTTCATATCAATTCCCCCATCCTTATTATACCTAAAATTTCCAAAAATGAGAATGTGATTTTCTTTAAAATATATGTCTTGGCCATGTGGATGTGATATGATTAGAGTATTCACACAGAACAGCTAATGGGAGCCACTTCTGTAATTATATAATGTTTCCAGTTGCTCTTTTTTAATATCAAGAGTGACTAAGCAGGCCTCCCTGTGTTCTGGAAGTGCTAGGATACAGTCAATAAATGTCACATACACAGAGTGGTCACAGAAGAGGTCAAAGTCAAGAGGAAGGGAAAGAATCTGCCACCTGCCATGGCACCAGAACACAGGGGCTTTTAGTGACGATGGGCTCTCAAGCCTCTGGAAGAGATGCTGAGCAGGTCCAGTCTCCCAGCTGCCCCAGTACTCAAATCCCAGACTTCTCACCATCCCAGGGAACAGTCTTTAGTAAGAATTACACGCTAGGATGCCCAGAGCAAAAAACAGAATTTTTGATCAATGATTACCAACATAAATACCACAGATGATCAATCAGAATGTGGGAAATAAATATGACAACTTTTATTTATTATAATTTTTACTCATCATATGTCTGCATGTAAGGGTGGAGATACATACATATATATACAAATATATCTATTAATTATCTACATGTAACTATAGTAATATTTTATATTTTTATATTTACATATTAATTATGCTATATTATATGTATATTATACATTATATAATTACACATATGTATAAGTGCATAAGTATATATATGATGAGTAAAAATAATGCATAAAAGTAAAATACATTACTATAGTTATATTTGTATAATTAAATAATAAATATATACATAAATATATGTATATTAGATCACATGCTCAAAATTGTTTCTAAAAGGTTTTTTTTTTTTTTGTAATTTTTCTGAAGCTGGAAACGGAGAGAGACAGTCAGACAGACTCCCGCATGCGCCCAACGGGGATCCACCCGGCACGCCCACCAGGGTGACGCTCTGCCCACCAGGAGGCAATGCTCTGCCCCTCCGGGGCGTCGCTCTGCCGCAACCAGAGCCACTCTAGCGCCTGGGGCAGAGGCCAAGGAGCCATCCCCAGCGCCTGGGCCATCCTTGCTCCAATGGAACCTTGGCTGCGGGAGGGGAAGAGAGAGACAGAGAGGAAGGAGGGGGGTGGGGGGTGGAGAAGCAAATGGGCGCTTCTCCTATGTGCCCTGGCCGGGAATCAAACCCGGGTCCCCCACACGCCAGGCCGATGCTCTACTGCTGAGCCAACTGGCCAGGGCCTCTAAAAGGTTTTATAAAATCAAAAATGCTTCAGATTACCTGCATTGATCTGGACACAGTATTTTCTTCAACTAATTTTAAGATTGGGTTGGCAATATTTCCCCACATTCAGCTCACTATCAACTGAAAGAAGAAAAAAAAAGATATTTTTCACTTAAACTATATTAATTTAGATCTCCCTAAACTAGTGCCTGTAAAAACAATCATTGAGCAAAATATTAGAATTTCTATTCATCCTTATTTGAATTCTTTTTTGTTTTCATTTCTGCCTGTCAGTATGAATTCATGCATTTGTTCTCAACTATGCTAGAAAAGGAATAAATGTACTTTTAAAAGGCTGCAAGAATCACCAAAGGTGAGATGTAAAGAGTGACACAAGAGAGGATTCCAAGTGGCAGGAGAGTAGGTGGACTTTCCAACTGCCTTCTCCCAGGACCAAACTGGAATTACAACTACATTTAAAAACAATCATCCTGAAAAACCAATTTAGAACTACATGAAGAGGAGTCCATAACCACAGTCATAGAAGAAGCCACACTGAGACTGGTAGGAAGGGTGGAGATTTGAAAAGGCTGCCCCGTGCCCAGGTGTTAAGTGGGATGGAGGGCCTGTAGGGACTCTCAGCAGTGGGGAGGTTCACCCTGAGAGATGAGTGTCCTAAGCCTTAGGCCAGGCACCCCAGCCTAGAGCCCCAGAGCCTGGAAGAGGTGCCCACACAGCATTTGGCAGTGAAAAGAGGCCAAGTTTCTGTCTGTGAGAAAGATATGAGAGCTCTCAGGGATGCAGGCATCCTCTTAAAGGGATAGCGATACTTGTCATCAGACAAAACAGCCTTTTAAACAAAGGTTACCAGAAGGGACCAAGAAGGTCACTACATAATGATAAAGGGAACAATTCAACAAAAGGATATAACCATTGTAAATATTTATGCACCCAATATAAGAGCATCTAAATATATAAAGCAGATTTTGATGGACATAAAGGGAGAGATTGACAGTAATACAATAATAGAAGGCGATTTTAACACTCTACTAACATCAATGGATAGATTTTCCAAACAGAAAATCAACAAAGAAACAGCAGACTTAAATGACACACTAGATCAACTGGATTTAATAGATATCTTCAGAACATTTCACCCCAAAGCAGCATAATTCACATTCTTTTCAAGTGCTCATGGTACATTTTCTAGGATAGACCACATGTTAGAACACAAAGCAAGTCTCGATAAATTTAAGAAGATTGAATTATAGCAAGCATCTTCTCTGACCACAATGGCATGAAACTAGAAATCAACTACAATAAAAAAAAAAACAAAACTGGAAAACATCCAAATATTTGGAGGCTAAATAGCATGTTATTAAATAACAAATGGGTAAGCAATGAGATCAAGAAAAAAAATAAAAAATTTCCTAGAAACAAATGAAAATGAATGTACAACCCAAAATTTATGGGACACAGAGAAAGTAGTCCTGAGAGAGAAGTTTACAGCTTTACAGACAAACCTTGAAGCAATAAAGGCCCTGGCCAGTGGCTCAGTGGATAGAATGTTGGCCTGGCATGTGGATGTCCTGGGTTCGATTCCTGCCAGGGCACACAGGAGAAGTGACCATCTGCTTCTACCCTACCTCTCTCCCTCTCTTACCCTTCTTCTGCAGCCAGTGACTCAATTGTTTTGAGTGTTGGCCTCAGGCACTGAGGATAGTTCAGCTGGTCCCAGTGTCAGCCACATGTGCTAAAAATAGCTCATTACTTGAGCAACAGCCCTAGATGAGGTTGCTGAGTGGATCCTGGTTGGGCGCATGCAGGAGTCTATCTCCCCTCCTCTCACCTAAAAAATTAAAATTGAAAAAAAAAGAAACAAGAAAAATCTCAAACAATCTAACCATGTACCTAAAATAACTACTAGAAAAAGAACAACAAGCAAAGTCCAGAAGAAGTAGAAAGAAGAAAATAATAAAGAACAGAGTGGAAGTAAATGACAGAGATGCTTAAAAAACAATACGAAAAAAATCAATGAAACCAAGAGCTGGTTCTTTGAAAAGGTAAACAAGATGGACAAACTGTTAACCAGGCTCATCAAGAAAAAAAGAAAGAGGACCCAAATAAATTCAGAAATGAAACAGGAGAAGTAATAACTGATATTACAGAAATACAAAGAATTGTAAGAAAATACCATGAAAAATTATTTGCCAAAAAAAATTGAACAACCTAGGTGAAATGGATAAATTCTTAGAAACATACAATCTTCCAAAACTGAATCTGGAAGAATCAGAAACCCTGAGCAGACAGATTACAACAAATGAAACTGAAACAGTTATGAAAACACTCCTAGCAAACAAAAATCCTGGACTGGATGGCTTCGCAGGCAAATATTACTAAATAGTCAAAGAAGAACTAATTAATGCCTATCTTTCTCAAGCTATTCAAAAAAATTCAAGAGGAGGGGAGGATTCTAAGCTTATTTTACGAGGCATACATTATCCTAATTCCAAAATCTGGTAAAAACGCTACAAAGAAAAAAAAAACTGTAATAGGCCAATATTCCTGATGAACATAGATGCTAAAGAGGGTGCTATCACCATAGGCAGGTATGTCACTTCCTCAGAGCTGAGGAAAAGTCAAAGGCATCCTACCAAAACTTCAGACAGATCCATACTAATAGGCAGAAATTGGACTGTGAGTGAAATAGTTCTGAGAATTAGAATGCACAGGGTGAAAACAAAGGCATGCGGGTGTGTTTCCTGAATGCCAATCTGCTGAAGGAGGGAAATGAACTTGACTGAAACCCGTGTCGCTGGAAGCAGGGGACCCAGGCCACACACCATGAATGTGGGCAGCATTCTGACCCATGGCAACAGCCATGGCAGTGAGAAAAAACCAGCCATGGGGAAGAAAATAAGATCCCGTCGGGACTCCAAATTGGTACAAGAAATACATTACTGTGTTCTAAAGATGAAAACATTCACAGCGTGGACTGCATATATGCCGCTATTATCAACGACTCTGCACAAAGTGTGTTATTATCTCGATTATGAAACTAGCAGCCTAGACGCCACCATTATAAAATGATTGCACGGAAGGGAGATGGCAGGATCGGCCTCTAATTAGAGAGGACACAGGGGGCCTGAGGGGGGCTGAAGCTGACAGGTCTAGGATCCAGAGCGAGGCTCAGCTTTGTTCTGGTGCCCGGCAATGACGTGTACAACATTCAGCTTCTTAAACTCACATACGGTGCACACATATCACTTTGTAAAATTACAACTGATATATTCTGTACTTTTCTAAAAAACTACATGAAAACAATTATTTTCAAAAAAACAAATTATGCTTTAAGTGTACTGGTGAAGATAATACATATAAATTGATTGTTTTTTCAAAAATGTAAAGCACAAAAATATCAGTGGTTATAGTGAGAGCAAGTCCTGCACAGCTGACATGTGGCCCCAGCTCTAATTTGAGTTTTAAAACCTACTACATATGTAAAATCCCAGTGACAGTAAAACAAACAATGGTTATATCTTCTGTAAGTGAAGAATTTTCATGTAAAATGGTCCTCATTCCTGGTGTTTGGTGTTCTTATGCTTCGTCCTGAACCCAGCTGCTGGCCGGGACGTGCCATCCTGGTTAGCTGACCACAGCAGCCCCACCTGGACCGGCTATGAGGCTGTGGGACCCAGAGGAAGTGCGTGGGTGCGGGAGGCATGGTATAGAAACAATGCAAACAATTATACAGTTATAATTAGATGACTGTATACAGGAAGTAAAGACCTCTTGCATCAGGAAGCAGCCCACATGAACCCCAGCGACTAAAATATGTTGCTGTCATCACCAAATAATTGGGTGGTTTTGGGGGAAGCCAGGCTGGGGAATATGGACAGTGGGACAATGGACCGTAACTGACTCAGTCATCTTGGAAGAGCCAGAGTACCGGGATCAGCTGAGGGCTTACACACCAACGTTGTGCAGGTGCAGTGCCTGTATGTAAGGTTTCCGGAGCCCTGGTGATTGACTGTCACAGGCTCTGTGAAACTGAGTTCCCGGATCCGAAAGGATGGGCAGCAGAGCTAAGGTGTCCCCTCCAGCCTGATTCTCAACTATGGACAATGCAGGGGAACCAGGGTTAGCACAAGCCAGTGCTTCCTCCCTAATTCCAGCCAGCGGCAGCATCTGATGTTGAGTCTGGCTGAAGCGCCACTCAACATCCAAACACACAGGATAACTTCCCTACCTGGTCACTAGATGACTGTGAATGACAATATGAATCCAATTCAAAATAAAACTTATATAAAACATGCTAATTTTAAAAATTAGCAAATCACTATCCCAAATTCAGAGTATGGATTATTATTTTAGCAGTTGCTCAAATGCATAAAATGACAGAAACTATATCAGAACTAAGTGTTACAGAGAAATTCACACTCTAAACATTTAATAAAAAAATAAGATCTACATTTGTAAAATATATTTTTAAATCCAGATTGGCACATTTAAAGGCTAGGAAGAGAAACTGTATTCTGCTGACACAAGGGATAGAATATTCCCTGCCATCAGGAATATGCTGGCCTGAATGTGCTGGGTGGGGGGCTGTATGTAAAAGGGAAGAGGATAAAGAAGTACAAATGGGTAGTCCCAAAGCAGTCACAGGAGGTAAAGCACAGCACAGGGAATATAGCCAATAATATTGTAACAGATGTGCATGGTGCCAGATGGGTACTAGATTTATCGGGGCAGTCACTTCATAAATTAGATCAATGTCTAACCAGTACGCTATACACCTGAAATTAATATAAAATAATATTGAATGTCAACTACAATTGAAAAATTTAAAAAGTATAAATTTTTTAAAAAATGTTAAAGACTATGCTGGCCTTTGAAAAGAATCAGCGTTAGACTTGAAAGTGTTTCTAAGAGACAAAAACATATTCACATGGCCACACTCAACGTGGATAATTTACCACTGCTTTTCATTCTAAAACCATGACCGTATGAGGGTTTGGGTGCCAGCCAGGTAAGAAGCCAACGATGTTGCTGATTCTTGTGCCACCTCTTCTTTAGACAGATGTCACACATCTGTAGCTGTCACCTTAGCAGAAGTCAGATATTTTCTGGGCAGAAATGACACACACCAGAAGTGCTAGATCACTTTCCTATTAATTGCAATTACATAGAAAAACATATCATGCTGCCAAAATATTCGCAGGATAATTGCACCGTGGTGACAAGATAATCTTCCCATTCTTCCCAAATGGAATGTGCGCCCTCCCTAATTACTTTGCAGTCTCCTCTGCAGAAATGCTCACGTGGCCCCGGCCTAGCCTATACCTTGCTATGTACAGCTTCTCCTTCAGGCACCTTCAGAACATCAAGGGAAGTGTGCGGATACTCCAAGAATTTGGTCAGGGCTTCTCAGCCCCAGCATTGCTGCCATATGGAGCCAGATCATCTATTTTTCATGTATATACGCTTCTGTGTGTGTATGTGTTTGGGGGAGGGAGAGGGGACTTTCCTGTGCATTGCAGAATGTTTAGTGACATCCCTAGTCTCTACACTAGATGGCAATAACATTCATCCATGCCCAGTTTTGACAACCCAAAAGGTTTCGGACATTGTCAAATGTGCCCTGAGAGACAGAATAGCCCCCGCCCCCATTGGGAGCCACCAAATTAGATGCACTTGCTGGATTGGTAAGGAGGTCTTGCTTTCAGCCATCTGGGCCACACCAAAAAAATAGAGAAATGTGTCTGTGATACCCTCTGTCCCACAATCCTCTTCTCTGTGCTTCCTCCCACATCTCCAGGAGCCTGGGACCTCCTGCTCTCTTCCTGTGTGGTCCAGTTTCTAAGAAAGCATCAAGGTTTTCTTCCTCCAAAGAGTCCCATGTCCAAAATGGTTCTGCTGCCTCTCAGGTGCTCCGCTGCACTTCCTCACCTCCACCGCCAGAACCACACACACAGACCCCGAAGACTTCACTTCACCACTGTTCCTGACTTCAGATCAGAGTAAAGAAAGCACTTGGAAAAATAAAATATAAATCAACAGTATTGTCAATGTGCACGTGAACAAGAAAAGAATTTTGGGTGAGAAAGCTGTTTCCAGGATTTCTTACACAAGGCGAGCCCTGCTGAGCCCTGCCAAGACTCCAAGACTCTAAGACTTTGGACGGGGGGAGGTGTGTGAAATTCTTTAGATTCCAAGGGCAGTCCAGCCCTGTATAACAGGGACAGTTTGTGTTCATTCTCAGCCCTGCATGTGTTTGGCTTAGGCTGTTCCTGATTATTTCAAGGGATAAATTAGGAAATTTTCAAAATATTCTCAATATATTATCACAATTTGCCTTAAAATACAATTGCTGGCCCTGGCCCATTTGCTCAATGGATAGGGCATTAGCCGACATATGAACATCCTGGGTTCGATCCCCAGTCAAGGCACACAAGACAGGCAACCATCTGCTTCTGTTTCCCTTTTTCTCCTCTTTCTCTCCCTCTTCCCCTCCCATAGCCAGTGGCCCATTGGTTCAAATGTGGCCCCAAGCCTGAGGATAGATCAGTTGATCCAAGTGTATCAGCGTCAGGCTCTAAAAATAGCTCAGTTGATTGAGTATTGGTCCCAGACAAAAGTTGCCAGATAGATCCTGGCTGGGGCACATGTGGGAGTCTGTCTCACAATTTCCCCTTCTCTCATTTAAAAAAATAATAATAATATAATTGTCAAGAAAATATGCAGTTGCCTTAGTGCACAGGTTAGTAAACATTTAATAAAGAAGGCAAGACTGTAAATATTTTTGGCATTGTTGGTGATAAAGTAGCAACTGCTCAACTCTGCCGTTGAGTGGTGTATATGCTAAACGTATATAAATGAGTGCAGCTGGGCTTTTTTTCTTTCTTTCTTTCTTTTTGTATTTTTCTGAAGTTGGAAACAGGGAGGCAGTCGGACAGACTCATGCATGTGCCCAACCGGGATCCACCCAGCAAGCCCACCAGGAGGCGATGCTCTGCCCATCTGGGGCGTTGCTCTGTTGCAACCAGAGCCATTCTAGCACCTGAAGCAGAGGCCACAGAGCCATCCTCAGTGCCCGGGCCAACTTTGCTCCAATGGAGACTTGGCTGCAGGAGGGGAAGAGAGAGACAGAGAGGAAGGAGAGGGGAAGGGGTGGAGAAGCAGATGGGTGCCTCTCCTGTGTGCCCTGGCCTGGAATCGAACCCAGGACTCCTGCACGCCAGGCTGATGCTCTACCACTGAGCCAACTGGCCAGGGCTGGTAGCTGGGTTTTAATAAAACTTTATTTACAAAAACAGGCCAGGGTTCATGTCATATTTGGTAGAAGGGCTATAGACCTAACTTAGAGGATCTTTCTTGTTCGTGCATCCAACATTGTTCTGAGCATCAACTATAAACCAGGCATTTGGAGTCACATGGAGGATAGAGGATAAGTGACACCCTGACCTAGCTCTTAACAAGCTTGCAGCCTAATGAGGATGGTGACATGCAAGCTTAAGATCCATGAAAGTGTGAGAGAGGCATGGTGGAAACCCAGAGCAAGAATCCATTCCCCAGCTCAGGGTGGGATGAAAAGGTGTTTAAATAGAGGCTTCATTTTCCCTGTTCAGGTAACTCAGTTAGTCACAATGTTGTACTAATATGCCAAGGTTGTGGGTTTGATCCCTAGTCAGGGTCCATATAAGAATTAACCAATGAATGCATAAATACGTAGGCCCTGGCCAGTTGGCTCAGTGGTAGACACCTGCCTGGTGTGTGGATGTCCTGGGTTCAATTCCTAGTCAGGGCACCCAGGAGAAACAACCATCTGCTTCCCCATCCCCTCCTTCCCTTTCTTTCTCTCTCTACTCTCTCTCTTTTCCCCTCCTGCACTCATGGCTCCATTGGTTTGAGAAAGTTGGCCCTAGGCACTAAGGATGTCTCTATGACCTCCACCTCAGATGCTAAGAAGAGCTCGGTTGCCTAGCAACAGAGCAGCGGCCCCCGATGGGCAGAACATCAGTCCTAGGCAGGGGTTACTGGGTGGATCTCGGTTAGGGCACATGTGGGAGTCCGTCTCTCTGCCTCCCTCTCTCTCGCTTGATTAAAAAAAGAAGAAGAAGAATGCATAAATATGTGGAACAACAAATCAATGTTTGTCTCTGTCTCTCCTATCCTCTCCAAATAAATAAAGAAACAAAAAAAATAAAAGTAAATAAATCTAAGTTTCACTACAGAAGTGCCGGAAGCTGTCAATCCACTCAACAGAGACATTGTTTCCATGGAGGCTCCTCTGCACCCTACTGACAGGCCTGAGGGGCCATCAGTGTCCCACCAGCTGGGGCTTCCCCCTACAGTCATGCCCAGAGGTTATCTGTCTCTCTTCTGGGGGTCCTGTGCTCACAGACAGAAGAGACGGCAGCACTAATGTGCCTCATCAGTGACTGAAACCACTTGCTTTGACCCCTCACCCACAGGCCTCGCACAGTGAAGGACACAGGTCCTGTGGGCCAGAGATCCTTCCTTCCCTTCTCTGTCACTAAAGCACCTAACTCTGAACTCCCCAGAGGGGCAGTCTTCAAGTTCTCCCACTTCAGGTCTACGCTGTTTTCCTTGTTTTAGTTTATACACTTCACTGAAGCACTGCAGTCCCACTTCAAGCTGCAAACATATCTCATTTCATAACATTCAGCCAAGCCATCCAACTGGCAGACCTTCCCAATGCTGAGCTGTGATCAGATGATAATTTAATTCCCACTTTAGAACTGCAGCTTCCTGTATGACTGATGAGGGAGAGAACAAAGAACAACACTGCATTACGATTTCTAACCACAGAGAGTGGTGGTGTTCACTGGAAGTGGAAAGTTAATAGGAGCGAATAAAAACACCCCCCAACTTGCCATCAGCTCCGCAGCCCGGTAGTTACTGCCTTCTGATTAGCACGACTCATGCACAGCTCTGGTTTCTAAAATTCCATCCAGCACAGAATTGTCCAAGGACTCACAGGGAGAAAATTAACGCGTGGATTTTAGTAACAAAAACATTAGGGAAGAATGGCAATTAACAGCTTAAACTAAGTTTTAGAACAGCAGCAATGCCACCAAGCCACTCAATGGCAGCCTTCCTTAGGGACTACGTTGGAGGAGTCCCAACTTTTTATAGACAGAGGAAAACATTGAAATCCCAATGAGATGAGAGAAAGGCCTGTGACTTGTCTGCTCTTAAGCGTAAGTCAGCCCCACAGATCCCACAGGCTTTCTGTTTGTGAAAAGGGGCAGAAAGGTGGGGACCAGAGCCTTGACCACAGGGGCACTGAGAACACAGAGCTCAGAGCATTTCTTCCTTCTGCCGTGGCCGCAATGCTACTGAAATGACTCACTTTACTATGACCCTCGTCAAGCAGACGTCTCAAATGCGGCATGTCCAGTGATGCATCTAAACTGCCTGTGATGGTCACATGGCCACACATGCTCTTGGACTGAACATCTCCTGCCTCGTCTCCCGTGGCTCTCACCCTGGCGCCTAATCCCCTGGCTCCCCATCCCTCACACCTCCCTGTCCTTCCACACTTTGTCTCTGGCTGATTCCACCTTGGAAACTGTGGAATCTTCCCAAGGTTCTCCAATTTATTCAGGTCTCTGCTCAAACGTTACTTCCTTAGAGAAGCACGCCCTGACCACCTTATCCAGCACCAACCTCCCTTACTCTGTCTCTTCCCCCAACCCCTTTCAGCACATGTCATTGCCTGCAACTGGTGCACCTTTTAACCTATCTACCTGTTTGCTTTTTGTCTCCCTAGGATAACAGAAGCACCATGAGGATCAGGGTCTTATGAGTCTCATTTGTTACTGTATTTCCATGACCAGTAACAGTGACCAGCACTGGGGAGGTGCTCAGTACACTTATAGAATATGAGTACACTGCAACAGCGCGTTCTCACAGCTCATCTGCTTGCGCCATCATGTTGCTCTCTTGCTATAGTCCTGTGGTTGGCAAACACAGTAGTCAACAGAGCCAAATATCAACAGTACGACGATTGAAATTTCTTTTGAGAGCCAAATTTTTAAAACTTATATAGGTAGGTACATTCCTTATCGAGGTAGCACCCACACATGGTATTTTGTGGAAGAGCCACACTCAAGGGGCCAAAGAGCCGCATGTGGCTCACAAACTGCAGTTTGCTGACCACTGCTATAGTCTAGGGCTCTAGGCTGTCGCTCTGACTGCCTCCCGTCCTGGGCTGTAAGGGCCTCAAGGGCAGGACACCTATCTTCTTTATCCCCAGCACCTGGCCAGTCCATATATGTTGGATGTTTGAATAGATGAATGGACAGGTGGATTTATTAGATTAGAAGAGTAAGAACAATGCCTAGGGCTGGCCCTGGGGTCCATGGTTGGATAGGTAAGTTGATTTGCTTTTAGAAACTAAGTCACCACTCATTTCAATCAACCACGTACATACCATGCAAACAGTCATACAGACAGGAACAAGCAAAATGAGTTTTTAAAAGTATCCCTGGGTTGACACTTTCCATCTTTCCCTAGTTGTAATTAGCACAGGGGTTACTTACACTTTTCAAAACCTCTTAGTAGAGTCCAGTTCCATCTCCCCAGCCTGTGCCTTAAACCAGTGGTCCCCAACCTTTTTTGGGCCATGGACTGGTTTAATGTCAGAAAATATTTTCACGGACTGGCCTTTAGGGTGGGACGGATAAATGTATCACGTGACCAAGACAAGCGTCAAGAGTGAATCTTAGATGGATGTAACAGAGGGAATCTGGTCATTTTTTAAAAATAAAACATCATTCAGACTTAAATATAAATAAAACAGAAATAATGTAAGTTATTTATTCTTTCTCTGTGGACCGGTACCAAATGGCCCAAGGGCTGGTACCGGTTCATGGCCCGGGGGTTGGGGACCACTGCCTTAAACAATAGGAGGGAGCCAGACCAGGCAGTGGAGCAGTGAATAGAGCATCGGAATGGGATGCGGAGGACCCAGGTTCAGAACCCCGAGGTCGCCAGCTTGAGCGCGGGCTCATCTGGTTTGAGCAAGGCTCACTGGCTTGAGCCCAAGGTCTCTGGCTTGGGCAAGGGGTCACTCAGTTTGCTGTAACCCTCCCCCCCACCCCCGTCAAGGCACATATGAGAAAGCAATCAATGAACAACTAAGGAGCCGCAACGAGGAATTGATGCTTCTCATCTTTCTCCCTTCCTGTCTGTCTGTCCCTATCTGCCCCCCCCCCATCTCCGTCACAAAAAAAGAAAGAAAAAACAATAGGAGGTAATGTGCACTGGGACATTTACAGCAGAAAATACAAAGAGCTCAAATCCAGCAAATTCTAACATGGCAAGAGATAAAAACAGGTGTGTTGATTTGTTTCTGGGCTCACGACCTGATTTCCATCAGACCTGAACAGAGGCTTTAGAGACCCTGACCCAGCATTCATCTGTGTGGGTAAATTAACATTGTTAATTTTTTATGTCCCAAAACATTTATTGATAAGTTGGGGCTGTCCAGTAAAATTTTAGCAATCTTGCTTTACTTTGACCTAAAAAAGCAAAAATAAACAATTAACTACATCAGGTTGAAGAAAGAAAAGGAGGAAAAAAGGAAGAAAGCTTGTAAAATATATATATTTTAACGTGCGGCCGAGAAAACCAGCATCTCAACCATTTGTATGAGAATTATAGTATTTTCCGTTTAAAGAAGTGGGACAAGTTAATTGTATAGCTTCCATGAAATAGACTGCGTGGTAATTACACAGAAACTCCTGTGGAAACTGTAGTAATTACACGGAACTAAAGCATTCTAAAATAGACCCGGAGCTACCAAGTCCGCAGACAATGGGAACATGTTTAACCTGTACTTCAGCTTCTTGATGTGAATACAGTACAGCCAATGACTTTTGATGCCAATTTTTAAGGATAATGGTTTTTAAATGTAGACATCTCTCTAGAAATGGTCTCTGGCACAACGTTTTCTTTCAAAAAAAAATGAAAGAAAAAAGCTCAGTTCAAGACTGCCCGACAGTGAGAAAGCTGACAATCATTTTCTCTCTAAAAGAAGTGAGGATCTTCAAAGAAAATAAATATTCACAGTTGCTATTTGAGAAAGGGGTGTTTGCTTGCGGGCTCCCATTTGCATACAGTACATTGCAGGTGGAAGGACCCCGAGTGGAATAGGAACGGCAGGGTTGAGAAGTGAATGGTTTGCTCGTTTTGCACAGAACAAGCAATTTCCTTGGGAATTAAAAGGCCCATTATGTAGCCAATCCCCCCCAAAGGCTCAAAACAATCTCCTTTTGTAGCTCTGTTTTTACAAAACCAAAGTTATTCAGCTGGAGAAAAAAAGGGAGGAAAGACATGGATGAGGAGGATTGTCGGCCCTAAGAAACTTGGCAGCATGAAAAGAATCAGAGAAATAGGCTCCTGGTTCTCAGCACTGGGTGTTTTGAAGCAACTAACTAACCCTTGGGCCGGACAGTATTTAAAATGTCAGGCTCGGTCTGCAGACCTGATTTACTTAAGACGTGAGGATTTAGGGTTCCAGAAGAAACAAACTGAGGGTTTTCAACCATTCCCCGAGTGTGTTGGTGAATCAGCTAGTTTCCTGCCACCCTCCAACCCTATCAGACAGGATTGAAAACCAGGCTAAAATGGGTGCTCAGCTCTCTGCTCCACTCGTCCATTATCAGGTCTACCAGTTGGCTGCAGCCCAGGGTCAAGACTCCATCAAGGCTGGGTTGGAGTTATCTGCCAAGGCCTTTGTGAATTTAATTTTATAAACATTGTTCTGCTAAATTGATGCCAGGCTCAATGATGGGCGTGAGAGTCAGAAATGGGATTAGAAATGAGCAAAACCAGACGAAGGGGAAAAGGGACATTTCTAATTGCACATAATTTAAACATTATTTGCGTTCAGTTCTGGCACAGCTAGGCCAGCTCTAAAGCCACAGAGAAATACATTTAGTCCCCAAGTGGTTCTGTTAAACCCTGACCCAAGCCACCTCTTATCCTTGCAGAGAGAGAAAGAGAAAGAGAGAGAGATTGTTTCCAGAGATGTGGGCATCTCCACAGGGTCAGAGAACCTTGAAGACAGAAAACTACCTTCTGCTTCCTCTTTATATTTTAAAACATGTTTATTAACTGAATAATGAGTGTTTGGATCTGAGTGGAGGCCCACCACGAATCAGCACGGGATGTCTGCCTTTGTCCCAAAAGACTGCACAATCAATGAATGCAAGAATAGCTATAAAATGGTCTATTTTACTTATTTTTAATTTCTATTTATTGATATTAGTGAGAGAGAAAGGGAGGCAGAGAGAGAGAGAGGTAGGAATTTAGAAGATGCACTTTTGAGTTGTTATAAGCAAAATTATGCAGTGACTAAGGTGACATGAAGCCAGGATTTCAGGAGGCTCTTCCAAAGCTCTGTTCAACATGTGGCTGTTTCATGTGATGTCACTGAAGTCAATTTAACCTTAATTTTTGAAACATCTACATCCTTAGAGAGACATGAGTTTGTGTGTGTGTATGACAGACAGAAACCAACTTGACTTTCTGATTATTTCTCTAGAGTGGCTGCTAGTTAAAGTATTAACATGAAACTTCTTCAAATTTATTTACAGGGAAATATTTATGTAGGCCATTGCTATGAACTGAATCTTTGTGTTCCCCCAGAATTCATATGTTGAAACCCTAGCCCCCAATGTGGTGGTGTTGGGGGTGGGGCTTTGGGAAGTTATGGGGTCCTAGGTGTGAAGCCCTCACGCGTGGGGTTGATGCCCCTGTAAGAAGAGACCTGAGAGTTAGCCTGTTCTCCTTCCACCATGTGAGGACACAGAGAAATCCGAGTTTCCTCCCCAAGAACCAGCCCCGCTGGAACCCTGACCTTAGATTTCTCATGCCCAGAACTGTGAGCGATAAATGTCTGTGATTTCTGAGCCATCCAGTGCACAGTATTCTGTTTGAGCAGCCAAGCTGATGGAGACAGCTGCGCTCCTGAATATGGATATAAATCTGTCAATATACTACCCACTCTGGGGAATGGGTGCTAAACCTTAGCTCCAAAATAGCTTTGAGGTTTTGCCCCCAGGGAAACCACAGAGGGGAAGGAAAATCCTGGCATCCTTTGCTGGGGCTGAGCCTGTTTTAATCTTTCCCCCAATGGCCTGGGGGTAGGTTCTGGTCACTCACATCCTCACGGTCAGATCGATGCCAGGACAACAGGAGGCAGCGCACTGAAGGAGACCTGGACCAGGCAACCATCTCGTCCACGTAGACTCCGGCCAGCCCTGCACACCAGGTCCCACAAGCAGGCAGCCTTCTCACCTGCGCCTGGACACCAAGAACCGGGACTCTACTGCAACTATCCAGATTTTAAATGTATTTAAAGTAATTAATCTTGATGTGCCATTTAGCCCCAAGAGCCTCTTCAGTGTCATCTGTTTTGTTAGTCTCTCTCACACCTCATGGGCTGTCCCCTCACCTGTTACCCTATATTAAAGGGGAGAATGACCTGTTGGTGAGAGCATGGAGAGTGAAAGCCACTTCCTGGACTCAGCTCACTGCTGGGTGGCTTTGCCAAATCACCTGATTGCTCATGCCTCCATGTTCTCATCTGAAAAATGGGAATGATAACCAAACCTTCATCTCAGGCTTGGTGCAAGGAATAAAGGGGGGAATGTTAGCAGGTCTGGAACATGGTTAGTGCTTGGTGAATCTTGGCTCCAGCTTTTATAAATTATGGCTGAAGAATCAGTCTCAGCAAGGTGGTGTTACAGGGTTGAGCATGGAGTCAACACCCCCTGGTCTGTAGCTGGTCCCCACCAGTGACCAGGCTAGTTCAGGTCCCTGTACAGAAGTGGCTCTTCTACTCATCCCCTTAGGAGAATAAGTAGACTTATGTAATAATAACTCATTTTTCCAAAGAGAATCACACTGGAAATTAAACCCCTGGACATTATACATACATACAACATGTACACACATATACATATACATATATACACATACAACATGCACCACATGTGCACATACATGTTTCTAATATAAAGATAATGCCAAGTGGAGAAAATTTGAAAAACGTAGAAAAGTATAAATACAATTAGGAATTACAATCGCATAATCTCAACACCAGGCATAGTGCCAGTTGGCATGTTGGGACATGGCCTTCCCAGTCAGGGATTTTTTTTTTTTTTTTTTGCCTAAACACACCTACATATTTGGATAGGTGCACTGTACCTACACACATCTGCATATCACTGTGCTCTTCAGGTCTGGGACATTCCTGACACGCCACATTAAGGAGTGATGAGGTTTTCAAGAGACCAAATTTAGAAGGAAGATCCAATTTTCCGGTGCTGTGTTTTCCCTCTTACGGGTTTTGGGGTCTGACTCACTAAACTCATTCATCCTAACTCGCGCCCACCCCCAACGCATGGGTCAGTCTCACTGTGCCTGGTTGACGTTTTAACTCCAGAGGAGTAAACAGCTGGTGTCACCTCCCAGGAACAGGCACTCAGAGAAGCCCTGATGCAAAGTGAAATACACCAGCTCCAGAAGGACAATATACCCCCATTCGTGGTGTCTAGAGGGGCCGGCTCCTAGACGCAGAGAGTGGAGTGGTGGTTCCCAGGGCTGGGGGCAGGAAGCTAGGGTATTGCTGTTTAGTGTGTATGAAGTCTCAGTCATGCAAGGTAAAAAGAGTTAAGAGATCTCCCATACAACATCATGTTATAATGCCCATACTGTCCTGGATACCTTATTTGTGAAGAAGGTAGGCCTCGTGTTTGTAACCACACGAAAAATAATAAATAAATAACAACACAAAGGGTTTACTGAATGCTGTACATGGGCTGGAGTCCTTCCGGTGCCCTGATCCGGGCAGCAGAGGTGAGCTGGAGGTGTCCGCCTCCGTGGCAGGAAGCTCTCCGCCCCCACATGTGGGGGCGGCTCTGTCGAAACGGATCCATCCCTCCTTCGAGTTAGCCCAGGTCTCTCTGCTCCTGGGTCAACCGGCTTTCTGTTGCTTGGTAACTAGAGCACCTAATTATTCCACTAGGAGGTCAAAGAAATGTCAGCAACCCTATTACATGGACTCAAAGCAGCCAGAGGTAAGGCAATAATTTGCATAAAAGAACTTCATTTTCCAGCTAGGGATAGGAAGAGAGGTGAATTCCAAAGTTAAGTGCATTTTTGCTAATATGGAGGCAAGATGAACATTTTAGTCCTCAAAAAAAAAAATGAATAAAAGCAGTCAGAATAGATTTTAGTGTTTCCTGCGGTTTTGTTTTTCTGTTTTGGTTTGTTATTGTTTTTATCTCTAACTCCAGAAATTTCTCATGGATAAGGCATAAATACATGGTCAAGGGGGAAAAGTGCTTCTTCATATGTTAGATAATGAGTTGTCTTCTGGGAAAGATTTGTTTTAAGGATCATGGCTTCTTCTGGCTTGGATTTTTTTTTTCCTCTTAGTGTTTAAGTTGAATTTTCTTCCCAACTAATTCTAGGTTATCAGGTTTAAAAATAATCAAGTTGTCGTTCTTACTTTCCTGGTTAACAATACCCATTTATTTTTATCTGACCATCTGTAGCCACAACTGCCAGTGGGCTATTTCCTAAGGGATTCTTCTGGGTATTGAGGGTAATTCACTAAAAATGTCTCGGCTGCCCATGGACAATGGAACGTGGCTGTAACCTATACATTTTCCCTGTAAGGGGACTGACCTGTCATTCACAGCTGGGTCTGTTCTGGGGCCTTAGAGACTGGAAGCCCTGATTTCTTTCTCATCTCCAAATACTGTGACCAGCAGTGGCAGGTCCCAATGTTCATAGTCTCCACACTGGTCCAGGTACAAGAAATATCCTTCGTTTTTACACTTTCTCTGAATCAAATTAAATTCCACGCCAAAGTTAGCAACAAGCCATGGGCCTCTCTCTCTCCCTGACTTGAGTGGCACCCAAAAACAGTCCACCGGTCATAAAATACCCAAATAATGCTGCTCATTGCCCTCTGGGGCAAAAAGGCTCAAGAGAAGCACCTGGAGGAGAGGGGAGAAGTATTGTTCTTCCTCTATGATTTCTTTCCATCAATGAAAATTGGTGGAAAAAAAAATACTTCAAACATCTAAACATTGTTCAGCTCCAGGATTCCGTTTGTAGCGGTGTTTGTTTGATAAAGGCTGACAACTCTTTCCACCTGCCTGCCTTTCTCCCAGGCTTTGCTGTGTGTGTAAAGGGGTAGGAACGCCACAAGGCTTGGCTCACTGGCCCCCTCTGCTGGCAGCAAAGTGTAAATGGCCTGGCAGAATCAGCCACTTCAAATCTCACCGAGTTTGAGCTATTTCCTGTATAGCCATTGTACTTAAAGCTCTCCTTTATTTAGAATACCCATCACTGCCCAGAAAGATCCCCAATGACTTACAGAGGGCAGGAAAGCATTTTTTTGAAACACACATGTGAAAAATAACACACACAGGATGATGGGACAATGGTGGCACTGTGTGATTGTACTCAACGCTACTGAACTGTACACTTAAAAATGGTTAAAATGGTCCATTTCATGTTACATGTAATTTGTAACAATAAAAACAAATGGCATACACAAAGGAAAATGGTGCCAGTGAGGACAAGTGGAGTGAAGAGTGCATTATACCTACTAATCAAATGGGTACCTGACAGACTTAGAAGAACTTATGCAACACAAATAAGCCTCAAATTTGGTTCATGAAACCCACGGACCCAAAGCACAACATTAATATTTTTAACGTGCAACATCGTGAGTGTGGTGGCCACTCTGGACCTTGAGATAAGCTTGTCTTATTTCTCAAGTGAAAAAAAAAAGAAAAGAAACTAGAGAATCTCGAAAAGATGTACTTTTGCTGCAAGAGACTACCCAAACCCATGGTGCATCTGTAGGGCAGTAAAGCACAAATCGTTAAAGTTCTGTATTTTAAGGTCAACTTAATGGGAGGGAGATTTTTATAGCATCTCTTGTTTGGAAACATTTAAATAAATGTTAAAAAAAAAGTCTCTAAAATAAAGAAAGAAAGAAAGAAAGAAAGAAAGAAAGAAAGAAAGAAAGAATAAAGTCAACTTAAAATACCACTTTTATAGGGGAAAAAGTTCTATTTTACTCAGAATTAGCTTATCAAATGAGTATTTGATTTATCAATATGGACTTAATAATGAATATAATTTGGGGGAAACCCTAATAATGCCAAATCACACAAATCCCCGTCAAGACTTAAAATAAGCCTGGAAGGCTTCATGCATCTCACTAAGCAGCAGTTAGCAAGTGGGCCTTGAAGAAATGTTTGTTGTAAATGTAGTGATCCAATTAGAAATGTTATACCAATCTTTGAGACAAGTGTAAAAAGGCTGAGAAATTTTGAAGAAAGCGGAAAAATTTAGAAACCATCTGGAAATCTTAAATAGATGACAGTAATTATTCAGCTGTTTAGAAACAAGTCCTTAACATGAAAACTTGAAGCTGGTCTCTCATTTTCTGCTAAAATAATTGTTTGTTTTCCAATCTTAACAGCTTTGGGTTTTGTAATATACTAACTGTCAACCTTCCTCCCCTCGTGGACAGATTCCACGTGTCGGGTCACAGGTCCACATTTAGAGGGCTTCAGGGTCCTTTTCCTCAGCATGAAACTCACCCCCAAAACTGCAAAGTCCCTGCCTGAAATGACCTGGCTGCTGTCCTTCCCGTCATCCTTCAACTTCCAAAAGCTAAAGCTTCTGCCTTACCTGAGTCCCAGCTCAAGCTTCCAGAATTATTCTCTGTCTAGTGACAGAAAGGTGAGAAGTCCCAGTTCAGTAGCAAGCAGCTGATGTGACTGGAAACAAGCCCATTTATCTTCCAGCCCCGGTGCCTGGAGCCAGGGAAACCCTCCTAAAAGTTACTGAACAAGCATGAGCAATGAGTGAATATTCTGCTTGCTCTTGAGTCTTCTTAGGTTCCTTTGATCAAGCCCCGCCTTGAGCCCCGTTTCCACATAATTAGAGCCCAGCCATGCTCAAGTGGGACCTCCACTTCCAGACCGTAAGTATGCTGGCCAGGTTCCCCACAGCTTGCACCGAAACTCTTTATGAGTTCTTGCTTTGTGCATGCTGGGAAATCCATCTTTGGCTGACATTCCCTAGCCAACAGTACCCCTGACTACCAGGATGGGACTCCAGCTAGGGCCCCAGCCCCTTCCCAGATGGTTGTTGTGTTGCCTCTGAGTCCACTTCACCACCCAGGCCCTGAGCCCAACAGAATGACCCTTCTCACTCACTATTCTAATCATAGTATTATGATCATGGTATGTGACCAGTGACCTGTGTTTCTCAGAATTCTCTAGAAAGTCACCACTTCACCTCTAGAGAGAGTTTCTGTCTTCCATTCAACTGGTAGCATACCCTAGACTACCTATTATTTCTCATGCTCCTTCTTCCTTCCTCTGGCCCGTGCTGAGCTCTTTCTGGCCTTTAATTCCAAGAACCCAATTGTTTTTGTAGAAGGACCAATGAAGACAAGAAAACTACTAGGTTGCAAAGATATCTTCTTAAAATCTAAACTACAAGTCTATCCCTGTATTAGTCTGCTCACGCTGCCATAACAGCATACCATAGACTGGACCACCTGAATGAGAGAAATTATTTTCTCACAGTTCTGGAAGCTGCAAGTCCAAGATCAAGGTGTTGTCACGATTAGCTCCTTCTGAGGCCTCTCTACTTGACACGTAGACTGTTGTCTTTCCCCTGTGTCTTCACATGGTCACCCCTACATGTGTCTGAGGCAGGGGTCGGGAACCTTTTTGTCTGAGAGAGCCATGAATGCCACATATTTTAAAATGTAATTCCATAAGAGCCATACAATATGTTTAACACTAAATACAAGTAAATGTGTACATTTTATGTAAGATCAACACTTTTAAAGTACAATAAGTCTCTGTATTCTTTTTAATAACATTGTTATGCTATTGCTAACCGATGATGAATAAAGTACTTCATACCATTAATGCGACTTCTGGTGCTGCATGGCTTTGCTGATGGCTTTGTAGTCTGGTTGATACATGGTGAGGTTAAGCTTCATGCAGGCGTTGAGACTTCCATCCGTTATACGTGATTGTAGGTTGATCTTAACATTCTTTAGATGTAAGAAAGACTGTTCCCATGCATACATAGAGCCAAACATTGTCAGTACAGCAATACTCACACTCTGCAGTGTGTGGTATGTGACAGGAAGCACATTCCAAGTTTTGACAATCAGCTGGTCCACGGGTTGAAGTTTTTTCATTTCTCCCCACTTGTGTTTGCTCGCCAACTCTGCTTGCTGTTGTGCAAGTCTTTCCAAATCTTCATTCAGTGACTTGAACTTATTCATCCACATGTCTGAGGCCTTCAGGTCAGCAGCTTGTAGCTCAGAATCTCTGACGGAGACTCCAGGGATGTAACTCAGGTCGGTGCTGTCCACTGCACACTCATGTGGATGGGTGATGAACTTAAAAAGACGAGTGTGCTCACGAAATTCTCCAAAGCACGCTTTGAATGACTGCAGGAGATTAGATGTGAAGCCCGCTAGCTGTTGGAGATCAAGATGTTGAGCAGAGTCACTTGCTGTGCATGCATCTTTAAACTCTCCCAGTTTTTCAAAGTGTAGTAAACGACCTGTTTCAATGTCAGCGATGAAGAGTTACAGCTTGTTTTCAAATGCAAACACTGCTTGTTGAAGGGATAAGACTGTATTTCCAACGCCTTGCATTTTCATATTGAGCTGGTTCAGATGTTCAGTCATGTCCATGAGATAGTAGAACTTCAGGAGCCACTCAGTGTTAGCTAACTCAGGATGCTCGACGTTTTTCATTTTAAGAAAAGTCCAGATTTCACTCAGACAAGCCGCGAAACGGCTGAGCACCTTCCCTCTTGACAACCAATGCACATTGCTGTGCAGAAGCAGACCAGGATAATTATTTCCAACTTCATCCAGCATTGTTTTAAACTGGTGATCATTTAAAGCTTGGGCAACAATAAAGTTGACCACCCGAATGACCAATGACATCACCTCACCAAGCTGCTTGCCACACATCTGAGCACAAAGTGCCTCCTGATGTAGGATGCAGTGAAAACTTAGGATGGGTTTCTTTTCATGTTCACGAAGAAGCACTATGAATCCTGTTTTTCCCCACCATGCACGGAGCACCGTCAGTACACACTGAGATAAGTTTATCCATCGATAGATTTTTTTTCTTTAGCAAACTCAGTGAGAAAGACTTGAATAAATCCTCCCCTCTTGTTGTCTCTTTCATAGGCAAAACAGCAAACCGTTCCTCATATAGTGTGTCACCGACAGCATACCTTGCAATCATGCTGAATTGGGATAAATGGCTTATGCCTATTGACTCATCCAAAGCAAGAGAAGAGAATGGTGCTGCATTTATGTCCTTCACTTGTGTTGCCTCAATTTGATTTGCCATCATGATGGTACGATTGTGAACAGTTCTTGCTGACAGAGGCATGTCTTTTATTCGTTTATCTTGTCTTTATCCAAAAAGTCGTCAAAAAGTTCATTGGCAACATCAAGCATGAATGTTTTGGCATACTCCCCATCTGTGAATGGCTTTCCACTTCTCACAAGTGCTAAAGCACGAGCAAAGCTAGCTGAATTCCAGTCACCTTGTTGGGTCCAAACATGGAGTTGCTGCTGACTAGCTTGCACTTTGCACAGTAGCTCTTGACATGCTTTCTTCCTGCTGTCCCCCGCTGGATATTTTGATGCAAATGTAGTATGGCATATGTCGAAGTGCCACTTTATATTTGACTATTTCATCGATGCAGTTTTATCATTGCATATTAGACACACTGCAGAACCTGCTCTTTCCACAAAGGCGAATTCCTGCTGAAAAGTACGATACTCCTCATCTTTTTTTCTTTTAGCCATCTTCTTCATCAAAAGGGTTTCTGCAATTAGCTAGCTGACTACTTGATTAAAAGGAGGGAAGTTTACTTCCTGACCTCACAATGACCCATGTACATTACGCATTATCCAATAAAAATTTGGTGTGTACTGGAGGACAGCTGTGATTGGCTCCAGCCACCTGCAACCATGAACATGAGCAGTAGGAAATGAATGGATTGTAATACATGAGAATGTTTTATATTTTTAACATTATTATTTTTTTAATTAAAGATTTGTCTGCAAGCCAGATGCAGCCATCAAAAGAGCCACATCTGACTCTCAGCCACTGGTCTGAGGCCTCATCTCTTCTTATAAGGACACTGGTCAGATTGGATTAGGGTCTACTTTAATTGCCTCAATTTAACTTAATTATCTCTTTAAAGTCATATATCCAAATATAGTCACATTCTGAGTATCAGGTGTCAAAGCTTTAATATATAAATCTGGGGGGGGGGCATAATTCAGCCCATAACAATCCCTAAGCAAACTATAAAATAATTCATTGACTCGTTCTCTTCACACTGGTCCCCTGTGTGGCAGGAGTGGAGGTCGCAAAGCCACAGGTTCAATGTACCATGACATCCAGGTCCATTTTACTTCATATTACATTATGCCTAGAACAAAATGTGATCAAAATATTTTAGAGAAGAATTAAAATTTGGAATAAAATTTTACTATTAAAACACAAGGCTTCAGCTTAACCAGGCGGTGGCGCAGGGGATAGAGCACTGGACTGGGATGTGGAGGACCCAGGTTTGAGACCCCGAAGGTCACCAGCTTGAGTGCAGGCTCATCTGGTTTGAGCAAAGCTCACCAGCTTGGACCCCAGGTCGCTGGCTTGAGCAAGGGGTCACTCGGTCCTGAAGGCCCGCGGTCAAGGCACATATGAGAAAGCAATCAATGAACAACTAAGGTGTCGCAACAAAAAACTGATGATTGATGCTTCTCATCTCTCTGTTCCTGTCTGTCTGTCCCTATCTATCCCTCTCTCTGACTCTCTCTCTGTCTCTGTAAAAAAACAACAAAACAAACCCAAAAATAAAATAAAACACAAGGTTTCAAAATAAAATTTGTGTTGGCCTCAGACCACCCTAGTCTGGATTCTTAGGCACACCAAGGGCATAAATTCTCCTTTCTCTGTCGCAAAAATCATAGTGGAGAAGTCTGACGAACCCTAAGTCATTCTCCAAAAGAACACTCATCATTACTTCCTCGCTTCTAAATGCATTGTTTTGATGAGCAAAACTGAGATTCCAGAGCTCCCTGGTGGGTAAATGCTGGTGACGTCTTATTGGCTGAAATTTTTTACTCGGGCAGAGTTAATGTCTTAAACTATATGCCCAGGATGCAGTTAATTTATTTTAATTAATTGGAGCTGTTTACATTTTCTCAAGATTTCCATCTGAGAGGAAGGTTGGAATAGAGCAGAGCACACCAGCTCTGCTGAGAAGGCATGTTTCTAAGACGTTTGTGATGGAAGATGAAAGAATCCTCATAAGAATGCATCCCCAATTAAATTCCATTATGACTAATATCTGTACTTTAAAAGTAATTAGCCTGAAAGTAAGTACCTGCTACCTTTATGAAAAAATTTAATTCTTAGTGGATATTAACAATCTAAGTAAATGGAGATTTATGCCACATTTCTGTTATAAATTAGTATAATACAGTATACCTAATAGAGTAGATATACCAACTATGTCTAAATTAGTCTATATATTCAATGCAATACTAATCAACATTCCAGCTGGATTTTTTTAATGAATTCAACATAATTTTTTAATGTATATGAGAATAAAGATCTGCAAATAGCTAAATGGATCTTAAAAATGGAGAACAAAAGTAAGGATCAGGATGGACTTGAGAAACCCATTATAATACAAGCAATTTGGTTCCGGTGCCAATCTGGACAAGCAGATCAGTGGACTGCCCAAAGGGGCTCAGAGACAGCTCCACGCCAATTTAACATACAATAATGGCGACATCGTGGAGCAATGGTGAACACTGGAACTATTCAGTGAATGACTCATAAGAAATTGATCACTGTGGAGAATTTAAAAAGCTGTAGTATTACCATGTAAAGATTTAAACTTCAAACAGTTTAAAAATCTAAATATTCAACATAATTTCAAAGATGTAGGAATATATCCTCATGATTCAAAATTAGCACAAGACTTTTAAAACAAGAACAAGAAAAAGCCATGAAATAATTTATTAAGGGATTGATTTGGCTACATTTTTTAAAAATTAAGGCTTTTTTTAAAGTGAGGAATACCACAGACAACGGCCAGAGAGAGGACAAACTCAGAGAAGCTATTTGCCACATTAAAAACCAACAGCAAGTTAATATCTGGAATATACAAGGAGTTATATAAATCAATGAAAGAAAAAAAACTCTAGCCTAGAGAAAAATTGAAACCCTATAGAAAAAAACACAAATAAGCAATTGCAGAAAGATGTGTTAAAATAGGTATCAAAATCACTAATGATCTAAATAACACAAATAAAACCACAGTGAGACACCACTTTGCAAACATGATGGATAATATCTAGAGTTAGGAAATATGGTAACTGGAGACATGGAAACTCTCTGTCCCACACTGCTTTTTCTACAAGATACCTGTATTCAAGAACATATAATAAACACACAGGGGTCGGGGGCTGTGAGAGGGAGGAGGGAAAGGGGGATGGCGTAAGGAGGGGAGGATAGAGATGAGCGTTCCACCCAGCAATGATGAGAATGTGCCACGAGCTGAGGAGTGTCATGACGCCTACTCTGCCCTAGAAGAACAAAGCAACAACACACATGGTACATGGTAGAATAAAATACATGATTGATAGTCATTGATGACATAAAACTTTCCTGAATGTGGGTGTCAAAGACTAGCGAGACACATACCAAACCCCTCGGTGCTGCCCTGGGCCCAAGGAATATCTACGTCGTCCGACCTTATTTGCAGCTTCGTTGGGACCATCCCACTGAACTCAGGTCAATGAATATATGAGCAATGACACTTCTGCCCACCCCTAAAGCTTCCTGTGGGATCTTCCATGATCTAACTCTCAGCCACGGTGTCACACATGAAGGCCTCTATGGTGGCAGAGCTACTTGATGAAGGAAACCTGGACCCTTCAGTTGGAAGAGAACCACCTGAGAAGGCCACCTGACCACATCAGACTCGTGAGCAGGAAATAAACCTATGTTGAGCCACTGGGATAAGGGAGAGATTTGTTTTTAAAATTAACCTATTATGCCCTGGCCGGGTAGCTCAGTTGGTTACAGCATTGTTCTGATACTCTAAGGTTGCAGATTCAATCCCCAGTCAGAGCATGTCTGAGAATCAACCAATGAATGCATAAATAAGTGGAACAACAAACTGATGTTTCTGTCTCTCTCTCTCCCCCTTCCTCTCTCTCTAAAATTAAAAAAATAATAAAGATTATATTAAATTAGCCTATCTGATCTATCCAATCTAGTTTGAACCTCTTTATTGAAAATCACTAGAGGATAGGTAGATACATACACACATATAGCTAGGTGAGGAATACTTGCTTACCTAGCACCAGCTAAGTTTGGAATCATGACAGAGACTCAGGTCTGGAGGTGATAAGGTTAAAGAGAAATCGGCAGGATGATGGTTCAGGTCTCAGGAAGGAAATTAGAAACGCTCCTCTCGGCTCACAGCAGCGCTCCACCGCGCGGCAGAGCCCGCTCTCATGGGGCCCGTCCCTGTGGCGGAGGCATCGCAGAGGCACTAGGAGAGCAGCCTCCCTCCGTACTTCCTCCCACAGATCCGGAAAATGTCCCAGAAATGTTGGAAGTAGGAGGTACTTGGAATGTGCAGAGTCTGTGGTGTTTATTCTGAAATGACACGCGTGAGGAAAAGTAGACGAGCATAGTTCTCAATATTTGAGAGAGCACAGAGATGGAGGCTTGGGTGATATCAGTGCCTGTTAATCCTACTTCCTCCCCTTTAGGTTCCCTGAATCAATGAACTTCCCTTAAATTTCAAAGAGCAGTGCAGAATTTCCAGGCAACTCTGCAAGGGAAACTGGGAGAGCTTTTATGTCACAAGCCAACAGGGAAGTCTGTGACAACCTGTGTCTTTCCCGTCTCTTCTCACCAGCCAGGGATCCTCCTCACTGTGCCCATAACCAAGCAGCCCCGCCCCCGCATCTCAGTGAGCATCTCCACCCCCCTCCGCCTCCTCCTCCTCTGGCAGGCGGCCCTGCCTGCTCACCTCCATTCTAGACTACAGTTGAGTCCAGGAACTGGAGGCTTTGCCTTCCAACTGAGAGACGATTTAAAACTTTCACCAATGAATGCAGGTCTCTCCCTAGAGAGGGACTTATACCACCTCTGAAAGCAATTCATTTGTCTCAATGGTATAGCACATGGGTTTTAAAATGTCAATAAGCTGCCAATTCCTGCTTGAAAGTTATCTTCTGAAAGGAAGCATCTCTTATATGCAACTGCAGGTTTTTCTCTTTACTTGTGTGTGTGATTATTAAAGTCATGGAGATAATAATCCTATCTTCACTTGTTCTTCATACAAATTATGACTTCCTTTTTTGGCACAATGGTTGGCATTCCTGGAGAAAATGATGAAATGATAAAGCTGGACCCTGGCCTTCCAAAAGGCAGCAGATGACATCAGAGCTGTCAAGTCAGTGTGGTCAGTACCTTACCCTCGTCAGGAACTCTGTGGCCCAGAAGGGCTGTGCAGTCATGGTGCCCTAGCCTCTGTGAATCACTCAGAAAGCATCACCAAATGAACTTCAAGTCTCAAAAAAGTCACAAACCAGGACAGATTGGCCTTTTGGCGACTGGCCTGTGACTTGAGAACCACTGTAGCAATAGAGGAAAATGCATTGGGGGAGAATACTGCTCACTTATTCTGGCATATTAGAGAGAGCATTTGCCACCAAAGCCCCATTCTTTATTCACTGGTACTTCCTATGAAACACCTAGTCCAAAATCTTAAGCCCAAATTAGTGATGAGTCACTTCCTCGCACAGTGCTTCGCTCTTCAATGATAGATCTTGTCATCATATCTTTGTCACAAATTGCATCTTGCTCACCACAACCCATTCTCCCTCTGTCCACAGACCTAGAACTGGGCAGTGGAGCCTTGCTGGAGACCATGCATTTCCAAGTCTCCTTCAAAACTAGGTGTGGCTAGAAGCATCCATGAGCAGATGCACTATGTGGCTTCTGACTCATTTACTTGGAAAGAATCAGCTGCTGAGGGCCTCTCCTCTCTCCCCCTGTGCCTGAGCTGGAATACAGACCAACAGGCAGGTGAAATCTTGGACGTGGTAGGACAACAAGATGGAAAGAGCCAGCTCCCTTTCAGAAAGGACTGCAGAGAGGAAGCTATTCTGGGTCTTAGAACTGTTACACAGCAGGGAATCAACCTCTGTCTTCAGTAAGCCACAGTATTTGGGGAGATCTTTGTCACAGCTACTTAGCTTTCACATTACCTAATACTGTCTCTAATCTACAATAGTTTTCTGTACACATATCCCTAAACTGTAAGTAATTTGATGCAAAAAAAAAAGGAAATTAAGATCGCGTGAGCACTGTTCTATATCAGGATTCTCCTGAAGGCTTTAATTCATTTTGTCCTTTCTCATCTAATATAAAACAGTGAGGTAGAAGGCCTTCTTTTCTCAGATAAGAAAGCATGCTGTTTAATTATCCATTGCTGTGTGACAGATTATCTGAAAACTTTGCAGTTTAAAGGAATCATGCTCTCAGAGTCTTGAGTCAGGCCATGAAGAGGGACACAGTGCATGTGGAGTGACTGTTTCTCAGAATGTCTGAGTATCCCTCTGGAAGCCTGGAAGGCTGGGTGAGACTCAGAAGTAAGTGGCAGGATTCTCATAAAGGCATCTCCACTCATATGTCTGGCAGTTATTACTGATGGTCAACTGGGATTTCAGCTGGAAATGTTGGCCAAAGCACCTACATGTGACTTCTCCATGGGACTTGGGCATTCTCAGGCTTTTTACATCTTGGCTCCGGTCTCTAGAGGTGAGTGTTTAAGAGAACCTAGTGGCCTAGACTCAGAAGGCATGTGGCATCATTTCTGCATACATTCTTGGGAGAAAATATAGGCACCCCCAATTCTTGGTAGTAAAAGTGTCAAAGTCGCATTAAAACAGAGCATATGAAGTGGGAGACTTCAATAGCCAATTTTTAGTAATAGAATCTGCCAAACAAGCTTAGTGAGGAAGTATTACATTGAATTTTATGATATTGCCACTTTGTAGGTCAAATATTATCAATTTAATAAATTCAACATATTATTGATTTTATACAATTTTTATGCCTCTCCACATCTAACCCATACATTATATATGTATATGGTGAACTCTCAATTCATGTTTTATATTATAAGTAAATGGCAAAATACTCCCTCAACTTTCTGTTAGTCAAAATATTAGTCTCTTGCATCTGCTGTAACACATTATTAAAATTTGGAGGCGTTAAATGACAGAAATTTATTTTCTCACTGTTCTAGAAACCAGAAATCTAGACTCAGAATTGCTGGGCTGAAGTCAAGGTGTTAGCACAGCTGTGGTCCTTCTGGAATCTGGGGGGAGAATCTGTTTTTTGCCTATTCCAGCTTCTGGTGGTTGCCAGCATTTCTTGGCTTGTGGGCACATCACTCTAATCTCTCTTCGTGGTCACATAGCCTTCTCCTATTCTATCTCAAATCTTCCTCTGCCTCTCTTTTATAAGGACACTTGTCACTGCATGTAAGGCCCACCAAGATAACCCAGGATAACCTCCCTATCTGAAGATCCTTAACTTAATGACACCCACAAAGTTTGTCATGTAAGGTAATAATGGTTCCAGAGATTAGGAGGTAGACCCCTTGAGATGTTGTTATTTAATCCACCAGAGTCAGGACTTGAGATTTCCAAGGGCACAGATGAGAATATTTTTTGTAGCAGTAGATAGCCTGACAAAACAGAATTGAATAGAAACTATGACTCAGTAAGAAACTGTTAACCTGCACCTACCAAGGGCATCTATTGTCCAGGCTCGTGCCTCCAATACCTACATCATAAACACAAGAACCCTGAAGAGAATAGAGTTGTGATCTGGTTTTCCTGACACTTTTTTTTTCTTTTTGACAGAGACAGAAAGAGAGTCAAAGAGGGGGACATATAGGGACAGACAGGAAGAGAGAAAGATGAGAAGCATCAATTCTTCATAGTGGCTCCTTAGTTGTTCATTGATTGTGTTCTCATATGTGCCTTGACTGAGGGGCTACAGCAGAGCAAGTGACCCCTTGCTCAAGTCAGCGACCATGGGGTCACATCTGTGATCCCACGCTCAAGCCAGCGACCCTGGCTCAAGCTGGCATGCTCTAGCTGGCAACCTTGGGGTTTCAAGCTTGAGTCCTCCGCATCCCAGTCCAATGTTCTATCTACTGCACCACCGCCTTGTTAAGCTCCTGACACTTTTGTGGACACTAGTTTTGTTATTCAATTTCCCCAACATTAGTTGTATATAAACCTCAGGATTGCAAGTGAAAAACAAGAATTATCTACCATTAGCATTCATTATTTGAAGGGCAATGTGATGAGCTTTTGGTTGTGGGACTGCCCAGTGCCAAGGACACATGGGGGAATGAGAAAAATGGCCGACGATATGGTATTGGGGCTTCAGTTTGCTGACTAACGTTCTCGTTTCCCTTTTTCCCCTTAAACAGCTGTTTACGTTTTGGCCATTTCACACTCTCTACATATCTGTTACCACTGCCATTTTTTAAGCAACATATGCCAGGAACAACTATGTGACTGTGACTCAGAGATGCTTATGAAAACTTGATGTCTAGCAGAACATTTGTGCCTCATAGTTTGTATAGTTTGGCTTTTATCCTGGCAGGAGTATCGTTACCTCCAACAGGCATCGCTGACCTCCTCCACCCAAGAGAATATGGCTTATGTCTGGCTCTGAAACCTCCCTAACACCTAGCCACTCACTCGATGTCCATGAAGATTTGCATGAAGGATGTCCACAAGACCTGGCTACATTTTATGGAGCAGTCACTAGAGTAGAAAATAAAAATAATACTGGTATTTTTCTAGGTGGAACAATGACTCATAAGGCTCTTTCCCTTCAGGGTCGCAATTATACTTGTCAGATCGCCAATCTTCTGAACAAGGCATGAACACTCAAGGGATAGTGAGGAGAGTTAAATAGGGATCATCTGAAAGGCAAGAGATGGTCTGTTTTAAACGGTGAGCTGTGCAGCCTGTGTGTCCCTCAGAAAGGCCCAGTGATGCTTGGAGGAGGCAACATCCCCGGAGCGGGCTCCCTGACCAGCCCTGACATGCTCCCTGCGTGTGCGAGTGAAGAGAAGAGAGGGGAGAGGTTAAACAGGAACATATGTTGGAAGATTAAGCTTTAATCCTTGACTGTCCAGCTGCCTCTGCTGTAATCACATGCCATCAGATTCAGAGGCCACCAGATGTGCAAGGCCAAATAGGAATTACCCAGGTGTCCACTGTCTCTGTGCGTGGGCACTCTGGCTGAAAGGCAAAGCTGCAGGGAAACTGAACGAGACAGACACATGTTTAGACTTGTTCGCAGGAAGTGAGAGCGTAGAGGGGAATCGGAAGAGTAACCGCTTTCTTCCCAACAGCGGACCACAGCAAGCAGGCTGGTGAGCCCTGATTAAGCGGTAGTGAAGGCTCCCCCTTGGAATCAGTCCCACCTCAGAGAATCCCTGCTCCAACTGTTACCTGGGGGTGGGGAGCAAGTCTGTCTCTCAGGTTAGCTCCCCTTAAAGAGAAGACTGGAGGAGATGCAGTCAATCAAGAGACACTGTCTTGTTTGTGCCCCACTGATTTTTGTAATTATTTCTGGGAGATGGCTTAATCCAGGTTCGAGGGAGACAGGATAGGTCCCTAAAACTAAGAGTGATATCAGAGACTGATGCATCTGTCTGTATTCCTCCTGGTCTTAAAGTGTCATAGAATCATGAAGCTGGTTTAAGCTCTATTTATTTATTACATATATCGAAAAGTATGGTTCTAATTAGTTTGGAGTGAAATTTTGTTAACTAAACAGTATTTCCATAGCCTCAATCCTTAACATTGGCTGCTCCTAACTCAGGTGTTTTTTGTGCTTACTCTGAGTACTAAGGACCAACATGACAATGACATCTGTCAGTGTGAGACTGGATCTTGTCTTTGACAATGTGCTATAAAAGTACTTACCATATATTCATTAGAACAGAATCCATAAAACTATGGGGCTCAATATTGTTCTGGGTGAAGCCAGGGCCTGTGGACAAGCACCCAGGTGACCCTCACATGCAGCCAGGTTTGAGAATCCATGGTCCTGTTTAATGTTACTTAAAAGTAAAGAAAAAAATTATTATGGCCTTTGATTTGCTATCTAAAAGACCCCAGGTGACCACGCTTATTTCCAGTGAACTAGCAGTAGCAGGTCAATAGGTGAGGCAGGATGGTGCAATGGTTAAGACTGAGCCTAGCTCAGGCGTCAAACATCTGGGCTTGACTCCAGATGCTATTTGCCAGCTCATAATCATAACCTAGTTACTTAACTTTCTTCTCTGTGCATCAATTTCATGGTTTGTTAAGTAAGGATTGTAAAGCACTTCTTTCTTACTGTTGCACAGTAGTTCAATAAACGGTAGTTCTTGTCATCATGGCTTTGAAATAATAATTACCTGATCTTTATTTCAGTGCCTAGATGGGCCATACAGGGCTTTGTTCCTACCCAAGAGACAGTTTATACAGTCCTGGGTGGAGCAGTTGTTTAGGTTGTTTGTGGTGACGATGTTTCCACATGGGGTTCAATTGGTCTTGTTCCTCCTCTCAACCCTTTGACCTTCCCATGGGGCCCTCCTCCCACTCTTATCCTTAACCTTTTCTTCCCATCCATTATGCCTTAGTTTTACTTTGCCTAAATGCTCTTAATCTACAAGCTCACCCTGGTTTTCACTATAATGGCATGGCCCCATTCAAATTCTTTATTTAAGTTCCAACCTCAGGTCCACCATGGTCTTCAGTATGGAAACCATGTTCTGATTTAGTCCGTGTATCCCTGGTTCCTTTCTCTCACCAGAGACCTCAGATGAAAAGGTGAGGAACCTTTGTATACCCATGTTCAGGGCAGCATCGTTCATGTAATCAAAAGATAGAAACAACCCAAGCAGCCATTCAAAGAGGAATGAATAAATAAAATGTACTGTAGCACAAGCGCAGGTGCTCTGATAACAGAGATGGTTGTTACTAAGTGACTAATGGGTGGGGAATAGACACAGTGTGAAGGTCATGGCCAAAGGGTTAATTACCTCCTGGGCAAGATGGAGCAAGAAAGCATGAGAGTTCATCCCACTACTCAGCACAGCCCCAGCTACAGATCTTGGGATTTCTCAGCCTCCCTCTGTGCAGGTGCCAATTCCTTATATTAAACAAAGAAACAAACAAACCCTGTTGGTTCTGGCTCTCTGGAGAACGATGACTAACACATTTACCTTTTAGAAGGGCAGAGTGAAAGGAGATTCTTCATAGTTTATGTGAGTAGGAGCGAGAATCTAGACCCAATGCCGCCAAAATGACTCCCCCACCCCGTTTGCCTTTTCTGTCTGCAATCCAACTTTCTTCTGTGCCAAAAAAACTGTTGCTGCAATTCCAGACCAGCATTCCTCTAGTTCAGTACTGGTCAACCTGGCCCCTACCGCCCACTAGTGGGCGTTCCAGCTTCCATGGTGGGTGGTAGCGAAGCAACCAAAGTATAAATAAAAAGATAGATTTAACTATAGTAAGTTGTTTTATAAAGATTTATTCTGCCAAACAGCGAAAATCTGACATAAAGTACTTGGTAAGTAATTATTATTATATGCTTTAACTTGCTGTAACTCTGCTTTATAAATTTTATAAAGTAAAGTTACTTCCCTACTTTATAAATCACCATTACTGTGGAACTGGTGGGCGGTTAGAAAATTTTACTACTAACAGAGATACAAAAGTGGGTGGTAGGTATAAAAAGGTTGACTACCTTTGCTCTAGTTCGTGAGCCAACAGGAAGAAAAAGCTGTTTGACCCTACTCTACCTTCAATTTTTAGTCTTAGAAAATTCCATGGAAGAATTCTAATGGTTTCAGCTTCATTAAAGAAGCTTGCCCACCTCTGTCTATGAAATGGCAGTAAGTGATTGACTCAGCGTATCCTGAGTCATGTATCCTGTTGTGGCCAAGAGTACAGTGCACCATGACTGACAAACCACCAGGCAGGGACATAGGGTACGATATGATATGATAATATCATAACAGTTAAAGTTAATCATAGGGGATCGTGTTTCTCCACAGTAGGATGCTTAGCAGGTATTAGTAACACATGATTGGACTCAGCCTCCTCACTGAACTCTCACCTCCTCTACCCAGCCCTCCAAGCTCTGTATGCTCTACGGCCTCAGGTAGGAAATCCAACTCTAATTTCAGATGCTAGTCCTGTGCCCTGACCAGGTAAGCTGTGGGTCTCCAATGCCCCAAGAAACAGGGTAAAATCCTAACAAGAATAACAGAATTCAACTATTGTCATGGTAGCTACCAATCAAGGAGAGGAAGACCTTTGAGTTAACCAAAATTCAGAGATTATTACAGTTCAGTAGAGTATTCTCTTCCCCTGGAAAGAGAAATACCATCATTTCTGACCTGAAGGGTCCCTTCCTGCTTTTGACACACATATTTCTCCTGAGCGCTGAAAAACAGCTTGCTCTTTTGCATGGAAGTTGTTTTTATGACATGACTCATCACTACTAGCCATGAGTGTGTGTCCACACCATCTTTCCCCACGTGCAGGTCTGTGCTGAGCTCCGACAACTCTCCCTGGATGAGCATAGCAGAGATAAGTCCAAAACAATTTCCTATAGGCCTCCCTGTTCTTTGTCCACACCTACACTCCAATGTCAAGACAATGTCAAGGAAACTTATATTTAATGAGCACCATGTATCAGGTATAAAAATGATTCTATATATTGCAGCAGTCAACATATTATCATTTAATATATAGTATGAGCCTGGGCATAACCTTTGGGCCACACCTCTATGGTCCAGCTCACCATCTCGCTGCATAGAAATTGGGAAGTTCTACTCTAGGGCTCCCTCTCCAAGTCAGCCAGAGACTTGCATCACTTAGGGCTCTGGGGCTGCTCATTCATCCACCTATTGGAATGAACATCAATTTCCTTCTCTATGTGAGTTACCATGCTGGAAGCTAAAAGTACAGAAATGCCTACAAAAGCCTCCATTCTAGGATAGAGAAAGTCAGGCAGCAGACAGCAGAAGGTGAGCACAGGGTGTATGGGAACACATAGGTGACCTGACTCACACAAGGCCAGGAGAAGGGGCACAGGGGACCAAGAAGGGCATCTCCAGAATATCTACGAGCTGATGATTAGATCTAGTCAAATGTCCAAGGTAGGGAAAGTGTTCCTGGGAGAAAGTCCATATACTTGTGGGAACTGGGAGGACAGAAGGGTGCACACATGTTGGAGGAGCAGCCGACAGCCCAGGGAGGCTAGAGTACAGACATTGACCCCGTTTCCCTTGTGGACCACCGCAGGACTGAGCTAGGGCCTCCGGGCATTGTTACTGAGCCCCTGGCACTATTTCAGAGAGAAGAAGAGGCTGATTTTACCAGTGTGCTCTTAATCATCACCTCTGCCTCACCTGCTGCTGCCTGTCTCAGCGCTCCATGAAGGGGGCTGGCACATCTGGTCACAAAACTCTGCAGGCAGAATGCACCTATCACCTGGGCCCCCTCAACCAGCCCCACTGTCACAAGTGAGGTCCACATACAGCTCTGTGAGGACCTGTATAATAAAATACCTCTCCTTCAAGTTGGCTGAGAGTGTCAGATGGGTGCCCTTGTGTTTTTCTCTTTCTCTGTTGATGTTTGCTTATTTTGCTTTCCCATGTAACTTTCAGACATTCTGTATGACAACAAAAGTCATGACTTAAAAAAAAACTCAAGCCTGACCAGGTAGTGGCGCAGTGGATAGAGTGTCGAACTGGAATGCAGAGGACCTAGATTTGAAACCCCAAGGTCGCCAGCTTGAGTACAGGCTCATCTGGTTTGAGCAAGGCTCATCAACTTGAGCGCAAGGTCGCTGGCTTGAGCAAGGGATCCCTGCTCTGCTGTAGCCCCTGGTCAAGGCACATATGAGAAAGCAGTCAATGAACAACAAAGGTGCTGCAATGAAGAATTGATGCTTCTCATCTCTCTCCTTCCTGTTTGTCTGTCCCTATCTGTCCCTCTCTCTGTCTCTGTCACAAAAAAAAACAAAAAACAAAAGAAACTCCTCAAATTATGTCATACTCTTGTCATCAGCTAGACCAGTTACCAGGTAACTAATTAAATTATTTTCACTTCCGCGAGATGCCTACTTTTTTATGACCAGAGCCAGTGAGCGCTATCAACAGGCCAGCATTTTGCTATGAAAATAGAACATACATCCAGCAGAAACTCTCTGGAACCACCACAAAGTCTGGTCTTGCAGTCTTTTGAAAACAAGCCAGGTGAATGTACGAACTATAATCTACATACAGGCCAGAGAACTCAGGACGAGAAAACTGCCTGCCAAGTATGGCTTTGCTGCTGCCAGCAAGCGAACACAGAAACCAGCTTCGTTTGTTTTGTTTTTGTTTGTTTGTTTTCCCCAGGAAACACACTGGGGCTGTGGCAAGTCCTCACAATCTCTGCAGGTCTCTCTGCTGAAGAACCATATCGCTTCTGGCACACAAGGAGGGTCCCTGTCAAGGCAGTGCATCAATGAGCTGGAGGGACTGCTGCTCACAAATGTGAGCCCCTGCCCCCCGCAGAGCAGGAAACACAGCTATCATCAAATTCCCTGTCTCACCAAGCTTGGGAGCAGAAACTGCACCATGAGTCAGACCAGGGCCGCTGCACCAACAGAAAACAGCGTTGTTTCAAGCATTTGTTAGGACCACTATGCATTGGCTGCAAGCTTGCCTTGATTTACAGGATTGGACTCACTGCTTTCCATGAAATCACTGTTTTCAAATGTACAGTAAAAACCATCAGGAATATATTAGTTCTGTGCATATGGGTGCAATGAATATGATGTGTTTTAGATCATCCAGCTTACACAATGAATATGACATATGACTGCCAAGTCTTACCAACACTCCAGGCTGCGCTGTTACCCAATCAGGCCACTGGTCGTCCCCAACACATCAGCAAGTATAGCAGAAACACATTAATTATTAGATTCATATATATTTCAGAAGAGCAGAAAATATGCAGCCAAATTTATAATTCTGAGGTCTACAGAATTGTTTTCAGGAAATAAGTAAACATAGGATTGTTGAACATCTCTTTACTTCCCCCCTGCCAGAAGAAGAGAAATTTTAAAAATATATATTTTTCCAGAAGCATTGGCATAGCTTTTGTATTCACTATCCATTTAAGCTTCTTGGCTATCCCAATGACTATACTGTTACAAAAATCTTTATATCATCATTTTAGCTGACTTCAGGCACACACATCAGTCAAAGGAGCCTGCCTGATCATAGCTGCAGCTCCCTCCAGAACCCAGCTGGCAGATCCTGTTAGAATAACATGCAAGGCAGCCTTTCTTTACTGTATCCACATCCTCTCTCTCTCTCTCTCTCTCTCTCTCTCTCTCTCTGTGTGTGTGTGTGTGTGTGTACATACATATGCACACATTATAATTATAACTATGACAATCTGGGAAGAAAGTAAACTCAATGAAACAACTTTATTACTGTGCTTGGAAATAGAAGGAAGCAAACTCAGCTGCACAGAAGTACATGGAGGAGATGGCAGACAAGGGAGCAGAGACATCCACCCTCCCTGGACACCTCCCTACTCTCACAGCAGCATCAACACACTCATGGTGGCCCAGGCGCCCAGATCCCACCACTTGACTTTTATTGTTCATACCTATCAGTCTCCTAAAACTGTGTCCAGCCCCAGCTTGCTGAAAAAGGGGGGGGGGGGGGAGAGCAAGATTTGTGTATATGGTCTGAGTCAGATCATGAAGAGACTTCTGAAATATGACATGGTTAAGAAAGTGAATGCTAGGTGTGGCCATACAAGTCTGTGTTTACAAACAAGATAATGGTGTTGGAGATAATGTCAGAGTAATGGTGACGTGAGAGATGCCCTGGTGGGAAACTCCCATTTTAGTTAAATGGGAATTTGTTAGAGCAATTACGTTCAGATTTGTTGGGACAATTCTGCATTTGATTTATGTCTCTAAATTTCTTTTTAAATTATGTCTCTAATTTAAATAATTAAAATCTCTTCATATATTAGAGTGGAAGAATGAAGAAGAATGGAAGCAGAGGCGTGGGGGGAGGGGACGTATGCTCTGAAGCTGGGATACATGTGGAGGTCTTTCCTATAGTGAGCAGCCTCCAGGGCAATGTTTTGTAAAATAAGTTTGCAATACGATGGCACAGATCAGCAGTTATATAAGTAAAACAACTGGTGCATTTAAGTAAGAAAAACAACCACCCTTGCATAGACTTTTAGCACCTAAGTAGACACCAGTTGCCAAAAACTCACCTGCTTCTCCCAGGGCACAGCATCTTTCTTCCAAAGTTCTGAGGGTTCAGTGTTCAGAAATGCAGCTGAGGCCACAGCCCTCTCCCCATGCTGGGCTTCCTGGATATGTCCCGAGGATCCTTTGCTCTTTTACTGTTGGATGTGGAGCCACAGGGTCTCTTGCTGCACAACTTTTGATTCAGTGTTTAGCTCTTGTGACTCATTGGAGGTGTTTAAATCATCCCTTTGTTTCAATGATTTGTCAAACTTACTTTAACCTTCAAGAGCACAGTCACACCAAGCAGCACGTAGAGAATTCTGTGATTATAGTGAACCAAAGGGTTATTTATAAGCTTTTACTGATGATGATGATAATGATGATGACTACTAGCATTTACCAAGCGCTCACCCCGAACCAGTCTACGTCCCAAGAGCCCCACTTACATTAATTCAATATAACTCACAGCTCTCCTATGGAGTCAAAATTATTACTTCCCCTTTAGTAGATAAGAAACCTGCTGCACACCGCTTGACCGCAGCAGGAAGTGGTTGGGGTCCTGGAGCCCTGGCAACCTGGTTCCAGGGCATGCTGCCCTTCTCATGAAGAGTGGGGAGACCTGCTTACTACTAATTAACTCAGCAGCCCAGCACAAGCTGGTCTGTGCCCTGACTCATCCTTCTTTCTGTAGGTTTAATCACAAGCCGGAACACCTGGTATAATAAGGAGGTGGCTAGCCCAGCGCTCCTCACCAGCAGGTGCTCTTCTGTTCTACCCGGAACTCCATGCACCTGTGGGCTCTGCGCCCCAGGGCCTTGGGGTCTGCAGTTAACAGGAAGCAGCTAGGTCCCAGCACAAGTCAATGAGAAGGAACAATGTCTCTTTTCATTGCTTTTGGCCTGTAGTGTGCCATTACAAGCAGAGTAGAAATAGCCTTGCTCTCAGAAGAGGAAACGCAGGATGAGAAGGTGTCAGAAATCTGTCTGAGGTTAGACAGAGGATTATTTCTACAATGAACCAAGCAGAGGTGTGGGACATCTTTAAACAATGTCCTAAAAATACTTAAAAATGCCTTTACATTCCCTAAAAGTGCATTTCAGCATTCCTCCTCTTTCTCTCAACTTCCAGCCTCCCACAGGCCAGTGCATCATCTGAAGGAGAAAAGGCCGCCTTTCACTGGGGCCTGAGACAGTGTCTTCTCTGATAACTAAAGCCCCTTCCCCACACTCATGCTGTGAGGCCCTGAGTAGCTCCCCAAGCAGTGGCTTGCGCACACTTTGATGTAAAACAAGGTGACATTTCCCATGAGGGACAGGAAACCGCATCCAGCTATGACTTGAACCATTTCTTCAGGGCAATGAGCTATTGCATGCCCTGACCTTCCTAGAGCTGCAGCACTCACGGGCACAGTCCTGCTATGACCTTCACATGCCCATTGAGGTCCTGTTTGGGGGGCAATGACCTCTACACACTTGGACTTAGCATGATTGCTCTTAGTAGGAATAATACCAGTTGTTTTTCTAAAGAAAAAATGCTAAGCCATTTGATTGAGGTGAAATTGACTTACAAAAAGCTGTATATATTGAATGTATTCTACTTGACAAATTTGGAGATAAGTACACTCCTGCAAACCCATCATCACAATCAGTGCTATAAACATATCCATCACGGCCAACAGCGTCCTCCCGCCGTCTTTGTGTGTGTGTGTGGGATAAGGACACAATGCAGGTTCTGCCTTCTTAGAAAAATTTTAAGCTGCAAGACTGAATTAGTATGCTGAGTAAAGTAAGCCTGGCAGAAGAAGCACAAATACAGTATGATCCTGTTTATATGAGGAGTCTAAAGCAGTCAAGCTATCTACCCGATTTTTTAACAATTGGTGTGTGGAACACATGCAGTATCCCACTGAACTCTCACAACACCCCCCCCACACACACACACACACACTTATTCATTCATTGAACAAATACTTAGCAAACACTTTTCATGGGCTTGTCACCACGAACAGAGCAATGAGCCACACAGGGGTGACAGATCAGAGCTGACAGGTCAGAGAGGGAAGCAACAGTAAGGAGGCGTTGGGAAAGTGCAAGCAAGTGCTACGAAAAGGTCAGCGGGGAGCCAGACATGTGGGATCAGGGACCGTTGCGGAGAGAGAGGGTGAGGTCAGTCCTGATGGCTAGATGACAAGAGTTGGCTTAGTCAACAAAGATGGGGCAGAGGGAGAACCAGGTTGCCCAGTAGACTTCTAAGAACAAAGGCTTAGCTCAGAGTTAGAGAGACAACAGGAGGGAGAAAACAAGAACAAGCACAACAATGGGCACTGCGCCCATGCATGGCGAGCAGCCCACCATGATAGGGCTCAGAGTTCCAGAGGTCAAAGGTGGTGCTGGAGAGTAAGGTGTCTTACAGCATGGACTCAGGCATGGGAGGCCTTTGAGGGTTTAAGCAAATTGAGACATGAGCATATTTGCATTTTTGATAGACCATCCTGCCTGCCATGCAGAGTGCATCAGGAAGGTTTTTTTCTGGAACCAGTCAGGAGCTGTTATAATAAGATGGTGGAAGAAGGAAGTTACTATGAAATGGAGAGAACTGGGTAGGTGCAACAATACTTCTAGAAACAACACAAGGAGGTGAAGGGTTGAATGTGAGAAGTGGGAGAGAAAAAGCAGTCTAGGAAACCACCCAGGTTTCTGGCTTGGGCAGAATGATAGATGTTACCATATTCTCTGAGATAGAAATTCCTGGAGATAAAACAGGTGTAGGGGTCAAGGAATTCATTTTCATCTAGGACACTATTGAGTGTGAGAAACCCACAGAACAACCAAATGGAGCTGTCTCGTGGGCGAGGGTGGCTTACTTAAGCGAAAGCTTGGGAGAAAGACCTAGGATCATAATTGCAGTTTGGAGAGCTATCTGGATGGGTTAGCATTGAAACAATAGACATGCCTGAGATAGTTCAGAAATTTGTGAAAACTGAAAAGAGGTGCTTGGACAGCCCCAAGGAGTACTGACATCCGGGCGCAGGAAGGTGAAGCCACAAACCCCTGGAGAAGGCGCAGCAGAGACGTGACCACATCACCAAGTGAGTGTGCAAGCACAGAGGATCTGGGGTGAGCATGTTTTGTGGTTTTGCAGGTATTTTTAAATTTACAGTAAAAAACATGTAATATAGCAAATGCCCCCATACTCGATTATAAGAATTAAATAATACTTACCATATTTGTTTGGATGTTCAGTAAGATGGACAAAATATTACAGATAGAGCTGAAGTCTCACCTGGGACTCCACTCTTCCTTCCCTCCCCACATACAAACAACTGCTGTGAATTTGGTGTGTTTTTCTCCAGTTGACATTTAATGCCTTCCATGTGTACGTATTTGGGAAGGAAGAGCTGTGGTTGGAAGGTTGTTTCATTCTATAAGTTATATTATAAATCAAGGAAAAAAGTAAGAACATGTGCATTCAATGACAGGCAAATTATAGTACCCTACTTCCTCATTCCAAGTGCATATCTTCTAAAAATCCAAGGAAACTGGAACTGGTGAAATGTACCAACTAAGAACCTGATTTTCTAAAGCATGTCTACTGGTCTTGCGAATGTTTGCAACTGTGATTTTTAATGTGCTGCTAGAGTTATTGACATTTCTCACATGTGCAGGGCTTCTTCAAATGCCATAGCAACATGCCAGTGACAAAGACTTTTGGCCTGTGGCTGTTCCTCTCTCAGATGTCTTAGCATTTCAAGTGTTGGTTAGTTCTGCTCCATCTCTGAGCACATAGACTGACTTCTGACTAACCAAATCTCCATAGAATGAATGTGAAATAATCCATCATATCAGATATAATAGTTATCAGCGGCCTCATGAAACCTGCTCTTTAAAATTGTATCAATCAGTCAGACACTTAAGGTTTGGCCACCCATCTATAACTTGCTAATTGGTAAATGTGTTTTCTATATGTTAGAAAGGGATGTAGTTATTGGAAATAGCCATCTCTTTATATACATTCTGGGAAATGGCAGGAACCCAGCAAAGTCTTTCAAGGGGAGGCATATTGCAGTTTGCTCAGGAATCGGCCAAATTAGAGCACTGAGACACATCCAATAAGAGCTACAATCTGTCACAAACTGCCATTTATGTTGGCCAAATGTTCTTCAGATGCTCAAATAAGGAAGGCAGAACCCCATGCCTGCTCCACTAATTGGGGTGGGGTTTGCATTTCTCAACCACACTCAACTGTGCAGAAGGCACAGGGAGTCCGCGGCGATCATCCCCTGCCAACAGTCCCTCCTAGTCAAATGCCAGCTCCCTGCCCTGTCACAGGCTGGGTTTGGAAGATGTTCAAAGCCATGGGCAATCCCCAGCATGAGCTCTGTGCTCAGACCGCATTAGAACAAGAAGACAGGCATTGTGGAAATAGCACTTGCCATAGTCACGGAGAAAGATGCAGTACTAGTTCCCTAGGTAAGGAGCAACCGCGACCCCAGGGAGCCAGGGCTGTCCCAGGGAAGGGTCGGCTTTGAGGAATAAATACATGCTACTCCCTCTTCCTTCTGCTGAGACCAGCAGAGCCTGCAGCCTCTGGACACGTGTCCTTTCAATTTTATTTTGACAGTGGTAAAACACATATAGCATAAAATTTATCATCTTAATGATTTTGAAGTATACAGTGCAGCAGTATCAAGCACATTCACTTTATGGTGCATCCCTCTCTGGAACCTTCCATTTCCCCGTAGAACTCTATGTCCACTGAACAAGAACTCCCCATTCTCTCCCCCGGCCCCTCGCAACCACTGTTCTACTCTCCTTTATGCCTCTATGAAGTTGACTCCTTCAGATACCTCGCATCAGTAGAATCACAGAGTAGTTATTATATTATGACTGGCTTATTTCATTGGCATAACATCCTCAAGGCTCCTCCATGTTGTCAGAATTTCCTTCCTTTTTAAGGCTGAATAATATTCCACTGTATGTGTGCCACATTTTGTTTATCCATTCATTTGTTGCTGTGTGTGTGTATGTTGTGTGTGTGTGTGTGTTGTGTGTGTGTGTGTGCACGCCCAAGTAAGTCCAGCCGGACAGAAAATAAAATGAGATCACTGGATCACATACACACACAAGGGGAATATATGAGCTCATTTTACTTTATTTTGGACCAGGCTGGAGCACACACAGAGGAGTAACTCCTTTACCTGACCCACAGCTAGCTCTTCCAGCTGCATGCAGCTGACACCAGAGAAACCCCGGTAGAAGATTATCTTTCTGTCCCTGATACACCTGGGACAAGTAACACATTGCAGTGTATGGTCCTCTAACAGGTGGCACAGAGCAGCCTGCCAGCTCCTGTGTTCCCACACGGCCGTCTGAGAGGTGGTAATTGACTAGATGTGAGATTTGATGGGATGAGATGGGAGGGAAGTACTTTTCTCTTCCTAGGAGAAAAGTACTTAATGGGGACTTCTGTGAAAGGAGCAAAGGGCACGGACTGCCACCGAAACGGAGGCTCTCATTGGAGGGATGAAGGCCACGGCGAGAGAGAGAAGTGAACGTCTCTCAAAGCTCAGAGTGAGGGAGGGGTGTGCCCCAGAGAACACTCCTCGTTTCCTACACCAGATCATGCCTCGGTAGGCCCTCCACTGAGCCGCAAATAAATTTCACCCAGAAAATCAGACAATCCCCAAGGAAATACAGCGAAGTGGTTTAAGCATTGTTGTTTTTTGAAAAATATACATCAAAATAAAATACAAATATATGTCAAGTAACATTCAGTTTTCTTTTATCTATCGAATGGGAAGTGTCGGTAGAATTAGGAACATTTTTAGAATGTTGGAGATATATTTTAGAATTTCAGGCTGAGCTCCTGCTCCTGGGGCCCCTTTCTCCCCTGTCTTCACCTGGCAGGTCTCTTTCTGACTTTTAGACCTCAGGTTTAAGGTCACCTCTCAGTAAGTACTTCCTTGACCAACCATCACCCTATTTTATTCAACACAGCACTGATGTTACTGGGTAATTTCTTGAATATTAGTTTATTTATCTAATTCACTCTCTAGAATGGGAGCCCTATGAGCACAAGACCCTTGCCCATCTCTACCTCTGCGTCCCTTCAGTACCCAGAACAGCATGTGGCACATACTAGGTGCTCAATAAATACTGAACATACTCCAGCAATTTCCCAGATGGGCTGAGTGTCAAGTGTAGAAGGGTGACTTCCCCATGACTTGACCTGGTGACATTTTCCATAGTGAGTGGACAGCTTTGCTTTATTGCTGCTCACCAATGAACACACCTGTAAACAATAATATAAATGAGCCACTTGAAATGAAGCCGGAGCTGCCACCTCAGAGGAGCTGCCCTGCACTCCTTCTGTCTCAAACCTGGGGATATTACAATGGGGCAAGACAACCTTCAGACGGGGCCTCAGTGACCTGTTTTCTCAAAGAACTGTTTGCAAAGATAACGAGAAAGTAGATAAAACTACTGGACTGAAAATTTAAAACACTGTTCGGAATTAGCATCACAGTGCTGTTATCTGCACCAACAGAAATGCCTTCTTTCTATTCATGTAATCGTTCCCCTTCCCTTTCTTAGCCAGACCCCTCACCTTTGTCTTCAAATCAAAACAGTATTTGGACTCCTGCCTGAATTTATGATTCCCAAAGAGCTATTTTCATTGAACTCAAATAAATGCTTGTTTGCCTCTAACTTTGGAAGGCCTTTTAAAGGCGACATGCCCTGCTATGGGTCATGCTCTGCAACCATCCACAGAATTTCTGTAATCGGTTTTCCTTTAAAGCAAGCACAGTATTAAGCTTTCTCAGTAGAGGGCGCCAGAGGGACGTGAAGAAAGAAGAGGCTTCCTGCAACTTCCAGCATAGAAGGGGTCAAGGTGTAGGTGGGAGGACATCCTGGGGGGAGGAGGGCTGCAGACATTGGCCCAGAACTCATCCCTCTCAGATCTTGCAGCCTCCATCTGGTGACAAGCTTTCTGCATCCTTCTCCTGCAGCCCCATGCTCAGAACTCCTGCTGCCACCACCCACGTCCCCTGCACTCCTGGGACTGTTCTGTGGTCGCCCCACAGCTCCAGACCAGCTTTGGCTTGGCTGAACCAGCAAACTTCCCACTGCCCAGCGGCCGAACCACACCTTCTCCAACAGGATCTGAACTCCCGAGTCTGTCCTTTCTGGTACTCCCTTATGTCTTACAGTTATTCTTTCACCATAGCCAGACGTTCTTTATAGGAAACTTCCCTGTTGTGCCACTATGTGTCTGCTATCTCCTCATTAGACTCAGACTTCTAACCACAAAGGTCCTGCTTAGAGATTGTCATTAAGTTGTCCTTTGCTCTTTAGGGCTCACTTATTTGGTCAAGTTAGCCAACTTAATTTCTCAACAAGCCAGTGGTTTGGGTCACTATTATCAGCTCCATTTTCTAGATGATGAAACAGAGAGCCATAGAGATAATGCAACCGGATCAAGCTCGACAGATGGTACACGGCAGAGCTTGAATTTGAATCCAAACTGTCTGGCTCAAGAGGCCATAGTCTTCCTCATTTACATAAAATTAAAATATGTACCCATAAAACAAGAGGATGCCTTTTTAAAAGATAAGCTTCAAATTAAAAGATACACCTTAAATGCATTACTATAATATGACTGCCTGTGGCTAAGGGGTGAGTGAAAGTGAGGGATGAAACTAAAAAGAAATGAGCACATTAATGAATGTCCAACAAGATGAGAGAGGAGTGTGCAGAAACAGGTGCACAGTTATGAAGATAAGTGGGATTAGCCCAATGCTCTGTGGGCCTGTGTGTATGCACTGGTGCACAACAAAGGCATGAAGTTCGAGATGAAGGTGATAGGGATGATGTTCTCTGCCAGAGATCAGAGGACCAACTGTAGAGATCCACAACCCAGAGCAGATGTGGCAACCCAACACCTCTCTGCTGCCATAAAAAAACCAGAACCCCTGGAATATAAATTCTAGTGTAGGGAGGAATTCAGTTAAACATCTAGAACACAGCCTGGCACATAGTAGATACTTAATATTTACTGAATGAATGAATGAATGAATGAATGAATGAATGAACAAACGAACGAACTAGGGTCAATTGTTTCCCTGGGAGTTCACAGGAGGTGAGGAGTTCGAGGGACTGAGATAAGGAGCATCCTCCAAGAGTGTGGAAGTAGCCATCCAAATGGATAAAAAAGCCTGACCGGTCAGTGGTGCAGTGGATAGAGCATCAGACTGGGACACGGAGTACCCAGGTTTGAAACCCTGAGATCACAGACTTGAGCACAGGCTCAACCGGCTTGAGCATGGGCTCACCAACTTGAGCAAGGGGTTATTGGCTTGAGCATGGAATCATAGATATAACCCCATGGTGGCTGTTTTGAGCCCAAAGGTTACTGGCTTGAGCTCAAGGATGCTGGCTTGAACCCAAGGTCACTGGCTTGAGCAAGGGGCCATTCACTCTGCTGTAACACCCCAGTCAAGGCACATGTGAGAAAGCAATCACTGAACAACTAAGGTGCTACAACGAAGAATTGATGCTTCTCATCTCTCTCCCTTCCTGTCTGTCTGTTCCTATGCGTCCCTCTCTCTGACTCCCTTTATGTCTCTGTCAAAAATATATATATAGATGAGTTACTTATTGAGGACTAGCCTCCTGTGGGGTTTTTTGTTTTTTTGTTTGTTTGTTTGTTTGTTGTTTTCAAATTTTACGTAAAAATTTTTCCAAAAGCCCATATATCACCAATCATGATTCTACATTCCATTTGGGGCTGAGCCCATCAGGTATCCAAATAAGCCCTTTCCCATAATTTTTCCGTCCTTTGGAGGAAAGTGGGGAGGGATACCCAATATTTAATACCAAATCAAAATCAGGTGTAGATTTTTTTTTAATAATTTTATTTTTTTAATGGGGTGACATCAATAAATCAGGATACATATTCAAAGATAACAAGTCCAGGTTATCTTGTCGTTCAATTATGTTGCATACCCACCACCCAAAGTCAGATTCTCCTCTGTCACCTTCTATCTTGTTTTCTTTGTGCCCCTCCCCACCCCCTTTCCCTCTCCTATTCCCCCCTCCCCCCCGTAACCACCACACTCTTATCAATGTCTCTTAGTTTCACCTTTATGTCCCACCTACGTATGGAATAATGCAGTTCCTGGTTTTTTCTGATTTACTTATTTCGCTTCGTATCATGTTATCAAGATCCCACCATTTTGCTGTAAATGTTCCGATGTCATCATTTCTTATGGCTCAGTAGTATTCCATAGTGTATATGTGCCACATCTTCTTTATCCAGTCATCTATTGACGGGCTTTTTGGTTGTTTCCATGTCCTGGCCACTGTGAATAATGCTGCAATAAACATGGGGCTGCATGTGTCTTTACGTATCAATGTTTCTGAGTTTTTGGGATATATATCCAGTAGAGGGATTGCTGGGTCATAAGGTAGTTCTATTTTCAGTTTTTTGAGGAACCACCATACTTTCTTCCATAATGGTTGTACTACTTTACATTCCCACCAACAGTGTATGAGGGTTCCTTTTTCTCCACAGCCTCTCCAACATTTGCTATTACCTGTCTTGCTAATAATAGCTAATCGAACAGGTGTGAGGTGGTATCTCATTGCAGTTTTGATTTGCATTTCTCTAATAACTAAAGAAGATGAGCATCTTTTCATATATCTGTTGGCCATTTGTATTTCTTCCTGGGAGAAGTGTCTATTCATATCCTCTTCCCATTTTTTTATTGGATTGTTTGTTTGTTTGTTGTTGAGTTTTATGAGTTCTTTGTATATTTTGGATATTAGGCCCTTATCTGAGCTGTTGTTTGAAAATATAATTTCCCATTTAGTTGGCTTTCTGTTTATTTTGTTATCAGTTTCTCTTGCTGAGCAAAAAACTTCTTAGTCTGATGTAGTCCCATTCATTAATTTTTGCCTTCACTTCTCTTGCCTGTGGAGTCAAATTCATAAAATGCTCTTTAAAACCCAGGTCCATGAGTTGAGTACCTATGTCTTCTTCTATGTACTTAATTGTTTCAGGTCTTATGTTTAGATCTTTGATCCATTTTGAGTTAATTTTTGTACAGGGGGAGAGACTATAGTCCAGTTTCATTCTTTTGCATGTGGTTTTCCAGTTTTCCCAGCACCATTTATTGAAGAGGCTTTCTTTTCTCCATTGTGTGTTGTTGGCCCCTTTATCAAAAATTATTTGACTATATATTTGTGGTTTTATTTCTGGACTTTCTGTTCTGTTCCATTGGTCTGAGTGTCTATTTTTCTGCCAATACCATGCTGTTTTGATTGTCGTGGCCCTATAATATAGTTTGAAGTCAGGTATTGTAATGCCCCCAGCTTCATTCTTTTTCTTTAGGATTGCTTTGGCTATTCGGGGTTTTTTATAGTTCCATATAAATCTGATGATTTTTTGCTCTATTTCTTTAGAAAACGTCATTGGTCGCCGGTTCAAAACCCTGGGCTTGCCTGGTCAAGGCACATATGGGAGTTGATGCTTCCAGCTCCTCCCCCTTCTCTCTCTCTCTCTCTCTCTCCTCTCTCTCTCTCTCTCTGTCTCTCCCTCTCCTCTCTAAAATGAATAAATAAAAAAAAAATTAAAAAAAAAAGTTAATGAAATGAGATAAAAAATACTTTAAAAAAAAAAAGTCATTGGAAGTTTGATGGGAATTGCATTAAATTTGTATATTGCTTTGGGTAATATAGCCATCTTGATTATATTTATTCTTCCTAGCCAAGAACAAGGTATATTCTTCCATCTCATTATATCTTTTCCGATTTCCCTTAACAATGGTTTATAGTTTTCATTATATAAGTCCTTTACATTCTTTGTTATGTTTATTCCTAAGTATTTTATTTTTTTTGTTGCAATCGTAAAGAGGATTATTCTTTTGAGTTCGTTCTCAGTTGTTTCATTGTTGGCATATAGAAAGGCTATTGACTTCTGAATGTTAATTTTGTATCCTGCGACCTTACTGTATTGGCTTATTGTTTCTAGTAGTCTTTTTGTGGATTCTTTGGGGTTTTCGATGTATAGGATCATATCATCTGCAAAAAGTGATACCTTTACTTCTTCTTTTCCGATATGGATGCCTTTTATTTCTTTGTCTTGTCTGATTGCTATGGCTAGAACCTCTAGTATCACATTAAATAAGAGTGGAGAGAGTGGACAACCCTGTCTTGTTCCTGATTTAAGGGGGAAAGCCTTCAGTTTAGTGCCATTTAATATGATGTTAGCTGATGGTTTATCATATATGGCCTTTATCATGTTGAGATATTTTCCTTTATACCCATTTTGTTGAGAGTCTTAAACATAAAATTGTGTTGTATTTTATCAAAAGCCTTTTCTGCGTCTATTGATAAGATCATGTGGTTTTTGTTCTTTGTTTTGTTGATATGGTGTATTACGTTAACCGTTTTACGTATGTTGAACCATCCTTGAGATTCTGGGATGAATCCCACTTGATCATGATGTATTATCTTTTTAATATGTTGTTGTATTTGATTTGCTAGTATTTTGTTTAGTATTTTAGCATCTGTATTCATTAGAGATATTGGTCTGTAGTTTTCTTTTTTTGTGCAGTCCTTGCCCGGTTTTGGTATGAGGGTTATGTTGGCCTCATAAAATGTGTTTGGAAGTATTGCTTCTTCTTCAATTTTTTGGAAGACTTTCAGTAGAATAGGAACCAAGTCTTCTTTGAATGTTTGATAAAATTCGCTGGTATAGCCATCAAGGCCTGGACTTTTATTTTTGGGGAGGTTTTTAATGGTTTTTTCTATTTTTTCTCTACTGATAGGTCTGTTTAGGCTTTCAGCTTCTTCTTGACTCAGTCTAGGAAGGTTGTATTGTTCTAGGAATTTATCTATTTCTTCTAGGTTGTTGAATTTAGTGGCATAAAGTTTTTCATAGTATTCTACAATAATTCTTTGTATATCTACGGTGTCCGTGGTGATTTCTCCTCTTTCATTTTGGATTTTGTTTATATGAGTTCTTTCTCTTTTTTCCTTGGTAAGTCTTGCCAAGGGTTTGTCAATTTTGTTGATCTTTTCAAAGAACCAGCTCCTTGTTCTATTAATTTTTTTTATAGTTTTTCTGTTCTCTAATTCATTTATTTCTGCTCTGATTTTTATTATCTCCTTTCTTCGGCTGGCTTTGGGTTGTCTTTGTTCTTCTTTTTCTAGTTCCTTAAGGTGGGAAGTTAAGTGGTTCACTTGGGCTCTCTCTTGTTTGTTCATATATGCCTGAAGTGATATGAACTTCCCTCTTATCACTGCTTTTGCTGCATCCCATAGATTTTGATATGTCGTATTGTCATTTTCATTAGTCTGTATATATCTTTTGATTTCTGCACTTATTTCTTCTTTGACCCACTCATTTTTTAAAAGTATGTTGTTTAGTTTCCACATTTTTGTGAGATTTTTTTTCCTCTTTTTTGCAGTTGAATTCTAGTTTCAAGGCTTTATGATCAGAAAATATGCTTGGTACAACTTCAATTTTTCTGAATTTGCTGATGTTATTTTTGTGGCCCAACATATGGTCAATTCTTGAGAATGATCCATGTACACTGGAGAAAAATGTATACTCAGTCACTTTGGGATGAAATGTCCTGTAGATGTCTATCATATCCAGGTGCTCTAGTGTTTTGTTTAAGGCCACTATGTCTTTGTTGATTCTCTGTTTGGATGACCGATCTAGAGCCGTCAGCGGTGTATTGAGGTCTCCAAGTATGATTGTATTTTTGTCAGTTTTTGTATTAAGATCAATAAGTAGCTGTCTTATATATTTTGGTGCTCCTTGGTTTGGTGCATATATATTAAGAATTGTTATGTCTTCTTGATTCAGTGTCCCCTTAGCCATTATGAAATGGCCATTTTTGTCTCTGAGTACTTTTCCTGTCTTGTAGTCAGCATTATCCGATATGAGTATTGCTACACCTGCTTCTTTTTTTATGTTATTTGCTTGGAGTATTGTTTTCCAGCCTTTCACTTTGAATTTGTTTTTATCCTTGTTACTTAGATGAGTTTCCTGTAGGCAGCATACAGTTGGATTTTCTTTTTTAATCCATTCTGCTACTCTGTGCCTTTTTATTGGTGAGTTTAATCCATTTACATTTAGTGTAATTATTGATACTTGTGAGTTCCCTATTGCCATTTTATATCTTGCTTTCTGTTAGTTTTGTGTCTTGTTTGATCCTTCTCTTTTGTTTTTCTATCTTTTGTTTTTATTTGGTTGTATTCCATACATCTTTCCTCTGTTGCTATCTTTTTTATCTCATGTGCTTCTGTGGTGGTTTTTTCAATGGTGGTTACCTTTGAGTAATGAAAAGGGTCCCTACCCTGTTCATTGTAGTGAACTATTTTGTGAGTACTTTCGCACTCCATCGTCCTTTGCTACTGTTAATCTCCATCTTCTCCCCCCCTTTCTTTTTGTTGTTGTCACAGTTTAAATTTGGTTTTATTGTGTTCTTCTTGGAGCTTTTACTTGTGGCTCTGTTTTTTTTTGTTCTTTGTATCTGATTGGAGAACCCCCTTTAGTAATTCCTGGAGTGGGGGTTTTCTGATGATAAATTCCCTCATCTTTTCTGTATCTGTGAATGTTTTTATTTCTCCTTCATATTTGAAGGATAGCTTTGATGGGTATAGTATTCGTGGCTAAAAGTTCCTCTCTTTCAGGACTTTAAATATTGGGGTCCACTCTTTTCTAGCTTGTAGAGTTTCTGCTGAGAAATCTGATGATAATCTAATGGGCCTTCCTTTATATGTTGTATTCTTCTTTTCCCTGGCTGCCTTGAGAATTTTTTCTTTGCTGTTGGTTTGTGTCAATTTCATTATGATATGCCTTGCAGTAGGTTTGTTGGGGTTAAGAAAACTCGGAGTTCTGTTTGCTTCTTGAACTTGAGGCTTTAGTTCTTTCCACAGGCTTGGGAAGTTCTCATCTATTATTTGTTTGAGTATGTTCTCCATTCCATTTTCTCTCTCTTCTCCCTCTGATATACCTATTATTCTTATGTTATTCTTTTTGATGGAGTCAGATAATTCTTGTAGGGCTATCTCATTTTTTTTTAAATTTTTGAGTCTCTTTCTTCTTCTCTCTGTTGTGCCTCAAGTTGCTTGTCTTCTATTTCACTAATCCTCTCTTCTATCTGACCTGTTCTATTAGCTAAGCTTGTTACTTCATTTTTCAGCTCGTGAATTGAGTTTTTCATCTCTGTTTGATTTGTTTTTATAGCTTCAATTTCCTTGGACATATATTCTTTGTGTTCATTGAGTTGTTTTCTGAGCTCCCTAAATTGCCTTTCTGTGTTTTCCTGTATATTTTGGAGGATTTTTAGGATTTCTATCTTGAATTCTCTGTCATTTAGCTCCAAGGTTTCCAATATATTAAATTTTTTCTCCATAGATTTTTCCTCATCTAGCTGTGTTACCTCTCTTTTTTTGGATCCATAATATTCGATTTTCTCTTCCTTAATGGCATCTGAGGGTGGTTTTGTTGATAGTATTAATGAGATTTAAGAAAGAATAAAAAGTTTAAAAAAATAATTTAAAAAAATCGAAAAGAGTTGTTTTTTTTTAAAAAATTAATAATGAAATAAAGAAAAATAAAATAAAAATTTTTAAAAAAGGAAATTATTCCCCCCCTCCTTTTTTCCTCTCCTCTCCTCTCCCCTCTTTCTTAAGAAAATCTTGTGGTGAACTGTGAATTATAACAAACAATGCCTGTGATGGAGGGCCTGAATTGGGGAAAAGTAATAAAGGGGGAAAAAAAGACGAAAAAAGAAAAAAAAAGAGCGTATGGACCCACAAAAAGCAAATAAGGAAAAAATTTGGGTCAAGAATAAAATGATATGCTTTTAGGTGTTGGTTGACTAAGAGTTATGATAAGAAGAATAAGAGGAAAACAGAAAAATGGGGGGACAAATTAAAAAATTACTATTGTATTTAGTGGAACAAGAACTAGATAAAATGGAGAGCCAGGGATGGGAGCACTGCTAGTGAGTTAAAAAGGTGAAGTAAAACCCCCCCAAAATGCCACAAACATAAGTTTGAGTCCCAGATAAGATACTTTGTTTGTTATTGAGGTTTGAATGAGAGGAGATGTAAAGGAGAAAGGAAGAAACTAATATAGAGGGAGAAAAGAAAGAGAGAGAGAGAGAAAAAGAGGGAACCACTAAAAGAAGAAAAAAGAAAGGAGAGAGAGAAAGAGAGAGTTAAGGGTTTTTGGGTGCAACCCTCATAGAGAGAAAGGAAGAGAAAAGAAAAGATAATGGGAGATGTAACACTTATGGGTAGTGTAGTTCAAGGAGAGGAGAGAGTAAGACCGGCAGAGAGTTAATCGGCCAAATTGGAGGAGGAAAACAAGTATCAAGAATGAAGATAAGAGAAACAAACGAACAAATATAATAAAATGGGATAGGTTATAAAGTCTGCAGATTATTCTTGATTTTGAGAGGTTATCTTCTTGCTTTTTCTTTTCTCTCTCTCTTCCTGGTCGGTGACTCTGTACCCCGGGTTCTGCCCCTTTGGCACGCTCAGGTAGAGGTTTGCAGTTGATAAGTCTCTATGGCAATGTCATGTATTGTGCTTTAGTCTCATTGGCAGTCGAGGCTCATTAGCATTTATAGGCTCCGACAGTGAGAGAGTCCGTGTTCCTGGAGCCTTTCTCCTAGTCTTTCCTTCCTCAATTAGTAGCCTGATAATCCAGCTATGGGGTTGCTGCTGCCTCTGCCTGGATAGTAAGAGGCTCAAAGAGCTGGCAACTCCCCACTCTATTTCCACTCAGCACAGGGCTCTGGGTAAGGCTCAGTCAGTCAGAGCTGCTAGCATAATCAGGCGGGCTTTCCGCCCACTCAAAGACCTCTGGCTCTGCCACTCTGTCCGGTAACACAGGCGGGCGCCCACTTCCGGGGCGCTTGGGGGAAACTCTCACTCACTATCTGCGTGTGCAGACCAGGATATCCGGCCAGCAGTCTCTCTCTGAGTGAAATCCCAACCGCATGGAAAAGTTGCAGCGTTGGAATTGAGTCTCGCTCCGTCCCCGTGCGCGGCTTTTGCAAGGCGCTGGGGCGGCCCGAGATTCCGCTTTGGCCCACACAAAGGCCCCTGACTCTGCCCCTCTGTGCGATAACACGGGCGCGCACTGCCGAGGCACTTGGAGGAATCTCTCATTCACTATCTGCGCGCAGACCAGGATATGAGGCCGGCCGCATTTCCCTCTGAGTGAAACCCCCACCAGCACGGAAAATTTCCACCGTTGGAATTAGTTCTCACTCCCTCCCATGCGTGGCTTTCCCAGGGCACTGGGGCTGCCCAGAGATTCTGCTTTTGGCCCACAGAAAGGCCTCTGACTGTGCCTCTCTGTGGGGTAACACGGGCACCCACTCCCGGGGCTTAGGAAGAAATCTCTCGCCCACTAACTGCGCACCGACCAGGAGATCGGGTAAAATGGCTGCCCCGCTTGTCTTTCTTTGTTTGGGTTTGGCGCGAGTGTTAGCTTGTATTGCCCGGGTTGCCACAGGATCAGTTTTTCCTCGACTTGGATCTTCGTGCCACAGCCTGGTTCAGCCGTTTGTGCCGCGGCCTGGATCTATTCACCCTCTTTGCCCGCCTCAGTTTCTATATTCACAGTTACCAGAGAAAGCCGCCCTGCTTAGGTTAGTGAGGAAGGCGGAGCATTTCTTACTCCCTATTTCCTTCGGGGTTTAGTTATATATTTAGCCAATTTTTCACTCAACCATACCTTTGGGTGTATTGTGAAGCATCTGGAGGCTCCAAGTATAGGTTTTTCTGTTTCTGGTTGAAGATCTTGTTGAGTTTTGGGGGAGATTTATTGGTATCGCTTCCTACCCTGCCATTACTCTGACGTCATCTCCCATCCAACAACTTCTAAACAGTGTCATGGAAATAGCTAGTTCTAGGAGTTAGCAGAATGGTACAAGCCCAGCAAGTGCCCTGAGCTCTGTGCTGTGTGTTCTAGGGTCCTGGCTTCTCACCGGCTGCCCAAGCCACAGCGTCCTAGTCCTGTCTTCTGGGAACAGGGATCAGTGTCCCCTGGATCATGAGGGAATGAGCAGGTGTTGATTTTTAAATGCTAACAGGAAATCAGCCTACATCAAGCAACACGATCATCTTAGAAATGGTTCTATTTGTGCTTCCCTCCAGCTGGAAATACCCCCTGGTGCCTGACCAGCATCTGGCTGCGAGAGCCAGTGCTAAATTGCTATGCATGCCTATAGTCACCCTTAAGAAAATGTTTGGTGAGACATTTAAAAGTCAAGCACACATGAGTATTAAAATGGCCGTCCACATCCAAACACATGACACACTTTTCTAAAGTTAGTGCCATCTCTAGCGCTAATTGGTCTGTGTGGCTTAATCAAGAAATGCTCCTCACTCCGCTCTCTCCCTACCATTATTTTCAGTTATACCAGAAAAAATCAACCTCTGACATAGCGGAAGGCCTTCTCTAGCTTTTCCCAAATGGCAGTTTGACCTTATGTATTATATTCTCTCACTGCTGAACATCTGGCCTGACACCCAGTTCTCAGGGCTGAGAAGAAACACAACTACCTATGCCAAGGTGCCAGTCTCAAGTGTCAGTGTGCTAATGCTTGTCACTTCCCTTCAAAATGCATGCTGGGTGCACAGATGTGATTATGTAATTACAATCAAATGGCAATCGAGGGTGTGAGTCTTGAATTACTTGTCGTGGAACACATAGAGCTATTTATAATCACACCGAGGCTGGGGAATGGTATAAGTGTGGGCAAAGGCAGACTCGCTTCTCACTCAGGGACTGAGACTTCAATGGAGCATGGTGAGGGGGCAGAACAGCCCTCACCACCTGCAGCCCACAGGTGAGAGTGCAGAGCAGGATGTCACAGAAAGGGACAAGACTTCGCAGGGCACAGGTGGGGCAGTAAACCACCAGCCATTCTTGACAGAGAGAGGGAAGGCTGAGAAGAGCCTGCAGGCCTCTTTTCTTTTATTTGCCTGCTGGTTTGAGTATTTTAGCACCTTACAGAGGAGTGGATACCAAAGAAGAAATTTTGGAGGGAGCCCAGGATCAGTGATGTGAATAAAATAGTTCTTTTCGTATTGACAGATCTGGGTTTTATTTCTGAAAAGGGAAAATTGAGAAGTAAAATAGGCAAGTAGTTTATTCCTGAAGAGAATTAACATAAGGACTCGAGGGTTAATGTAAGGACACACCTGTTTGTTCAGTAGCCAGGCAGGTAAAGCTAGAGCAGTGTCCCCAGGATGCTCATGTGGACATGGTTCTTCTCTAGAGCCACACTGCATGGTGACCCAAGACCTGAGCTTTCGGGTCAGAGAGGCCCCGGTTTGAAGCCCATCTCAGTGCGGGCCTATTCAAGTCACTTCAGTTTATCTGTGAAATAGAGTCTATCTGGACAATAGTGTCCATTTGTACTAATACCATTGATTACTCCAGGATTTTTTAAATTCAAGGTCCCCAACCTTCTGAGTCTCGGGAGCTGAGTTAAGATTTGGGAGACAGATGTTAGAGAAGAATTATTTAGCAGATACAGGAATATCTTAACTGTCATATCAATGGAGCGAATTTACAGTCATCCCCTCCTTTTGCCGTATGTCAAGAGAATAAGACAGCTTCTCCCAGACTCCATCCCCTGGTTTATACTCTGGGCCTCCTACCTCTTCCTCCTCCTACCTCTTTTTAGCTCTTACTCTTTTGAAGAGTTCTCGTTTTGATCCATATCTAAATTGTCAAAAGCTGTCTATGATTGTTAGCAAACTACACCTAAGGCATTAGCATTGGGCAGCCTCCATTGCCTCTTTTCTACTTACTCTTTTCTGTCTGTTGAACCAACACTCAGAAGGCACTCAATTAGTTTCCTGGGGATACTGGAACAAATAACCACAAACTGTGGTTTAAAACAACCCAAATTTATTCTCTTGCAGTTCTGGATGTCAGAAGTCTAGAATCAAAGAGTTGGCAGGGCTATGTTCCTTCTGGAATATTCAGGGAGAATGTTTCCTTGCCTAGTCTGGACCTAGTAGCTGCCACACTCCTTGACACATAGCCTCGTCTTCCATCTTCAGAGTTCATCACTCTAACTTCTGCTTCCATTCTCACATCGCCTGTTTCTGCTCTGCCTCTCCTGCCTCCGTCTTAGAAGGACCCTGTGATCATGCTGGCACATCCAAGTAATCCAGGGTAATCTCCCCATCATAAGATCATTTATTTAATCTCACTGCTCATGGGTTCTGGGGACTGTGATGTGGGCATCTCTGGGTGGGGCTGTTATCCACCTGGCCACAGGCATCAACCTTGACCCTGTGTCTCTGTAAGGGCGGGGGTGCAGAGATTTAAAATCCTTTTCTCCACCTCCTGGACTCTTACATCCAGAGGGGTGCAAGGGAGTAAGGGCGCCTAGACTAGCCCTCCCTTCATAAATAACTATAAAACTGAACACAGTACATGAAACAACTGTTTACAGATGTTGCACATCAAACATGCCAGGATGAAGATTTCCAAGAAAGGAGAAATGAGGTGAGCTCTCCAATTTCCTCAGTTTTCTGCCTCAAGGCACTTTCTAGATCATGGCAAATGGGAGGCAAGGCCAAGAGAAGTACAGTAATCTTGCCAAGCAGAGAAGACAAAGATGGGAGTTGAGATGAGAGTGTGTAACACAGAGCACAAGATGGGAGGGAACTTCATGGAAGGAGCTTCAGAAATCTGGATAAGAGTCCCCTTGAGTCTGGCTGAATACTAGACTATGAGTATGTAGGGAAACTCCACAAGGCCAGGCAAAGAAGGACCATCAGGGACCCCTGAGCCAAACAAAGATTCTGGAACTTGCAAAGAGCTGGAGACATAGGTGTTCCAACTTGCCAGAATGAACAGATCTCCATGAACACCCTGGAAACTCAATTGACACCTCAGAAATGTCATGCCCCAGAAACTGGATTACTAGCCTTAGAGTAAAAGCTATCATTCTATACCCATCCTAACAAAGCTTGAAATAAATTATGCTGAACTGCAAGTAAATTAGCCACTTGCCAGAGTAAAATTCAACACTCTTTATGGAATCCAGGCACTTAACAAGCTCGCATCCACAGTGCCCAGTGTCAAATTTAATAAGTAGTAGGCATGCAAACAGGCAGGATAATGGGACCTGTTACCTGGACAAAAATCACAGGTAACAGGTTAGAAAAAGACACAGAAAAAGACACAGACATAACAAGAAATATGGAATTAGCAGACAGGACTTTAAAGTTATAAATATAGTCACAGACTTAAAGAAAAAAAACATGGGCATGATGATGGAACATATGGGAACTCTCAAAACTATAAAAAAGAACAGAATGGAATTTCTAAAACAGAAACATACAATGTATAAAATAAAATATTCACTGGCTGGATCTAACAGCAATTTTGACACCTTAGGAGAAAAGATGATTGAACTTGAAGACTGAGCAAAAGAAATTAAACTTAAAGACAAAGAAAAAATATGATGGAAGATATATGAGGACAGCCTCAGTAATCTGTGGGACAAGATAAAATCATCAAATAAACAAAATACTGCAGTCTGAGAAAGAGAGAAGAGGGATATTAGAGCACAAAGATTGAAGAAATAATGACCAAAATATTTTCAGATTTTATGAAAAACAGAGATCCACAAACTCTCAGGGAGAATAAACACAAAGAAGACCACACCAAGGCACACCGTAGTCAAATTGTTAAGAACTAGTGATAATAAATCATCTTAAAAGTAGCCAGAGAGGGAAAAGGAAACATTAGATTCAGGAAAACAATAAAAAGATGATTTTTTTAAAAAACCTTCTTTTTTTCTCAGAAAAAAAGAAAGAAGGCTGTATCATAGTAATAAGGGGGGGGGTTTAAAAAAACCCTGTTAACCTAAAATTTTATATTTTAAAAAACTACAACATTCTTAAATAAAGGTGAAATAAGAGCATTTTTTAGACAAACAATAACTAAGAGACTTTTTCAACAGCACACCTAGACACCCAGAAATACTAAAGGAAGTTTTCACGGAGAATGAAGTGATTTTAGGCGGGAGCACAGAGATTCATGAAGGAATACAGAATTCCAGAAATGGGAAAAACAAACAAAAATGAAGGCAGGTATTTAAAAAGATCTAATACTTTTAAAAGTGAACGAACCACTAAAAGCAAAATAATAACTGGGGGTTATAACATTTGAAGAAGTGAATTGTATGGCATAAATAAAGACACCATGGCGCGGGAAGGATTGTACTATGGAGCAATCACTAAGAAGAAAAGTAAAACTATTTGGTGGGAAAGACAGAGAGGAAGCTAACAATTACAGCAAAATGTCATTGCCAAGGCCAGCGACAGAGACAAGCACAACGTGACAGGGGCTGGGGCAGCTTCTACAGAACTGTGCACTTCTAAAGCATTTTCAGAGTGGGTGTCATAAGCTAAGCTTTGAAGAAGTAGTTGGCCAGGCCCAGGGAGCAGAACTGAGGGAAATGTCTTGGGAACAACTCCAGGGAGAATAAACAGAATGTGCAAAAGAAGAGTGAGCCTCTGACAAGAAGAGGACTCATGTGTGTCTGCCATAAAGACACCAGGTCACCAGCTGGAGTAAAGAATGTGGGCTTGGGCCCTGGCCGGTTGGCTCAGTGGTAGAGCATCGGCCTGGCGTGCAGAAGTCCCAGGTTCGATTCCTGGCCAGGGCACACAGGAGAGGCTCCCATCTGCTTCTTCACCCCTCCCCCTCTCCTTCCTCTCTGTCTCTCTCTTCCCGTCCCGCAGCGAGGCTCCATTGGAGCAAAGATGGCCCGGGCGCTGGGGATGGCTCCTTGGCCTCTGCCCCAGGCGCTAGAGTGGCTCTGGTCGCAGCAGAGAGTGCCCGGGAGGGGCAGAGCATCGCCCCCTGGTGGGCAGAGCGTCGCCCCCTGGTGGGCGTGCCGGGTGGATCCCAGTCGGGCGCATGCGGGAGTCTGACTGTCTATCCCCGTTTCCAGCTTAAAAAAAAAAAAAGAATGTGGGCTTGCAGAAATTAGATAGAGAAGGGAAGGGGCCTTTGCATAATCCATGACTGCCACTGTGGGCACCTGGGCCCAAACCTACTGGGGATGTCAGGGAGACTGTGGTCCATGCCCTCAGGCTGTCTTACCAAAGGGTGAGGAGCTGGGTATTTACCACCATCTCCCATCTACCACTGATGAAGGGCTGCTCTGGACACTAGGATCCCCTGGCACATTCAGTTAGCCCTGTGCACTGACTGTGCAAAGGCCCTGGGACAGAGAAGAGGTGAAAAAGTGAATGCTGCCCTTAGGCAATGTGAGTGGCTCAGGAAGTCTTCCTGAAGGTGTTGGTGCAGAAGCATCACTTGGTCAGATGAGGAGGAAAAGGAAGTAGAACACTGCAGGCAAAGGAGCAACATTAACCATATTTACTAGAATTATTTGTGTGCATGTATTGTTTCCCACCAGGAGTAAATTCCTGTGGGATATGATTAAATCTTATTCATCTTTTTTATTTAACTAACTTTTCTCAAGCATTTTTTCTTTTGTGCTGGGCTAGAAAAATCAAAGATCAAGAGATATGAAACAAGGTATAAAGCAAGCAACTGGTTTACCGCCTTTCTCACTTCAGAGAGAAGTGGCCCCAGAAAGGAATAACCAACCTGAAACTCTTATCACCACAAAGAAAGTTTTGAAATGTTTCCAGGTGTATAACTTTGCATGAGAGAAGACACACAGTTTGGTTCCTTAAAAACGTTTTTATTTTTTCACAAAAAAAAAAAATCTTTTTAATTTTTAAAAATTAAAATGTATAGAATGTACAGACAATTGTGTGGGGATTACAAGAAGGAGAAGGGAGTAGGGGAGGTGGATTAGGGTAGAAGAGGAATAGATGGCATTGGAGGGAGACTTGGCTTGAGACAGTGAATACACAATGCAATATGAACATGAAGTATAGAATTGTGCATCTGAAACCTGTACAGTTTTATTGACCATTGTTACCCCAATAAATTCAATAAAAATGTTTTTTTAAATATCTGAGCTAATGGTAACTAGAAATTTGTAATGAGGATGAAATAAGGTAACTTGGGAAAACTGCATTACAAAGTCTGTTAGCTATAGATTTGGTTTCCATCCTGTTGCTGGTGGAAATGAGCTTCTTCCATTGAGTCGTAGGAAAAGCATTTTGGGGACCCACGCATGGGTATATGAGGTGTAATGGTAAGACTTACCAGAGCTGCAGCAAACACAATGGACTGTCTTCAGGTGCCCAGTGTCTCATCCACGATCAGGTGGTTTAGCTCTGTCCTGCTGTGAAAGAAGTCCAGCCTTGTCTTCACCAAGCCCAGAAGAAGGACCAGAGGGCAGACATATTGTGCCATTACCCTGTATCGGCAGGTCATACGAAGCTGTTGTAGTTCAGTTTAGTCATTGCCAAAACTTAGTCCAGCTCAGACTCTGTCCCCGACAGCTAGCTTAGTCTCTGTTCCCTGCTATGCTCTGGCCAGTGCTGCACTGCTATAACCAAGCTGGCACTTGGAGCCAATGCTTAGGCCCCTGCGGCTGCCAGGCCCAAATGAATGATATGGAGAAAGGACACATGAACAAATGCGCTAGTGCAGGGAACTAATGCATCCTACCGAGAGCAGCCTTTGTTAAGCTTTGATTATATTACTCTTGGCTTGGGAGGAGGTAAGCTTTCTTTCAAACTAACCAATTTCTTTCCTGGATCTTCATGAACTTGTGTTGGATCCTCCCCCTATTCAATCCTTTCCTAGATCTTTTGGGGTTTTATACCTTCATCCAATCCAATCTTTTTCCCAAGCTAGATACTGCCTTATATAGTTACCATCTTGGCTTCTACTATATATGCCTCAAAATAGAAAAAATAAATAAATAAAAATTCAGTAAAATTTTATAAAATATATTTCATGTATATTTTATAAAATGATTACATTATGCATGCTAATTTAGTCTATTTTTAAAAACCAACAACAATATGCCATGGACAGCATTAATAGCCACAGACATATTTCTAGACTGTCCTAGAATATCATACTATGTCAAGTTTCTTTGTCCTTTTTTTAGTCTACATTTACTTTAGGGCCTTTGAATGAGGTTTAAATAAGTAAATATTTGCTTTCTATTTACTTCAGTCCTTTCAATATTTCTGCATTTTCTTTGAAATTGGAAGCGATTTTTCTAAGTTGCTCATGCTATAGCACCAGCGAGACCACAAGACACCATGTTTTGCAGATCTAGGCCAATCCTTTAGCCCTAGGCCCTAAATGTCTGAGTGCCACTCTTCCCAGAGCAGACATCATGGCTTAGATGTATGTCCCATCAGCCTGTTATACTGAAATCTGTCGGTTAGAGGTCATCATTGGAAATAGCTCCTCAAAATGGAGGAAGACATGCCGAGATGTTTTCCCCAAGTGGGCTGCACTTAATTTGTATTCCATTTTCAAGGCACTAATCAAGACATGTACCAATTTCTCTGGGCAGCCACATCTATAATCGAGTAGACATCTGTTGGGCCATCAATTAAGCCCATCTCTGTGTCATCCATTGCTTCTACCTGTACTTGGTTGGCGAGCTATGATCACATAGCACTATACTCAGAGCATTTGTGATGGAAAAGGTAGACAAATAAAAAGCTTACCAACTATTACTCATTCACCTTATTTTCACACATTATCCTCAGAGCTTGAGCTCTTGGGTCTTTAGCAGAGCAAATATACTAGGAGTGGGGTGGGGCGGGTCATGGAGAAATGGTTTTGAGGCTATCTTGTGTCAAATGGCTGCTCTTGGCTTTCTGTCATGCTCTGTCCCAACAACATCAGTGGCACTGTAATAACCAGCCCATCGACAGAAATATCAGTGGCAGAAAATTATATTGCTACTTGTCACTCTGCAAAATAGCTTAGAATTATAAGGTGAATGTCCAGAAAACAAATTCCTACAAAGAGGAACGCCACCTCAAGAATAAACTCTTGTCCCTTATCCTTCTGTGAGAGGGCCACCCCAGCCCTTTGCCCCTTCTACAACAGTGGCATCACAGAAAGAAACTAGACATCCAAGTCCATGACACTGGCTTCAAATCACCTGTTCCTTACCCATTGGAACATGGGCAACTAATACAATCTTTTGAAGTTTCACTTTGCACAACCATTTCTATAACGATGAATAATAACAGGTAATGCATACAGTGGTTGTGAGGACTGAGAGCATGCACAGAAACTGCGGACAGGAGGACAGGACTGAGCTTCCTGGCACACAGTGAGGACACTCCTCCCCCTCAGCCTTGCAGCAGGTGCCCAGCCCTCCCCTTTCCACCTCACTGTCTGCTCAATTAGGGCCTCTCCTCCACCCTCCAATCATGATGCTCCTCACTGCTGCACTGAAAACACACCTGACAAGCTCCCCAGGGACTCGCAGATGACTTTTCTGTCCTAGTTTAACTTTTCAGGGTTCCATGACAGCCGCTTACCTCATTTGCCCTCCTTTCCTGCATTTATCGCTCTGTCTAAACTTTCTCTGAGATCCAGACTCATAGAGACAAATTTTCACAGGGCTTCTCTTCAGAGTGTTGCACTGGACATCTTTTATGGGTCACCTCATGTCCTCTCAGCTGCCTTTTGCTCCGGAGTTGCTGTGAGACCAGCTGCATAAAGAAGGAGCCAAAAGCACCTGCCAGGAGCCCTGCACAGCTTGCTCTCCTCCCAGGACCTCTGAGGCTGGAAGGCTGGGGATCTGCCGGAGCCCACTGGCTAGGCCCAGTAGGAACAATGGTACACCTGGGGCATGGGGGGGGGCAAACCCTGGGGTAACCCTTGAGAGTGGGGGATGGGAGCTGGTAGGTGATCACACCCCTCTGCATTTCCCATCAGCACTGAGCCCACAGGCCCACAGTGAGAACTTGAGACCAGACCCACTGAGTGGCTTTCCTCCTCTTCAGGCTTATGTCTTCCCAGTCCCTCAGGTCCCTTCTCCAAATAAATTATGTGCATATATCCTCTTGTCACAGGGCCCGTTTTCGGAGGGAACCCAAGCTAAGTGATATGTGTCACAGGCGCCCAAGCACAACACAAAATGTTCCTGTCTTAACTCCACTTCACCCCAGTAGCCTTCCCATCTTGACAAATAGTACCACTGTCTCAAGTTGCTCAAGTCAACCTCAACTTCTCGGCTTACCTTGTCTCCCATGTTCAGTCCATTGGCAAAGTCTACTGGCTCTAGCTGTAAAATGTCCCCAGACCTGGTCATATTTCTCTTTCCTCCACCAGTGTGTGTGGGGAGGGGAGAGCCCAGGCTCCCTGGAAAGCAGAGCCAGAGGCAGCCTGCTCATGGCTGTCACCTTAGCAGTGAGCAAAACCCAAGAGCAGACTGAGTGACAGGAGAGAGAGATCAGGAACAGGGAGGCTAATGGGGACAGGTCATCCAGCCGGCCTCTGCCACAGACCGTGGGATCCCCAAGGATGGTGCCCCGAGAACCCTGATCAACCTCACTGGGGAGCTAATGAGAGGACCCAGCTCCAGTCCTCAACCAGGTTGGGAGTGGCTCCAAGGAGATGTTGCTGGTTGTGTAGGCAAGGAAACCAGGTGGGCAAGGAGGCCCAGGCAGGAGCAGGGCACAGGTCTGTGAAGTCGATCAGACTCACCCAAGAACACAAGGCATGGGAGAGGTCACAAGGATCTAAAGTGGAGCAGAGTTGGATCCAGATACACCTTGTTTCCAAATCGAGTCATCCCTGGAGTGCCCCTGGTTTTCTCTGCTTTGTTTTCTTTCCAACCTTGACCCCTCTCATCTCTGCACTTCTCAGCTGTTCTGGGGAAAGTTTAGGCTTCCAGAAGGTGCTGTCAGTCAAACCAGCAGCCTTTCATCCTACTGGGTGGGGCACTCAGAGCATGGCGCTCACCTCAGTGCCACTCCCACTCCTTGGCCAGGCCCTGCCGCAGAGTCATGGTGCTGTTGTAGTGGTGTAGCTGTGTTGTGTTGTCATCATGGTGGTGGTGGTGATGTACTGGCGTTCTGTTGTTGCTTGAGTCCTGGAATCATTGAAAACTCAGAACTATTCAGATCTGGAACCTTCCAGAAACCTGAACATCAAATATGCTTCCTCCTCTTACCTCCCACAGTCCCAGACACGTGCCTTACACACTGTAAACAAGGACTGATGGGACGAGGCCCTTGGAGAGGTAATATTAAATTAAAAGCAAATGAACACCAGCAGGCAGACACTCACCTAGAGGCCATAAAGGGAATCAAAGGTGGTGATAGCAGGTGACAGAGGCAGTGTGTGCGAGGATTCTTGGCCCAAGAGATGTCCCTGCAGAGAGGGTCACTCCTCGCCCCAAGCAAGTTCCAGCCTTGCTAGACACACCATCCACCTGGCAACTTCCTCTGTCCCATTCTACCTGGTGTAGCCTCTTCCAGTCACAGGAATTTGAGGCTCCCCCAGCACCAGGATGGGATCTCTGCTCTCAAGGTGCAGGATCAAAGAGAGGGCACTGGTCCTCCATGTACTGCCCCGCTGTGTGGCTGTGGCCTGACTCGCTGGGCACCTTTCAAGAAATAACCAGAAGAGTGTTCTTTGCACCTCTTTTTCCAGAGAGAAACAACAGAAGGGGATATCCAACTTTAAACTCAGCCCACAGTCTTCCAGTAAGTCAATCAATATGACTAATTTACTCTCACAGAGTCACTTTTACGGCAGTCATTGTGAGCGACCTTACATAATATAATCTCTCTTTCACACACACACACACTCACCTGCTTCTTGAATTATGGACAGTGAAAAGTACAAGAAAGCATATGAATGTTGGGGTGAGAAGTTCCTCAAGAAAGACCAGTTTCTCCCCATTCCCTCCATCACCACACATCTTATTGGGGGAGGGGCGGGGGGAAATTAAAAATTGTGTCTGCATCTTAAAAAAGGGACGAGGATATTTTTTCCTCTCTGTATTTTGAAATTAGTTCAGAAAGAAGTTTGAGACAAATTTCTGTCCATCTGCCGCACGGCCTTCATTCAGCAGAACACAGGCAGTCAAGATTCCGTGGGGCCGAGGAGGTAGTGGAAACACATAGAAAACTGCGTCGCAGCCCACATGCTGATCGTTTTCCAAAGCAGTCTTCTTGCCAGTTGGGCTTTTGGCTTCACCCCTGCAAACGACTCTCTCACTCACTGCCTAGAAGAGGCGTTTTGGCAGGAAGAGGAATCTACAGGGTGAGTCTGCCATGATGTTCCCATCCCGATGGGTGGGGAAAACTGGGACAGGAAACAAGTACTGCGAGGCAGGTCAAGTTTACCTTGCAGGGCACTTTTCCCCACATGCCCTTGTACCTGTTGCCCAGTCATCTTGAGCAGCTGCCTCTCTGCCCCAGCTGCTGGCCTTATATTCTCATCTCACTAATATGCATTAGGCCTGGCACTGTTCTAAGTGCCTCTTGTATGTGAACAGTATGCAACCTGTAGGTTGATAGTATGCCCATTTTACAGATGATGAAACTGAGGCTTAAGTTAAGGAACTTGCCCAAGACCACACAGCGGGCAGGCGGCCAAGCCCGGATTCCTGCTGAATTGAAGCCTCTGTTGTGGATCTGCCCACCTGTTCACCCAACACACCAAGCTCTTCCAACCTCAAGGTGGGCCAGCCTGCCTCCCGTCCCTCGGGGCCCAAGGTAAGCAGGAAGCTGGTCAAATCATCCTTCTGGAGGGAGGGAGTTAGAAGACAATCTCAGAAGCTGCCACACTCAAGGCCTTCCAGAACCGGCTTTCTTCCATTTGCCCTTGAAACTAGAAAGCGGGGCTCCTGGGTGGAGATTTTTCTGGACTCTTTAAACGGATACACATGTGTCAAGGGGAGTTGTGTTTCAGGTTCTTCAACACCAGTCATTCTAGAGCACCCAAGACATCCATCCTCGCCTTGCTTGGTTCTGAGGCCTGTTGTGGCAAATGAGGTTAGGGTTAGGCCTTGCCATCAGACAGAACATCGGGAAGGCACAGTCTCCCATGTCCTTGGTTTTGTTGCTGTTGGTCACCACTAACATTTGCTTTGTAAATAATTTCAATATTTACTTGGTCATAAATGCTCACCTGACTCCCAAATAGCTGTCAACCTCAGGATACTATAACCATGGAAGACTTGGTGCCTGATGTGGAAAAACAAGCCAGGGAAAATATTGGGTTGGGGAATAAGTTCGTAGCATTTTTATATTTTCTTATATTTTACAACGATTTGTTTGCTGTTAGGCAAAAGGTAAATATTCATTCGATAAAACTCTTTCTGCTCTACAAAACTATGTTAATTGTATTTTTGAGTTATTTAATTTTTTATTAGTTTTGAGGCTTAGAAATGGAATACCCAGGAGGCAAAAATCAACATTTTCGACACCTGCTCTTCTTTGCTTTTCATCGAGGTCAAAAAGCTGCCAAAGCAGCCCGGGACATTTGCGATGTGTATGGAGAAGGTGTCATAGGCGAGTCTACAGCACGGAGATGGTTTGCAAAGTTCAAAAATGGTGACTTTGACATCGATGACACGTGCCGCAGCGGAAGGCCTTCTGAATTCAATGAGGAACTGGGAAATGCTCGAAAAGAATGCCACGGTCAACAAGGAGCTCTACATTGCCCAGCTACACCGCGTGAGGCTATTCGACTGAAAAGACCTGATCGACATGGTCAAACCATACTCCTTCACGACAACGCCAGGCCCCATGTTGCACAAGTCGTCAAAGCCGCACTCCAAGCGCTTGAATGGGAGGTCCTTCAGCATCCGCCGTATTCTCTGGACCTTGCACCGACCGATTACCATCTTTTCCGCTCCCTGTCAAACCATATGAAGGGCGTTACCTTCGATAACAAAGAGGTCCTCAAAAACTGGCTCAACAACTTCTTTGACACCAGACCAGGCGATTTTTGGTGGAATGGCATCAACAAATTGGTCGAGAGGTGGGAAGAGGTTGTAAACAGCAACGGCGAATATATAATTGATTAACTTATTGATATAATTATTGTTTTTTTGTTTAAATAAAAGTCTTCGGTAAAAACACTACGAACTTATTCCCCAACCCAATAGTTGGCTGTGTCATCGTTTGGAGAAAAGAGAAGAAAAACTGGTACCCCAGGCATTTCTAAAAAGAAAGAGGGACAGAAAAGAGAGAGAGAGTAGAGTCTTGAAAATAAGCACAGACTCATGCCCCTCAAGGCCAGAGATGTCCACTACCACTTCTGCCCACTGCATCGAAGGAGAGTCAGGGACTGCAAGCCAAGAGGCATATGGCAACGTGAAACCCCTCAGTAAGAAAGACCATGGCTGAGATCAGTTATGAGCAAATTGTTTCCACCACAGAAGTTTTTCTTCCAAAGAAATCTTGCTCAGAAACCTATTTAGTCCAGGCAAGCATGAGGGCTTTCCCTCACTGTCCCATGAGTTTCAGGGCCAGAAGCCACCGCACAGTGTCCAGCCTCTACCATATGGAGGTCTTTCCTGTCCCAACAGCCTGGGAAGCCCTGCCCCACTCAGAGGCTGGGGTCAGTTGGTCAAGAAGTGTTCGTGGTTGAGACCATGGCCAGGCTGCTCTGCTTCGAGGCGGTACAAGTTCTCATACCCTTATATTTTCCCCAGGACAGAAATGAGGACCCTGAACTGATTCTCAGTCAAGATTCTTATACAAATGTCCTAAGGCTGCCATAGCAAATTGGAAGGGGGGGAGGAGGCAAGGTCACCTTGGAGGATCCCAGGTGCCAGGCCCCGTGTGCCATGCTCACTGTTTGCCCTGATTCACACAGGAGGAAATTGAGGTCCAGAGAGGGTGAGAAACTTTACCCAAAGTCCCACAGGTAGGAAGTAGTGGCACCAGGAAGTTTGACTTTCAAGGCTGTGCCCTTTGTATGACACCAAACTGCAACTTAAACTGGATGCTTCAGGTGTTTGTAAAAACTAAGTCAGCAAATCAGCAAATTTCAACTAACAAGGCAGAGAGTCCTTCCTTCACCAACGTGATTGTGCAATCACTATGTAAATGATACACAAGGGAGGACAATGGAGGGTGTTTTAATCCCCATGAATGCAGTTTGGAGAGGGAAGGTGTGAAGGCAGCTGTAAGGAGTTACTGAGGAATTAAGAGAAAACACTGAAGGGCGTGACCACTCCTTCCCGTGTGGGGGCGTGGCCACGGGGGAGTGACTAGCTCCGTGGAGTGGAGGCACTATGTGTTCAGTTAGAAAAGCACAGGGAGGAAGAAAGTATGTCCAGTCACCAAAGTGGCTTTTCTGGTTTTCCCTAAAATCTCACAGTGAGCTTAGCGCCCCGCCCCCCCCCCAATGAAGCAGGCCCTCCCCATTCAGGATGAAGCAGGCCTTTCCCATTCAGGGAGGACCAGGAAAACAAGATGACCCTCATCCACCAGCTGGTCCCCCACCCCACTCTTGCTGAAGTTGCCTCATATTGTCACCTTCTCCCCTCACTCCATCCTGATCCCAGAGTGTCTCTGATCCTATGACCTCATTCCTTGTTTTAACCCAAGTTCCTGCCTGAACTGATAATCCTGGGCTCATGAGCACAGGGCCCTCTCAATCCGCCACGGACACGGACACAGACACATCCACCGCATAGCCCTGTCCCTCCTCCAGGAGCTCCCAGCACATGGAACTCCGAGGCATTCCTGGAGGACAAGACATCATGGTCACTGTACAGTAAAAACAAGCATTGGGACAATTTCAATAACAGTGCTTTAAACAGGATAAGAGGTAACAATGATTTTTCTCAAAACACCAACTTATATGGCTGCTCTTACTTATTTTTCCAGCTCAAAAAACAAGTCCAGCCAGGCCGATTTCTGCCACCTCAGGGACAGCAGCTCTATCCCCAGTGCCATGCCAGCAACTGGGCAGCCCCTGGAGACAGTGCAAACTGGAGAAAAGGGCATAAACTACTGGTGAAAGGTGTGTGCTGGGGAGTGGAAAGCAGTTAGTGTCCCTAGTATCCCGAAGGTCATCTGGAAATGGGCAGTGGAGGAGCATCCCGAGTGGCTGCACTGATGGTGGGAGAGGGGGACATATGCACAGGCACTTACTTTTTGTTGGGTATCTATATCCAGAAACCATAATTTTAGAAAGGAATTGACATCTGTACTAGAAAATGTCAGAAAATCTGAAACCAAACTCTAGCTCTGTTAACTAAGAGTTATGAGGGACTCCAAACAAATCACCAGCTATTGTAAGCCTCAGTTTCCTCACTATGTAAATCAGTGATAACCATTCTTGCTCCTCCTACCTTGCAAGATTTTTAAAAAAATATAAAGCACTGTAAAAATGCAATGTATTTGTTCTTGCCCAACAGTAAAGAGAAAAATGAGAGCAATTGGTGTTATTATATTCCCAGGCTTTGTGAGAGTCGAGATGTAGTGTGGATTATATAACCCCCTAAAAGCTTTACTGTATATTGATCAACAACAATAAAAAAATATTTTTTAAAAGTATGCAATGTCTAAGAGAGCAAATGTTTATTGAAACCTAATCAATCATTAAGAAAAATAATTCAGGATCTCCCCATTTTCACATGGCTGTTGTGAGAAGCAAAGGACATCATAGAGCTGGAACCTTCCAGAAACTCTGAAAAGCCATGCATACCAGTTGCTGTTCTTGCTATCAGTGGTATAAGTTGGGAGTCAGCAATAAGCCCAGTCTTGGGTGCCACCAGAGGGAGATAATTAACCCACTAGTGGCTAAGGAAAGGGAAGTGTGGAGGGGACAGGATGGTAACCATCAGAGGGAGGAGGTGGGAAAGAGAGAAAGCGGACAGAGTGCACAGAAGTTCCCTAGGTGAGAAAGGGACCCTCCTGGCTTCTGATGGATACCCTTGTTCTGTCTCTAAAGCCTAGACTCTCGTCACACCTGAGCAGGGGACCTCCTTAAGCAGAGGACTGAAGCATGAGGAGCCCCTGGCCCAGAGAATGCTGTACAACAGAACTAGTCCTGAGACACTTGTCCTGCCTCAGGTACTGTTAAGCCTAATCTGGAGGGACCCAAAACATTGAAGTCACAAACAAAGTCCGTAGATTACGCACCAAAGCTTTATTGTCTAGCTTGGCCAAGCGGCGGCGACTCCGACAGAAATCTGAAGGAGAGCGCACTGGCCCTTTGTTCTACCTAGTTTTTATAGTTGTGCAAGAGGGAAGTACAGAAGCAAAAATTGCAATTAGGTTCCTTTTACCACTATTGGTTATAGTCATATGTCCTTTAACATGATAGGACCATGTTCAATTTGCAAGCCATACATCATTTTGGAGAAAACAAAATTTACAAGTCTACACAATGGTAGAAAGATGTCTCTTTACATATTAAAAGGCATTCCTATATTCTCTAATGTTTATCCACCATCTCTCTGTCCAGAGTCACACATGTTAACCACACGCATTCACATAGGAGAGGTAGTTTCCATGGGGACAAATACCTGCAAATGGCTCATTGCTATAAGAAAAGGTTTATTTTGGCTTTTCTCTTCCTGCACCTGGCTAGCCATTCACCCCTTTCCCCACAGGTGTGGTGGAATGTCTGGGAATCCATGTTTTCCTTTTCTTTGCATTTACAATACAATGGCAAGAGCCATCCTGGTTATGCCACTCACGCAGTACAGAGACTATTCTCCCAATTTCTCTGCACACCTTAACCCAAATTAATAAAAATGTTCTTCAAGCCTCTTAAAATATTAATATTAATTCTGCAGCTTTTGGTACCTTACAACACCTGAGGCTGAAGTGGCGCAGTGGCTCCTCAGTACACTGACAGAAGTCATTAGGTCAAGGTAGGCTGGTGGCAGAGGCTGTTGTCATGCAGGTTCTCATTGCATTCAGGCAGACGGTAAAGGAATTATGGAGCCAGAAAATGGTGGGCCATTTCGTTTATTAAAGTCTCGTAATGCAGATGAGCAAACAAGCAGGGAAGACCGCTTCCCTTTCTCTCAGGGCTCCCAAAGCCCAACTCAGTCTCCAGTTTCACACCCTGGATTCATTCTCCAGACTCACTCTCCAGACCCATAGCCCCCCCCCCCCCACAAGCCTCAGCAGGGTTCCCAAGCCCCTCAGCACCCTCTCTCTGCACTCTCCAGCCAAAAAGGCTTGGGAAAAAAACCCTTCTCCAGCAAACAATAGCAAACAACAGCGCCTCCTAAGCAGGAAGGCAATATGCAATTTGCAATCTGCCTCCCTGAGGGCAAGCACCCACAGCCTTCCATAGACTATACATGCATGGCACTGCCCAATACAAGGAGCAAACTTAAAAAACATTTGCTTACCCAACAAAAACCCTGATACCAGGTACTTGCCCATCTTACTTTCTGATCTTTGAGACAAGAAGTACCTTTTCACTCTCATTTTCAATGAATCTGGCTCTACTGGATGAATGCAATTACAGTGTCACCTTTATATCTCAGAACACCCCACCAGGAGAGGATAACTAAGTAGGTGACACCTGAGAGGGTTGCTAGGCCAGGTGGCACGTGCCACCCAGGAGCTGATGACTTTGGGACATATTTCTGGAGATGAGGGCAGGCTGGGCTCCCAGACAACGGGCAGTCTCTACTGTAAGATCCCTTATTCTCACTGTTGGTCTTGCTAAGCAGGGAGGTTAAAGCTTCTTACTGCAAAACACCAATGGATAGCTACTCTAATTAGCATGATAAAACCGGTATTTCCACAAGGAGCTGAGCAAAAGAGGCCTTGGGAAGCCAGGTGTGGACAGCACAGACCCTGCGAGGGGCAGTGCACAGAGGGCTGTCCGGTCCCAGTGGGCTCCGTCCTGAGCAGGGTCTGGAAGCTGGGCTCCTGCAGGCTCTGCTGCTCAGGGAGGACCTGTGTACGCCTCTTGGTGAGGATTTGGGTGAGTCACCGTATGGGGAGGAAAGAACACAGGCAGCTGAGTCAGAGATGGGGAAGAGGGTTTCTTCAACTCAAGTTTGTTCCCCAGGACTCACACGCCTTGGCCTCTTGCTGCTGGAAATTTACTCCCTTGCCTGAAAATGCCCCTTTCTGTTGTTCCTTGAAAACAGGGAACGTAAACATAAGAACACCCTTGCATTACCTGGTACGGCGCTACAAGTGGGCAGCACAGCGGGGAGACAAGAGCTGGGGCTTGTGGAGCCAACAAAGAGGGATTCATTGTTGCTGCTGAAAGAACCACACAGAGCAGACAAACCGACAGACACTTTATTTTTTTTCAAAATAGTCTAGCTAGGAAAAAAAAAGTTTGCTTTAAGAAGAGGAAAACTCCATCAGAGACTGAACTTACTCAAATTGATCTGATACCTGCATCTATCTTTTTTCAAAGGACCCCCTGCATGAGGACCCTGGCCACGAAAGCAGGGGGTCCTGGGGCAAGTAAACATTTGCCACAAATGGGATTTCCCAAGATGCATCTGCTCAGAAACTAGCCCCAGGTGTCACTTGAGCGATGTTCAGCCCTTTCTGCAGCTTGGAAGGTGGACTATGAGACAATCCAGCTGAATATGGGGCTGGCTATGTAACATACAGGATTGTCCAACACAAAATGAAACTGGAAAAAGAACAAAAGAGACATTGCTGATCTTTTCAGCCCTGGGGACCAAACCTACAGGTTACAAAGAAGGTGCTGGTGCAGGGGACCACAGCCAGACTAGCTGGCTCTTCCAAACCTTCGTAATTCAGCGATTGGGATGGGAGAGAAATGTTTGCAGGCGAAATGTGCTCTAAGGTTTATAAATCCCCCTGGTGGGTAGATTCACTTTGTATAAACAAATGCAGTTCATTTTCCTCGTACACAAAGCATTCTGTGCGAGTTCAGTGGCAGAGCTGCTATTTTAGAAAAGGGGTGTCTGGGAGTGGCCGTAAGTCAGTGGGGGGCAGTGACTGGGGCCCTTTGCAGAGCAAATGGCACAAGTTGTAAGTTACTATCCTCAGGTAGGCCCTGAGAATAGTAACCCTCCCCCACTGCCCGCATTCCAAACCATGACTCCAAGTGCCCAGAGAAGGTCTTAGCCAATCTCTGCTGATGCTCTTAGGAGAATTACCTTTCATTCCAGAGGTGCCAGCCCCAAGTCCAAGTGCTGGGCAAGGTCAGGCGGGGCCTGCGCCAACACACAGAGAGTAGATGCCAAGTCGCTTATGGCCTACAATCCATCTACAGATGGTCTGCTCCTATGTGTGGGCGTATGTGTCTGTGATGTGTGTGTGCTGTGGTTTATAATAGTTTCTTCCTCTATAAAACGGGGTGGATGGTTTATAAATGACTTAATAAAGCTAAAGCAGCTACACTTGTGTACACAGTGAGAGCCTCATCAATGTTAGCCAAGCGGGTCACTGTTGAACAGGGTCCCTGCTTTACTTCAATGCTTTGTCCTGACGCTCCAGGGTCAGTCGACCTGGTTGACAGAACACATCTGTGGGAGTGAAGCTCAGACAGTGTAAAGGAGTTAAAAAGTAGAATCTCCCAGCACACGGAAGCCAGGGCCGTGGCCAGCATCGCCCTGGGTTCTCTGGCTAGAGGTGCAATTGGAAACCACTCAGCCTGAATGTCACACCCAGATCTGCTCACATTAACAGTATTTTCAGAATTTATAGAGCTTAACTCCAAAGAAAACTTTTTTTTCAAAGATATTTTAGCCTAAATGTGTATAATATAGGTAGTAGGCATAGAATATGGGAAATAAATAGACTTATCCTGGATCTACATGAACATATCAAAGGGACTTACATAATACCCTAATATACACTGACAAAATGAAGAAAACTTGTATCATCAATCTTTGGCCAAAAATTAGAACTCTTAGTGCCCACTCACTTAAAAATGACTTAAAACACTACACCATAATTGTTCGTGAAAGTTTATTAGGATATTTTTGTTAACATCTGCAGAGCCACTCCTTGATAGACACTTCATTGGTCTGCACCTGGAGTGTCTGTTGTGAGAGAGGAAGGGTGTTTCCCACCATATGTGTGGAGCCCCAAGCACCTCCATTTTCATAGTTGGACAGACGGTTCTGCCCAACTAGGAAGCACTGCAGCCGCCCACCCACGTCAGCAGCGATACTGGGCTCTGGACCTCAAGAGCAGCCTGCAGTAGCAGGAACCACAGCAGTCAAGGGAACTTTAAAGGGTTTCCCAAGGATATCCTGGACCCTAGGAAGGAAGAAGGGCTCTGGGGGCAATCTTGAGACCCCCTGTAATTCCTTCTACCCTTCAACAAATGCATGCTGAGCACCTAAAACATGAGAACCTCTGTTCCAGGCATTTGAGATGCGTCAATAAAGAAAACTGTCAGGCTGCTGGCCACCTGGAGTTTATGTGCTGAAGGAGGAAGGGATGCAGGGAAACAGAGACAGTGACTAGAATGAGTGATGCATTAGTATGGTTTGTTATGAAGTGATAAGCATTGTGGAAGGAAAGAAAGAAGAGAGGCAAGGAGGGAAGGGGGAGGAAGGAAGGTTGGTTGGAAGATAAAATAGTAGAAAAGGGTAAGGGTCAAGGAGCACCTCAGCTAGGATGGGGAGAACAGGGACTGGTGTGATTGCAGACAAGAACAACCTCTGAGCAACGTTTGCAGGAAGTAAGGGAGACCAGCTGGGAGGCTAGGGCAGGTGGGAGATGGCAGGTCAGACCAGGTGGCAGTGGAGGAATAAGTCATGGGTGGTCAGTTTCTGATAAATTCGGAAAGTAGAGCCTGTATGGCTCCTTCTGACTGGATGTGGGGTGTGAGCAGGAAGAGTCCAGGTGCCTCCTGAATTTGTGGTCTGAACAACTGGAAGGATGAGTAGAATAATAACTGAGGGGGAGAAGAATAGCAGGTGGAAGGTTGGGGGCGGGAAATGAAGTGGGAGTTCCAGTTTGATCCTGTTGAACTTGAGATGTCTATTAGAAAGCTCAGTGGATTGCCAAGGAAGCAGAGTCATAGGGCTGGGAGTTGAAAAGGGGGCTGAGCTGGACTCTGAACTTCAAGCCATGATTCTGGGTGAGACCCCACAGAGCACAGGCGAGGACCAAGGACTGTACCTGTTATCTCCGACTTAAGAGGTTGAGGAGAGGAGAACCAGAACCACCAGAGAGACCCCAGAGGATAGAAGAAAACAGGGAGAGGAGGGGCGGAGAAATCGAGGAGAATGAGAACAAGGGGAATGGTCAGTCCTGGAGCAAATGCTAACAAGGACTCAGGTCAGATGAAAATGAAAACTCACCCACTCCATTCTGGGGCTCAGAGTCTATGACTATTTTCATACCCTTGATTGTCCTTCCTGGGTTGTGAAAGCTCGTTCTCAGGGCTCCCACTTGGTTCCCATCAAGGGACCCCATCAAGTTTGAAGTCCAATGTGGTGACAACAAGAAGTCAAGGATATGAGCTTATTTATTGAGCCTTGAGCTTCGAGTGCAAAATGATCCAGCCCAAGGTTATCACAAAGCATTAGAAAAATAAAAACAGTGCAGCTATCACATTCCCAAGCAGAAAGAAAGGCAAGTAGACCACCCAGTCCCTGCATTCATAAACAGCCTCTAGCCTTCACAAACTGATAAGGCAAGTTTTCTTCCATGGGGGGGGGGGGCATTACTGTTCTAAATCCTTACAAACTATGGATGCATTGAAGCATTATCTTTTAAAACCAAATAAAAAGAAAACAACCTAAAAATACTGATAAAAGAAAAGCCTAAATAAATTTGTTGCTCTCAGAATCATCCTGATGTTATATGGTAAATCAGTCATTCCAGAGCTGGGGTCCAGACTCTTCCCCTTACCATCGGGCAAGTTCCTTAACTCTACTGAGTCTCAGGTGCCTCACATGTTAATGCCCACTGCCCACCATTGCTTAAGGATTAAATGAGATAAAGTGGGTAAGAGCCTGGCATATGGCGGCTGATAAACAGTAACTATTATAATGGCTACTGGCTTTAAACATACTTCACAAAATGATAAATTTCTATGCAAAGTCCTCCTCCTTCAACCCCCCAGGAAGCCTGGAAGTCCAGTCCTGACATTGCTGGGTCTGACTTCACCTCTGACCAAAACCTCAACTGTCCCTAGTGACCCTCAAGGCAGAATTACCCAGATGAGAGCACCTGGTGCCGGGTCTGTGGAAGGAGCCACTCAGGACTTTTTCTCCCCTTCAAGCAGGGAGGAAGGCCCTTTGCAGGAATTTGGGTGGCTGAAGGAAACCACTGAGTGCAGTGTTGGCTTGTGACTCACATCCCATGCCTGCGGTTTGAAAAATAATCGTGGCCCTGGCCGGCTGGCTCAGTGGTAGAGCGTCGGCCTGGTGTGCGGAAGTCCCAGGTTCAATTCCCGGCCAGGGCACACAGGAAAGGCGCCCATCTGCTTCTCCACTCCTCCCCCTCTCCTTCCTCTCTGTCTCTCTCTTCAACTCCCGCAGCCAAGGCTCCATTGGAGCAAAAGATGGCCCGGGCACTGGGGATGGCTCCTTGGCCTCTGCCCCAGGCGCTAGAGTGGCTCTGGTCGCGACAGAGCGACGCCCTGGATGGGCAGAGCATCGCCCCCTGGTGGGCGTACCGGGTGGATCCCGGCCGGGCGCATGCGGAAGCCTGTCTGACTGCCTCTCCGTTTCCAGCTTCAGAAAAATACAAAAAAAAAGAAAGAAAAATAATCGTGGCCATCCACTGAGTACATTGTCTGCCTCCTGCTCTTTGCCTGAAGAAGAATGTTCCTGGGGTGACGTCCCTTGTCAGGTGCTTCCTTGTTGGCTCTGGACTTGGCCTCCATCCACCTAAGGGGGAGCAGTTCCAACCGCATAGAAAAAGCAACAAACTTCCCCCTCAAAACCAAACCCAGCCATGGTCAGCCAGGCTCAGGGAGGGGTGGGTGCATAGTTCTCTCCAGGACAGGGCACCCCGCCTGCCACCGCCAGGTCCTTGGGAAAGTGTTTCATTCCATAGGACTCCACAGGGACACAGGTTCATCACTAGCAAGGAAAGTCAATATTTCAAACCCAGAATGATACCCGAAAGGGTTTCTGATAAGTTTCTATGATGACAATACTGGCATCTTAGGTTTTTAAATTAAAAAAAAAATTAAATATGGTTGAACCTAGATTTTCCTACAATAACAACAATAATAATAATTTTTACTAGTTCAAATAATAGCTAGTGAATATTAAACACTTAAAATGTTCCAGCTCAATGTGAAGTCATTGGCATGTATTATGTGTTAATTTCACAATATCCAATGGAGTGTGTGTTATCTCCCATTTCACAGACGAGGAAGCTAATGCAGTAAGAAGAGGCAGGACAGCAGGTGAATCCTGTGTCAGGGTTCAGACTGTGTGATGGGGCAGGGTGTTTCCCCTCCCTCTCCAATAACCCTTCCCCAGACTCCTCTCCCAACCCCCATCCTGTGAAAGTAGTCCGCCCTCCCCCAGGCAGACCCCTTCCCCTCACCCCACTCCTCCTGCCTGACTGAAGGAGCTTGGTGAAATAATCTGGAATTGTGGTTCTCAGTGGTTAGGTGGTCTTATTTTTTTTTATGTATCACACCTCCACTGTTTCAAGAATTTTTCTTAACAGTTGTATGAAGCCACTCAGCCAGATTATCAACAGCTGTTCAGATTCAATTCTAGGTTTTATTCATATCGTTGGTCTCCTTCTTATAAACTGCACTTCCCTTTTCTTGAATTTCTCCTTCTGATTTATTTTTTCAATTGGTTGAAGAATTTCATGAGTCAGATCTTTTTCAGAAATGGTACATTTCTGCACACAAGACTTTCCTCACTCTGTCCCACAGGAAAGGCAGGATTTCAACCCAGGCTCCGTTGTTCTACTGACTTCAGCCATGCACGTCTTTTAGAAACATGCCCATGCCAGCCAGACACACATTTGAAAATGTTTTTCTTTCTATCCTTGGAATTTCTAAGTGCCTCTTAAAATAATACCCCCAGCATTTGGGGAGCATTTTTGATCTGAAGTCTTTAGCTCAAGTACATCTTGTTTCTTTGAGCATTGCTTCACCTCCACCATTTTTGTTCTCCCTTCCTGGGACCTGGGATGTGAAAACAAAAGATCTCCTGGTTCCCCTTCTTCATAAATAGTACCTTTGTAGTCCCCACCTGTTTGCCTTTTTGCTGTAGGGTCGCAACACTTCCTTGAACTACATTAAGCTAAAGTCATCAAGTCAGATCTTAGCCCTGTCCCTTCCATCATTCACTGCCTCTAGTGAGTTTTTTTTACTTATCCTCAAAAATTATGCTTTTATCTCCAGGAATCCTTTTTTGAGCTCCAATTCCTCACATTTTAACAACAGAAGCTCTCATTTCCTTCCTTTAATAGCTTCTGAAATTTTCCTCAGGGAAAATATATTAGAATGATATGCTCAGGGGCCCTGTGCCTGGGAACCACTCATTGTCTGCACATTTTATTTATAGGTAAAAGCTAAGACTGATGGATCTGGTAGCTTGTGTGGACTCTCTCTGCAGCCAGTTTAGTGGGAATCTTAAGCAGCGAGCAGAGAATGGAGTTGGGGTGGGAATCAGCCCACAGGCTTACCTGGGGGATGGTGTGGAGGATGGGGGCAGTAGCATGGCTAAGGAACAGCTCACAGGTGTGGCTGTGCATTTGAGCCAGGGGGGTGGCCATGAGCCCTTCAGTCTACAGGCAAAGGCTGAAGGTCAGTGTGTAGGATTCCTGAGGTTTTTAATGAGTTCTCCCATAACTGCTCCAGGTTTGTCCACCCACACTTGCAGCCTTTCTCTGCTTGTAGGATTTTCAGGGTGTCTCTGAGGGTCAAGAAGAAGACCAGAGAAGATCATGGCAGGGGCGGGACATGCCTGGGCACTCCACTGCTGCCTGGGGCCCTCTCCCATGTTTATATTATGGCACTCCAAAGGGCATTGCAGCTCTTCCTTCTCCCTGTGGGTCCCTGCTGCCAGATCGATGTCCCTCATGTCAGAGCAGGCAGCTCATGCAGACAATCAGAGGTCAAATGCCACAGCTGGCTGTTTTTGTATATAGGGAGGGCCCCACATAATTACTTGTCTCTTGACATCCTTTCTTTCCCCTACTCTGACTCCCATCTCAACGACCAGACCCAGGATGGGCTGCTGCACCCTGAGCTTGGGCGGGACTCTATGCCCGGAGCTTGACAGGAGGGTGGTTTTTGGGGCCACACTGCTTCTCTCTCCAATGGGGGATGAAACTAATGTGATTGAAGCTGAACCAGCCAGGAGTTCTGAAACCCCACTGAGCACAGGGATGCCCTGGGAGGGCGTGTAGCGATGCAGGTACAGCTTCCCAGCTGCTCCCACTGCAGTCTGGCTTGCATGCTCTTTTGCCCTTTCTTCCTTATTTTTCTCCTTCACTTCCACCCTCCTTCACACTTTTGCTATTTCTTTCTCCTCCAACAAACTCATAAATCCACACAAAGGACAGCTCCATTCTCCAAATGGCCTCTGTCAAAACAGATGCTGCAAATTTGTCCTCCTCCAGACTTCTATCAGAGAAGGAAAGCAATGAAGACTTTCAGACGGTGACCAAAATAAATTCAGCGATTTGAAGAAGATGCCTGTGCAGCCAAATAAATGGGTCTGCGGCCAGCAAACCACTCCTGGTTGTGCCACTGCCCGCATTGACATTAATATTAGTTAATCATGATGATTAAAAAAGAACTGTGAATTCCATAAAAATACTAGCTATGGGGAAAAGGAGTCCACGCTCTCCCCATGGGATCCTCACCGATGACTCCCAGTCTTCACCAAGAAACTGGAGCTGTCCTCATTGCAGTGGGGAAGAGAGGAGAGTGAGGTAACCGTGGGAGAAGAGGACATTGGGACCAAGCCCTGGAACTGTGTGAAAAGAAAGAAAGACATGCAGATCAGCATCCCCAAATCCCAGGTATACACAGCTAAGCAGTCAGGCTTGCTAAGTGAGCAATGTGGGTGTGGGAACACTGTCTGCAGGATCTCCCCAGCCCATTGCACCTGCCGTGTGTCTCTGAGGGTCTCTCTAACTTGACCACGCTGTGATCTTCTGAAAGGCCCTAGCCCAGGTGAAAAGTACAGACTCTGAAATCAGACCCCAGAATTTGAATTCCATTTTACCACCAGTAGTCAAATATCAACTCCATGCCTCTGTAACATGGGCAGAATACTAGTGCCTGTTGATAGAGCTAGTATTAGAATTATGTATTCCATTGAGAACACTGCCTGGCATGTTCCCCTCCAGCCCATATTATTTTGTAACCTTATTTTTTTTCATGAACATTGCAGCATGTCTCTGCTGGATAAGAACTCTTAAACACACACACACACACACACACACACACACACACACACACACACACACAATACCATTATAACACTTAACAATATTAACAATAATTCCATAACAGCATCTAACCTGTGTTCAAATTTCTCTAGTTGTCCCCTAAATAACTTTTCCATTTTCTTCAAATCAGAATCCAGGTAAGGTTTCTATATTGTAAATGATTGATAAGGGTCTTGTAACTCTATAGATCTAAATCAGAGGTTGGCAAACTTTGTCAGTAAAGGGGTAGACAGTAAATATTTCATTGTTCAAGTGCCATAAAGCCTCTTTTGCAATTACTCACATAAAATAGGAATGGATGTATTACAATAAAGTTTTATTTACAAAAACAGGCAGCAGGCTATATTTGGCCTACAGGATATGGTTGCCATGTGGTGTAGAGGCTTAATCAGGTTCAGGGATGATTTGTTGCCAAGAACATTTCACAGTGAACATTGTGGACTTCCATCAGGAGTCATGAAGTGTTGGGGTAGTCGTTCTCTTTTTGTATGTGATGTTGTCAGCCCTGTGTGTTATGTGCCTGGACTCATCGACTCACTAGGAACTGCAAAATGGCCACATTCTAATTCCATCATCCCTTCTTCATGTATTAGTGTAGTGTCAATATTTCCATAAAGAGAAAGTTCCCTTCATCAATTATTTGGTTATAGTGAGGTATACTTTGACCAGGAAAGTCAAGATAATAAATGTTTGATCCTCTTCCTTTCTCTGCCAGTTTTTAAAAAATAATGAGTTGGGTTCTTTAACATTCTTCAAGGATAATCAATGCACTTTTTAAAAAAACACTGTGAGCGAATCTGTTTCAACGTAATCAAGGTGTTTTGAGCCATTGCAGTGACTACTTTTCATGTTTAAATTGTACCAGCTCTGCTCCAGCTCTAGACAGGACCTCAGAATGCTGGGAACATCCTTGCTTTCTGGCCTGATGAGAGGTTCCAGAGTCATCTTGCTCAATAAAATGTCAACCTGGAATGCTGAAGTCGCCGGTTCGAAACTCCAGCCTTGCCTGGTTAAGGCACATATGGGAGTTGATCTGCTCTTCCTCTCCCTCCTCTCTCTCTCTCTCTCTCTCTCTCTCTCTCTCTCTCTCACACACACACACACACACACACACACACTTCTCTAAAAATGAATAAATAAAATCTTAAAAAGAAAAGAAAAGAAAGACCTTAGGAATACTTACTGAAATTTCCAAATAGACTCAAGCCCAGAAGGCTACTCAACTCTTCAGCCTGACACCTGCAGATCATTTCTCCCAGGCTCCAAGGCCGGGGTCACCGGGGGAGCTCTTAAACTAGCAAAGCTGGAGGCCTCGCAAACCAACTGAAGGGGGACCTCCTGGGAATAGGAGCAGACACACCCACACCCGTGATTCTAACGAAGAGCCAGGCTTGGAGTGCTACGCAGACTGTGGGTGAGAATAAGGAGAAATGTCTACATCACCTGTCAGTTTGAGCAGAGTTTTGTAAGGAGAGGAAAGAGTGAAGGAGGAGGAGGTTGTGATGAGGAGCACAGATAGCTCCTTAATAAGCGTGGCTATAAGGAGAGAGAGATATGGGGCATAACCCACAGAGGCAGAATAAGGCAGGTTTTTTAAAAAAGAGAGAGACGTGGGAGCTATGAGTTGCTGAGAGGGAGCCAGGAAGGTAGTAACTGAGCAGGAGAGCTGATAGACTCCCACCCGGCTGTGGTGGCTGGTGTCCTTTCCCTGCTAAGTCTGTGAGGCGCTGTGTAAAGAGAAAGGAAAGGTGGCCCTTGATCGAGTCTGTGTAGGGGCTAAAAAAAAAAAAATACATGTTCTCCCACCTTCTAAGTTCTTCTAGCTGGGCTAGTAACCACATTTACGGGGGGAAATCAAATTTTAATACATGCACACAGGGAATTCACATAAGCATGAAAATTCCAAAATCAGTGAGGCCACACTGGGTATATATGACATTTTGGACAAAGGAGAAAAGATGGGAGGAGCAGGGTCTTAGATTTCAGAAGTGAGAAATAGGCATTTACCAGTGAGGAAGAGCAGAACACACCATAGTAGGCAAATGCTTGCTGGGCAACCCAGAAATCACGGGACATGGGGTATGGTGGGTCAACAGAATCTACCCGGAGACTTCCTGTCTAATGCCAAGGTGGTTATGCTCAAGTTCCCTTCCTGAAACAGGTGTTGATATCTGAATCTCTGGAGCAGGAAAGGGAGGAGAGTCAACAGTTCTTTCTGGGTCTTTTGTTTCTTAATAACCAGCGTAAAAATCACCATCCCAAAAGGCACACTGTTTTTTTTGGAGGAGGAAGGGGTGATGATAAAGCTTTGGTTCCCTTAATCTGCAACCTTAAGGCTCAGTTCTTGTTCTGCCTTTTCTCTTTGTTGTTAACAGTGCCCGAGATACAGGAATCATCATACGCTGACAGTAACTTACCCCACGAGACACAACTGTAGAAACCAAAGAAGGATGTAAAATAGGTAAAGTTGTAAAAATAAAAAAGTAAAATAATGTCATTCTTCTATTTTATAAAGTAGAGTTTTAGTTAAAATGTTACTTATTTTGCTGTGTAATGGGTCCATTATTGTTACTATTAAATGAATTGTTACATATTGTTAAAATTTCTGTTTTATTTCCTCATTTGGTAACCACTGACAGCTATGATCCCCATAAACAACAGCTCTTTGGGGTCCTCAATTTTTAAGAATAGAAGGAGCCCTGAAAACAAAAACTTTGAGAAGGGTTGGTGTAACAGGAAGTCAAAGCTAGCAGTCACAGTAATCAGAACCAGTGCACACTAACAGTGATGACAGTCTCTCTGGCTAAGTACTGCAAGTTTCTGGAAGAAATCCCTGGTTAGTTCCATGGACTGGAGGTAGGACCCTTTCTCCCTTGCTGGGATGTGCTTAGTAACCATGCCTGTTCAAGGAAGGAGGGCCCCTCTCAGGGCAGGGCTTTGGTTTCCCTGCATGGACCAAGAAGTGTGTGGCTGAAAATGGAGGCAGACACAGAGGCTGCAGAGAGAGAAAGGAAGAAGGGGAGGAGGAGGGGGAGAAAGAAAGGGAGAGGAGAAAAGGGAGAGGAGCGAAGGGAGAGGGAAAGTAAAGGAAAAGGGAGAAGAGGAGGGGGGAAGGGAAGAAGGGGGAGGAGGAAGAGAGGGGAGGGAGAACCTATGGGTGCAGTGAGGGAGAATAGGCCAGTCTGAAGAGGATGGAGGGAGCTGTCAGAGAGTAAAGGGTTCACCTTCTCCTCCCTCCCCCTGCATGGCTCACCAATACTATGGGAAGTGGCTTCTTATTTGGAGAAGTGCTTCAGGAATGACGGGAAGGAAAACCAATGCTACTCCACAAGAGGACTGCCACATATGATTTCCATTAAAACACCAGGGAAAATACATCATTGCTTCCCAAATCCAGCTAGCCCCATCATTTTGAGCAGGGATCAAGAACTCTTAAGACATTCGTAAAAATGTACACCAAGGGGCCAGTCATCAGATACTGCCACTTCAGCCTGCACTATTTTCTGATGAGAGAGCTCTGTCATCCATTAAAACTGCATACACTCCTCGTTGACCAGATCATTAATGCACTAGTTTACCTGCAGACCTGAACTAGCTTCTTCTAATGAGAAGCTCACCCATACACTAGATGGAGCTGGGAGTTTTGTGAAGGACAAACCTTAATTAGACTTGATTTTTAAAAATTTCCCTTGTGGTTCTTAATTATTAGGGAGAGCAAATGACTCTGATGTTGAGCTTATCCATCACCTAGCCCCTATGTCAATGTCCATAATGCATTCCGTGTGCTTTTCATAGGGTTACAGTCCTCTGAGAGCTGTCTGAATGAATGGCTTTGTGAACCAACTCTTCAGGACTGGACACTGAGGATTATGAATAATCTTTTTATTTTTAAATTTCACTTCCTCCACAACCTTGACTTTGAAATGTGAACATATAAATATAATCGCTCTGGAATAACTATGAAATTTATGGGAAATATCAATTTAGGTTATATCAGTGGATCCGGCTAGGCCTTTCTTTGTGTGACTGGGGATTTGTTAAAGTTGGGATATAGTTTGGGGGAAATGTGATTTATAGTTAAAGTCATCTAAAAATCAATATAGCTGAAACTCTCTGACATAAGGGTTCCTTGCAGAGCTAGACCCAATTCTGAAACTGAGAAGGCAGGAATAAAAATCAAATCTTTAGTAGAAGTCACTGGAAATTGCAGCGAGGAGGGAAGCTTTGCTCCAGTCTCCTGACACTGTGTGAAGATGCGCTTGTTGTTTTTTTTGTTTTTTTTTTTAAAGATCTAACATAATACAGCTGGGGGAGAGAGAAAGATTTTTCTACTCATCTCGGTAGAAATCGATGGACTTTGTTTGTGTAATTGTCCTCCCTGCGTTTAGTACCTAAAATAAAATAACCCTCATTGCTTGCATTACTGAACGCATTTCTTCGTCCTGGTGTCTGTGGCTAAGCCAGAATTAGATAACCCGCCGCCAAGAGCTGCTGGGGGAGTGGGGAAGATGCAGCGGGATTTGGCGGCCCTGGATTTGGATGGTGACAGCAACTTGCTAGGTGGACTGAGGGCATCCAGGGAGCGGTGGGCAGCAGCGTTCCCTGTATCGTTATTTCCATTACTGACGGACATGGGGCCGAGAAGCCCAGGGTTAAAGTCATTTGCAGACACCACTCCCCTCCCCCAGCGGGAAACGGTGGGCGCAGGGGGAGAACAAAGGCTCAGGCAGCCGCCAAGCCCCTCTCCATTCACCCCCGCCTCGAGATTTCCACGGAGAAGTCTCCAAAGCTCTCGCGTCCTCGCCTGCCTCCCTCCAGACCTTGACCCTCCCAGTCACCACTCAGACCACTTCAAAATCACTCAGAGGCCGAAGTAGGGATGAAGAAAGGAGAATGGGCAGGAATGGGAGCCGGGGTGGGGATCAGCGCACGGGAAATGCCCCGTAAAGCTGCCAGACTCCGGTGGGCTGAAGGGCGGCAGGAATGTACTTGGCGAGGGGAGGCGCAGACTCGCTGACTCTGTGATGCTTTCGGCTCTTTTAAGATCCCTACTCCTCTCTCTGATCCCCTAGTCACCTCTAGCAGCCCCCGCCCCTGCAGGTCCAGAGGACACTGGCGGGGCGCCCTTGCGCACGGAGCCAGAGGCTCAGTTCAGACCCTTGCTGCCCCTTTAAGGGTTCCCGAAACTTTCCCCCTTGGTATCAGATGAGCCTCGTCACATCCGTTGGCCGTGGCCGCGGGGGCGCGTTCCGAGGAAGTTCGGGACATGAGTTACCCTGCGAAGAGGAGCGGCTGGAGATTCAGCTAGGGTGGGCAGAGCGGGCCAGTGTGGACCCCACGGACCCCACGCCGAGTTTTGACCTTGGCGGCGGCGGAGGGGCCTGGCCCTTGCCGGGCAGCCACCGCCCGCCAGAGGGGGCAGCGGCGACCAAGTTGTTCAAGTTGGCGGCACGGGCTGAGGCTGCTTCGGCGCCTCCTCCTCTTCCCCGAGCCTCCTCCCTCAGCCCTCCTCCCTTAGCCCTCCTCCCCTCCGCCGCCCGCCCGGTGCGCGCCCAGCTTCTCTGCAGCCCGGCGCAACGCTGAGTCGCTGAGTCGCTGGACGGGACAGGACGGGCCGGGCTGGGCGCGTTCCCCGGGCCCCGCCGCCAGCATGGGCGCGCTGGCCCGGGCGCTGCTGCTGCCGCTGTTGGCCCAGTGGCTCCTGCGCGCCGCTCCGGCGCTGGCTTCGGCGCCCTTCACGCTGCCCCTGCGGGTGGCCGCAGCCACTAGCCACGGGACTGCGCCCACCCCCGGGCCCGGGCCCCCCGCTGAGCCCCGCGCCGACGGCCTGGCGTTCGCCCTGGAGCCCGCCGGGGGCGCGGCCAACTTCTTGGCCATGGTGGACAACCTGCAGGGGGACTCTGGCCGCGGCTACTACCTGGAAGTGCTGATCGGAACCCCCCCGCAGATGGTAGGTCGGCGGGCACCCGCCCGCCTTCCCAGACCGGCGCCCCACCACCCCTGCTGGCTGCAGCCTGGGATTTGGGGGTCTCGTGGGAGCGCCCCGCCGTGGCTATACACGGCTTAGAATGGCACCAAAGCAGACTGGGGTAGGGGGATGCAGAGAGCTCCACTGGGCGGGGAGCAGGGGGCGCGCACTGGGGACGCAGAGCGGTGGCAACCCTGCCCCCAGTGTAGCTCAGGGGTATGTGCACGTGTTTCAAAACTTGTTCGCTCCCCATTTCTTGTGGCTGGACCGGAGAGAGAAGACCTGTAACTTCCATCTAAGGGGATTTCCTTCTGGCAGGCAGCACCTCCTTCCAGTCCGGAGACCGTGCCATGGGCCTTGGTTGCGTTGCTCTTATTCCTGGGCAATCACTTTGGGTTACTATTTAGACCCCCCAATACCGCTGTCTCATTGCTAAGGAGGCTGGTGGCGTGCCTCCAGAGGCGCCGTACCGTGGAAAGGGATTTAAGCGTGAGCTGCGAGGAAAGCTATCCCGTCCGAGGGGTGGGCTGCCGGCGGAGGGAGCCGCGTTCCCACCACACTGCTTTCCTCTCCCGGAAGCGGCTTGTCTGCTCCCTCCTGGCTCGTGCAACTGCCCGGGCCCTCTGCGCCTAACGAAGTGTCTGCACACGTGTGTGTGAAGTGTTGAACGTAGTAAAACTGCTGGGAAAACAGACCGGCTGAGCTAGGCTTCCGGGGACCAGGTGGTCTCCTAGTGACAAACTAAAATCAAACAGCTTTCTTTTTCTCATTCTCAGAATGATTTTCATTTATTAGCACGTTTTGTAGCAAGAAATAAATAATCCCAGGCTCTGTCCGTCAAGAGAAACAAAATCACAGGAATGAATTTGGCCCTCTTCCTCCTTCCTAAGCAAAGTGTGATTTGAAATCAGGTTCTTATCAGTAGAATACATTGTCTGAAGAGACTTTATTTTTACTTCTAACATTGCCATTTGGGTTTTAATTCAGCTATGATTCTCCCATAAATAGAACAGACTCATGACTTTGGTGTAATTCTAATTAAATTATTCAAGACTTTCTTAAGAGGAAAGATGTGCCATGCTAATTTCTTTTTTAAAGAAACTCTACTGAACAACTTCTATACTTGTTTAATTAGGTTTTTTTAAAACCTTCAAAAATGTATTCTGCTCAAGACTTTGATTCTAGTTGCCTTTCATCTGAGTGTTGTGTCTACCATCTCCAGGGCAGCTAGTGGCTGGTGGTGGAGGGCTGGAGGCAGGGTGTGGGAGGGAGTCAGCTGAGGAGGTTTAACCTGACCACAAGATGTTGGTGCTAGTAAGAGCCACCACGTGAAAACACGTGCGGGTAGGGAGAGTCTTGTACTTTTTCCCTTTGGCAAGATTTAGCAAGATATTAAGGATGGATCATTTTTGTGGCCTGAAGATATCCTTTTGGAACAGGCCCTAAACGACTCCCCACTTGGGCAAGGTATGCCTTGCTGAAAAACTCCCCTTGATTTCTGAGTGAGTGGGAGGAAATTCTCTGTACTAAAGTCTTTTGGGGGCTGAGGCAAAGAGGTCCTGAGGTCCTTCTTTCTTCAGAGAAGTGGGGGGAAAGCCTCAAGAAGAACTAAAAAAATATTTCTCTTGGGCTCTCAAAAGCAAGCAAAACCTTTCATAAATAATAACTTGTCTTTATTCATTATTCTAATGATCTTTAAAATGAGGAAGTTTAAGTTCAGGAGTGTATTCAGTACTTAATGCTTACATCTTTACCCTGGCCAAGGAACTAGTTCATTCAAGGTTATTTAATCAGTTAAACATTAGCATGTTTCCAGGGAAAGCTGGTTTTAACAATTCGGATTTAAATTTTACATTTGACAGGAAATGAAATATTCTGTCTCCTTCTTGGCATGATTTAGTAATAAGCTGCTTTATAGCAAAATCTATGTGTATGATCTTTCCAAATGCCTACTGTGAACTCTAAAGTGGTAGAGGCAGGTGCATTAGGATTCATTTTTTCCCTGTCTTAGGTGAACTGTCTGACCACCAGCAGGGTGCCTGCAGCAGGTTAGCTGGGCAGCCAGCTGTGGGGTGACTTCTGAACCTGGAGTGAGTTCTCCTGCTCTATTCATGGCCAAGGGTAATGCATTTATTCTCTGCAGATTCTCTGAAGCCTAAAATAAATCTTGCTTAGGTGGAGAGAAAAATGGAATTGTAAATAACCAAGAGTTTTTCGAGAATTAAGTAATAGTTGTAGATAGTGTAAAGGGCTCCCCTCCCAGCAAGCATTGTGCTTTGTGGTGTATTTGTGCTGTCCCTCGGTGTCCTCACACCGCCTCATGCTTCTCATACCCACTGAGGGGATGGGAAGACTGGGGCTTGGAGAGGTTGAATGACTTGCTCAGGGCAACAGGACAAGAAAGCAGATGAACCAGAAATTGAGCCCAGGAGCTGGATTCCAGAACCCAAGTTCTGAACCACCAAGCAGATACCTGCTCCCTTGCCTTTCTGCCTCCTGGCTTCCTTCCTTTGCTTTTATTTATTTATTTATTTATTTATTTATTTATTTATTTTGCCTCAACTACCCTTTCCAGCCAGAGGTCCCTAAACCTTACACCCCAGGTGTTAGGGACTTAACATGTGACCACAACTGGACTCTCCTGCCTTGCTGTGCCCCCATTTTGGCCCTTTCTTTCTGGGCCTAATGAATAGTCAGACACAGGTATGCATGGGAGAGCAAGTGAGAGAAGATCCCACAGGAAACAGAGTTCCACAGACCCCCCCCCCCCCCCACTATCCCATGGGTAAACCAACTGTTGGATTTGTGCTGGTTCCCTGAAGGCATTAATTACAAACTGAGATTCCCTGGTTCTGCCTGACATTCTTCAAGGCATTACAGGCATCTGCCCAGGAGCCCGGCTAAGAGCAGAACCATGCTGGCATGGAGCTGTGTGCTGGGTGTTTGATACCATTATGTGACTTCTAACAGTAGAGAACCAGCATCTGCTTGAACTGTGCAATTTGGTTTATTAATAATAATAATGGTGCTCTAAAGTGATTATAATTACAGCAGTTTCCATGATGAAAAAAGGACTTTCATGCTAACACAATAAATCCAACTGAAGATGCTAAAGGTCTGTTGCTGTATACCTTGTAAATGGCTTCAGAAAGGCTTTTGGGTTTTCTGTTGAAAGATTTTCTGTCATCTTCACGAACATGGGTAAAACAGACAGCAAAATGATTTTTCTAGTTAAACATTTGAATGTCAAAAAACCAGGATACTGTCTTGAGGTCTCGCATTTTAATCATGGTGCCCTGGCTTGATGATCCTTTAGCACACAGTTTTTGAGAACGTGGACTGAAAATATGAACCAAGCCTATGCAATTTAGGAGTTGTTTGTTTTTCAGAGTCAGCCATCCAGTGTCCCCAAATTACATTAAGCTCACTGCCAGTGAGGCTGAAAAACAGGAAGGTGATGGCCAGCGAGAAGAGATTTGATAGAACAAACTAAGAAAGTAAACAATTAAGGGAGGAAAAAGGATTCCTGGGTTAAAAGAACAAGAACGTCAAAGCTAAGTTCTCACCAGCTTCTTTGAATGAAAGGTGGCAGCTTCTGAGCCAGAGAGAAAGACTTCAACATCAAAGGCACTATTAGGAAGGACTGCAAGAGGCCAGCCCAAGATGTCTGCTGACATAAACTTGGAGGGCTAGAGTCTGAGAAACCATTAACAACCGTAGTATTAGAAGCTAACCTGTATTTCAGGAGGATTGAGTGTTGGGCACCATGCTAAGTGCTCTGCACAGAGCACCTCATTTCATCCTCGCAACAGCCCTTGAAGTAGGGACAGTTATTTGACTTAATGTTCAGCAGGGGAAACTATGACTCAGAGAGGTCAAGTGATTTGTCCAAGGCCACACTGGTAAGTGGCAGTACTGGGATAGCAGTCGGATCCGCCCAGTGCCACAGCCTGAGCACCGAACCACTTCTCCTGTACACGTGGACTTTTTAAAATAATCCCCTTCATTAGCTGGAATGACACGGGTGTGGTAGGAAGCTTCCTAGACTGATTGCAGGGCCCTGATGTGGTAGCACTACACACATGACCATGGGCAGGTGACCCACCTCCCTGTGTTCTCTCCTCATCAGTTACTGTTTTTTCTTTTCCTGTGGCTGCTGTAATAAATACCACAAACTAGGCGACTTTGTACAACAGAACTGTGTTTACTCACAGTTCTGAAGGCCAGAAGTTCAAAATCGGGGTGCAGACAGGGTCCTGCTCCCTGTGAGGGGCCCAAGGAAGGATCATTGTTGCCTCTCCGGCTTCTGTGACTTCCTGCAGGGCCTGGCATCCCTTGGCTTTTAGCTGCATCACTCCAGTCTCTGCCTCTACTTTCCTGTGATGTTCCCCTGCTGTGTGTGTCTCAGTCACTGCATAGGGATTCACCTTCATTTATACTGACCTCATCTTAACTTGCTGACATCTATAGAGACAGGTACTAGGGTTTAGGACTTCAGCATATCTTGACACAATTTAATGCACATTTTTTTTTAAGTTTATTGTTCCTTGGATTCTTTTTTCTTTTATTTATCCCATCTTTTAACTGTCAATAACTTTGATTTCATATGTAATATCACTGAAGGCAGCAGCAAACGGTGATTTGCATCGTATGGGCTTAGATCCTGTGACAAGATCATTCAGTTGGATGGTAGAATGAGGGGAGGTGGATTTTGGATTCTTGTCTGGTTTTCTGTGTCCATTTCCTCACTAAAGAGTAATTGCTTACAGTTTTAAAGAGTGTCTTATATCTCACTAACTCTAGAATTACTGGAATTACTGAGTAACGTGGGAAAAGCCAATTCTACTTGTGCAAGTTCAGCTTACTGGCCTTGGCGTACCTCTGACTAACAAATTCTCATGTTGTGAACAGTGCACATGAAGAAAGTCTTGAAAGCTTGTACTTCATGTTCAAAAGGCTTTGTAAGACATCTGTTTGAATCAGAAACGTTTGATATGAACTTTTCTCCTCAAGTTTGCCTTCCCGCCACACCGAGCACTTTGACTTCTGTCTGGTTTCCCTTGTTGTAGGAAGAGGGGCTTAGCATCATCTGGGCTTTCTGTTTCCTCCTGAAGTGATGGCTGACCACTTCTAGCTAAAAGCCAAAAGGGAGAGGTTAGTTTACTAATGCTTTAGTGATTTCTCCTCTGTGGTAGGGCCTGGCTCTGTTGGACCCCAGGAGGGGAACTTAGAGGAGGCCTTTCCCTTCCCCATGGTGTCTGACGTATACCTTAGAATTTATTTTATATCTCAGAAACTGAATGGAGCAGTTCAAGCTCTTGGTTCCTGGATTCTACCTAGGCTGAGAGTGGGGTTGGTGACTGCTGGCTCTTGCCCTAGCCCCACACAGGGTGCAGCAGGAGTCAGCACTGGCCCTTTGTGAGTGTGAGCAAGACACTGGTCCCTTTCACCTAAGAGCTCCTTTTATCGCTAACAGTGGGCAGGCTGCTTACCCTTGGCTCCAACACCATCTGTCACAGATTCCTCCTCACACTCACTCTGTTCTGCTTGTCCGGGCTGGACTTGATGTTGATACTTGGGCTCACTGTACATTAGTGACAACAGATACCACCCAGAAAACAGGACACACCTGTGAGGCAGGTGGCTGGCCCACCTTGTCTCCGGTGCCTTCGTGCATACATATTTATGGGCAGAATGCGAGTAAGGGTGTGTGCCCCGTGTTCTAGGCTGGCTGCCCAGGCTGTGGAGGATTTATGTGTGACGCGCAGTTGGACTGCCTGTCACTTGGCTCCCCTTCGTCCTCTCTTAGCCAGATGGACTATTTGATTTTTTGCCAATTGCTACTCAATTAAAAAAAAGTGTTGCTTTTTGGCTCTTGCAGTTCTCAAAGAGGGAAAAATACTCTTACGTTGCTGAAATAGCCACAGTAAAGAAACAAAACTGGTAAGTTTGGTTTTGAGTTAATGCTTGCTATCCAACACAGGTCCCAGGGCAGATGTTTCTGGATTTTTATTATATGGCACATTAGATACCTGTAACTAGAAACACGCCGTCTCAGCACTTCTGGTTTCAGAAGATGAAGGGCACGGTCTGTAGGGTGAAGCGGTAGTGCCTGGGGTCAGCACCATCATTCCAGGAAGCCATAAAGGGCGGTGGGAAACCTCTCCTTCCATGTCATTCCAGACTTCACATTGCAGAGGGGAGGGCTGTTCTAAGGACAGCCTCGTGTTGCCAGTACACATCTGCAGCCCCTCCCAAACCTAGTGAGACAAATGGTTTATTGGTAGGGGGCAAGTTAGCACATCTATTTGCCAGCCATGCAGACCCCCTTCCAGAAACCAAAGAAAACAGCCCACAAAGCCGCCACCTCAGGAGGCGGTTCCTTGGGGAGAATGGGTGGGAAGTATTGAATATCAAAAACTTTTCCTGGTAACAGAGAGGGCAGGATAATCTGACCTGAGCCTTTGGTAAGGCAGGGGCTTGTGGCTAAAACAAAAGCTTCTTCTTGGTGAAGGTGGCTGAGAGTCCCAGAAGCCTCAACAGGCACCCAGAGCCCTTCCCACCACATCAGCCACCTCCTGGGGAAATTCGTCAGCTTTTTCCAATTGGACCAGCTCCTGGGGAGTGGGCAGAACCGTGCGGTGTATGAGGGCATGTGGAGATTAGGTGTTTTGGGTGCTGATCTGCTACTTGTCAATGCTGGGTGTGGGGTGCAAGTTCAGCCCTCGTGGGTCCTCAGGTTTCCTCATGTAAATGAGGCGATTTCACCGGGGGACCTACGATTCCTTCTACAAGCTCTAGCACGTCACCATTATAATCCATTTCATTTGTGAGAGCTTTCAGTGGCTCTAGTTTTCATCATCTGTATGCAGGTAAGTGCCCAGGGGTCTGCTAAAGTGCAGGGCCTGGTTTTGTGTCTGGGAGGGGAGGGGAGGAGAGGGGCGGGGCGGGGGGCGGGATGCTGGCTCCTTGGCCACAACTGCAGTTCTTGCTTCACACAGCCTGCCGGCCACCGTGCCAAAGGCCAACAATGCCTTAGAGAGCTGTTTTAAAATACAGATGTCGTCTGACCTGTGGTGGCGCAGTGGATAAAGCGTGACCTGGAAATGCTGAGGTCACCGGTTCGAAACCCTGGGCTTGCCTGGTCAAGGCACATATGGGAGTTGATGCTTCCAGCTCCTCCCCCTTCTCTCTCTCTGTCTCTCTCTCCTCTCTCTCCTCTCTAAAAACGAATAAATAAATAAATAAATTTTTAAAAAGTAAAATACAGATGTCTGAGACCCCGTCCAGACTTCCTGGACGAGACCTGCTGAATCGCAGCCTGAGAATCTGCATTTTATTGTGTCCTCCTGAAGCATCCAGCCCGGCCCCAGCCCTTGGACAATATTCGGAGGCCATGACAGAGCCAGATTCTCCTCCACTCCTGGTTTTTCTGTGCAAAGTGGGTATGTTTTTCCTCTCCCTAAACACAGTTGTTTGGTTAAATGTTTCCTTTGCCCATTTGGAAAACTATCTCACACGGATCGTGTTCTCGAAGCTTCCTAGGATTGGCAGGGTGGAACGTGGGGCCTGTTTTCTTTCAGGAAAGTGCTCTATCACTGGCCCGCTCAGCCTCTGTGCAGATACCGTCCTTTCAAATTTCCAGTCTCAGGGAGCAATTATTTGTAAATCAATAAAAATGAATTACTAGTAAAACAAAATGAAAAAAAGGCATACAAACATGAGCACCACTTCCAAAATGGTTAGATTCTGCAGCCATCCCGTGTCTCTACTGCAACGATTTTGAACTTGTGTGCCACAAGAATTTTAAAAATATTCAATACCTGACTATTCAGTCAGGGGCACTAACCTCTTTTCCCTTAGGCTGTCAAGTTAAAAAAGAAATGACAATAGCTGCCTTGGCCTGATAGCTTTGTCCCAAAGTACAGAGGTTGCCAGTTCAATCCCTGGTTGGGGCACGTGCAAGAATGGATTGATATTCCTTTCTCTCTGTCTCTCTGTCTCTCTCTCTCCATTCCTCTCTGGCTAAATAAATTTAAAAATAGGTAAAAAAATTTTTTTAATGACAATAGCCAACACAACAATCGCTATCTGGTGTGAATGAATCAAAATTATACCTATTCTTTTTTGGTCAGATCAGAAAAAAATAAACAGTTTGGTGGGCAGCAGAATTTGAGTAATTAGTGTATGTGTGCCATGAGATGAAAAAGGTTGAACACCACTGCTCAATTGCACAAAGTGCCTGGGGTGTCCTCCCTTGTCCCTGTCACCTTGTCACCAGATACCTTGTGGGGTAGGTGAGCTTATTGCTGATGTGTAACTGTTTGTGATTAGTTAGCAGAGCACTTGGGGCTTTGAAGAGTGCTTGCTGGCTAAGAGGCAAGAAGAATTAGAAATTGTTCCAAATGCATCCAGTAACCAATTTGTTTGGGGGCCTCCACCCTTCAGTGGGACAGTGGTTAAAACAAGCAAGAATTGAAGTAGTGTTGGGCTCTGGGCTTCCAAGCCCTCTCAAGGGGGCTGCATTGAGAGCTGTACCCCAGGGGTGGCAAATGATCCAATGCAGTGGTTCTCAGCCCAGGAAGTGGTGCCCTCCAGGGGGCTTGACAGTCTCTGGAGACAGTTTTGGTTGGTATAACTTGGGTGGTAACACTGACTTCTAGTGGGTGGAGGTCAGAAATGCTGCTCAGCATCCTACAATGTACAGGACAGCCTCCCCCATTTTACGCACACATGCACACTCACGCACAACTACCTGTCCCAAATGTTAACAGTAACAAAGGGTGCAAAATCCTAGTAACTCAATACACCAACTCAGCTGGCCTGGGAGCAGCTGCCCAGAGCAGTGAAGGAAAGCTATTAGAAGCATCTTCCATGGGCACGAGTGGGGACTGGCAGTGTGCTGACACCTGTTGATCACCACCCCTGTCTTTATAGTCCTGTCTTGTCCTAACATCATGTTCTTCTTGCCAGATATAGCAAGGCATTGGGCAGGTGAAAAAGCACTTCTAACTGGAGTGAGTGGGTGTTAAAGAGAAGGAATAATTTTGAACTAGACTCAAAGAATGAGCATGCTTTCATTCCCTCAGCATGTTTACTGAGCACCTCCTGTATGCCAGGCCCTGTTTTATGCTTTCAAGACAAAAGTCAACCAAAAAGTGTTTTTACTTTTATAGAACCTATGTGCTTGTTGGGAAGGTGGAGTGTAAGAGGGAAACATGGAGGTTGAAGCCAGACAGGTGGAGGTCGTACCCAGGAGGGTGCACAGCATACACTCATGTGTGCTGTGGGTAACACCTCCCATAGCCCAGCTTTGGGAGTGGCTCCTCTTTCATTGACATTAAAATTTTGCTTTAGGGTTAGGTTTTATTAGAACAAAGACCTTGCAACAAGTGTAAAAACAGTATACTTCATTACTTACAGGCAATGTGTATGTAGTGGGGGAGAGGGAGTTAAAACAATTGGCCAGGAGAGTTTCTGAATTAAAAAGGAAAAGTAAGCCTGGCTGGTGGTGGCACAGTGGGTAGAGTGTCAACCTAGGGCACTGAGGTGCCAAGTTCAAAGCCTGAGGTCCCCGGCTTGAGCATGGGCTCATCTGGCTTGAGTGCAGGTGCACCAGTTTGAACACAGGGTCGCCGGTTTGAGTGTGGGATCATAGATATGATCCCGTGGTTGCTGGCTTGAGCCCAAGGTCACTGGCTTGTGTAAGGGGTCACTGGCTCAGCTGGAGCCCCCCAGTCAAGGCACATATGAGAAGCAATCAATAAACAACTTAAGTGCTGCAATTACAAGTTGATGCTTCTCCTTTCTCTTCCTTTATTCCTCTTTCTCTCTCTCCGGCATGTGTGCACAAAATAAATAAATAAATAAATAAATGGAAAATTAAACTCTGAAAGCCTGGGGGAGGGGATGTGGAGACCTCTTAGACTAGTGTCTATACTTTCCGGCAGTGTCTTTGGTCACAACTGGGGAGTCACAGACTGAGTCAAGGGTGTAAGTGCAGGCTATTTATTTGGGAATTGATTCTAAGAATCATGGGTAGAGAGTGCTAAGTGAGAAGTGTGTGTGACGGAGAAGTGACAGTGTGGTAGTGGGACTCACTCCCTCTGGGGATCTCTGAGAGAATTCCAATAGACTCAGCTCCCAACTCCTCAACCCCGGGCTGAGGGCTGCTCTGAGGGACAAAGGGCTAACTCTGCTGTAGTAGTTCAGCTACTCCTGCAGCTGACCAGAGAAAGCCATCGGGCAGGAGGCTTTAGGATCAGAATTGCAACCTCTGCGCTTCACGATGACACTCCAACCAACCAGACTATCCGGCCAGGGCTTCAGTTAGGCTACATCTGAGGAATTAAAAAAAATTAATACTTTCTACCACTGAATGTATTTGCAAACATCATTTCAGCCTAGGAATCAGAAAAACAGTGTTAAAGCTCTCCTTCAAAATTCTTCCTAAAGTGACCTGGACTCTGTGAGTCAGTCTGGATTGTGCCTTTTGCTGTGTGTACTTTGAACTTTTTCCTAGAAGAGGAAGATGTCGTGTGTAGGCACCAAGCAAGAGAACAGGGTTGAGGTGGTGGGCAAGCAGTTGGGGAAGGAGATTGTTTGAGGTTAAACACAACCACAGAGCCTCCTTTGAAGGCTGAGTGCTCTGAACGTAAGGACTTGGAATGGCTGGCGCCTGGCCGCTACTCAACTGCCAAGTTCCTGGGCCTCTGACGCTTTGATGAAGCTATAACCGAGTTTACTAAAAGTATAGCTCCTGCACCTTTCATGTGCATAAAGATTTATTATCTAATAGCTTACTTACAATATGTTTTATATTATATCAATTCTTAAGTACAAACAGATTTCAAAAACATACAAAATATTTCTTATCGCCCTTCAATCAGTAAAATATAAGCACATTTTGGCTTGTTAACTCTGTGGGACATGGACAACTTCTAGCAGGCCACCTTCTTGCTCACTCTACCCAAACAGGATAGACTAGAGTGCCATGTGCAGAACTGTTAAAAAGGGTGGAGTCCCTGTGGCCCCAGTAGCTCGGTTGGTTGGAGCATTGTCCCAATGTGCCAAGGTTATGGGTTTGATCCCCAGTCACGGCACATACAAGAGTCAACCAAGTAATGCATGGATGAGTGGAACAGCAGATCAGTCTTTCTCTCTCTCCTTACCTCTCTCACTTCTTCTCTCTTGCTAATCAGTAAATTTAAAGAATTTTAAAGGGGGGATGGAGTCCCTGTGTGCCCAAAAAAGGTCCTTGTCTTCTCCACATTGAGCTGACACTCCACTTGGGACCTGCTCATCTCTGTCTCTCTGAGCACACACCTCAATGTGCTGGGTTTTTGACACATGCAGCTGGCCAGGGAAAATCCCAGTATTTGTGTTTAGGTCTCAGAGAGGCAGGGATCTGCCATACCTTCAGACTAAGCCTCCCTGTGTCACCAGAGCTCGTCAAGGGCTCTGGTGCTTTGCAGGACTAGTGCTGCCTGGGGATCGCTTTCCCATTTCCCATGGCTCCTTAGGTCTGTACCACTCAGACCCCCATCTTGAGAGTAACCGGAGACACAAAGCCTGGCAGTCCTGGCCTCACTGGTCAGACAGCAACCCTGTGTACCCCTCAAGGAGATAGTATCATGTGATATTGTTAGACCTGGTGTTCCAAAATTTCATGACAGTGTCTTTTTTTTTTTCATTCAGTGAGAGGAAAGGAGGAAGAGAGGCAGACTCCACATGTTCACCAATGAGAATCCATCCAGCAAGCCCACTAGGGGGCAATGCTCTGCCCATCTAGGGTGATGCTCTGTTGCTCAGCAACTGAGCTCTTCTTAGTGCCTTAGAAGTGAAGCCCATGGAGCCATCCTCAGTGCCTGGGGCCAACTCATTCTAATTGAGCCATGGTTACAGGAGGGGGAAGGGGAGAGAGAGAGAGAGAGAGAGAGAGAGAGAGAGAGAGAGAGATGAGAGGGGGAGGGGTAGAGAAGCAGATGGGCACTTCTCCTGTGTGCCCTGACCAGTATCGAACCAAGGACATCCACACACCAGGCTGACGCATTACCACTAAGCAAACCTGCCATAGTTTTTTAAATGTTTTTTTTTAATGCTGGGTTCTTGCTGAGTGTTTTCAGTTTAGAAGCTCATGACATTTAGTTCTGAGAAATTTCCCAGTAAAAATGTCTGTTCTCTCTTTTTAAAAAAAATTTAGACCTCCTATTATTCAGGTGGTAGGCCTTCTAGTTTGGTTTCTCCTATTTTGCCTTTGTTTTTTAATTTGACTTTCTATATTTATTTCCACCATCTTAAATTTAATTTTCAATAGCACTTTGCTTTCCTTGGAATGTTTTTGTTGTTATTGTGCCGTATTCTTGCTTCAAAGCTGTGTATCTTCCTGTTGCTCTGAGGAAATTACGATTTGTTGAAGTTTTCTTTCTACTTCCTGCCTCTTCTCAGGTGTCTCTGAGTTTCCTTCCTTGGAGTTGTCATGGTTTCAGTCTCACGATGGCAGCTTTCCTCAAATACCTGGTGATTATTGGCTGTCTGTTTGTATTTAAAAGAGAAATATTAAGGCCTGACCTGTGGTGGCGCAGTGCATAAAGAGTCGACCTGGAATGCTGAGGTCGCCGGTTCGAAATCCTGGGCTTGCCTGGTCAAGGCACATATGGGAGTTGATACTTCCAGCTCCTACCCCCTTCTCTCTCTCTGTCTCTCTCCTCTCTCTCCTTCTCTGTCTCTCTCTCCTCTCTAAAAATGAATAAATAAAATTAAAAAAAGATAAAAGTCTAAAAAAAAATAAAAGAGAAATATTAAAAAGCTTATTGGAAGTTCAGGGCTATACCCTGTACACAGTTTATTTTCATAATTGATATCTGAGTGTAGTTTTTGAAATGGTAATGATTCTGTTACCTGCCTTGTGACAGATATTCCCAGTTGGGTGACCAAACCAGGACTCCTTCCCAGCACTCAGACCTCTCTCTCTGGCCTGAAGCTCTCACTCTAACTTCCTTTGTGACTGAGGACACAGCTGTGGACATGGACCTCACTCAAGATCTCCTGGGGGATTCCAGGGAAAGCTTATATTTTCCTGAGAAAAGTGGCAGATATGGCTGAAATGATCATTTCTCCTCCTTCCTGCGAATGATAAAAATGCAAGGCCTTCAGTAGGGACAGCCGACTTGTGACCTTGGAGAGGTCAAGGGAAACAGCAGTGATGTGACACTGATTTTCCTTGAGATGGTGATCTAATCCCAACCATCTCTAGAGACTTCTTGATTCAGAGATAAACAAATTTCTACTGGTCTGATCCGCTCTACATCTTTAATTTCCTGTTTGTTTCCAGCCAAAACCATTCCAGATGATGCACCATCATAACTTTTTAATAGAGAGAAAAAAAATAGCTTAATAATTAAAAAATAGTTTAAGGCAATTTGCCATCATTTTCCTCTCCTGGAAAAATCTCCAGAGAGATTCTGAAAGTCTTTCATGATTGTCTTTGTTGCTGTTATTAGCACATATTTCCATGGGCAAGATGTGGACCCTGTCACAGGGATCTAAACTTTGGTCATCACACAAGGAGCCCCAGATGAGAAGGCCACCCGAGGGGGTTTACACGGTGTAGACTGGGAGTGGGCAAACTGAGACCCGCGGGGCAGATCTGCCTGTCTTTGTAAACAGAGCTTTATTGGAACGCGGCATACTGATTTATCGTCACACCGTCTGTGACTGGTTCCCCACTCACTGTCAGAATCAAGTAGTTGAGACAGGTACCATGTTGCCAGTGCCTACCTTATTCACTGCCTGTCTCTGCACAGAAAATGTGTGCTGACCCCAGGGTTAGACTGTAGGTGCTAGAGACTGAGGAAGGAGCATAGTGGCTAACTGGCCAGCAGCGGTTTTGCCCACATCAAGAAGCTGCAAATGGGGGTCATCCCTCGTGGCCATAGGGAAGGGGGAGACAGTGGCTCTCCTCTTCCCCTACACCCACTGCATACCTCACAAAGGGAAGGTTAAACATATAGACATCCGCCACACCCAGAATATACCACCGTGAAGTTCATTAAGAATGCCCTTCCTGCCTGACCAGGTGGTGGCGCAGTGGATAGAGCGTTGGACTGGGATGCGGAAATACCCAGGTTCAAGACCCCGAGGTCGCCAGTTTGAGCGCAGGCTCATCTGGTTTCAGCAAAAGCTCACCAGCTTGGACCCAAGGTCACTGGCTCAAGCAAGGGGTTACTCGGTCTGCTGAAGGCCCACAGTCAAGGCACATATGAAAATGCAATCAATGAACAACTAAGGTGTCACAACGAAAAACTAATGATTGATGCTTCTCATCTCTCTCTGTTCCTGTCTGTCCGTTTCTATCTATCCCTCTCTCTGACTCTTTCTGTCTCTGAAAAATAAATAAAATAAAATAAAATAAAATAAAAGAATGCCCCTTCCTCTACTTCTTCTCCATCCTGGAGAAATCAGAGACATCATCATGAGCAAGGTGGAGACACAGAGGTGCATTCCACCTTGCCTCCCCTCCCCTTTAATACGTCTCTGAATTTAAGACAAACCCATGATATCGGATATAGCAATGTTGGTGTTAGATAGGACTGGACTTATAATACCTAAAAATAAATGTATTGCAACAAAGCTATTGGAAAAATATAAGCTTTGCCTAAGATTTCATTCAAGGATGGAGAAGAACATTTTACAGAGATTGTTTGAAGGCCATTGTATGACCAAGGAAAGTTCTATTAAAATGGCATTTCATCATGCAGACCCTGCAGAAGAAAGTTAGGAAATGTCTAGCCAATTACCATATGCATTTGTCCTTTGAGAAATCCAGTTCTGGGAGTTTGCACACAAAAAAATATGAAAAGCAATTCACACATCTCTTCATTGTGATGTTACTTGTACTATAATAGCAAATGATTGTAACAATCCAATTGTTCATCAAAAAGGGACTGACTGGTGGAGTGAAGGAATCACACCATGGGACACATGCAGCTGGAATGAACGACTGTCTTAGAATCTTAGAAACCATTAAGTGGTGAAAACTCAGTGGAAAAGAGTGGATTCATGTGCGCCTATTCATCTAAGAAACCAGACATGCTCATGTAAATGCCTTGCTCCAGGGACTGTCCCGGACAAAGGTCTCCAAAGTTGGGCTGATTCTGCAACTCAGTGAGCTCGACCTCTGTTCCCTCCCATGTCCCTTTGCCTCCAGCCTGTTGATCAGTTTGCAGACTTCAGCACTTTTCTGGTCTGGTTTTCTTTAAACAGAAAGACCTCTAAAGATGAGTGGCATGCTTTTATTGCCCAGAGAGCTGCAGTCCCAGAGGGGCTGACTTTTATGGTGATCACAGTTGGCTGGCAGAGGTATGCTACTTTGCAGGCATTGAAAAAAACAATAAACACAATTAAGATGTGTCCCTTTGAGGTGATATTTTAACACCAATTTAGAAACTGCTTTTCAAAGGAAAGTTCAGCAATAGAGAGAGTCTTTTGAAGATCAGTTTAAATGTCTCCAACATTATTTGATTTTCTACTACCAAAAATGGTAGAAGTTTGCTGCCTACCAAAGTACTTTGAACCTTTAACATGAAACAGAATTTATGACCTGTGTAAAAATCTTACAAAAAATTTCAGTTCTTTAAGGACATGCCCCCCCTCCTCCAAGAACTGGAGATAAGAAGTATCTTCTGGTTAGTTTGCTTAAGTTAATGATGGACATTAGGGAAAATAAGGGTTTACCATTCGCTATCCCCATTTTAGAGATGAGGAAACTGAGGCACAGCCAGTTACATTGCTAAGGCAGCACAACTCATGAGGGGCAGAGCCAGGATTTGAAAACGGGTGAGCTGGTTCCTGACTGTCTGCTCTGAACTACTGCAGTAAGCTGCCTACTAGTACATAGGTTATCTGCAGCATATAGTTATAGATGTACACACATGTAGGTCTGAATACTGAGGAATATTTTTCTTGACTGTAGTTTATCCAAAAATCTTCCAAGTCACTAGCCTGTGAGAATTTGGGGGCCTTTGTAAGGGAGAGTGGGCCTGGTTTGGTTCCAAAGAAACTGCCTATTGCTGAACAGAGCCAACGTGTCTTGGTACTCAACAGTTCTTGGATAAGCACAGATGCTCAGCAAATATTCATTTGTTCATGCGCCGGTCTGTCCCTGACACTTGGCCTTCTGGAAAGGACTCTGGCTGCCTTCTTTAATACTCTCCTCTACCAGAGCAGTCCCAGAATGGAAGTGAACAATTGAAAGCTTGATCTAAGCCATGAACGTCAATTCCCAATAGTGATCGGCCTCTGCATGGCCTTTGTGTGGCCTATTTTACCCCTCTTCCAATTAGCAGGTATGAATTATACCCCTTGAGTCTCAGTACTGCCCACGTTTTTACTGGAACAATCTCAGGAATCTAGGTGCAGCTTGTTGCCTGCTTATCTTTCTCTATCTGTGTGCATGGAAGGCAGGTTGGCTGCCTGCCCCTGCTGAGCCCTTGCTAAGCCCCTTCCGCCTTCCTGATGCTGTTCCTGCCCTTTTCTCCGCCATTCCTTGGGAACCAGATGGGAGAGGAGGAGGAGTCAGCAACAAGCAGGCGCTAGGGATACCTCTGTGGGTGGCAGCAGGACCCTGCCCAGGGCCTAGCAGGAGGCACCAGATCTGGATGTCGGATAAAAATGGCACACACAGGGCCCAATGAATAGGGGCCCTTCTGTTCTGTGTCAGGGCGACCAACTTCCATGAACTGTACAGCTCAGTTCCCTTTCTCCCAGCTTTGGGTCAGGCCCATTAGGACAAGAGAGAAGCCTGTATACACAGTCCATACACCTTCCCTTCCTATTTCACACATTGCATTTCTCTTCGTAGCTGCAGCTTCTGATGGGTCCCTGCCCAGCTCTGGCTCCTGACTGGCCCCTTCAGGCCAGGATGGGAGAGTTCCGGTGGCTGGTGTGATTTCTACCCCTGCCCACAGCCCATGGTTGGTGCTTCATCAAACCTCCTCCCTTGAACCCTGGGGTAGAATTCCACTCCTACTGAGCTCTGCTTAATACAGCTGGTGATGACAATGAGAGCAAAGCTTTGTTTAGTTTATGGGTCTGTCAAAATCTTTAATCCAGGCCACAGTTTACCCTGGTTGGATTGTAGTGAATATTCTGAGCTGCAGGTTAGGGAAACGGAGAGGCCAAAGTCATTGTCGAATCTGCCTTCACCACCATCTTCTCCGTGTTCGAGGCTCATGGGGGTTGGGTTGAAACCGTGTGATCTGCAGGGTCTCAGGGTCTCATCCTTGTGTGTCTTGGCCCACCCCCTACTATGGGCTGAAATGTGCCCCCCCCCACATCACATGTTGAGCTCCTCACCCTCAGCACCGTAATGTGGCTGCATTTGGAAAGAGGGCCTTTACAGGGTAATTATGTTAAAAATGAGGCTACCAGGATGAGCCCTAATCCTATGACTGGTGACGTTATAAAAAGAGATGACAGAGAGAAAGAGAGAGAGAGAGACCAGGTATATGTGCGCACAGGAGGATGGCCACATGAAGAGGCAACAAGAGGGTTGATGTGTGTAAGCCAAGGAGAGAGGCTCTAGCAGAAAACCGTGCTGGTATGTTAGACTTCAGCCACCACAACTGCAGAAAGGAAATACTGGTGCTGAAGCCACCCAAGCCTGTGATATTTTGCGATGCCTGCCTCAGCAAACTAATGCACCCCATTGACATCCCAGCCCCCGACCAGATCCCAATACACATGACCCTTCCAGCTCTACCTCCTCCCCCCACTCAGATTCCAGGGCTCAGGTGGTCCTGGTCCCCCACCCCTCCGGTTCCACTGCCCCCCACCAGGCCCTTTTCTGTTGGCAGGAATGAGGGGCGGAGGGTGCTCTGGGATAGAATTGTCCCTATGCTATGATGTCCCTGCCTGGCTTATTTTCTGAATCACAAAAGCTATTTGTCTTATTAGTCTTTGTTCTTCAATCAGCGGATGTTAATAGAACAGAAACCAGCGGAGCACCCAATGTGCACCTGCTCTTATCACACTGATGGCAGACCGAAGAGAAGCACATTTAAGAGCATTGAGTTTGTTTTTCACAAATCAAGGCACATCCACTCGGGGCAAAATCCTGACATTCAGATGACCCAGGAAATGATGGCTTCTTTTATAGCCAGTTCTCCAGGGGCCAAGACCATCTAGCTGCCTGCCCTTTGGAGCTCTTGAAACAAAAAGGATTGAAATGTTTTGTACGAAACCTGGCACTTAAGAGCAGGAGGCATTCAGCAGTGACTCTCACAGTCTCCTCTCTGTCTCAGCACTTCACTGATCTTCGTCCCTGGGATCCCCTCTAGGGAGAGAACATTGTGGACTGAGTGGCCCTCACGTCTCCATTTTGTCCTGGAACTAAGAGGTGTCGCAGGTGTGGGGGACAGGGGACATAGTAACACCCTGTAGTAAGGCTGTGAGACCCTTTGTATAAATCAGAGTTCAGGAAATTGTGTACTGAATTTCCCTTTTTTCCCCAAAGTCTGCACTTAACACTCATTTGTGAGGGAAATTTATCTTGGCCATGAAGAACATCATTTTTATCAATTTAAACAGTTTCAAAGAATAATAAATATTTTCTAAACTAGCAAGCCCAGCATTTTTTTTAGGATCATTGTCAGTGATTAAAACTAAAACTTGATTGTTTCAAAACTTCAGTTGTATGCTACCGGTTAGAGGCTTGATTGAATGGGGCCCGTATATTGGAGAGCTAAAAAATCTTTATCAAGTGCAAGCCCCATCTTTGTCCCATGTTGGCTTTTCTGTTGTTTTTAATGTACCAAGGAATTGTGAAATCATGTAGTACAACTTTTACTAAGGTTATTTTCGCAGGTCTTTGTGCTGAATGGGCAGATGTGACTGCAACCCAGTATTTGTTGTACATGTCATAGCCTGGATAATGTTTAGTTGACATGTATGGATAATAAGTTGTTTGACCAATGGATTGTTGAAAGGTGATGAGGCTGGATAGTGGCGTTAAATGGACCCTGAAAAGCTACTGTTTGGGGGAGGACAGGAAGACTTTGCCAAGGTTAATATCTTGTGTTTATTTATTTATTATTTATTTATTTGGGCCTAATCTTAGTTTATCTCATCACTAGAATGTTTTGGAAGATTTCCATGTGACTGTTCTATACCCTAATTAGGAAAACATCTGTATTTTGCCAGCATAGAAGCAAAAAAGAGATGCATTTGTCATTTCTTCTCTGGGTTAGTATTCTTTCAAAGTACAGGGGGTCCTTGGGTTACGATAGTCTCAACATACAACATTTCGAGTTTGTGACACTCATTTTATAAAAACTTAAAAAAACTGAGATGTGGGTGTTTTGGCTTATGCCATTAGCGTAGTACTTACAGACCACATGGGTGGACTAGTTTGGTTGCGTGCAATGGAAGAATATGCAGTAGAGTGTACAGCACAGTATATTTATGTCCTTTACCTTTTTCTGTGGCTTAGTTGTGTTTTTTATGTTCTAGATTATGATTTTACAACTGTGTTAGGTTAGGTAAGTGACTTAGGCTAGGATGTGTTTCGACTTACATGAAAATTCAGGTTATGTCACTGTCATAGGAATGGAACTATATCGTAATCCAAGGACTCCCTATATCTGGGCACTATGAAAATGTGGCGATCAATGGAAATTTAAGGTGTTTCCTGAAAGGAGTTTTCTTGGAAGGGCTTTTTAACAAACCTTGTTAGCAGAGAATGATACTTTTGATCACTATGTGCCTAAACCACATAGAAATAGTCTGTTTCTTAAGTGGCTGGCCTGAAATTAGCACAGGGTGGCAAACCAGAAAACAAGGGCCTTTCTGGGTTATAAATCCAAGTGTAGACTGACCATATCAGCAGGCACAGAGAGTAGATATAATGATCTAGCTGTTTAGATTTTAAGGTGTCAGTGGAAAGGCGAGGTCACAGTGTTTCACACTGAGCTGAATATGAGGAATCGTGGATTATTGGTCACTGCCTCTCACATACTCATGTGCAGCCATCAATGTGGCTAGAAGGTGTTTGTACCTATGTGACACTTGGGACTTAGCTAACATTTTCTGCTTTCAAAGCACTTAATGATAGTATTATATGTGCATTTTCATAGAATGAACTCTGAGAGGCTAACCTAGCAAGGCCCTTGGTGGGTGAGGTTTTTTTTTGTTAGTTTGTTTTTTGTTTTGTTTTGTTTTTTTTACAGAGGCAGAGATAGACAGGGACAGACAGACAGGAACGGAGAGAGGTGAGAAGCATCAGTCATCAGTTTCTCGTTGCGCGTTGCGATTTCTTAGTTGTTCATTGATTGCTTTCTCACACGTGCCTTGACTGTGGGCCTTCAGCAGACCGAGTAACCTCCTGCTGGAGCCAGCAACCTTGGGTCCAAGCTGGTGAGCTCTTTGCTCAAGCCAGATGAGTCCGCGCTCAAGCTGGCGACCTTGGGGTCTCAAACCTGGGTCCTTCCGCATCCCAGTCCGACGCTCCATCCACTGCGCCACCACCTGGTCAGGCTCTTGGTGGGTGAGTTTTAAACAGCACATTTTTTAGTCATCTGTATGCACAACTCAAAATGTGATTGGCAGTCCATCCCCCTATCAGGAAACTTACTTTCCTAAGTCCTGTTTTACATAGTATTAACTTTAGTGATAGTATTAATGTAATAAACACAGGGAGTTATTTTTTTTAATGTGTTGAATGGCAGGATAAAGGGCTGAGAAATTAAACCTTTAATTCAGTGGATAAACTTCACATCAGTCATCTCTAATTACCTGTGCTTTATTCCTCATCAATCCTTTATACCAGTAGTTTTCAACTGTAGGTCCATGGATATAGACTCTGTAATCTTCATACAACATCAGAGTAGTTAACTCTTTTGTGGACCAGCACAAACTTTCTGGTGGTTCGCAGGCTCATGGTTGAAAAATACTGCTTTAGTCAATTCAACAATCTGAAAACCTTATGGAGAAGAAGGCTGGTCTTTTGTTTGAATGTTAGGTGGTGAATTCTTTAAAGGGCACCTTATCTTTGTCTCCATGCCCCAAGCACATAATAGCTGCTCACTAAATAGTTACCAAAGAAAAAAAGAAACCCTTCCAGAATACTTGAAATAGGACTTCAAAGAAATATTTGTACACCTGTCTTCAAGCAACATTATTCCCAATAGCCAAAAAGTGGAAACATCTAAGGTGTTCACTGATGGAGGAATGGATTATAAAAATGTGGTCTATGCATACAATGGATTATTATTTAGCCTTAAAAAGGGAGGACATTCTGACATAGAGCATAGATGACCCTTGAGGACAGTGTGCCAGTCACAAAAGACAAACACTGTGTGATTCCACTCGTTAGGTACATGGACTAGTCAAATTTGTAGAGTCAGAAAGTAGGGCTGGTGGGTGCCAGGTACTGGGGGGGAGGGGCAGGAGTGGGGACTTGTGTAATGGAGACAGTTTCAGTTTTACAAGATGGAAACAGTTCTGGAGATGGATAGGGGTGGTTGCACAACAGTGTGAATGTACTTAACACTATTGAACTGTATACTTAGACATGGTTCAAATGGTAAATTTTATGATATATATATTTTACCACAACTTTCTTTTTAAAAATAAATCTTAATACCTATAATAATAGTGAGGAGTAATCATTTTATAATAATGGTAACTTTAAAATCTTGCCTGTTGCTGCAGTGAGTGTGTATATTTTATCTTATTTTTTTTACATTTATAAAAGAACTGAAAATATTTGAATGTCAGGAACTAAAGTGAAGTTAATCCTATATCTTTTTAATGCAAGTTCAGATCTGAAATGGCTTTTCAGTTGCCATTACCAGCTCTTAGGCAGAAGGGAACTTTTCGTGAAACTCTTGGTGTATCTTGAGAGTTAAGACATTTGCACCTATGATAACACTGTTTAAACGCCTTTGGAAAATGTGCAGGAAGAGCCAAGGGTTAGATAAAATGACATCCTTCTGAAGTCCTTGGAAAGGCATGAAAAGGTTTATGGGGTGACTTTCGTTGTCTGTTTGGGGTAACCAAGACTAGCTTGCCCTCTGTTAATAGTGGTTTTCCTACTTGCCCCCCGTAATCACCAAAATATGGGGATGAACCTGCCTTTTTTTTAGTGCTGTCTGAGAAGCAGTTTAGTGTGAACATGGGAAAAGGGATCATTATTTTTACTAGCGTCAGTGAATGAAGTCCAGCCTCGTGACTCTCACTCATGACTGTTTAAATATTTGCCTTCATTCCACAGCCAATGGGCGGCATCCTGCCAGCAGGTACATTGTGTAACCTCAGAGGCTGAGGGAAACGCCCGTAGCCCAGGGGTGTCTGAGCCATGTGACAGTGCCATAGACACTTGTGTTCCTTTCTGCCTCGCCAGACCTCTACCCAGTCCGCCTACAGAGAGGGGGACTCTGGTTAAGCCGATGGAAGCAGACAGCCCCCGTCACAGAATATCTCTTGCAAACAAACGAGACCTTTCTGGCTTCCTGCTCTAACTTCCAGAAACTTGGCTGACCAGCCCCCCACTTAGTCCCTGCTTGGCTTCTCCATTCAAGGGGCAGAAAACCAGGTCCTGGATGTTGTGATCCCTGAAGATAAAGCTTCCATGTGCAGCCACCGTGGCAAACCAGGCACCTCCTTCAGGTGTGACACTGGCTGCTGCGTGAACTGTGAGCCCAGTGGAAAGTTGGCACTCGGCTCTGACCCCAGATCTGCCGGTCCTTGGCTCAGCGGCAGCCCTGGATGCAGGATCACACTTCTGAAATTTGCACACTTCTGAGACTCTTCTCCGAGTCTCAGCAGCCAAAGTGGATCCTGGAGCCTTAGAATATTAAGTGAAACAAGCCAAGAGTTAGCTCTCATATGTCAGAATGAGACCAAGAGCTGGAAATCCATGGACAGCTTCATGAGGATGTCGGTGTAGGGTGGTTTCCTCTTCTTTCTCAAGAATGCTTAATGCAGTGTTTCCCAACCTTTTTTGTGCCATGCCCCACCTTAACCTTTCTAAAATTTTTATGTCCCCCCCTATGTAACATGCATAATTTTTAACATTAAAAAATTGATTTGTTCACTTAATAAACATAAATGATAGGTTCTAGGAAGAAATCACTATGAAATTGTTAACAAAACACAGTAAGTAAAATTTCAAAACATATAATGAAAAACAGAAATTTAAATTCCAAATAATTTTAATACAGATTTTCTATATTAATTTATTATTTTCATTTAGTGTGATCCTTGCGCTTGATGCTTGCTGCACAGAGATTTTATATTAGGTTCCAATTTGGTTAGCTTTAGTTTCAAGTCTCCACATTGTGTTATATCCAGCCGATTTTTTTTTTTTACCCGTAAATCATTTACAGCACTAAATCCACATTCAGCTAAAAATGAAGATGGAAACGGTAGCAATAGTTTTCTTGCACATTTGGTTGAATTTGGGTATTTGATTTCTGTTTCCTCACAAAGCCATGCCATCGCTCCTTTGATATTAAATAAAGCTTTAACTGACTCATCATTTGCAATTCTGTGAGTTCTTCTTGATACTGCATAGTTGATATATCAGACAAATCCACTAACATTGGCTGCATCATCCATGTTGGGAAATCAATTTGTTTTAAATCAGAAAGTCTTTCTGTTAAATCAGCCGATAGAATATTCAAATGATTGACAATAACAAGTAAAGCAGTATCAGCTACTTCACATTTTTGGAGCCAATGAAACTGTTTAAAGTTTTTGTTGTTAATATGTTTCTGACATAACTCAATATTGGTAATGAAACCAAATATCTTTGCTTTTGCATTGACAAGGGTTTTATTTGTTCCTTGAAGTTGCTTATTTAATATATTTAGTTTTTCAAAGATATCGGCTAAATAACTCACAAATGCTTTACCATCTATTGTTAACAGATACTTTATTTCAGGTTTGTTGCTTAAAAAATCACTAAGAGTATCAAACAGTTCCATAAGCCTTTTCAAACAGTTTCCCTTAGATAACCATCTTACTTCAGTATGAAGTAAAAGTCTCACATGGTCTTCATTTTGTTCTTCGCAAAATAGCTTGAAAAGACGCTCACATTTGCCACTAGCTTTAATAGCATTAACACACTTTATTACTGTATGTAATACTTCATTCAGAACAGGCAAGATGTTTTTAGCTACCAAGTTTTCCCTATGAATAACACAATGCACAAGAATCGTTTCTGGATTTGCATCTTTCATCAATTTTAAGCAGCCATTTTTCTTGCCCATCATATTGGAAGCACCATCTGCAGCACAAGATGTTCTATTTTTCATTGGTATATCATTGACATCTAAGTAGTTTTGTTAGCTTATTATATATATCTTTGGAGGTAGTGGTGCTTTCTAATCTTTTACAGAACAACATTTCTTCAGCAAAATGTCCTTTATCAATATATCTTACGTAAGTTATCAATACTGCCTCACTGTCTCTCAAAGTTGATTCATCCATTTGCAAGGAGAATTTTCTTGTTTTCAGCTTTTCAATAAGTTGTTTTTCAATATCCTCACTCATTTCGTCTATTCTTCTGCTAACAGTATTGTCACTGAGTGGTACAGCTTTTACATCTTTGTCATCTTTTTCAAGAACCGTTTTAAGAAATGCTGATATTGACGGTTTTATTAAATTCTCTCCTATACTGTGATTTTCTCCAGCTTTAGCAGTGAATAAAGAAATTCGATAACTAGCCTCAAGAACACGATTATTAGTTGAAGTATGAGCAGTAAATAGAGACTTTAATGTTGTTCTTTTTTCAAATTTTTTCTTTAAAGTTTTAAAGTAACTCAAATCTGAATTAATATGAGCACTATGTTTCGCCTTCAAATGCGCCTCAAGACGACCTTGTTTCATTGATTTGTTGGTCAAGCATTGCTGGCATAAAAGACAAAAAGGAATCCACTCATCGTGAACAGCGGGTATGAACCCAAATTTTAAATATTCCTCCGAATATTGACAAGTTTTTTTCTTGCTTGCACCACTCATTTTACTATGGGCTATAAGAAATAAAAATAAGATCAATTAAAAACTAATATTAAAATATGTGTTAAAATATATTCAATGTGACATAGAGTAAACGTATACAAAAAATTTATATTTATTTAAATGTATATAACACATTTACTACACTACCACCGCAAATCAAAAGGTGTCTATATTTTTTCCACTTAACGAAATTTTCTGGAAAGTTATGCTTCTAAAATTAAAATTGTCGTGCATGCACTATTTATAAAATATTATTGCTTTCTAGCCCCGATGCAGGAAGTACTTAATAAAGAGTTTAATATTGATAAAAATAAAATCAAATACTTACCAATTATATCTATACAATGTATATATGTATATTTATTAAATCAACGAGCTTTAACAGTTTTGACTGACACTTATTTCAAATTAACACCAACTGAATGATGTGAAACACTACAGAAGTTGCAATGGGCCAATTAAGTGAGAATAACTGCGTTGTTTAGCGAGTTTTTAAAACGTCCGGGGTTCCCCGCGGCAGACTGCACGCTCCGTGGTGAACCCAGGACGAAGTTCACTTGATGACGCCAATCACCCGGTTGATATTTTGGTCTCGTCAAACGAAATTATACTTAATAATTATTTACCGCAATTATTTAAGAATTGCATTTTTTGTTAAATTTGGCACTGATATCTAGCATTGCATTTAAATGGCCCGAGGCGAAAGAGTTAAAGTCGTGTGGAGTCCATTTTCAAATTGCCCCCCTTAACTATCGAATTGCCCCCCTGTGGGGTGTGGGCCCCACGTTGGGAAACACCGGCTTAATGCTATTGCTAAACTACTGTTAAAAAATGTTTTCAGAGTCCAGGAGGCTCTGGGATTGGAAGACCCTGGACTCACCAGAACTCCAGGGAGGGCAGTGGACCCTGAGAAACCCAGGCTTAAGAGCTCAAACTAACTGGCCTTAAGTCTCTTAGGATAGGTGGCCTCAGTGACATCTGGGTGCCATTCATTCCTTTAACAACCTTTACTGAACACTTCCTGTGTGCCCACACTGTGCTTAGAGTTCACAACACGAAGCCACTGGGGTCATCCATGGAGTTGCAAGGGAGAGAGAGGGACATGAGTGGCTTCAGGAAAATTATAGAAATAGAAGGGACAGGACTCACAGATTTGTGGTGTTGGAGGCAGAGGAAAATGAAATAGAAGAGCTTGGGCACCCAGGGGACGAAATGGCCGCTGACCAGCTAGGAGAGCAAAGGCAGGCAGGGTGAAAACAGGATGGGTAACTCTGGGATTTGAGCTGTCCTGAATGAACTCTGCGTTGTTTCAGCCAAGTGCCGGCACTGCCCATCCACGGGTCATTCACAGTGTTTCAGCTCATGGTCACATCCATCTCAGTGTCCCCTGCTGCAGGACCAGCCTGTGCACCAGGAAAGGTCTGCAGCTTGTGCACGCCACTCCTGATCTGCATCTAGACCAGCTGTGATGCAGAGGCTCCAGTGAGGTCTGGGGTCGAATGTGATGCAAGTTGTGTTGACATTGTGATAGAAGTCAGCCCCACCACACCTCTTTGAGAAATCAAAACACCCAAGTGTGCCAGACACCATTCTGGCTGCCTCACATTTATCCCATGGGCTCCTCAGAGCTACTCTTCATGATCCCACTTTACAGATGAGGGCACTGAGGCTCAGAGAGGGTGGCAAATTCTATGAGTTTCCAAAGCCAACAGGAGACTAAGGCAGGGCTCAGATCCAGGTGTAACAAGCCTGAGGCTGCTGTTTTGCATGCTCTCTGCTTTAGAGACAGCGCAGGGTGCATCCTGGGACCACAGGTAGAAAATGAACTTACAACCAGCATCCTTGGAATGGACAGTCCTTGCTGGCACATTCAAAGCTATGGGTGGGTAATAAATTTTACCAGCTTCCTTTTCTGCTCTTCCTGACAGGGATGGGTGACTTGAAAAGTTTCAAAACTCTGGGAGCCCCCTCCCTCCAGCAGCTGTCCCACTGCTCCAGGGACAGGTTTCAGCTGCAGAGAGTCCACATGGCTTTTGAAGTGTGTTGTCCTAGTAGGGCCTGTGGTGCAGGCACCGAGGCAGTCGTGAAGGCACAGGCATGTATGTGCATGTGTGTGTACATGCATACACACACATACGCAGAGTTTATATAAATTGTACGATCAAGCTTCTCTTCACAAAGTCCTTCAACATCTGGTTGTGTTAAGTGGAGCCCTTTGGAAACAATTTCCCCCTTCTTTATTTAGAAAAACAGCCTTAATTTGAGATTGTGGAGAAATGGCGCGTGGCAATTATTTTTGCTTTCTTCATCAAGATGTGTTTAAGTAAATGAGATTCATCTCTAGAATGGAAGCACTGAAAGGACCTGATTAACAAGATTGGCGGCGACAATCATGTGTGATAACTGTGGGCAAACAGCCCGCATGGCTGGGCCGGGAAGGCCACCGTTGTGGGTGCTCTTGCTGGCAGACTCTGGCAGATGGGCTGCTAATGTAATTAGGAATCATTGTGTTAAATGAGCCATTATCTAACTGATCTGCTAATTTTTCTATTAACCTGCTGAAAAGGAGACAGTGATATCTGAGAAATCTCTGGCAGCTGATTGCTAACTGGATGCATAACCTAGTTCTTTCCTTCAATGCAGATGCTTTTACCTTTATTGCAGCAATTAGCAAATGGCTTTCTGTCTGGTTCTCACCCCATGCATGGACAGGTTAAGAAGGGGCTGGGGGAGGCACTGCTCAGTCTGTGTGTAGGTTTCAGCCAGTGGTAGAGGTGCAGCGGGAGAAGGTTTTAGCTTTTCTGACCACTCTGATTTTGTTTTGTTTAGGGTCTAACTTAAAGTATATTTGGTCTTTGGGGCACATAAGGCAAGGTCTGCATGACTCATGGAGGAAGGAGAAGTGAGGCAGAAAGGATCACTGAGGTGCAATGGGCACATGCACTCAGTCCTGCTACAGGTACTCCTGGGAGGCAGCCCAGGCACCCTCAAAGCTCTCCCCCATTGGGGCGAGGGAAGGGAGGTCTCATTCCACCAGCTGTCTGTATTTGCAGTTGAGGGCTGCTCCCAGGCACACTCCCTCCATGCCCTTCATTTCGGGTGGGTCCTGGATGCTGGCGGGGCCGTTCCTGCAGCTGCAGGACCTGCTGCAGGCACATGGTGGGTGCCTTCATTGTTTGCTGCCATCTCACTTCTAATTTTGCTTATCCTTGGGTAGTTAAGAGGTAGTGTGTGTTTATTTCATAGAGCAGCTAGGACATGGATTAAGGGAGTCCATCCTAGCCAATTCTAGAGAAGCTACATAAATGTTTTTGCACAAGTGTATCAAGAATTTGGCCTGGGGAATTCTCTCTGGCTTCTCTCACTTTTATTGCAGGTTTGGCTTCCTCATCTGCTTTCCCTTTCCTCCTCCCCATCTCAGTATCAGAGGTTAGTGAGTTCCTATAGTCCTCATCTGAGGGCCATCAGAAAAAGACAAAAAGGACACTGACCTCAAGCAATTCAGGGGCTCATGGAACAGGGGTAACAAAGAACATCAAAACGAAGTGAGGAATACAAAACTCCACAAAATATTTTATTTTAAAAATGAGTGAGCTTTGTCTAGGCAGAGCAAGGCATGGAGATAAAGTCCTGACTGTCCCCAAGAACATTCCAGAAGGAATCTTCCTTTAGAATCTGTTGGATTCAGATCACTCTGGAACCAGCCTTTGGCCAGAGGTTCCTCTGGTTGTCACAGAGTTTGTCTCGATGGCTGCCAATGACTGACCTGTCTTCCCACCTTCTGCTGAAAATTGGGTGTATAAGCCCACACTAGCACTTATCACTAATTGGCTGAGAACCTGCAGTGAGCTCACATGGCTGTATTTCTTCCTTGCAAGCACTTTGGTAGAGTGGTCAATCACCCTCTTCCTGGATAAAGGAGCAGAGACACAGGCAGGAGAAGGAATCTGCCCAGACACGTGCTCTGAGTGGTAGAGTGGCACTTGATCCAGGCCTGTGTGACTGTCACTGCTCAGCACAATGAGGAGCCATGTTGATGTGAAGACAGCACTCCTGACAGGGGAGGGAGAATAAAACCAACCGCATGTATCCAAATCCTACCCACTTGTAATGTGTGCATAATGGTCATTCTTGTTTCATGATTATTGAGTAAAATCTTGTTATACGAGTTTCGGTAGGACTGCAGGGATTAGAGAATGCTATCCAAGAAGGAAGTTTTTGTTTTGAGGGGATCATAGAATATTCATACATCTTCTTTCTTATTTTCTAGAATAGGTTCTTTAAGATCTTTTGCCCTCTCAACTATTTTGTGTATAATTGGTAGGTAAGCAACACAGACTTGTTTCAGAAATATACAAACACATTTCCTTTCCCCAGAATATGCATTTCTGCTACTTAGTTTCCACTCAGTGAAAGTCTCCTTTATTTAGTTATTCATAAGGGTTCATTGAGCCCCTACTAAGCCCTGGACACTGTCCAAGGTACTGGAGAGGAAATGATGACACACACAGGTTCTGCTCTCATGGAAGGTGCCCTGTGCTGGGGACAGAGACCTCTCAGGAACGACATGCAAGGTGTGTCTAAGAGCAGAGCTGGAGGAGGGATCATCTGCCACAGAGACTGAGACAGAAAAGCCATGGGGGGAAACCAGGAAGGTGGTGTTTTTGAAGCTTCAAGAAGGGACTGGCGGGTAGTGGTAGTGGTGTTTGAAGGCTGGAGGAGGTGATGATGGGGTTAGTGTGCAGAGGTCACTGTGTGACCTTGGCTGGCACTGGACTGTGAGGCTGAAGCCCCATCTCAGCAGGTTGTGGAGAGAAAGAGAATGGAGACAGGAGAGACCCCACTGGTGCTCGGCTGAGACAGGGAGGAAAGGCAGGAGTGGGAGGTAGTGTGTTTGGGGCTTTGCTGTTTTTGAATAAATGGACCAAAAATTTGCCCTGTCAACTCCTGCAATTAGCTGTGAACCTTCCTGGGTCTAGCCACTTGTATCACAGGCAGTTTTTAGGGAAAGGTCCGGGGACCCTTTATTCTTCCCTGCTGGGTTCTTAACTCTGCTGAGGTCAGGACCACATCTCCCCCATCACTACTGCTTTCCCTTTTAAAAGTTTAATTTCTAGCCTGACTGTTGGTGGCACAATGGCTAGAGCATTGACCTGGGATGCTGAAGTCCCAGATTTGAAACCCCAAGGTCACAGGCATGGAATCTTCAGCTTGAGTGTGGATCATCGACATGATCCCCTGGTGGCTGGTTTGAGCCCCAAAGTTGTTGGCTTGAAGCTCAAAGTCACTGGCTTGAGCAAGGGGTCATTGATTCAGCTGGAGTACTCTGGTCAAGGCATGTATGAGAAGCAATCAATCACCAACTAAAGTGACTTAACTATGAGTTGATGCTTCTCATCTCTGGCCGTTCTTGTCTGTCTGTCCGTCTGTTTCTCACAAAAATAAAGAAAATTTAATTTCTAAGGCCTTTTTCTAGTCACTCAACACACTTAAAAAATTTAATGCATTTCTGCATTCCTCCTTGTGGAGTATAGATAATATCTTTCTTAGGCACTTCTCAGTCATTTTGAGTTGTGCGTCAAAAGAACAAAACATTCCACGAATTTGAAACCGTGTGTGTATTTTCAGTGTCCGTTGTGGGGCCTAATGATGTGTCCTGGGGCTAGATTATAGTGTGTGTGGCACTGAACCCAGGGAGGCAGGAAATGATTTTGGAAATTCTTGGGATAAAGGAAGCAGCAGATGACGTTGGTGGCCTCTGGAGTGGGGTGAGGTATCCAGAAAAAACCTGCACAGCGAGCCTTTGCATTTTGGTCTTCATAACGTGGATCGCATAAAATTATAGGGCAAGTAGCATTATTTTTTTCTCTTTTTCTGTTGAGACTACTTGCAGAGAGGGAGTCACAGCCCTGGGGAGAAATCAACCTGAGAAATGCTCACTTGGGATGTCATCAAGCAGAAAAAGGTGTTGCCTTGTTTGCTGCTCAAAAACATTTCTTGAAGCACAAGCCAGAGTGTTTACTGCTCCCTGGGTATCCATCCCTTGCCTGACTCTGTAGCTGCCTAGTTATTGGGGTGATTTGCCTCTTCAAACCATATGCTCTGGGACCGACCACAGTGGTGACCAGCTTTGCTGAGCTGTGACTCTGAATTGAATTTTCTTGAATGCTGGCTTCTGCTGAGCTAGCCGAGAAGACTGTACAGAATGCCTGGGTGATTATTAGAAGCCACCCCTGTAAAATAAAACAGTCTGTTTTGGGTAGCTTTCTTTGCTCTTGTGTCCCCTGCCTCTGTCATATGGGGACAGTGCAGCATGGCAGAATCATGAGGTTGGGGGTGTGTACAGGGTCTCATTTCTGATGTGATGCAAATGGCCGTGGGTGGAATTCCATACCCAGGAAAGAAGACTGACTTGTTTGCCAAGAGAGTCCCCTGACACTGGGGCTATTGTGCTGAGGACAATGGTCTTGTGTCCACTTTGACTACGCCCAGTTGTGCAAGAGCTCGAGGCGGGGATGTGGAATGCCAGCCTGGGAACCCAGGCTGCCAGGTGACTTAGTCTTTCCACATGCATCCTGCTGGGCTGTGGGCTGTGTGGTTGCCCGTGGGTCCCAGGGAATACTTGTGAAAACAACACGCTTCCCTCACTGACCCTGAACGTGGAGAGGAGGAGGGATGTTGGTTCGGGAACCTGTGTTTTATTAACTGTGACTTTTAGTAACTGAGAAAGAGTAGTTCTCACTGCAGGTTTTTTAAGGGTGCTCTATTGTCTTGACTAACAGAAGCACTCTTCTCTGGCAGGCCTGAACTTCCCTAATTTGCCTCATGATGAATTTTGTTGTTTTATTCCCCCGTTCTACCTTCCTCCCCTCTCTACTAAGCAACTTGAAAAGCTCGTCTTGTCTCCAGGAAACTTTTAAATCTAGGACACAGAGAGAGTGATGAGGACTCAGGGCCCTCTGAGTTACATATATTAGTTACGTCTGCTTGGACTGAATGACCGCTATTAGGCCTTGGTGCTTGCCAAGGTGCTTGCATTTGGAACTTCATTCTAATGATGAATAAGGTCTGGTTGCTGTTTTCTCACGGACCATGTCTGATTTTGTGATGTGTAAGAAGAAATAAATATTTGAAATTTGTCCCAGTTCCTGGCAGAGCTCTTGAAACCCTTGGAAGTTCCTAAGCCAATTAGAGTGACAAAGGTATCTTTTGTTATTCATAACAAACTCCTTTGGCCACACCCAAAGTACATTAATGAGCTGGCTTTTGGAAAGGAGGGGGACTAACCTGGAATTAGAGGGTTGTAACTTTCAGCCTTACCTCCCTGAAGGAGAGAGGGGTTGGAGGTGGAATCAATCACCAATGGCCAAAGATTTAATCAATTTCACCCAGTGATGAGGCCTCCATAAAAGTCCTCAATGACAAGATTAAAACTTAATGTGACATGGGAAGTGACCAGAACTGCAGAACAGGAAGGACTGATAGAGAAGGGGCACAAAGCAACCCTTTGGAAAGAACAGAAATTTCTGTATCTTGGTTTGGGTGGACACCATGTCTAAACTCATCAGTGGGAAAATCTAAGGTCTTGTGATTTATTATATCTAAATTGTACCTCATTCAAACTGAAAAATGAAACCTGGACAGGTGTTCCCAGGTGCTATGCAGTGGAAATGAGGGGAGGCCCCAGTGGCTCAGGCTTTCCAAGTGAGATTGGAAGGCAGGAATTGCTGATCTCAGCCAGGTGACAGACCTGGACGACAGAGGAAGGGCTCTGCCTGTTAGCACCAATGGCTTGAAAAGAAAATCCCGGGTATTCCACTGAGTTTGTGTGCTTTAAGGCTTGCTGTGCATCGAAGGCAAACTGTTTCCCCACCCTGCCACAGCTTCTTAATGGACTGTGTTCACATGTCAATATTATAACAGCTTTTTTAAAAATCTTCTAATCAATCTAAGTTTTTCCAAGTAATAAATTATTAGTTCTTACTTTTTAAAAGAGTTATTCAAGAGTATGGCCTTATTCAAGTAACCTGATGGTTTCTATTTCTTTCCCCCTTAAAAATAAAAGCTGCAGATTCTCGTTGACACTGGAAGCAGCAACTTTGCCGTGGCTGGCGCCCCGCATTCATACATAGACTCGTATTTTGACACGAAGAGGTAAGTGATGGGCCCATGGCTGGGCCTGGCCAGGTTTGGGGGCACTGCACCAATACTTCAGAGTACCCTGAGGCAGGTCCTGGCTGGGTAGTTCAGTTGGTTAGAGCATCATCCCAACATGCCAAGATTGCAGGTTCAATCCTCGGTCAGGGCACATGTAAGAATCAACCAATGACGGCATGAATAAACGGACGAGTTGATGTTTCTCTCTGTCTCTGTTGCTCTCCCTCTCTCTCTAAAAAGAAAAAAAAATCAATCAACAAAGTACTCTGGAGCAAAACAGCTAACAGCCAAAACTCTGTTTTATTTTGAGGAAAATGTGTGTGTGTGTGTGTGTGTGTGTATCATTCTGTGTATGTATATACGTTTGTGAATATGTGTGTGTGTGTAGTGTTTGTATATGAGTGAGTGTGTGTGTGTGTGTGTGTTCATTCTGGGGAATATATAAGAAATTCTAATAGTCTCTGTACATTCTCATGAGACTGGCTTTGGAAAAATGCAAGTCAAACAGCAGTGTTGAAGGTGTATAACTTTGATGTTTATGGTGGCCTCCCTCATCCTGAAGTGGAGATGGGCTCGAGCAGGGAGAGGGGCACTGGAAATGAGGAGTATTGGGACTGTCTAGGCGGGGGTCTACATTGCTTGGAAAGTCACCTAAACGAATTTCTTTGTGATGCCTTGAAATAAAATGCAGAGGAAATGGGACTTACCTGTATATATAATTCTAATTTCCCTGATGTAATACAAGGGAGAATAAAAGCAGGTGATTTATCGAGGGTGACCAGTATCTCAATAGGTACACACTCTGGTTCGGCCACAGTAGGAGACCCGTGATGCAGGGAGAGCTGAAAGCTTGCTGTGGGCTCGCAGCGCCCTAGGCAGACCTGGTAAGAAGCAATGGAGGTAGACTCAGACACCCAGAGCAGCTTGGGTTGATTATGTGATTTTTCACATTGGGGAAGACTCTTGGTAAAAATCTCTCCCTGAAACTGCATTGTGAGTTTCATCCCATCAGCACTTCTGTCATTCAAACTTCATTGGCAAGTATTGCTGAGCTCTTCTTAGTACCTGTAACACATTACTCACATGTTGACCTCTGTTCCTGACGATGTCTTTCTTGTGAAGAGGGCTATTCTTCCACAGGGCTCCCAGGTTAGTTCCTAGCTGAACCAGATTGAAGCAGCACATCTCTGAATTGCAGGCAAGTTCTGGTCCGTCAGCTGCTACTGCGCTGAGATTCACCTTACCTTCTTTCTTCTGTGTTCCCATGCCTTTATACACTTCTGTTTACACAGATATATTCTTTTAAAGCCATGAACTGTGAAGATAATTTACTCTTTGTGTAAATTATGTATGATTCATTTGTCAGATGCTTTCAGGTAACTTTGGAGTTGGCAAAAGGCACATTTCCCACTGTTGCATCTGATGGAAGCCAAGAGAACGTTTTCACTGCCTTTCTCAAATTTTTCACAAAGGTTTCTGTTCTGAAAGGCAGCTCTTGCACTGTGGTGTCCCTGTGTTTGCTTGTCCCTCTGATCTCCCTGAGTTATAATAAGGAGTCTGGTTGGGTTTGTCAGCCTCTGATGCAAGTACCCCAGACTTTGGATATTCAGGTTTAATGCTTCCTGAAACATTGCCCAGTAATTGGAGATTTGGCTTGGGGTTCTTTGACAAGATCTCTTTGATTTATGGAAGGAGACATCAGGCTAGCATTAGTCATTCGTGTGGCTTGTTCCCATCAAGCCCACTCTTTGTGATCCTGAGTGTTCCAGTGAGTTACTATGTAGCCAAAAAAAAAAGATGGTGTATTTTTTAAGATGTGTTTCTTTTTTAGCCAATTAAACAACCTCCAGCCATTTGGCTTGATGAGAGATTCAATATATTCATCTCTCTGACCTACTAATCTATTCAGGAAATTAAGTCTATTTCTGTTAAAACCTCTCCTCCTCCTTCCTCTACTCCATCTGGGGTGAAGCCGCAGAGCAGGGTGACAAGGGGGAGCGGTTTCCTTTCCTCAGCAGGTGCTTGTAGATGGAATTCGGATATGAGAGAAGTACCCCGTGACCTCCTTAAAGAGGCAGACTGACCCCCTGAGATCACATGCCTCATCTGTCCATGTGACAATGACAGACATTCTTGCTTGATTCTTTTTTTTTCTTTTTTTACATTTATTTTTAATTTAGTGGGATGACATGGTTCACCAAAACGTGCAGGTTCCAAGTGTATAACTCACTATAACACCCTCTACATAATTTCTTGAGCCCACCCGTGCTTTGTGTGCCCCGGAGGGGACTTGCTCTGTTGGAGCCTGCTATTATTTGCCATTGTTGAGAACTCGGGTGGGGAGACTAACAGAGAGCCCCTAGGCCATCAGTGACTGGCTGTTCTGGTCATTTCCAAAACCACGGAAGAGCCAGAGGGGTATCTGGTTCCCCGGGTCAGACCAGCAACCCTGAATGTAACTCTAAAATGTGCAGAAGTGTCCCAGGAAAGTCTTGGCCAAGTCCTTTAGGACCTTCCCTGGGTGGGGTAACCTCGGAGAAGTAGAGCTGACCCGAGGGTTCATCTCTTGAGCTCTGCCCTTCCTCCTCCTTTATGTTCTCTGAAAACAGTCATGAGTTTTTTCACAATAATAAAATGTGTTAGGCTCTTTTCTTCTCCATTCAATTGATGTCACTTTTTAATCCCATGTCCCCTGAACATTCTTATCAGAGGGAGAATGTCTCCTGAATTTGGTTCAAAGTGATTTTATTGCTGTGAGTGAACTTTTCCCTGGCTCCCCACATCCATGACTGATTGCTGTTTCTGAACATGCAGAATGGATGGAACAAGGGAAAAGCCAATCTGGGCTCTCTCAGTTTGGTTAATTAATGTGCACAGCCACTGAGAGCTGAAGCCCTTCAACGCCAAGAATAGGATGTCAGAACGCGAGGATGGAGGAATGCATTGGGTTTTTAACTTAATGCTGGAAACTGTGCACTAGTCACACTCAGAGCTGCTTACAGATCATCGCTGGGGCTTTTGCTCATGGAGGTTTAGTTTGAGGATCCCTGGGAATATGAGTTTAGAACTACTTTTTCTCCATTATCTAGGACTGTGCTTTCTGCAAGGGTCAGCACTAGCCACATATGGCTATTTCATTGATGTTAAATAAATGGCTAGTGTTTTTAGTCATACTATAATCACATTTTAGGTGGTCAATAGCCACCTCATCATTAGAGACTATTTCTCACACCGAGGTCTCTTGGGCAGTGTGGGTCTGGAATACACAACAGCTCTGCCTTTTGGAAACCTGCCAGGTTCTGCCACCTCCCATACCGCCATAACCAAGTCTCCCTCACACCTTTTCCCCTTCTAGCCAGCCCGTGGGGTGGCTAGACTTCAGAATGAGACAGTTTGGGATAATCCGTAAGAGAAACTCTAGAGGAACATTTTCTAGGGGGGTTGGGAAATCTTACATTTTCTGATAGTTCAGACATTGAATAAAGGTGGCACATGATTAGGTAATTAATTATAATAACAGCAGCTATTTTTGTTGCATTCCTGCTGTGTTCCAGGGTTTTGTTCTAGATGCTTGATAGCATTCACTCTTTTAATCCTCCAAAGTAACCCAAGAGGTATGGTGCTATATTATCCACATTTTTTAGTTGAGGGAACTGAGGCACAGAGAGGTTAAATAACTTGGCTCACGATCACACAGCTAATAAGAGGGTAAACTAGTACTTGAACCCCAGCAGTGTAACTCCATCTGCTTCTTGTCTCTCTGCAAATGGCAACAAAATATCCAGAACGTTCACCCTGTACAGGGGAATAGTAACCTGGTCAAACACTGTAGAAGACGTACTCAGTAGATGTTCAGGCTCTTATGGTTTACATAAGATTCCAATGTTTTTGGTAGGCCAGACACAGTAAAAACAAAACAACTTCTCAAAAGAAAGTCATGGTACTTTCAACTGTTTTGAGGAGATAAATAATCTTCAAGATCAGGAGTTGGCAAAATAGGGTCCACAGGCTACATTGGACCTGCTGTCTATTTTATAAATGAAGGTTTTTTAAACTGAATTTATTGGAGTGACACTGGTTAACAAAATTATAGTTTCCAGCTGCCCAATTCTACAGCATATCTCTGTACACTGTATTGTGTATTCACACCCCCCAAATCAAGTTATAAATAAAGTTTTATTGGAACATAGGCAGGCACATTTGCTTATGTATTGTCAGGAGCTGCTTGCTCATTATCCTTGCAGAGCTGAGTATTTGTAATAGAGGTCATGTGACCCACAAAAGCCCAAACATTTATTTTCTGGCCCTTTACAGAAAAAGGGTACCAACCCTGTGCTAGATCACTTTCTCCAAGCATTTAAAAATAATTAGCTTCTTCTGTTAGCAGTAGCGTATATTTGAACATGAGGAATGACCCCTAATTGTCAAAAGGGATTGAATAACTTACTATTTTTATTAATAATCAGTGTACAGGAGTGCCACCCCAGCTGTCTGCCAAGCACACCTGAATGTCCACGGTCACTAAAGCTTGGCACTGATCCTCAGGTGCCCACCTCTCTATGACTGGACTCTGCACATTCCTTGTGTCATTGCTGGAGGGTGCCAGGGCCCACCACTCTCACATTGTCATCTGCACCTGCCCTTGTCAGGAGATATGCACACAAAGCTTTCACTTCATGCTGCTCTCACTTGAAGGCAAGTGAACCAGCATAGGAAGTAAATACTAAAGTTACACATTCTTCGTATTTTCTATTTTATTAGGAAGTTGGAACAAAGTAAATTTCTTCAAAATATGTCTACAAGGCATTTTTGAAATAACTTTTTTCCTCTAGTTTTTAAAGTTATAAATGCAAAAACTGTGGTGGGCCTAACCACAAGAGCAAGCATCCTCCCCTCACAAAACCCCACCCTGCAGAGGTAGCCACTGTTGATATGTTAGTGTAATTACTTGTCTTAAAAGATTCTGCCACAGCCTGACCTGTGGTGGCGCAGTGGATAAAGCGTCGACCTGGAAATGCTGAGGTCGCCAGTTCGAAACCCTGGGCTTGCCTGGTCAAGGCACATATGGGAGTTGATGCTTCTAGCTCCTCCCCGCTTCTCTCTCTCTGTCTCTCTCTCCTCTCCCTCTCTCTCCTTTCTATAAATGAATAAATAAAATAATAAAATAAGTTAAAAAATATTAGGACATTTAAAAAAAAAGACTGTGATTTTTTAAAAGATTCTGCCATATATATAAGATTTTTCCTTAATTTTCTATGCCACTGAAAATTTCTTAATAAACACTGCTTTTTAGTGCAGCATACTATTCCTTCATGTGGATGTACAAAGATTTACTAAACAATTTCCTTTTTACTGGGTACTTGGGTTGTTTCCAGCTATTTGCTATGATCAGTAAAACAAGAGGACTGTCTTTGTACGTAAAACATAATGACTGCCTTTGTACATAAACCTCTGTCTGCTTCCTGGGTGTTCCTTAGGATCAAAATCTCAGAAGTGCAATTTACTGAATTAAAGACAGTTATTTTAAAACTTCTCAGATGTACCAAGAAAAAAAAGGTCTTGTCATCTTGGATGAAATCACATTCCTAACTTCAAAGAAGACTACTCTCTTTCATGTAATCGTATAACAAAGACTTGTGAACCTGAATGTTTAGAGACTTACTATTAAAACAACATGAAATGAAAACTGTAGGCCCACAAGAACACTCTAGAATTATCTGTTGGGTGATCTGACACTTCTCTCATAAATTTGACCATTGTCCTCTGGAAACGGCTTTTAATGCCCACGTATTTACTGATAGATCGTCCTTGGACTCCTTACTGTGAACAGTCCATTTGAGTTTTCAAACTCAAATTGCTGTAAGAATTACCTCACATTATTAAACACCCCAGAGCCTTGACACCTGCTGTCCTCTCCCAGGATGTCCTCCCCCCCTCCCCGTGGCTCCTTATCTTTGCATGCACTGCCTTCCCCTCCCCCCCTTGATAAGAGTGGATAGCTCTTATCACTGTCTGCAATTTTATGCATTCCTTGGCCTGTTGTCTGTCTCTGTTCCAGTGGCCCTGTCCATTGTCTTAGGTTGTTTGCTATTGTGTTTGAGTGACTCCTACCCTTAGGGCCATAGGCATATGGGGTTGTAGATGGTATTACAGTGATTTGTGTCACAGCATGCAATTTGTTTCCTCCCCTCACATTTTGCTGTGAGTATAAACAGCTTTGGGGTATTGAAGGAATGCCCTGAAGGAAACTGTGACATCAGGAAGTAGTGTGGGGCCTGAAGAGAAAGGCACGTGGTGTTGGTGAGCATAGCTTTGTCTTATTTGCTATAGTGAGTCCTAGGCCACTGCTGGCAGAAGCTGGTGGCACCTCATTCTAGACTGCTAGCCCCTCCTTGTGTCACAAAGCAGTGGTGTAGGGTCCCCACAGAGCCAGATGGCCAGGCAGGTATCCAAGTTAGGCTGTGCCTTCCCAGACTAACATAGCTAAGGAAAGCAGCTGACCCACGGGGTTTTGCTGAGGCACAGAGAAGCATTATACAGAGGGGCTACATGTTAACCCAGCATCTCATTACATCTGGCACAGAAGACGCCCTTACCCAAACAGTATTGATGACGTTCTCTGGGAAATTAAACTGGGTCGACATCAACACTGTTAAGAATTGCTCACAGTTGATTCTGTGCTTAGGATGGCTGACCTTACCACCATAGCAGCCATCATGCCAGACGGACACCCAGACATAGTACTTTCCTTTCTCTTCTCCCTCCAGGTCCAGCACCTACCAATCCAAGGGCTTTGATGTCACTGTGAAGTACACACAGGGGAGCTGGACCGGCTTGGTTGGGGAGGACTTCGTCACCATCCCCAAAGGCTTCAATAGTTCTTTCCTTGTCAACGTCGCCACTATCTTTGAGTCAGAGAATTTTTTTCTGCCTGGGATTAAATGGAATGGGATACTTGGACTGGCGTACGCGGCCCTGGCCAAGGTAAGACTAACCCAGAATCTAAATAAAATGAGTGATGGGGGAAGATTCTGAACACCTGTCATTAGATAGACTGATGAATAGGTCCAGGCTGTCAGAGATGGTCCGTTAGAATCACAGGATTGAAACAGACCACAGGTCACACAGTTAATGACATTTCTAAGCATTTTTTTAAATTAAATTGCGTGACACAGTTCTTTGAACCATCTGGCAAGATACACTGTTAGCATTACTTTTATTGTCTGTCTTTTATTTTTATCTGTTTTACTTGTATCATTTGAAAATATTGAGAATCTGAATCACTTTGATTAAGGTGTTGTTTAGAAGTTTTTATTAGCATTGGGTGAAAAGAAAACACATTTATTGAATTTATATGTGTAAAGCCAGTATCCATGGCCACCATCACAGCCATCTGGGCCATGCAGGTTTGCATTTGATTTGGACAGACAATAATGAAACAATGGAGCCAAGAACTGGTGGGCCATTAGCTTTAATCCTAGCTTGCGCCCAGCAGGCAAGAAATACACACAATGGGAAAACACTTCCCTTTCCATTCAGGGCTCCCAACGCCACTGACTTATCCGAGTTTCCTAGAATCAAAAGTTTCTACCTCACCAGCCTTATTCACCTCTGTTCCTCATCGCCTTCTCTCTGCACAAACTCTGCACAAACTGGCTTCTCCTTCAGCACTCTACCATCTTGGCTGCTTCTCCTCTCCTCCACGTGGCCTTTCTCTGCTCTCTTCTCTGCTCTCCTCTCTGCTCTCCTCCTAGAATGTAATCACTCTTTCCCCAGAACATGATCTCTCTTCCTTTTAAAACCTTTTGGCGCGAAAGCCCTCCCCCAACACATATTAACATAATTACACCCATCTCAAGCAAGAAGGGCAATTAATATTATCACTTGGGCAACAGGCTTCCATGTTGGCAGTGCCATCTTTAACAAAGTGAACATAATATATTTTATCTGCCCAACAATATGTTCATATGAAGATAGAGCCTCTGGGAGACACTGGGGCCTTGGCAGGGGAAGGGGGCCCCAGCAGGCTGAGAGAGCCTTGTGCCGACCCCCACCCCTGTGGCTCCAGACCACCTCTGAGGGGACACCTGGAGCCAGAGTAGGGACAACGTGAAAGACCACCCTAGGGATTGCTAGCCACTTGAAGAAAGTTTGGAACTTTGCTTCCGTCAGCATCAGAACCTTCACAAAACAGGGAAAGGCAGGATTGAATGGTCCCCAGTATTTGTACTGGGCTGACCCAAAGGAAGCAGTGCTGGTACAGGGAGGGGGGAGGCAAGCTCGCCAACGCCTGGGGAATTTCCACCAAGAAGAGAAGCGTTGGCAGAGGCAGGCGGGCTAGACACTGGCGCTCCTCTGGGCAGGTCTGCATACACCTGAGCAAAGCAGAAGGAGGTCACCCCTCCTGCCCGAGATCGGGCACCACACCTTGTTGCTCAGGGTCAGGCTTTGAGCCAGAGCTAAGTGGGAAACAGAAAAGAAGCCTGGTCACAGGATCAGCAGGCTGGTGACAGCGGAGCCCCCATTGGTCCCAAAGGGAAAGCCTATTTTCTCTCCTCATACAAACATTTGTTTCAGCTCAAGTTTACTAGCAAATGGGGGAGGGGGGAAGGGAAGGGGTCAGCAAGCAGGAGGGTCCCCAGCCCCATGGCTTCTCAAGGAGAAAGAATAGCCCATGAGACAGAAGGCTGAGAACTTTACAATGTGTCAGTTCCCATGACCTCCCACAAGGTGGACTTTGTAAGGCCAAGTTATCCCCACTTTCAAGATGTACACACTGAGGGACAGAGATTCACCCCTCACCCAAGGCAGTCAGAGCCCCCAGGTACATGTCTCACCATCTGTGGAGCCCAGACTGGTTCAGGAGCACCCTCTTTTTTCAGTATCATAGGCCGAGCTTAATATGAGATCTGCACACTGGAAATAACTTATGTTCCTTAATACATTGTCACCAACAATGTGACTTTGAAAATGACTATATTTATATGCTGATTCTTTGGAAGATGGCAGAGGAAAGCTAAATTATCTGGAATTAATAATATGTAAAACCCCTTGGGAATAAACTACTTGGGGTTTTGGGGGATGTCCAAACTCTCTACAGTGACCTTTAATCTTTTCATCTGTGCAGTTCCGAGGTTACCAACAATGGGCTCCACATTCTTAAAGGAGATGGTAATTCACGTGCAGGAAGCACGGCTGGAAACAGGACAGGCTGGTCTGGGGGGGCACCCAAAGGTGCTTCTGAAGTGGGTTGATGGGACAGTGAGTGGTGGCCATAGTGTGTGATGGTCCCTCCTCAATCCCAGATCTTCCCACCAAGGATGTGCATCAGAACCGCCCACAGGGTCTCTCATTACAGATGCGTGGGTCCAACCACACACTTTCTGAACCAGGTTCTCTTGGTTGTGGGATCAGAGTGCTGTAAAATCTGTACAGGGATCCTGGGGCACAGTCCTACTGAGGAATGACATAACAGCATAGTAACAGATCCCTGAGTGTGTGCCAGGCACTGTGTCAAGCCCTGTATGAGACACCAACCCACTTAAGCCCCAGGACAACTCTGTTTTATCCCCATTGTACAGTTAAGGAAACAATGGGTCAAGTCACAGGGTTAGCAAGTGCTGGAGCCAGGATTCAGTTCCGAGCAGTGTTTACCTTGCTGCTTCTCAGGAAGATGGGCAAAAGGAGATGGGCAAAATGGTCAGCACCCGGCCCAGCCCATTTCAAGGGATGCCTTTCTCTCACTCAAGGACCCAAACACAAAGTGTGGAGACAAAGGCTACACGTAGACATTGTACCAAATTCTGCCAGTTTCTACAATGCTGAGTGGGAAACCAGTGCAAATGAACTGAATAAATGGAAAGATTTATATCTGTCTGATAATGGAGCTCTCCTCTTCCTTCCTCCAGAATTATCTCATGGGTAATAAATGACCATGCCTTCTGTTAACCATAGCTGGTTGGAATGTGGCATCTGTGCTACCACAGTTAAGTTCTCACCTGCCGGGGTCCAGCCCCGGCGGTGATCCAGGGGTCCCACAGGAGGAGACGGCGTCCGCGAAAACGTAGTGAGAGAGCCGAATTCTTTTCTTTCTCTTTATTCTCCGGTTAGCATTTACTGCCAGGCATCTCTACCAAATGCTAGTATAGCTCCCTTTTTATACACGCACACCGAGTTACAATCACATGGTGTTAATTATTACTTTTGTTTCACTATGTTTTCATGTTTCCGGATAACAGTTAATTTACATCTATGAGTCACAAATCAGGTAGCAAATCATTCAAAATACAAAATAACTTGAATAGCGATAACAACATCAGTAAAAACTTTTAGAGTATTAGTTCTAAAAGTTAACTAACTTTACTACTGTTGTGAGTTAAGGGGCAGAGAGAGATTAGCAGACAACAACAATGGACCACCGCTTGCTCAGGTAAATGGCCTTGGGTTTATGCAGTGTCCTACTTTTTCTCAAGATTCTAAAAGGCTTGCCTTTAAAGAAATTAACATAACATCAAGAATAGCTTTCATCCAAAGATATGCAGAGTGCACTTGCAAGATAGCCCAACAGCAACACAAGACATTCCATGGATTTCCCTACATGTTTAAATCTCATGAAAACATCCCATTGAGAAAGCCTAGCAATTGCCTTTAGTCAAAAGACAATTCTCTTAGTAAAACCTTCTTATTTTGCTGACTACGCTCTCATTCTAGGCCACACAATGGGCCATTCTACTATACCTTACCTAAGATACTATTGTCTAGTCAAATATTACTTATTTATTATATTTAAACACTAGTTAAGTTCTGACTCTATTCTTCTCAGATATTTGCAGATCAAAGAAGCAGGAAGGAATGTTTCTCTACTTATCACATGAAAAGGCTAGGGAGGAAAAATGTTGAATTAAGTGAAGGCCGAAGTGTGCTCTGTGCACAGCCACTGCCTCCTAACCATTCACAAGTCAATCTATTCTTTTTAACATGATTAAGAAGGAATTCTCCTACAAACTTAACCCTTTACGAGGGATATCATAGCCAGCCTCTTATGTCTATGAGCCCAGTTCAAGGGGCTTACAGGCTTTTCTGTGGAACTTACACCCTCTGTCTCATTTCCAAAGAAATTACTACGAATCTACAGGGAAAGCACGGTACTATTATCCCCGTGCCACAAATAATAGCACACACCCAAAAAAGGGGGGATATAAGGCCAGATTAATTCAAAAAGTCAAAAGGGGGGAGTATCGTTGTGCCTATCCTTTGTGGTGACTTTGTCACCCCACAGCCATTGGTCTTCACTGCAGTGACTTTGTCACTCCGCAGCCATTGGTCTTCTCTGCTGTGACTTTGTCAATCAGCAGTTTTTGGTCTTCTTCTGCTGTGACCTTGTCAGCCAGCAGTTGTGGGTCTTCTCCTGTTGTGACCTTGTCAGCCAGCAGTTGTGGGTCTGCTCCTGCTGTGACCTTGTCAGCCAGCAGTTGTGGGTCTTCTCCTGTTGTGACCTTGTCAGCCAGCAGTTGTGGGTCTGCTCCTGCTGTGACCTTGTCAGCCAGCAGTTGTGGATCGGCTCCCGACACTCACCAAGACCTAACACTTGCAGTGACTTACTCTCAGATCTCCTAGTTGTCAAAGCCAAAAGCTCAGTGCAAGTCTATGACCTTCCTTTATGACCACCAGCACCCGTGGTCCCACCCCCAACTCAGCTATCCATAGACCATCCCTCTTTCTCTTGAGTCCTGGAGAAATGGGGATATCCCATTAAATATACAGCTCCATGTAAGGAGGGCATCCAGTGAAATATGGCTGTGGGGAATAATACAGCTTCCCAACTTGAGGAGTATAGCATTGTTCCTGTCCTGCTAATTCCCTGCTCACCAGAGTTCAGCGGACAGGTGCCTGAGCTAAGCCTTGTCCCACGGTCTGGGATCTGAGGTAAACTGTTCCCGTACGTCAGGCACCTCTTATTAGTGTGATGGACAACTGCAGCTATTCTCTCCTTACCCCAAAATGTCCACAGTTAGAACCTACCACCACCCTCGGTAGTCCGCTCCCATACTTCCACACCCGCCTCATGAGGCAGCCATGATGATAAATGTGACAGCATTCTAATAGCTTCCGGAAATACTTACATTTTTACAACACCAAAAGTCATACCAAAAAGGAAAGATACCAAGTAGTAGGAAATCCTATTGGAGGTTTCTAATTTATTGTTGAAAGCCCTTAATCATAAGCTTGTTTATTGTTTAGCCATGAAAAAAATTAAATGTTAAGTATAAAGCAGCGTCTACCCTGAGTCGTTCCTTGTCTAGACTGTACAGCGTGAAGCACTGTCCTTTATCATCCTCTTGCAGCCATCAAGTTCTCTGGAGACGTTCTTTGATTCCCTCGTGACGCAAGCAAAAATCCCCAATGTCTTCTCCATGCAGATGTGTGGGGCGGGACTGCCCGTGGCCGGATCTGGTACCAACGGAGGTAGTCTTGTGGGTATCTTTCAGTCTTCAACAGGCGAAAACTCACTAATCATTGGGGCTCCTTTTTTCATTTTATTAAAAACCCTGATAGAAATATTGGACATATAGGTAAACACAGTTCCTAGAAAATTTTGATAATCCTTACTATAGAAAACTTTTTAAAAGATGGATAGAATTGGGTATTATTTTTATCGTTCCTAATCATCCTGCCATTGAGAAGATGATTCTCATTGCTTCCCCAAATTCTATTAAAGCTTTTTAAAATTTTCCCTTTGAAAGGTAACTGGTTTTGATGGGTGGGGGGAGGGGCAAGTGAGAAACAGGGAGGGATATACCAGGCGGGCCTTACTCCAGGGAAGGGAAGAAAGGGGATGCCTGTGATTTTGTAAGTTTGGGGAGACAGGGACAAGGGACACCTGTATATCCTTTCTCTCTCTCAATACACATACACACACATGCACACACACTCATGCAGATAAAAGTGTTTATTAGTGACTCATTCAAGGCCATGGCCCTGTGGACATGCTGTAGCCTGAGTGTCCCCTTTATGGAACCTGCACCCAGACATCTAAATAGGAGGCGACAGGAGAAGGCACAGGAGGTTCCTCCCTCAGGGCGGGTGCTGCCGACTCCTCTGCTCTCCCGCTATGAGAAGCAGGCACAGCTAACTTCCATTTGTTAGCAGTATACTTGCTCTTAACACCTTTCTACCCCTTTCCAGGGGAAGGGCAGCCCAGGATTTGTAGGGTAAGGTTATATAGTTTTGCAAAATAAAGTTTTGGTTAAGGACGCTCCATTTTGTTCAGCACTCCATACAGATGTGTGGGAGGAGAGAGCTCATCCTCTGTCTTCTGAGAAACTAAACGTATTGTGGGTCTGGGTGGTTAATATTTTACTGCATTTCTTTTGGGACAAAATCTCCATAGTGTAAAGGTGGGATTCCCTGCTCTTTCTTTGGATGAAAGAAGCCACCAAAGCATCTTAATTAGACTGGGACAGAATATTATTTGACCTTTGGATACTTGGCTGCAAAATGTTCCTGCCTGATTCCCAAGCTTAATATGTTTGTTGTGTAACATCAGACTGAAGTGAAAGTACTATTTCCAGTGAAGGTGCGCCTTACAAGGGCATGCTGCTGTGTGAGACTGTTTTATTGCCTATATATTCTTTCTCTTACTCTTGTGACTGTTTTCCTTCCCAGGTGCTGGGTGGAATTGAGCCAAGTTTGTACAAAGGAGATATCTGGTATACTCCAATCAAGGAGGAGTGGTATTATCAGATAGAAATTCTAAAATTGGAAATCGGGGGACAGAACCTTAACCTGGACTGCAGAGAGGTAGCTACACTTTGAGCTCTTTGTGCCTATCTGTCTGTGTGTGCCTGGGTCACCTGAATATCACAGCTGGGACCTGAATATGAAATCAGAAGGCACATACATTGCAAGATAAATCAAGGGTTCATGACATTAAAAGGTTCAGGGCCTTCTGATTCCTCTTAAAAAAAAAAAAAAGGTTTTCTTACCACTATTTGGCTTAATAGGGGAAAATCAACCTAAAGTGGTGAGTGAGAAGTACCTAGAGCTACCCCTTTTGCTTGGACTCTGTTGAAGAGGATGCATTATACAGTGTAAGGGGACAGAGAGGGTCTAAAAAATCAGCCACATGAAACCAAAAATAAGTCATTAGTTTTATCTTCCATTCAGAGCTACCTACTCCCCCAGGATATAATTCTCACTCGAAGAAAAGCTATACTCCAAGGATGAGCATGGCTTGCTATGCCAATAGGAGGCAGGCCTGCAGCTTTGTGAGGCCAGCTTTCTCTCTAACCTTGTGCATACCTCTTGCTGCATTGTGGCTTCTTTGTGGCCCGTAATGGCATTGTGATCATGAGGACTTGAGGGAGCCTCCATCTGCTACACTTTCAGAATGGTCTATGAAAACCACTGCACTTCATTAGAGTCCTGCCTTATATACCTCCAGCCTTTCCATACCTTCCTTCCATACACACCACTCAGTTCACCACAAATGCCCCTATGCACAGGTGCCTCTGAGACACCCATGAGAACTTGATCAATGGTGGTCTGTCGTCCACTGTGATAGTGCTAAGTCCACACTGTGTTTATTGTCAGAAGACACTTATTTGCCATTAAGGAAGCCAGTGGTAGAATCAAAGGGCCTAAAATAAAATATAGCCAGTTTGTGTGTTTGTGTGCATGTGAGATCCTCTTACTGAATGTGGCTCTAGTTCTCCCTCCATTGGCAACATAATAGAGAGCTGACTTTGTATGATTTACGTAAATGGCATTTAATATGTCATTGCAACCTCTGGAAATAAGTGTGTCTTCCTTCTTTTCCCATAGGGGCTCCTTGGCAAGGGAATTTGGGCACCTCTGCATAAGGAACAAGCTCTGCTTTGGGAAGGTTGTTGCTTTTTGGTCAAGTTGCTTCCCTTTTTGGCCTCAGTTTCTTTATCTGTGAAGTTGGAACTTGTTTTCCAAGCTCTGAGCATATAAAATTAATTGTAGCCACCAAGGAGGCAGGAGGGCTGCCTGAATTTGTAGAAAACAGAGGCAGTGATGGCGGCTGGAGCCCTGTGCTGATGTGGAGTGCCCTGTCACTCACGAGCCTTCTCCCCACCCCTCCCCTTCTTCTAGTATAATGCGGACAAGGCCATCGTGGACAGCGGCACCACTCTGCTGCGCCTGCCCCAGAAGGTCTTCGATGCGGTGGTCGAAGCTGTGGCCCGCATGTCTCTGGTGAGTTCTCAGGGCGCTGGTGAATCTCGGAGGACACTGGGTCATGACCTCATGCTGAGTAGTGGTGCCATGTGTTCTCATTGTTTCCATCTGAGGACTTAGAATGATTGTTTGTTCTTTAACTATTACTTATAAAGTTCACAATCTTAGTCTTTGATGTTAATCAGCAAGTCATTTCTTTAGTTTTAACCTGAGAGGATGTGGACCTGAGGGGCAGTGCCTTTTTGTATTCCAAATAATAGTGAGTGGGTGTAATGCATTATTTTACTCTGAGAGAAAAAGCACTTGGTAATATGCTACATTATAATAAATAGGAAACCAGGAATGTGTTTATAGCCTTTAAAACTAAAGATATAAAGCAAAAACCGTACTCCTTTTAGGCCTTCATTCATACCATGTTGGGATTTTAATTCTTCCATGAAAGAATGGATTCACAGAAGACAAGGACTTATTGGCCAATATAGTAATTATTGTATGGTCATGCTCAGAAATCAACTGAATTCATGGTCAAGGACAACATGCCTTTTGGAGACCTGGCTAATGGTAGTCCCAGTGTGACCCCAACATTTTTGTCTGAGGCATCAGAGTAGACAAATGGCATTGATTGGAAAGATCACAGCTTTGGGGTTGTCCAGTGGCACTTAAATTAATTTAGTTGTTGGCATGTCTTGGCAGAGTGCCTGGAGAAAGGTCTCGTAGCCTCTGAGAGCCTCTGCATTGTCAGTGGGCTTGTTCTGAGGTTTGGGTTCAGGGGCCAGGCATAGCAGGTGCTCGGTAAAGAGAAGCTTCTATCTGATGTCTAAACATGGTGCCGCTACTGCTTGAATACAATATAAACATTTCTCTGGGCTTCTTGGGTGTTTTTATAAGTGTCCGTCTGTGCAGGACCACCTTCACAATGTTACCAAAAATGAGTGTTTCCTGCAGTGTCTTTATCCCAGTATCAAATTGGGCTGAGTATCTCCCTACTCCATTGGGATGGCTGAATTAAAAAAGCATCGATAGGACATTGAATAGCAGTTATTTTATTACGGGGAAAACTTGGGAAGGGAGAGAGGGCTTGTGGTCATCCTGAACCAAAACTTCAGACGTCTAAAACAGCCTTGGGAAGAGCAGCAGGCAAACAAAAAGAAGGCAGAGGGGAAATATTGATAAAAAAGAAAGAACATGGAGGCCATTTTGGAACTAAAAGGTCTTCAAGGCGACAGCCCACAGCCATCTAATATCTGCTGAAAGAGTGTGTGTGTGTGTGTGTGTGTGTGTGTGTGTGTGTGGCATTTTTAGAGCCTTAAACTTAGAATCCTAGCTGCACGTAAGACCAGGCTTGAAATCTGGAGTAGTCAGCTGATTTTCCCCAATAGTAAGGATGTCCTCAGTAGAGTGAACATGAGCATCTTCATATGTTCTGAGCTATACATGCTTTCCCACTGTGCCAAGGAAATGCTGAGAGCCTCCATGTATGACTCCAGCATGCCTCATGTAGGCCCCTGCCGACTGAAGTCAGCCCTTCTCGGGGCTGTGAGAACGCGGGGCTGTGGCTGACAGACACTGGCACTCCTGAGGTCATTGTGTCATGTGTTCAGAAGGACTAACTATAAGAAAACCACGAGGTGGAAGGAAGGAAACTACAACATTTGTTTGCCTTGTCAACAACGATCCTGTGATTTTGGTGCCTGCGTCAGAAAGGAGGAAGCTGGGAAGGCAGTTTGTCTTGGGCGGGGTGTGTGGTATCTCTGTCTGTGTGTGTGTGGACCAAAGGAGGGTTTGTTCTCTCCATCTGCTGGGCTGGTCTAAGCCACTCACTCAGCTCAGGTTTCCTGCTGCTTAGGGGAAGAGCTGGCTTCGGAGGGTGAGCACAGCACAGACATCGGGCTCTGGCTCCTGGCATGGGTTGTAGAGATAGGATTTAGAAATGAATGGTTTGTAGGTCTGTATTTTGAAATGACCTGGGGGGAGGGGAGTTTGCGCATGACAGAGACCTTGGCTCAGCTGCAACACTGTGTGGCTCGGGCCATGTGCTTCTCCCATTCTAAAGTACACAAGCAGGATGACCCCACTTTTAGATGATTTCTGACATTAAAGCTCTGTGACCTGAGGTCAAAATTGTCCCCCACATGGCTTAGTCCCTGGAGGCTTTCCAAACTCCTTTGCAGGCGGATGATCCCCCATCCACTTCTGAGCTGTGCCGTTCAGGCGAGTTACTTGGCCTCTCTGAGCCTCATTCTCCATGTGTGGTTGGACGTGCTCTCAGTGCTGACGCTGGTGCTCTGAGCCCTGGGTGCAGGCCCAGCCACACCCTTTCCAGCGAAATGACTGCCCCACCTCTTATCAACTCATCTGGCAAGAGTTTCATTCCTAGGATGCAGTTCAGATGGACTTAATTTTTATAAAAGGAGAAACTATATTAATGCCAGCATTAGAAATTTTACAGATCATTCCCGAACAGTCCAGGAGGACAAGCTTCGATGGATGAAGAGACCACAAGATATTTTCTTTCTTTGTTGCCCCAGGAGGGAGAATGGGTTGGTGCCTGCATGTGTGGTTGTGTAGCATGTGACACTCACACTGCCTTCATCTCGTGACACCATGACATCCTCAGTTCTTGCCCCATTTATTTCCACAGCATCCTTGCTTTCCTGCTCTACTTCCATCACACCCTTCTCTTGGCACTTCTTCCCTTCCCTCTTCCTGGTTGTTGCTTTTGCTGGCCCATTACTCTGGTGGGTCCTCGGCCCCCTCTCCTCCCTTCCCTCTCCTAAGTGACCCCACCCACAGCAACATCACCTCTTTCCACCCTTTGGCCTGTAACTCTGGAGTTCAGCAGTCTAGCCTCAGGGCGGCCCCTGGAGTTTGGACTAGGAGAACAAGTGACTTACACACATCCTACTTGAAACCTTAATGACACCTGGGTGCGGTAAAGCTCAGATCTCTGATAAATGATTTCTGATAAATGCACAATGGTGCCCCTGGTTCTCTCCCAGCCTGTCTCATGCCCCTTCCTGTCTTCTGCACCAGCCTCCATGGTCATCATCTGTGACATCCAGTAGAGTGAGTCCCATGCCCTGCCTTCCTTCCCCCAACATATCTCACTAATGACCACTCGCTGCTCAACTCAGCCCAGGTATTTCTACCTCGGGGACACTTTCTTGACAAAGACCCCTCTCTCCTAGCTCTGTCCCCATCATAGACTCCTCCAGTGGTCATCCAAGCCAGACTCTGTGCTGGAAGAGGCACATGTGTTAGAAGAGGAGCCTCCAGTACAATTCTCCCTCTGGGAGCTGGCAAGCACAGGGTAGGCCTGCCTGGGTGCCTTCACTGGTCCTAGTGAGATGGCGTGGTGGAACTTACAACTTTCGTGCTAGTGGACATGTGTGGGTACCATCCCCTGATGAGAGGCACAGGTGGACGTCCTGTGTTCCCACCCATTCATATTTCTTGCAAATCTTTCCTGAGCCTATCCCACAGGCTGGGTGTTAGGGCGACACGGGGATGCAGGGAGCAGGCCCCTGTCTTAGAGGACTCTGATTCTAATGCAGGAAATGGAAGTCAACCAATCACAATAAATTTAAAACTGCAGGTGCTACAGGAAGGGGATGCTCAGTGGAGAACCAGCGTTATATGGAGTAGTCAGGGAGGGCTTCCTGGATGAAGTATTATATGAGCTGAGATCTAGAAGAGGAGAGAGATGTTCTAGAAGACTGGAGCTCCCACAAAGGACTCTGCACCAGGAGGAAGCTTGCTAGGCTCAGGGAATTCAAAGGAGAGATGATGTCTGAAACGTCCTTAAGGGCCATATTTAGGATCTGATCTCTCTTTTAAAAAGGCATTGCCAACTGCTGTGTTACCGTGGGCGAGTTACTTCCCCTCTCTGTGCTTTGGTTTTCTCATCTGTAAAGCAGAGGGGTTCATGTTACTCCGCACTGATGGCAGAGTTTGGGGATTAAAGTGATTACTGCTGCAAAGCGTGTATAATGGTGCCTAACGCTAGTAAGTGCTCCGCATGCCTCAGTAATTTTAATAGTTGTTATTTTGTCATCACTGTTACTCTTCCAGGGAACTGGTGTCTCCACTGCACTGTCCAAATTAAACACTGTTTATCTCTGTGAGCATCTGGTGAGGTGACAAGGAGAGCTGGGAGCTGTTTCCTGTTGACGCACTGGACTAGTCATTGTTTCTCTCACGATCGTGTTTTGTCTAGATTCCAGAATTCTCTGATGGCTTCTGGACTGGCTCCCAGCTAGCATGCTGGTCGAATTCTGAAACACCTTGGTCTTACTTCCCTAAAATCTCCATCTACCTGCGAGACGAGAACTCCAGCAGATCCTTCCGCATCACGATCCTGCCTCAGGTACAGGCTTGCGTTTGTGCTGGTCTCTCTTCCATGCGTAACGTGCGGAGGTAAAGCACTTCGTGTGTAATGGATGTATTCAGAGGTCGCACCCGTGTTAGGAATTGATTATTAGATATGCAATGGTGCTGCATAACAAACCACCAGGAAAACCCAGTGGCTTTAATCAGTGAGCATTAATTCCTGTTGGTGAGCCTGGCGGGCCTGCTGATTTGCTCGTGTATGTGTTTGGTCAGCTGGTGGGTTGGCTGGGTCTAGGTTGGCCTTGTGGTCTGGAGGCCTCACTCATTATTTGGTGGCTAGGTCAATGGAGTGATGGGGCTGTTGTCTTAAAGTCCAGCATCGACTCAGATTGTGGTGACAGGGTTCTGAGTGAGAGAGAAGAAACACAGGGCCTCCTAAAAGTCTTGGCCCAGAACTATCTACCGTTTCTGGCACAGAGCTGCCTACCCAAGGGGAAGTAGATGCCAGGTCCCTATGCCGGGTGGAGGCGGGGCTGCCGCGTCACATCATACGGGCATGGACTACAAGAAAATGTCAAGAAATGAGGATATTTTTGCAACATCTCCCACAACACCAACATATGGGTTTTTGCTATTTATTTATGAATAAAGACTAAAACTGGATTTGCAGAGATGAAGACAACATGTTTTCTCATCTTCAATACATCATTGATTCCTTCTTCATCCTAAGATCTATCTAAGTAGACCAGTGTCTGTTCCTTTGTCATGTTCTTCCCTCTTTCTCGTCCTCTTCTCCCCATAGCTCTTCTGTAGCTCATGTCCCTCCTCCACCACTCTGGGAACCGCCAGCATGCCCTCCAGGCAGTCACCAGTCTGTTTTTCCTTTAGATCTTCCTAACCCAAAGCTTTCAATCCCACTGCTTAAATGCAGGTGGTCTATTTCCCTGGTGTGGCTTTCGATGACCTGCCCACCGGACCTTCCTTGCTCTCTAGCCCATCTCCTGTTACACCCTCCATCCTCTGCTCATTGGTCACTGCCTGCTCCCCTCTCCTGACCTTTGCTTCCGCCACCCCTGCACCAACCACCCTCTGCCTGAAATGCCCTCTGATCCTCACTCCATCTGCAGATCTAAGTCCTTCCCACCCTCTCAGACCGGACTCCAAACAGCCCATCTTTTGTTGACTCTGCTGAGCAGAATCACCCGTTTGTGAGCTTGCCCTTCAAACTCATAATGCGCATTTTCCAGGTTACTCATCTGACATGGGGTCCTGTCTTTAGGGTATTTTACGCCATTGCCTTTCTTTCCTTTGACTTCTGTTTTCTGGAAACAAACACAGGCACACACACACACACTTATATTTCTTTCTCAATTAAATTATTTCCTTGAAGATGAGAACCATGAGTTTAAAAGACCATCCTTCCTTCCCTAACTCCGTCATACAGTAGTAGAGGGTAGGGTCCGGTAACTGTTTGTTCAGTGGGTAAGTCCGTGCGCCTCTGCTAAGATTTGGTGGATCTGGGATAAAGGAGTGAGATTGGGGGACAGGAAAGGAGGAGTAATTTCAGAAGAAACCAGTAAGGAATGATGCTCCCTTTTCTCACATTTTCAACTTTATATGAGTAGGGGGTGGGGAGGGTACATTCCAGAAATGGGCACTAGTTGGGGAAAAGATAGAAATACAGCCCAGCAATGGACACACAGACTGAGTGTGGGAGGCCTGAGTTATGACCTATCTCAGGACTGCCTTTGACTCACACTATAACTTTAAGCAAATCATTTAGCCCTTTCTGTGTCTGCCTCTTTAACTCCAAAGGAGAAATAATAGTACTTGCCAGTGACATTTTCAGAAACCCGCCATATCCTTGGATGAACAGTACTGCAAAGTGTGATGTTAGAATGATATGTTTTCGGCACCTTTAAAATAATGTACTCTTTATGATTACATTTTGGTCTGTCAGCCAGCCAAATGTGGACATTATTTTATCAGTGTGGTTTGTAACTAAAGTTGAAACCTAGCTGGAGGACAAAGGTGGATGTGTGCTGGCAAATAAATGGCATATGGGTGGCCAGCAGAGTCAAGGACTCGTAAGAAGCAGGAGGGAAAAGCAGGCACTCAGGGAAAAATCTATTATGTCCAGGGCAGGCTATAGCCCTCAAAGCTGAAGGGTCCCTGGGAATTGTCGGCTGCTTTAGGACTGAGCACTGGGTGAGTATAGGAATATAAGGAGACTGGTTTGGGGAAATTGCATTCTATTTGCGTATCTCTGCATAAGAATTCAGCCTTAGTCTCACTTATGCAACTCTAGATATTTTTTTTTGCTTGACTTTGACATGTTGACGTTTTTTGTTTTTAGAAATCAACTTTTCCCACCATTTATCTGATTTTTTAATCAATGTCACCATGTTTGCTTTCCTTTGCCTTGTTGGAAAGGATTATAGGTGGACAGTTGTGAGTAATCATGAGAACCTCACACTCCTCAAGAACAGCACTGGGGACATCTAACACCTCGGCTCTGCCTGCCCAACCCCTTTCCTGACATTCAGGGCAATCATAGGGCTCCTTGCCAACAAAATATTAGACTAGAGCCTCTCCCTGGCACCTCCCAGGCACCAGCTATTACAGCCGGGTGAGGGCAGAAATGAGTCGTAGAAAGGCAGTTACCTTAAATTTGGTCTATCACCAATGCTGTTTTCCAAAAAGAAACACATGAGCTGAGTCCAATTTGGCCTGTTAAAAAATCAATTCCTGGCTCACAGTCAAATTCTGATTTTTTTTCATATAGTCCTATAAATGTAAATAGTTTCATCTTAATACCACTGGTTCATCAATTTGTGCTCATTTGAGTTTAAGGCAGTGTTTATTCTGAGATCCAGAGAAGTACTTAAGCTTTCCAACATGTTACAGATTTACAGTCTGGAATTCTTATTGGACGTGCATTGGGACACCCAGAAAGAACAGAGTGAAAGACACAAGTTCTGTTTGCATCAGTATTATCAGTTGCACTGTACTTGATAATTGTTGGGGTTCCATTATGGAATTAGTTCACTTGAAGGTAGAGGTGTGTGTGTGTGTGTGTGTGTGTGTGTGTGTGTGTGTCTATGACAGCTAATTGTACCCCCCAACATTTTTTTTTTAAGTAAGAGAAGGGGAGATAGAGAGACAGACTCCCTCAGGTGCCCCAACCAAGACCCACCTGGCAACCCCCATCTGGAGCTGATCGATGCTCTGCCCATCTGGAGCCATGCTTGAAACCAAGCTAATTTTAGCTCTTGAGGCAAAGGCTCCACAGAGCCATCTTCAGTGCCTGGGGCTGATGTGCTTGAACTAATTGAGCCATAGCTGAGGGAGGAGAGGAGAGAGTGAGAGAGAAGGGGAAGGGGAGAGAAGCCGATGATCACTTCTCCTGTGTGCCCTGAACAAGAATCAAACCTGGGGCATCCATGTGCCAGGTCAATGCTGTACTGATCCAACTGGCCACCCTTACCCTTTTCTTAGTTTAAGATGATCCCCATGAAAAGTTGCATATTTTATTTAACACTCATCGAAGCTTAACCCCACTCATTCATTTCACCCACACTGATCGAGGTTTTCCTGTATACCTGGCATGATATTACATGCCTGGGCACCATATAGTGAGGAACAGAATGAGTCCTTGCCTTGAAGAAGGGATGACAGACAAATCAGTCAGGGCAGAGCTCTCACTGTTGGAACAGTTCCCTACACATAGCAGCTGCTTGATGTCTAGTAGTTGGTGACTCCAGGAACTGCCACCACTGTGTCCTTGCTCACCTCTCTGCCTGGAAACGCCTCTCCCTCTGAACTTCCCTGCATGTGAAGTACAGTGACATTAACCTTTCTTGGGTGTCAGTTTTATCGCATAAACGTTTTCTCAAGCACAACTTCTGGTTTCCTTTCCTGTTCAGATTTTAGATACTGTTCTAGTGCTCATGGATCCTAATGACCCGCACCCCCCACTCCGCTCGTTACCTCTTCCTTGGCCGCCTGCCCTTCGATCATCATTCGGCAGCCCCTCCCACTGGTCTCCTTTCTGTCCTTGCTCCTCCCTCCAAAATCCTTACCTCTCACATTCCCACCGGTCACATTGCCCAAGACCCAAGACTGCCTATGAGTCTTGACTTGTCCCTCCAAGTTTTTCTTATTGCTTTTGTCCTTTAGGGCAAAGTCCTTCTTCTCACTTATTTTTGTACTTTATTGCTTTATTTTTCCCAAATATTTGTCATTATTTCACAGTAAGCCACTCTATTCTCTTAATTGCCTACATTTTAATACTTTGCCATTAAAAATCAAAGGGATTGTTGTTACTGATAGGATATTACTTTCTCACTGATTGTTTTAAGCATTGACTCACAACCTCAGAGACTCTTGCCTCCAGGGGTTGTCAAGGGCCATATTGTGTGTTTATTTAACACTGCATGGGCCCTGCCTGACAGGGTCCTCACACACTTCAGAACTTCTGGTCTGTTGATGCTATTTCTTCTCTCTGGTTGTGATGGGTCCTCCCTCTTGTACTGAGAAAATCATCTCACCTGTGTGATTCTGACTCTTTGATAGAGGATGGGATGACACCATCGCTTTGGAAAGATGGCATCCTGGAACCAGTTAAGACCCTTTGTAGTAGATTAGGAGCAGAGGCAGATTAAGGTCAGTTGAGGTCCCGGGCTCAGAAAAAAATATTGGGCCCCTTAAAAAAGAGAGAAACAAGGAAAATAAAAATACATGTTAACCATATTTTTAAATAAATAAAAAATATAATATACTGTCAATGTTAAAATTTCACATATGAAACCAAACTTGGTGTCATTAGAAAAAAGTATAAAGTTGAGGTTTTGCAGAGCCCTTCAGAAACTGGGGCCCGGGGTATGCACCCAGTGCGCCCGCCGTTAAATCCGCCTCTGATTATGAGAGAAGGCCAATGATGACCTGGACAAAAGTGGTAGCAATGGAAATGAGATAAGTGATCAGATTCAGGTTCTGTTTCAAAAGAAGGCTGCAGACTCTAGTTATGGTTTTGATGGAAGTTTAAAGATACTGACTCAGTGTTCTGAGGCCTCAGTAATGGTTTTGTCATGGATTTATTGAGACAGAGAACTTTGAAAGAAGAGCAGGTTGGGGCAATATCCAATGTTCAGTTTCTATAAGTGTTGCGTTTGAGATGCCAACTGAGTGATGAGTGGACAGGTGGACAGAAGAGTGTGGCGATAGCAGGAAAGGTTTGGGCTGGACATAAAGATTTGGTAGTCTCAGCATAGAGCACAGGAGATGTGTTGAGGACCAGGGGGCTGCATGAGTCACCTAGGAGGAAAAATATAGGGGAAGCCAGAGCTCTGGAATTCTTGGATGCTGACAGTTGGGGAAGGTGAAGCAAATCTAGTACAGACGCCTGAGAGGGAGCAGCCAGTGAGTTAGGAGGAAGAAGAGAGGACTCTGTCTTAGAAATTAAGTGAAAAAAGAGTTTTGATGAGGAGAGAGTTAGCAGGTTAACATTATCACTAGAAGGGACCACTTCTAACTCAATATTTACTTACCTGCCTCCCCCACGGATGGGAAGCTTTGCTGGGGCAGGAACCATGTGTTAATCATCCTGGTATTGCTGACACCAAGGACAGTATCTAAGCCATATTAAGTGCTCAATAAATAACTGGTGGGTAGATGGATGGATGGATGGATAGATCACCAGTCAGATGGATATATGAATGATTAGATAGAGAGAGAGAGAGAGAAATCTTATATGGTGATGCCTGTGTACAGTTACAGGTGATGTACATGTCTCAGTCACTTTCAGTAATGTTTATCACCATGATTATGATCTCAACTCCTGGATGGCAGGGCTGGTATCTTCTTTCCCTGTGGCTCCCCTTGGCTCCTTGGAGGGTTCTGAGCACACTGCGACCGTGACAATTGTGTGCTGTTGCCTGATTGTGCTTTTTCTTGCTGTTCACTCTTTCCTCTTACACAGCTCTACATCCAGCCCATGATGGGGGCTGGCCTGAATTATGAATGCTACCGATTCGGCATTTCACCTTCCACGAATGCACTGGTGATTGGTGCTACTGTGATGGAGGGCTTCTACGTGGTCTTTGACAGAGCTCGGAAGAGGTTGGGCTTTGCGGCCAGCCCCTGTGCAGGTAAGCAATGCTTGCTCTGGGCCATGAGACCTAACTAGAGTACTTATACCAATTCACTCACTTGGAAACACTTCTTGATAAGCTAGTTGCTGTTGAATTGATTCACTAGTGCCTATTACCCATGTTCAAAGTCTTATCAATGAAATATACCTGAACTATAATGTTTGACAGTGAAAGTGGAAGGAATGAAGAAGAAAATTTATACATCAGCTGCGTATGTTTTCCCTCAAAGAAGTCCTATGAAATAAGAAGTACTCGCCTGTCACTGCTATTTCTCAAAATCCTAAAATAATGAGACCAAGTAGCCTGTTTTTCTGGTAGAATTCCTTTGATGAGATGGCACGAGGTGACAGAGCAGCGTTGTCCTGCAAAGCCTGGCTTGGGGCTTAGCCAGGTCTTTGAAGAAACCAGAAGAGCAGAATAAAGTTGATAGGACAGTTAAGCTCCTCAAACTTGAAAATGTCTTCAGACTGGACAGTTGCCTTGGAATGAAGTGTCCCCACTGAACACGGTTGGGTGGGAGGATCGGGTGCTTCTGATGAGTAGTCGAGCTAGTGAGGATTAGGCAAGTCATAGGTGGAATGCAGGAGACGAGTGGAGAAAGCGTGAGCAGGGGGAAGTGCCAGAGAGTTACTGCATTTCCCGTTGGGTATCAGAAGGCTGAAAAAGTCTGGTGCATTGGTCAGGGTCAGAAACAGTTTGAAATCCCAAGTTGTATTTCTAACATGCTAAGGGATAGAACAACTAGGCAAATGTGAAGCAGAAAAAAGAACCAACTACAGGGAGGTGAGACAGAAGAATAATTGGGGGTTATAATGAAATACAAGATCACCACGTGGTGAAGGAAAGGAACTATGAATTTGATGAAAGAAGGCCTTAAGCCTGAGATATAGTTGTAGGACAGGCAGGAACGCTCACCGAACGCAGACCTTCACTCTGATCAAAAATCAATCAGAGTTTTTAAGAAGGGGGTGTTCAGGCAAAATGCCAATCATGGCTGATTTATTCAAGAGGGAAGGATTTCAGTGATTATTTCTTACTGCCTATATCATGGTCTTAAAATGGGAATCCTCATAAATAAATTCAGTAAGTGATGCTTTGTATTTTTGTTTGAGCACACGATCATTCGTGCAAGATACAGTGATTTGGAGAATAGAAGAGAAATATGAAAAGGAAAATATACTTCTGGGATCTTAGGCCTGTTCCTATTCTAGATAAATAAAATCACCCAACTCATGTACATATCTACGATGATCATGAGTAAATGTGAACCTTCCCGACGGGCATTAACTCTTTCAGCCTGTCTGATGTTCACTGAGGGGGGGCCTCACTCTGTGCACTGACTGAGGCCACACAGCCTGAAACACCGTATCTCTGACTGTGGTCATTTTACTTATTTTAACCCAGAGAACCTAAGATCCAAAGCAATCTTCCTCACCATTTCTGTTCTCTCGTTAAATACTACCCAAGTCGAGGCTGCTATGGCAACAGCCATTACATGGTCCACTTCAGTTAATGCTGCGGAGATCATCATCCCCGTCTGTTCCTACAGGAAGTGCTGTTGGAAGCAGTTTGATATTAGGCGTCTCTAGGCAGAGACGTTTTCCTGAATTTCATCATGCATTCTTGGTTAGGTGCTCTTATTGAAGTGTGTTGCTACTGTTTTTTTGAAAATATATTTAAGGTTTGAGTACTTAGCCGTTGGATTTTACCAGTGGTGGGAATGTACATTGATGCATCTTGTAGTGGGGCAAATTGTTTAGCCATTAAAGTAATTGCTCCCCTCAGGGCTGCAATTAGGAGCCAGACAGTGGTCTGTGGCACAGTAGTAAATGGAAAAGAGACCCCCCTGCCTTTCTTTTTTTTCTATTTCTGTGTTTATTTTTAATTTACAGCATGTTTTAAATAAAATGTTTGAAATCACAGGAAATCATGTACTATGTACACACTCATAGAATACCCAGATTTAACAAATGCTAAGGTTCGGTCCTATTTTCTTTAAGAATGTGTCTTAGAAATAAAAAGTAAGTAAGTAGTGTGGCTAAAGCCCCGCCTTGCTGCGCTCCCCACAGTTACCCTTTACACTGAAGTTGGTATATTCTTCTTGTAATGATATCACATTTATAATTTCCCTGTGTTGTTACAAGGACCCCAGATTGTTCTGTATTGCTATGGAACAGCCTGGCCCCAGTTTTGCAGCACTTTATGAGCCTGTGCAGTGCTGAGGGTCAGGAATCAAGGGGTGACTTAGCTGGTCCAAGGTCTCCCCTGAGGCTGCGGCATCTAAAGGCTGGAGGGTCCCCTTCCACACTCAGTTCTGTGGTTGTTGCCAGGACTCCTCCATTTCTTGCTATGTGGACCTTGCTACAGGCATGTGTGAATGTCCCCAAAACACTGGTCACCCCAGGACCAGTGATGGCAGAGAGAGAGAGAGACAGTGCAACAAAACATTCAAGACAAGCCACAGTTATTTTTTAAACTAATCTTGGACATGACATGATATCACTTCTGCCCTATTTAATTGGTAGATGGGGGAGGAGAGGACACAAGGGTAAATGCCAGGAAGTGGGGTCATTGAGAGCCATCCTAAAAGCTGACCATCATATACATATAAATAAGTATTTATGACAAAACACAGATTGGTTGTTTGGGTTTCTTGGTATTTTTAAATTTATATGAATGCTGTTGGATGGTTCATATCCTTTGTCAACTTGCTTTTATTGTTCAACATTACTTTTATGTTCGACATTGCTATGAGTACTAGGTTGTTCATTGTGACTGCTGTACAGTATTCTATTGTATGAGTATACCCAGATTATTTACCTAGTTTCACCTTGATTTGCATTTGGGTTATTTCTAATATTCGCAGTGATAAACAGTACTGTGGGGAACATGTGATGCACATGAATAAGATCTTCTGGAAATGAAATTTCTAGATGATTTGGTGTGCCAGTCATCAGTGTTACTGTCTACTGTCAAATCTGTCTTCAAGGTAACTGGACTACCAGAACTGATCAGAATTTCCATGCTATCAAACTATTATCGCAATTTTGCTTTTAGCTGACCTATATATGTGAAATAGTACCATATTTTAATTAATCACTTCTGAGATGACTTAACTTTTGATATGTTTATGGGATGTTTGAGCTTTTTCTCTGATGGTGAATTTTTCTATTTACAGCTGTTGCATGTTTTTCTACTTATCTTTTTTATTGATACATATGAGTTCTTTATCTATTTGAGATTTGCTTTTCTGGGTTATGTGCATGGCAAATCTCTTTTAATTCTCTGGTCGTTTTTTACTTGTTTTTGGTGTCTTTTATTTACATTTTTTTCTTAAATTTAGTGAAATAAAATTTACTAGTCTTTCTTATGGTTTTCACTCTGCTCTTATTTAAGAAATTCTTCTTGCCTGACCTGTGGTGGCGCAGTGGGATAAAGCGTCGACCTGGAAAACTGAGGTTGCCGGTTCAAAACCTTGGACTTGCCTGGTCAAGGCACATATGGGAGTTGATGCTTCCTGCTCCTCCCCCTTCTCTCTCTCTCTCTCTCTCTCTCTCTCCCTCTCCCTCTCTCTCTCTCCTCCCTCTCTCTAAAAATCAATAAATAAAATATTTTTTAAAAAGAAATTCTTCCTTATTATAAGAAAATAGAGCCCTCGCTGGATAGTACGCTGGTTATATCATCATCCTGAAGCTCAGAGGTTGCTGGTTTTATCTCTGGTCAGGGCACGTACAGGGACAGATCAACGTTCCGGTGTCTCTCTTCCTCTCACCTTTCCTCTCTCTAAAAAAATCAAAAAAGTAAAAGAAAATAGAAGGCTTTTTTTTTTTTTTTTTTTTCATTTTTCTGAAGCTGGAAACAGGGAGAGACAGTCAGACAGACTCCCGCATGCGCCCGACCGGGATCCACCCGGCACGCCCTCCAGGGGCGATGCTCTGCCCACCAGGTGGCGATGCTCTGCCCATCCTGAGCGTCGCCATGTTGTGACCAGAGCCACTCCAGCGCCTGAGGCAGAGGCCACAGAGACATGCCCAGCGCCCGGGCCATCTTTGCTCCAATGGAGCCTTGGCTGCGGGAGGGGAAGAGAGAGACAGAGAGGAAAGCACGGCGGAGGGGTGGAGAAGCAAATGGGCGCTTCTCCTGTGTGCCCTGGCCGGGAATCGAACCCGGGTCCTCCTCACGCTAGGCCGACGCTCTACCGCTGAGCCAACCGGCCAGGGCCTAGAAGGCTTTTTTAAGATACAATATACTTTCTAAATTTTTTTTCTAAAATATAAAGTAGGACTCTAATTCTTGTAAGGATATTTCATTTCTTCAACATCATTTATTGACTACATAGTTTCCTCTCTGATTCTTTTCAGTATTTCATTATGAAAAATTTTAATATGCAAATAGAAAAGACTAAATATAATACAACAATGTCCTACATACCAACCATGTAGATTTAATAATTTTTAACATTTGCCATGTATCAGTATGTATATTCATATATATATTTGTGTTTTTGCTGCACCATTTACAAATAAGTTGTAGAGATCGTAATATTTTATTTCTAAATATTTTATTATACATCCCTTAAAAATAAGTATGCTCTTCTATATAACTCTAATACTCCAATGACACTTTAAAAATTAACAGTGTTGTACTTAATATCATGTAATATCTAGGTCATGCTCACATTTCCCCAGTTGTCCCCCAAATTTTTTTCTTAGCTGTTTTATCTTCTTTTTGAAAGCCATTTGTTTCGTAGAATATATTGGATTCAGATTTGTCTGAGTATTTCCTAATGCTAGCAGTCAACATGTTTGCTAAACCTCATATTTCCTGTAAGCTTACACTTAGTTCCAGGGGCTTGATTAGATTCAAGTTAAATATCATTTGCAAAGTACCTACTGAATTTTAATAAGATCTTTGTTACGTACCAAGACCTAGTATATACCTGGGTCTATTTCTGAGTATTCTGTTCTGTCCCTTTGATGTTGCTCTTTATCTCTATGCAGCATCATATGGTTTTCATTTCTCTAGTTACAATAAGACTTAATATCTGGCAGGGGCTTGCTCCTCTTATTCTTCTTTAAAATTGTCCTAGCCACTTTTGCCCTTTCATCTAACTTGTCAAGATCCCTGAAGAACCATATGGGGATCATGTTCAAAAATGCATTAAACATACAGATTAACTTGAGAAGAAATTAAATCTTTACTATATGAGTCTTTTCCCCATGCATCCTCCATCAATGTTTTGTTACTTTCTCCAAAGAGATTTTACTAGGTGCTTTCTTAGCTCATACTGTTACTATAAATGGGATTATTTTAAATTACGTTTTCTAGTGGATTGCTTCATATACAGGCAGGCAATTTTTGTGTACTAATCTTGTATCCAGTCACCTTGCTAAATTCTCGCTTTTTAAAATACTATAGTTGCTAAAGTCACTTAAATTTTGATGGAAACAGTCATCTAATCTAAAAATAATACTCTTATTCTTTCTTCATTTTGTGTCTTTCATTTTTCTTTCTGTGAGGCCGTTTGAGAGACAATATTGAATAGAAATGATGATAGACACTTGTGTTTTTCTTTAATGGGAATGCCTATCATAGTTCACCATTGAGCATGATGCATGGGGCAGATTGGTGGAGTTTTCTCTAATTTTCAGTTAAGGGAAAAAGTTTGCCAAAATTGTTCAGTATAAATGGGAAAACTGTTTGACAGCTCCTACTAATGTTAAACATATTCCTGCTCTGTGACCCAGCATTTTCACTTGTAGGTCCTGTATTTTTCACTCCATAAGAAGCACATTTTCCCCCCAAAAGTGGAGGGGAAAATGCTCGTGCATCGTATGGAGTGAAAAATATGGTATTTTATTAAATATGTTAACTCACCATTTGGTTCAGAATATTTTTCTCCTTATTTTCCTCCTTAAAACCCTAGGTATGTCTTATGGTCAGGTGCATCTTATGGAGGGAAAAATACAGTATATGCAAAGGATTAGTAAATGTGTATGTCCACCCAAAGACTTGACCAGAGAAGCTTTATCCATCAAAGTTAGTCATTTAGAAACTACATAAAACTCTTATTTTCATCAAACTGAAAGCAACCCAAAGTCCAACAAAGGAGAATGGAGAAACAAATTGTCATGTATCCATTTAGTGGAATACTACACAGCAACTTTTCTATGCTGAAAAGTGTACTTTAGGATTTCTTTATAAAAGTCTGTGAAAGGTAAATTTAATTTTCCCCCAACTCTTGAATCATAATTAGCTCTGTAATCTAGGTTGACCTTTTACTCCTAGTGTTAAGATGCTATTTTGTTGTTCCCTGGCTATCATTATTGCTAATGAAGACTCCAATGAGATTCAGTTGTTATACCTTTAAGGGTCATCTATTTCTTCTCCCGGCTTGCTGCTGAGACTTCTTTTATTCAAGTAAAACTTTTGCTGTTCTGAAGTTTCACCATGATGTATCCAAATACTATAGGCTATTTTTTTCATCTTACTCAAGACTCTGAATCTTATAATTTATGTTTTTTTGTCATTATTCTAGAGAAGTCTCAGCTGTTATCATTTCCACCATTGCCTCACACTCATTTCTATAATAAGCCTTTTCTTCGGGATCTTCTATGAGATAAATTTGGCATTTCTCACTATTTCCTCCATGTCCCTTGACCTTGCAATCATATTTTTCTCTCTTTATCTTGGCTGTAGTCTGCCTAGTTTCCCCAGGCATGTCTTATACAGGGGTGGACAAAAACAGGTTTACATTTGTTCCTCTGGAAAAACATCTCCTACAAAATAGATAAAAATGCAAGAACAGGCTCTCTTTTGCGTACTCACAACTGTAAACCTCCTTTTGCCACCCCGTGTTGAGTGTTCTCTCATCAGCTGTGTTAAATCTGTTGAACGTATTCAGTGAGTTTTTAATGACATTGACTATATTTCATTTCTAAAAATATTATTTTGCACATTTTTTCAAATATACTAGCTCACTTTTTGTAGTGTTCTATAATTTGTTGGAGCTTATATTTTCTTTATCTCCATTATCATTTTTAATTTAATTAGAAAAGTTGGCTAGGTAATATTCAGAAGCTACAATTAATTTTATAGTGCCCCATGCAGAGGCATTCATATGAGTACATAAAGTGCTACCTAATTATTATTTTTTCAGCCTTATAATCTCTATTATATAGATGTTCCCTAATTTATTTCACCAATCGTTAGTGGTAGACATCTAGGTCATTTCCCATCTTTTATTGTTACAAACAGAGCGTCTTTAGATACCATTTATATATATTGATAGTATGTCTGCCCACACATATGAAGGTCTACCTTTAGTTGAGATTATTAGAAGTAGACTTGCTGGATTAAAGAGTATAAGCATTGGTAACCATTATGAATATTGTCACATGCCTCCATAGAGGTGATACTTGTCTATATCTGGCTGTACCAGTTCCCTAGCAATGGATATGATGGAGTGTTTCTCCAGGCAGCCTCGCCAACATATTGTTACCACTCTTTGCAAGATTTTGCCAATCTGATAGGTGAAGACTATCTCAGTTGTTTTATTTTCTGTGGGTAAGGTTGAATTTATTCTCATTTTTCTAAGGGATTTGTTTTTCCTTCTCTGTAAAATTTCCATTCCTTTATCTTCCATTTTATTTTCTGTTGGGTTTTTAGTTTTTTGTATTTATTTGTAGGAGCTCTTTATGTAATTTAAAAAATTAAACATTTATCTGGAGAAATAAAAATCTGTAATTTATTTTCAATTGTAAATTATTTTTGAACTTATAATGACTTATAATATAAAACAGGGGTCCCCAAACTATGGCCTGAGGGCCGCATGCGGCCCCCTGAGGCCATTTATCCGGCCCCTGCGGCACTTCCGGAAGGGGCACCTCTTTCATTGGTGGTCAGTGAGAGGAGCATAGTTCCCATTGAAATACTGATCAGTTTGTTGATTTAAATTTACTTGTTCTTTATTTTAAATATTGTATTTGTTCCCGTTTTGTTTTTTTACTTTAAAATAAGATATGTGCAGTGTGCATAGGGATTTGTTCATAGTTTTTTTTATAGTCCGGCCCTTCAATGGTCTGAGGGACAGTGAACTGGCCCCCTATGTAAAAAGTTTGGGGACCCCTGATATAAATGTTTACTTTTATGTATTTATATATATATATATATCAGTATTTTGCTTTAAGGTTCTTAGGCTTAATGTCACATATTAAATGCCCTTCCTCACTAAAACTTTTTTGTGAATTATTCAAGGACTTTTATATTGGATTTACTTTGACATAGCATGTATGTATTAAACTGTTATCTCTCAAGGTGATTACCACATTGTTCCTATAATACTTATTGAATTATTCATCTTTTCTTTACTAAGTTGAAATCTCACTATGATTTTATACCAAATTTCAGTAAATATTTAGGAGATATATATTTATTTCTGGATTTTCTATTTTGTTCCATTGTTATGTCTTTATGGCATTTCTTTTTATTTTATTTTCCAGAACTTTCCTGCTATTCTTTCTAAATTTTCTTTCCTTCTTGAATATTCAAATCAGCTTGTTTAGTTGAAAATTGTTAGGTCAGCCGAAGGAGGGACAACAGGCCTGATGAGTTTTACAAGAAGTTGATTTATGCATCTGCAAAACAGAGGGGCTGAGACCCTAGTGGCATCAGTGTAGAGCTGCAGGAAGGGGGTGTCTGATACAGGGATTGCTCAGGCATTTGCTGGTGTGAGGTTGGGTGCCCCTGGACATGCCCAGATTAGCATATCCTGGTTTGTTGCCTTGATCACAGACTGTCTCCCTTTCCCAACCCTCAGTTCCCTCCCCATGGCCTTGTCCCAAGGACACTTCCCAGAACCTTCCCAGTGTGGAGGGAGTTGCTTAAGGGGAGGGGAGACCTGGGCAAGGGAGATGCTTAATGAAGAAGTTGCCCTAGTGGGAAGTTGGGTGAGGGGAATTGGAGTTTTGTTGTGTTTTTTTTTGTGTGGGTTTTTTTTGTGTGTGTGTGTGTGTGTGTGTGTGTGTGTGTGTGTGTGTGAGACAGAGAGAGACAGATAGGAAGGGAGAGAGATGAGAAGCATCAATTCTTTGTTGCAACACCTTAGTTGTTCATTGATTGCTTTCTCATATGTGCCTTGACGGGGAAGACGGGAGGGGGCTGCAGCAGAACGAGTAACCCCTTGCTCAAGCCAGTGACCTTGGGCTCAAGCTGGTGAGCCTTGCTCAAACCAGATGAGCCCGCGCTCAAGCCAGCTACCTCGGGGTTTCAAACTCAAGTTCTCCGCATCCCAGTCAGACACTCAATCCACTGCACTACCGCCTGATCAGGCAAGAATTTGAGTTTTTAAGGGGACCTTGGATTTAAAGGAGGCCTGGACCCAAACCTAACAAAAATAATCATTGGTATTTTAGTGAGTTTTTAGTCACTTTAAGCACAGCTATTATATATATTGATATAATCTCAAGCAGATTGTTCTCTTTTTCTATTGTATATGAATTGCTCTCCTTGTTTTTGTGTCCACTGAGTGTTCTCTCTTGGTGTATTTTTTTCTCATGTGGTTTGCAATTTTTTGTTTTGAGCTTCTTTAGTGGCAGTGACCCCCTACCCCTGCCCTCTGGGAGAGTCCAGTGCATCTTGGGCTGTAAAAAATGTTGCTAAAATAAAAAAATTTTGAATTTGCTTCTGCTGAGTGTCCTCAGATCATAAAATCTTCAGGGTTTCTACACCAAGCAAATTTAGATTCCAGCCATGGAATCTGGAGGTAATGTTTGAGAGGCCCCATTTCTCATGGGAGACTCTTTCTTATCCTCCCTGCCCACCCCTCCTCAGACTCTGGACAGTTTGTGGTCCATTTGGTAGAGGTGCCCAGCTCCTTCCACCAATGGGCCAAGATTTTGCTGGCATCTCAGCTCTAGGTTCCATCTCCCTGATGCTGGGTCAAGTCTTCCACCCCCCTTCTACACACACACACACACACACACCCCTGGGCTTTGGGATCCCCAGCCCTAGGACCTATTTATTCCTGGACTCAGCTACATATTTTATAATTGTGATTATATTTTATCTTCATTTCTATATATTATAGTTGGAAGAATTTCCACTTTTGTGCCAACCAGCACATGATGGAGACCAAATCTTTGATTTTTATTTTATTTATTCATTTTAGAGAGGGGGGAGAGAGAGAAAGAGGAGAGAGAGAGATGGGGGAGGAGCTGGAAGCATCAACTCCCATATGTGCCTTGACCAGGCAAGCCCAGGATTTCGAACCGGCGACCTCAGCATTTCCAGGTCGACGCTTTATCCACTGCGCCACCACAGGTCAGGCAGAGAGACCAAATCTTTGGGAGTTGCCCTTCTTTCCCAACTTCTTTTATTTTGGTCTTCACAGTAATTTGTGTTTGGCAGACAACACTTAGCTTATAGGATTAGGCTTCTCTGTAAGGGTTGGGAGGACAGGGTGAGAAGGAGACCAGTGAGTGAGAGCGCTTTGAAGAATCTCATGGGGAGCTTTGTAAAATACACGTGTACCACATCGTCACCTCCTTTTCCAGCCAGGGTGTACAGAATGGCGGTTGGTGGGAGGGTGCTGGGGGATTTGGGAAAAGATCCCCAGAAGCTTCTGTCATGCTGCCCTGCCTCTTATCATCTGCTTTCCCCTCCCCACCCTTGAAGATCGTTCTAATTTCAGATCAGAACCAGATAAACAAGGTGGCAGTCGTGGTGTGTCATGGAGCTGGCCAGCCTGGGCCTTGAGTAAGTGGTCTCACAGACCTGCAACAGATATTGGACTGGAGACTGTCAACTGCCTATGTGTGATCTGGGCCAAGAGTCCTAAGAAAATTAATAGTGTTAAAATTGACAACTCTCTTAATGTACCCAAAGCTTCTGAAATACCACCCATCTCTTTTTATAGATGGAGACATTTAGCACCCAGAACTGTATAGATTTCAGCTTGTACAACTGGAGACACATCGTAGAGTTGGCACTCATTTCACTGTGAATTTTCTTTGCTGCAGGTTGAAAGTGGATTGTCTGGTACATGTTCGTGTATAAAAATAGGAATGTTAGCTCTCAAGCACAGAGTTGCAGAGATATGCCTCTGCCTTCTACTTAAAAATGCAATCAAAGATGTCAAAGCCACGGGGCTGTAAAGGCAGTGATGGGGCAGCCCTGCTTCCTTGTTTGACAGGAAAGTACACCAGGTTCCCGAAAGCAAGGGGCTTTCCCGTGCCTGTGTAGCAAAATCAGCCCGGGTCCAGAACGCCTGTCCTTACAGAATACTCCTCAGAGAACATCTCAGTGCCAAATCATTGGTCTTGGGAAGCAGTTCAATTATTTTGTGTGCTATGACAACAAAGATCTGACCATTATAATTTTTATAGTTGGGAAATTGGCACTTCTTCCTCAGGCACTCATTATCAACTGGGTCCTAAGCTTCTGGGGAACAAGGCAGAGAAAAAAGCATAATTAAAATTTTAATCCAAGACACTGATGTAAGAATTAAAAAGAACAGTATGTTAACAGGTGGTTTTAGGAAGCAATGACCTTACCCCAGGCACTGTGCTGAGTGCTTAACTTCTCTATTTACTTGCTTATCCATACAATAAGAGTGAGACTTGTAGGTGCTGTTATCACCACATGCAGATGAGGAAACTGAGGGGGAAAGAAGTTAAATAACTTGGCCAAGATGACACACTTCTTAAGTGGGAGCTAGGATCTGAACCCCAGAAGTCTGGTCCTAGGGTCTATGCTCTACCACTGCTTCCTATAGCCTCTCATAAATAAATGCAATATGAAAAATTAAAATCTATTTTATAACCACAGCATTAGTAGTGTATGTAATAAATGTTCAGTGAATGGCTTTCCTGGAAAATACTCTACATAAGTATTTTTATTTCCTTTAGCATTGAGTAGCTAGTTAGCCAGTGTGAGGATACAGGTGTTTCTGGGTTACACAGTATGTTCAGCAGCATATAAATTGGTGCTAGTTCACAAAAACATTTTTTAAAAATATGTAACTTTTCTGATTATAAAAGTAACACATGTACATTGAGGAAAATTTGATTTGGGGGATGTTGGGTAAATGTATGGCCAGCAGTCGCGGCCATTCACATGCAGGTTTGCATTGAATTCAGATAGACAGTAAAGAAACAGTGGAACCAAAAAATGGTGGGCCATTTCTTTATTAAAGTCTTGCACAGGCTGATGAGCACCACACAGGGAAACACTTCACTTTCACTCAGGGCTCCCAAAGCCACTGACACATTCTCCGGTTCCACAACCAGGAGAATCTTCTTCAGTTTCTCCTAGAATCAAAGGCCCCTCCAGACTCAGTGGAGCTCGCAAAGCCCCTGACCTCTATTTTCCCATCTGTACACCTTCTCTCTGCACCAACTGACTTCTTCTTCAGCATTCTGCATTCTCTTTGTTCTCACTCTACAAACATGGCTTCTCTCTCTCTGCCTCTTCTTCTGCTCTCTCTCTGCATAGACTTTCTGGCGCAAAACCTCTCCTCCAGCACACATTAGCAAAAACAGTGGCTCTTCCCAAGCAGGAAGGTAATTTACAATTTCACAGATCACATATACTTGGCACTGCCCAGCCCTCAAGGCAAACTCTAAGGGAGAAGCATAAAAATCACATTTTACAAACTTATTTGCCCAACAGTAAACAAGTGTGTTTTTTTAGATTTGTTCCTTGTATTGGGGCAGCGCCCTGTATGTATAGTCTATGGAAGGCTGCTGGTGCTTGCCTTCAGGGCAGCAGATTGCGGATTGCCTTCCTGCTTGGGAGAGGTGATTGTTTGCTGGAGACGGGTTTTTCCCCCAGCTTGTTTTGCTGGAGAGTGCAGAAAGAAAGAGAGCTGGGGGGGGGGGGGCACACTGAGGCTGGTGGAGGCCTGTGAGTCTGGGAGACTGGAGAATGAGTTGGGCTTTGGGAGCCCTGAGTGAGAGGAAAGTGGTCTTCCCTGCCTGTTTGCTCATCCACCTTTACAAGACTCTAATAAATGGAATGGCCCACCATTTTCTGGCTCCACAGTTCTTTTATGTCAGCCCACATCCAATGGGAACCTGAACCTGCATGGCCGTGGTGGCAGCCACCAGCCTTACAGGGGAGCTTAGATATTTTTATTGTTTATAGCACATAGGGAAAAGTATGTAACTCAGGCATTCCACTTGAAGAGCAATACTAAAATCAACCCCCCTGTACCCACGGATCTGGGGTTGGTTTTGTTGTTCTTTTTGAACTTAAATGCACTCATATCACATGTTGTTCTTTGACATACTGTTTTGACTATTTTGTTCTTTTGATTTTTTAAAAAAATTTGTTTACTGATTTTAGAGAGAAAGGAATGGAGAGCAAGAGAGAGACAGAACGATCGATCTGTTTCTGTATGTGCCCTGACTGACTGGGGTTTGAACTGACAACCTCTGTGCTTTGGGATGATGCTCTAACCAACTGAGTCAACCAGCCAGGGTATAAGGCCAGGGGCCATCTCCATGGCCATGCAGGTTCTCACTGGATCCAGGCAGACAGTAAAAGAACTATGGAGCCAGAAAATGGTGGGCCATTCTGTTTACTAAAGTCTCCTGATGGCGGACAAGCAAGTATGCAGGGAAGATGGCTTCCCTCTCTCTCAGCATCCCCCAACCTCCGCAGTCCCCAATCAGGGCTCCCAAGCCCAACTAGGTCTCCAGTTTCACAACCCGGACTCATTCTCTGGACTCACCCTCCAAACTCTCTCTGCACTCTCTATCAAAACAGGCTAGGGGAGAAAAACCTTCTCCAGCAAACAATTACCCCTCCCTATGGAGGCAAGCAATCTGCAATTTGCAATTAGGCAAAATATAAGTGAACAAACCTAACACACATTACACACTTGAAACACGTTGGTTTGCCCAACACAGGGCTTTTTCAGTTTTTAATAGCTTTATTTGGATACAAGTGGTATAAAATGAACAGTTCATGTTATAGGGTACAACTTGTTAAAAAAAAAAAAAATATATATATATATATATATATATATATATAACACATATATATTCTCTTATTGATTTTGTGAAAGAGAGAGAGAGAGGAATGGTGAGAGAGAGAAAAGACATTACTTTGTTGTTTCAATTATTTATGCATTCATTGTGTTGCCACTGGAAATGTAGTTCTTCTATGGAGTCACAGAAAAGGAAATTTACAAGACCCATTGTAAAGCCAGTAGCCACGGCCACCATCACAGCTGCCTGGCCTATGCAGGTTCGCATTAGATTTGGACAGACGGTAATGAAACAAGAACTGGTGGGCCATTAGCTTTAATCCTAGCTTGCACCTGGTGGGCAAATAAAAACACACACTGGGCTCCAAAACCCACTCATTCAGTGCTCACAAAGCTACTGACTTATCCGAGTTTCCTAGAATCAGAGGATTCTAGTTCACTAGCCTTATTCACCTCTGTTCCCCATCTCCTCTCTGCACAAACTCTGTACAAACTAGCTTCTCCTTCAGCACTCTGCCATCTTGGCTGCTTCTCCTCTCCTCCGTATGGCCTTTATCTGCTCTCCTCTCTGCTCTCCTCCTAGAATGTAATCACTCTTCCCTCAGAACAGCGTGATCTCTCCTTTTAAAACCTTTTGGCGCCAAAGCCCTCCCCCAACACACATTAACATAATCATGCCCATCCCAAGCAAGAAGGGCAACTAATAGCACCTGGGCTACGGGCTTCCACGTGGGCAGTGCTCACTTTAACAAAGTGAGCATAGTATGTTTTATCTGCCCAACACCTATATTTGGAAAAGATGAGGCTTTTGCAGTAAGATTTATTCAGGGTTGAAATAGGAGCCTGCCCATAGGTTTCTAGTGTCTTATTTCCATCTGTCCTGCCCAGGAAAAAGTCCAATCTTGTCTTCATTAAGCCCAGTATAAAGACCAAAGTCCAGCCTGACCTGTGGTGGCGCAGTGGATAAAGCGTTGACCTGGAAATGCTGAGGTCGCCAGTTCAAAACCCTGGGCTTGCCTGGTCAAGGCACATATGGGAGTTGATGCTTCCAGCTCCTCCCCCCTGTCTCTCTCTCCTCTCTGTCTCTCTCTGTCTCTCCTCTCTAAAAAATGAATAAATAAATAAATAAATTTTTTTTTAAAGTGACTTTAAAAAAAAAAAAAAGACCAAAGTCCAGGTACTCTGCACCATGGTTTAGTCTCTACCAAAGCTTAATCCAGTCCTGGTGCTGCTTGGAACCTGTACTTGGGAGGAGACCACATGGCTCCCTGGCCACAGGCAGCTGCCAGCCCAAGTGAAACAAACAGGGTCAGCCCTGCAGGTGTCTCTAAGTTGAAGGGTAGAAAAAAATGAGTGGATCTTTGACTTCTGTTTATATTTTGGGGATGTAAAAGACTAGCTTTCCTTTAAGCCAGGGGTCCCCAAACTACGGCCTGCGGGCCACATGCGGCCCCCTGAGGCCATGTATTCGGCCCCCGCCGCACTTCCGGAAGGGGCACCTCTTTCATTGGTGGTCAGTGAGAGGAGCATAGTTCCCATTGAAATACTTTTTTTTGTTTTTTTTTTTTACTTTAAAATAAGATATGTGCAGTGTGCACAGGGATTTCTTCATAGTTTTTTTTATAGTCCGGCCCAACAACGGTCTGAGGGACAGTGAACTGACCCCCTGTGTAAAAAGTTTGGGGACCCCTGCTTTAAGCCAAGTAATCAGTTTCTTAAGAATTTTGTGGGCTTGCAACTAAGCAATCAAATCCTTCTTCTAGGCTAGACTGACAGGTCTCTATGGCCACCACCTTGGCTTCCACTGCCGTGCCTTAAAGTGGAAGCAGGGAAGCACCCCCCCCCTCCCCCACTGTTTTGGTAGGAATCAGATTTTACCTAGGGGAGCTGGAAAAACAGGTTCTCCCTCTCTGGTACAGGGAGTGTTAATCTCCTAGGGTCCTAGTAAATGGAATGCTGCAGCTTCCTACTGAAGTACTTTCCATTTTTATAAAATTTAATGTCCAATTCCCTTTGCTCTCTTTCTCTATTAATATCTACCTACCTAAGTTAACGATTGATTTTTAAATATGCCCTTACTGGGGATCGAACCCACAACCTTGGTATAGTGAGACCTACTGAATTGAGCTATCCAGCCAGAGCTATATATGCACTCTTTTATTTTTTTAAGATTTTATTTATTTACTTTACAGAGAAAGGAAGAGGTGGGGACAAGAAGTAGCTGCTTCACTCTAGTTGTTCATTGGTTGCTTGTTGTATGTGCCTTGACCGGCCAAGCCCAGGATTTCAATCCAGCTACCTCAGTGTCCCAGGTTGTTACTCTATCCACTGCGCCACCACTCTTGAAACCATCACCACATATGAGACAATAAATATTTTCAGCAAGCCCAAAAGTCTCCTGTATAGCTTTGTTCTGCCTGCCTCCAAGCCTCTGCTGACCCCACACCACCGCTAGTATCTACTGGTTTGCCTTCTGTCGAAACTATTAGATTACTTTTCACTTTTTAGAGTTTATATAAATGGAATCACAGTGTACATTTATTTTTGTCTTCTTTCATTCAATATAATTATTTGAAATGTACTCATTTTATTTCATGTATCCATAGTTCATTTTTACTGCTGAATAGTTTAATTGTATAGCTATACCACAGCTGGTTTATCCCCATTCACCTGTTGAATTTTGAGGTTGTTTCCAAGTTTTTTGGCTATTCCAAAGAAAGTAGCTATGAACACTAGTGTAGAAATCCTTGAACATATATATTTATTTTTCCTGGCTAAATCCATGCAGTGGAATGGCTAGTTTGTATGACAGAAATATGTTCCACTTCTGAAAACTGCCAAACTGTTTTTCAAAGTGACATTCCTACCAGTAGTGTGTGAGTTCCAGTTCCTCTGTAGCCTCACCAACATTGGATATTGTCAGTTTTTAATTTTAATAGATATTTGGTGGTACCTCATTATGGTTTTAATTTACATTTTCCTAATGACTAATAATCTTGAGATTTTTTTATGTGTTTTATTTTCCATTCACACATCTTTGGTGAAGTGTCTTTTCTGATTTTCTTGCTTATTTTTATATTGAATTCCTTGTCTTCTGATTATTGAGTTTTCAGAGTTATGTCCAGAATTCAAATCCTTTATGAGAAATGTAGCTTGCAAATATTTTCTCCCAGTTTTTCTTGTCTCTTAATATTATCTTTTAAGGAGGGATTCTTTGAATTTTGATAAAAGTTATCTTTTATTTCTCTTATGGTTGGTATTTTTTGGTGATGTAACTGAGAAAATTTCTTTTTAACTCAAGGACATTTCCTCCTGTGTTTTTTTTATGGAATTTTTATAGTTTTAGAAATGTTTTTAGATTACAGATAGTTACAGATTTTTCAGATATCTTTCTGTTGACTTCTAATTTAATTCTACTGTGATCAGAGAACATAGTAAACCAAATCTTTTCAAGTGTATTGAAATTTATTTTAAGGACTATTATAGCCATCCCTTCAGCTGCGTGGCTGGAATATTCTGTAGATTGTCAATTAAATCAAGTTGGTTGGTAGTGCTGTTTGGATAGACTATATTCCTACTTAGTTCTGTCTGCTTGCTCTATCTGTTGTTCAGAAAGGGATATTGAAATCTCTGACTGTTTTTGTGGATTCGTTGATTTCTCCTTGCAGTCCCCTCATTCTTTCACATGTATTTGGAAGCTCTTATTAGGTGCATAAATGTTTAGTATTGTTATGTCTTACTTATGAGTTGAGTATTTTATCATTATGAAGTTACCATCTTTATTCCCAGTAATACTCTTTGTTCCAAATCTACTCTGTCTGTTATCTTTTTCCATCCTTTGTTTTTTAATTAATTAATTAATTAATTATTTTTTTTTTCCATTTTTCTGAAGCTGGAAACAGGGAGAGACAGTCAGACAGACTCCCGCATGCGCCCAACCGGGATCCACCCGGCACGCCCACCATGGGGCGACGCTCTGCCCACCAGGGGGCGATGCTCTGCCCATCCTGGGCATCGCCATGTTGCGACCAGAGCCACTCTAGCACCTGAGGCAGAGGCCACAGAGCCATCCCCAGCGCCCGGGCCATCTTTGCTCCAATGGAGCCTTGGCTGCGGGAGGGGAAGAGAGAGACAGAGAGGAAAGCGCGGTGGAGGGGTGGAGAAGCAAATGTGCGCTTCTCCTGTGTGCCCTGGCCGGGAATCGAACCCGGGTCCTCCGCATGCTAGGCCGACGCTCTACCGCTGAGCCAACTGGCCAGGGCTGTTTTTTAATATATTTGAGTATTTAAATTTAAAGCTAGTTTCTTGTAGGCAGCATATAATGATAACATTTAATATTGCTTTGTATCTAATTTGACAATCTCTGTTTCTTATTAGCGTGTTTAGACCACAGATTGGCAGACAACAGCAGGCCAGCCAAATCTAGCATCTAGCCTGTTTTTGAATTAAGAATGTTTTTTACATTTTTTTAAAGGTTTATGTAAAAAAAAATCAAAAAGAATGTGTGATAGAAATCATATGTGGCCCAAAACGCCTAACATATTCTATGTCTGGTCCTTTACAGAAAAAGATCGCCAGCCTCCGATGTAGACTATGTTTAATGTGATGATTGGTACGGCTGTGTTTAAGTTAATCATGTTGTTATTTGTTTTCTCTATGTCTTATCTGCCCCCCACACACACATCCGCTTTCCTCTTTTTCTGTCTTCTTTCGGATTATTTCTATTTCTTTTTATCTCCTCCGCTAGTTTATTAACTAGAACTCTTTGTTGTGTTTAGTGGTTGCCTTAGGGTTTATATACACCTTTAATTTATCACAGTCTGCCCCTCTATACAATAAAAGAACCTACAACAATATATGTCCGTTTCTGTCCTCTGCTCAAAGAAAGTTATTACTGTCAGACAGTTCACTAATGCACATGTTATAAACCACCCAGTATATTGTTATTATTCTTGCTTTAGATCTGTTATCTTCCTAAGTATTTACAGTTCCGAATGTAGGTGTTATAGCCGTCATTATCATTCCTGATGTTGATCATTTCTTTGTGCAGATCTAGGTTTCCGTCTGATAGCATTGCTCTTCTGCCTGAAGGGCTTCCTTTAGTGGATTTTATAGTGCAGTCGGTGGTGATGATTTTCTTAACTTTTATCAACTTTATTGAGGTATAATTGAAAGATTAAAGTTATATATATTTAAGATGTACAACTCAATGTTTTGATATACCTGTGCATTGTACAATGATCACTATGCCTAATGTGTGGTGGCGCAGTGGATAAAGCAACCACCTGGAATGCTGAGGTTGCCAGTTTGAAACCCTGGGCTTGCCCCAGAAGGACACATATGAGAAGCAACTATAGGTTGATGCTTTCTGCTCCCCCCTCCCTGCCAATGACTCTCTCTCTCTCTCTCTAATCAGTAAATATAGACCAGGTGGTGGCACAGTGGATAGAGCGTCAGACTGGGACATGGAGGACCCAGATTTGAAACTCCGGTCACCAGCTTGAGCGCATGCCCATCTGGTTTGATCAAGGGTCACCAGCTTGAGCCCAAGGTTGCTGGCTTGAGCAAGGGGTCGCTCGGTCTGCCGTAGCCTGCCCGTCAAGGCACATATGAGAAAGCAATCAATGAATAACTAAGGTGCTACAACGAAGAACTGATGCTTCTCATCTCTCTCCCTTCCTGTCTGTCTGTCCCTATCTGTCCCTCTCTCTGTCTCTGTCACAAACAAATAAGGAAATCAGAATCTACAATCAATAAAATCTTTTAAAAAATAAGGAAGTAAATAAGTAAGTGAAATGATCACCACAACCAAACTGATGAACATGCTTATTGCCTCACATGTTACCGTTTTCTTTTTTCTTTTGTTTGGTGGTGGTGAGAACATTTAAGATCTACCCCCTTAGCATATTTCAAGTGTACAATACAGTATTGTTAATAGTAATCACTGTGTTATACGTTATCTCTAGAGCTTACTCATCTTACATACCTAGATCTATATACAGTGGTACCTTGAGATACGAGTTTAATTCGTTCTGTAACAAAACTCGTAAGTCAGTCAACTTGTATATCAAACAAATTTCTCCCATTTAAAATAACTGAAATAGATTTAATCCATTCCAGCCCTGTGAAACATCCCCAAACCATCCTAAATTATGAAAAAAGACATGTTTTTAATTAAGAAACATACATGTATACTTTACCAATGCATAACAAAATATATGAAATAAAAGAAAAAAAGAGTTATTTAGTACTGTATTCTTACCTTGGAGACAGACCAGTGTGGTTAACGGAGGTGAATGGCGGAGGAGGAGGGAGAGAGGAAGGGATGCAGGCACTGTAGACACATAAACTAAAACTGCACTTTCTTAACACTAAATGTAAACTAAAACTGCACTTTCTTTACTTAAAATGAAACCACAAAAACTTAATTGTAAAAAAATGTACTTTCTTAACTTTAAACTTACCCTAAGCTTAACATTACGTATTTTTCATTTAATCATCACCTGTTTTTGCCTTTTTGGCTGTACTTTCGGCACTCTCACTTGCAAGACTTTTGAATAAAAACCTATCCAAAGAGGTTTGTTTTCACCTGCCTTTTAAAATGTTATGGAAATGTAACAATCAAGTGTCATTAAAAAGTTCTGAAGCACAACCAGTTGAAACTTTTTCTGGGTGTTTCTTTTCAATGAAACTTGAAAGCTTCTCCCACATTGCCAGCATGTCTTTAATTTCACTTGTAGAAATCACTTTCTCAGGCTCTACCTCCTCCTCACTACTAATCCCTTGTAGAAGCTCCATATGTTGCATCATCTGTAGCTCCTTCAACTCCTCAGTTGAGAGTTCCTCCTCATGTTCCTCAACAAGCTCGTTTACATCACACTCATCTACCTCCAGACCCATCAACTTTCCGAGGGACACAATCTCTTCCAACGCTTCTTCCTCAGTCTCAGTCTCTGGTTCTAATCCTTCGAAGAAGTCCCTGTCTGCAACAACATCAGGCCATAACTTTTTCCATGCCGAGTTCAAGGTTCTTCTTGTAACCTCGTGCCATGCCAAGTCAATAATGCGTAAACATATCACGATGTTGTAGTGATCTTTCCAAAACTCTCAAAGGGTTAGAATTATATTCTCAGTCACCTCAAAACTCTCAAAGGGTTAGAATTATATTCTCAGTCACCTCAAAGCACCTTTAAAGTGCTTTGTATAAAGCTCTTTAAAGCTGGAAATGACCTGCTGATCCATAGGTTGCAAGATTGAAGTTGTGTTGGGTGAGAGGTAGAGGACTTTCACAAATTTGAACTCATCAAGAATGTCATCTTCAAGACCAGGTGAGTGGGCTGGAGCATTTTCAAGGATTAGTAATGCTTTCATTGGGAGTTTATTTTCTTGAAGATATTTCTTCACTACAGGATCAAAGACGAGATTTACCCATTCAGTAAAAAACTGCCACATAACCCGTGCCCTAGCATTGGTGCACCACATAACCTGCAGTTTTTCTTTAAGAATCTTATCTTGTGAGTCTTAAAGGCTCAAGAATTTTTGGAATGATACACTAGCAGTGGCTTTACTTTACAGTCACCGCTAGCATTTGCACACAATGCAAGGGTCCGACAGTCCTTCATGGGTTTATGGCCTGGCAGCTTCTTCTCCTCTGTGGTGATGAAAGTCCCTGGGCATTTGAATCTGCGATTTACATTCGTTTATTTGTTCTGGTTTTCTTTTCTTTTTTTTTAAGATTCCACATATAAGTGAAACAATATGGTATTTGTCTTTCTCTGATTTATTTCACTTAGCATAGTACCCTTTGGACCCATCCATGTTGTCTTGAATGGCAAGGTTTCATTTTTGATGGCTGAGTATTCCACTGTACATATGTACCACATCTTTATCCAGTCATCTATGAATAGACACCTAAGTTGCATCTATATCTCCACTATTGTAAATAATGCTGCAGTGAACAGAGGGGTGTGTATGTCTTTTTGAATTAGTGTTTTTGTTTTCTTTAGATACATACCCAGAATTGGGATTGCTAGGTTGTATAGTGTGGTCATTATGAAAAAGTATGAAGATTCCTCAAAAAACTAAAAGTAGGCCTACCATATTGCAGAATTAGAATCCACCAGAAGGCCTGGACCCAGGTAACTCTGCTGGGGAAGTCCCCAGGACTCAGGAAGCTTCAGCTGAGCTTTCAGCTGTGAATGCTACTGCTCTTTTTCTTTATCACAACCCACCAGCCCAGCTGAGCCTGCCAGGCTTTGTCTGCTGCTGTCACCTGCAGAGTCCTCCAGCCCCTCCAGCCCTCCATGAAGTACCTGGTGCTTCTGCATGTGCACATCTACTACATAGGTTCCATATCTGCAGCCCTGAAATATGCTGTCCTTCTAGTCACAGGGGACAGGACCTGCAGAAGGCGCGCTGCCACCAAGACCTCCCTGGTGCATGCTCAGAGCCACTGGAACCTGGTGCCCAGGTGACTGTGGTCTGATAAGTTCGGGGTGTGTTAGAGATGGACTGCTCATTTCATAGCTGTGGATTTCCCCCTTCTGTCTCCTCAGTGATTGCAGGTACTCCAGTGTCTGAAATTTCTGGGCCTTTCTCAACAGACGACATAGCCAGCAACTGTGTTCCCACCCTGCCTTTGAATGAGCCCATTTTGTGGATCGTCTCCTACACCCTCTTGAGTGTGTGTGGGATCATCCTTCTCACCTTAATCATCCTGCTACTCCTCCCGTTCCGGTGTCGGCATGCCCCCCGGGACCCCGAGGTTGTCAATGATGAGTCTTCTCTTGTCCGGCATCGCTGGAAATGAAGAGTAAAGCTTGAACGCGAGCAACCTTGAACTCAGCTATGAAGAGACTTCTATTTTCAGTGCAGCAGGTGGGGGTGGTAAAACCGGGTTTCTTCCTACATCCACTGGTCTGAAATCTCTGTTCTGCTCCCAGATGCCTTCCAGATTCATTGTATGTTGATTCTTAATTTCTTAGCTTCCTTCTTCTGGGAAAAATGATAATAATAATAATAATAATAAAAAAGAAAGTCATTCTAAACCAAAACAGAGTGACTTGGGCTTCAGACTTGATGTGACTGGGATACCAAACCGTCTTGATGTGCCTCGAGATAAAAAGGAAGCTGTCGCTTGCACCTCTGGGGAAGGGAGTGCGTCTATGTTATCCCTCTTCTCGGCTAATGGGAAGCTTTTTGTATGCATTGCACTTAAGGGTATTTTGCACCAGGCGTCTACTAGGGTCTGAGTAGTCTAAGAAGGCTCACAATACGATGGCAGGAGAAGCAGTCTGGGGCCTGTTGACAGAACTGTCCCGCCCCTTCTGAGTTGGGGACAGCAGCAAGCCCCTTTTCTGGGTCTTTCTGTGCCCTGAATAGAGATCATCATGCAGCAGTCCTCACCGTCCTCTTCTGATGATGGAAGGCCTTTCCCCACCACGGTGGAGTGAGAAGGAAGCCTGCTCTATTGTACTCAATGCTTCCATAGTAATGTTGGTATAAAAGTAAAAAAGAAAAAACTACCTCTGTTGAGACCCTGTGCAGGGTCCCAGCCCGAGTGGGGTTGCAGGAGGCTGGGTCCCTCTCCTGAAAGACTCCTCCTTCCGTCAGGCCAGATGGAACTGGTGCTGAACCGCCCATGCATCGAACTTTGGTCACCAAGCTGGTCTTTAGCTCCTGTGCCAATCTTACTTCAAATCAGTAAACAGTGTTTCAATGAGAAAAGCAAATTCTGTGTCACTCACTTAGTTGTTCCTTTTTCCAAATCTCTGAGGGTAGGTTGATTATTACCCTTTTGAGAAATAGGGAAACGGTTAAATGCCTATACTCCTGACCAGTTCCCAGCGGAAGGAAGACGCAAGACATACAAAGAACTTTTGGAGGGAACTTCTAGTTATTCTCGTGCTCTGAAACCGTGAGTGTCCATTTCACATTGTTTGAACCGGTGGCCCACAGGCTTCTTCCCTTTGCACGTCCAATCTTTGGTGCCCGTTGGGTGTGCAATGGTATCTTTATTTGGGGAAATCCCCTTTAGCTATTATTTGAGGCCTTTGCCAAAGAAAAGCAGAAACTGCTCGATATAATCAGCCTTATATGATCCAATGTAATTAAGAGAAGGGTTCAAAGCCAGCATCCCTTCTCTCTTGTTCCTGTGCCAAGTTCGATGTTCACTTTGCATTACTATTGTGCTGAGTTGGATATATAATAAAATTCCACTGGAAGGGCTAGCTGTGGCGTGTCTCCTCTGGCTGGATGCTATTTGTGTTCAGAATCAGTTCCATGTGGATGTTTCAGCCACCTGCTTTGCTCTCTGGATCCCAGGGTCACCTCTATATTTAGAAATAGTATATGATAGTGCCAGAGATGCGAGGTCACTTATACTGGTCATGGTGTCCTCACAGACTCTCCCGCTTTTACAGATACTTGTGGTGAAGAGCATGAATTTTTTGTGTTATTCAATGTACAGCTCAAACATGGCAGGAATGAGTCAGTTCCTCTTGGGATGGGACGGTGGGACAAACTTCTGTTATCTGATGCTTGTTATCACATCTGGTCTCAGTTGAGAGGTAATGATTTAAAATGTATTTCAGAATTAGACATCTCTGGAAGTCTAATCCTCCTCTTATTGCCTCTTTCACTGGCTGCTGTTTGTGAGCCACTTTGCATAGAAGTGAAGACAGCATTCCTAGACTGTGCCTTCCCGTGCTGTGCAAAGTCTGAACCCCTGAATTAAGAAGAGGGAATCGCAGGTGTGACCTGGTCAGTTTTGCTCCTTTATTTCTTTGTGCAGGTGTCCTCTGTTCCATTTCCCTTGTTAGATTTCTGAGCTCAGACTATTTCTGTTACAGCCCATTAGCGGGTGCTGTTCCCAGAATACATGATAACAGCAAGTTAGATTTCAAGCTGTTTGAATGACGTTTGCTATATATAATTCTCTGTGTTTGGCATCAGATTTCTCTACCTTTTCATCTCTGACATCATTGGATGGGACGTTTTAATGGGAATACTTAAATTACAAAATAATTTAATTTAGCAATGAGCATGAAATAGACAATGGAATGTGGCACATGTTCCTGGCATGACTTGCTGCTGAAAATTGAACTCTAAATAAAATCCCTGGTAAGTCATTCCCACCTCCTCGAGTTACGATGTAAACTGAGACTTATCTTGGGAAATCTGCAAGTAGACCTGCTTTAAACAGCAAAGGAAGTAGCAACCACTTGAGGGTGTCACTGTTACCTGGAACACACTGTGTAAAATGCTGGAAGATGGTTCTTTCCTGAAAACTGCAACTTGATGTTAGGCTGTTATCAAACCATTGTCAGCTCTCTGATGGGCATGGATGTTTCTACAGGAACAATACTTTTCTTTCTTTTTATTTGGGTGATGCTTTATAATCCTGATAAAGGTATTTGGAAGCCAGAAATGAAATCTTGTCTTCAGCAACTGAAACTGTTTATGAAAAGTAGCAAGAAATGGGATGGGGACTGAGTCCATTTTTTTCCCTTGGGAATTTGAAAACACCACATGCGATTGCGTGAGGTTCACCTGGCATTTCCCATGCACTATTTTATGTTCCTCCTGAAGCTAAGACAAGTATGTAACAAAGAAAGAGAACCTTGCATGTGACAACAGAGAAGGTTTACTGAACACAGTATACTCCCTGACATTTGAAAGGCTTTTACCTGATTCATCGTGAAATGCAGAGGTTTTGGTCAGAGATAAAGGTGGGGCTAATTGCAGTTCAAAGCTATGAAAGTAGTTTCCCAGTAATGCCTCATTCATTCTGCAGAGTTTTGGGTTATAGGTTTTGCAAAGCCATTATGATTGGGGAATTGCATTATCTCATTTAAGAGGTGAGGCAGGAGTATTTCATTATTTAATAGGTTCCCTGGGAGAATGGAAATTTGTTAATTTTCCCTCTCCAGGCAGAGCTGCCAAGAATGCTTAGGTTCTAAGTTCTAGCCTTGTGCCACTTGACATCACTGGGAATAAATCACCGCCCACAGCCTGCTTCATCCACAACAATAATCTAGTTTCACAGACTTTATCCTTATTAGTGGAAACCAGATAATTGGGGGGGGGGGCTGGTGGGTTTTCGATTGTACGAACTTACTAAGATTGATTACGGAACTGTTCAGCATTAAAACTTTGCACTAAAAGTTTTTTTTTTTTTTTTTTTAAGGAAAAACAACTAAACACCATAAAATGTAAAATTATAGTTTTGCCAAGAAAGATACTAGGTATTTAGTGCCAAGAAATCTGCACACAACAGAAGTTCTTGTGCACATTTCTGGTAGGTCTTAAGAATTTCATACTATCTGTTTACCAATAAAACAGCAAACAAGAAAAATACATTTTCAGAGCAGGGAAGGAAATTTTTAAAAAATAACCAAAAGTATGTAAGAAAATTAGCAGAATTTGCCGATTTGGAAAAATAGCCTTGATGCCAGGAATCCACAGATATCTTTTGCCTCTAAAGGCGCTGAAATTAATTGGAGATCTGAATTATTTTACACAGCCAAAAACCCCAAACTTCAAGAATATTTAATTTGGGGTCATGTGTCCAATGTCAGCATGGACAAAGTGAGAAACGGACAAAGCAATACACTGTGCATTGCCCAAGGCCTGTGAGCAGCATCCCTGGAGGGTCCCTGAGGTCCTGGAGCTCACTGGGTGCTAGTTAGAGTCATTGCCCTACAGTAGGCTCTCCAGGTGACTCTAGCCAGCGCATACCATGTTTCGGCCTTGGGCAAGTGCTCTGGGCCAGTGAGATCATCATCCTGCAGGTGAAGTCAGCCTGATGAGGGCAATCAGCCATGTGTGTGGAAGGTGGGAGTGAGCAAAGCCAGGACTAGTGGTGACATCAGTGTGTCTGCCAAACCACTAGTCCCCTTAATAATTGGAATTAAATACTGTATGAGTGTCATCAGGACATCCACTCCAACCATACAGGACAGTATTTTATTACCTATCTGAGCTTTCCCGAGAGTTTCTTACAATCAGATATTACGTGCAGGGGTCCAGTGTATCTAAGCTACATTGTGTGTGATTTTACAGCATGCTTGCTCCTAAAGTTTTCCAATAAACTCTGATCCAACCCAGGGCGAAAGCTACTCCAGGACACCTGATCTCTGATGTGCAAGAGCCTCCTTGTGTCCCGTGTAAAGCCTTTGGGAGTTTATTGGGGCACCATTGCCAAAGCAGTGATTCTAGAGGTATCCGGTGAGCATTTCAGGATACAGGAGAGGGTGGGATAAAATACTCTCTGGCCCCTAGGCACCTGCTGGACAGGATGCCCGGGCCTGTGAAGCAGTGATGGAAGTGGCAGTTCCCTTTGCAAGTGGCACTTATTTGTATAGAACCAACCTAGGGAAGTCTAAGTGTAGGTTCCACACAGGGGCACCCCACATAGATCAAACTGTGTAGAATGTTTTGCCAATCCAAATTAGTGATTATATCATTACAATTTACAGGTTTGTAAAATAGACTTTGAGTTAGTTGAGCCCCGCTATCAACTTCCTGGTGTCACTAAAAGGAGGCTTGCAACCTTGAGTACCTTTGAAACCTGGCCTCCTTACCATTCAGGTTTCTCCATGGAATTTCCTTCTCTTGGCTGGGATAGTTGTGCTTTTATTTACGATGGAGGCACAGATCAGAATATCATGAGAAGGTGAGTGTCTCCAACAGGCAACAGGGCTTATTTTTTTCCCTCTGCTAAGTGCTGTATGTGCAAATGGTTGAAAGTTTACAGATATAACTAGGGTTTCAGCTGGCTTCATTTTACCTATTTGAGTAAAGTTTCCCATGAGCCTCACATTTTTGAAGTGAACATTTCTCACATTTTTGAAGTGAACACTTCTGAATGGAAGTTAAGAAAACATTAAAAGATTTTCTTTTTGAGGTAAAGAAGAAAAAATTATCCAAATTCACTAAGTCTCTATTATTCTGTAATGAAAATCACCCAAAATAACCTTCCTTAACCCCAGTTTCTTACACAGCTTTGTGGTCTGTGTTGCTAGTGGTATCAACTTGGAATTTCTTCCCTCGCTTTCCTAATTGTAGGTGCAATGTTCTTATCGGTGGGGTTGGAAATGCTTAGTGTTGGAATTAGCACCTATGAGAGAAAAAAGAATGACTGAGCTTTGTCATGTAATAGAAGCTGAATTATTGTAATCTAAAATGATGTATATCCTACTATGTCTGTTAATTGCACAGGTAAATATACTTTAAGTTTAAAATCTCTGTTTGACCATTGAAAGCAGCCACTCCTATTTTTCTTAAGGAGGGGGACTTTGCTGCTGCACTCATGGCTTCTTTGTGCTTGCAAACCTTGTATTCTAAAACAGATGCCAGAAGTTGCACTTTGCAAAATGTACCGTGTATGTCTCAGATTAACAGCCTTTAATACACAATTCTCAAGTGTATCTTGTATTTTTAAAAGTGCTTAAGATTATTTTGTATCTCCCTTTTGGAATTTTCCTCTATTTCTAGTCCACTATGTTAATTGACAGTATGACAGGACCAAGAGTTGGAGTAAACAGGCATTCACTCCACCTCAGAGGAGGCTCTGCAGACACTGGCCGAGTTCTTGTGCGCTTCAAAAGTGCAGTTTTCTAAAATAATCATATTTTTGTACCTGTATGTTCTACCCAATTAAGAGTAAACCACTGAAAAGGAAATAAAAAGACTTTGGTTTGTTTGAATAAATAATATTTCCAACTCGTTGGGTTTGGATTATTTTTTTCAACACTTAGTTCAAGTCATGCGTCTGAAGTTATACCTGGTGCTGTGTCAGGGCCCCTTTACTTCCACTCCTTTATGTTAATTTCTGGAAAGGATCAAAGGTAAAATGGAATTGAGGGAGGGTCCAAGGTCTGTCATTAAGATGTAAACTCTACTGAAAATGGGAGAAAAATAAATTATATACTAGAGTGTGAGAACAATCCTGGGAGTGGAGATAATGTGCCTGCAGAAAAGGCACCCAGCAAGCACGTTTAAGTGTTTGTAAGAATAGGACATGGGTCGAACAGGGCGGTGGCACAGTGGATAGAGTGTCGGGCTGGGATGCGAAGGACCCGGGTTCAAGACCCTGAGGTTGCCAGCTGGAGCGCAGGCTCATCTGGTTTGAGCAAAGCTCACCAGCTTGGACCCAAGGTCACTGGCTCGAGCAAGGGGTTCACTCGGTCTACTTAAGGCCCACAGTCAAGGCACATATGAGAAAGCAATCCATGAACAACTAAGATGTTGGAACAAAAAACAGATGATTGATGCTTCTCATCTCTCTCCGTTCCTATCTGTCTGTCTCTATCTATCCCTCTCTCTGTCTCTGTTAAAAAAAAAAAAAAAAAAAAAAAGAAAAAGGATGTCTCATGGTATTCAGCCTAGTTCTGAACACTAACTATGGCCAAACAGGGGGCTTCTGTGCTGCCCCTCCCCATAACCCGCCCTGCAAGGAGATGATGTTCTCCAAATTCCACAAAGAACCAGCTCCTAGTCACATATCCAGGAGAGCAGCCAGAAAAGTGTTTGCCACGGGAGTGCACCGAGCTCCCTCTACAAGCAAACGATTCTTGCTCTGCACCACACTCTGACCTGGGTGCTGGCTCACCTTCCAGAAGCCTCAGGATCCTGCTGAGTGGCTCAGTCTCTAGAGGGGCATGCACCAAGTGTGTGTAGGGGGATCAGAAATCCTTAATGCAGACAGACATTAGCTATGAGCTGTGATCTAGCTGCTACACTGATCCTTGAAAAATCTGATTTTTTTTTTTCAATGACTGAATGTTTTTTTGTTTGACGATACCCAGACAAGAAAAACAAAAAAGGAAATTTCAAACCATTAAGAAGTGAAGCAGTAGTTATTGGAGAAACAGGATAGGATGTGTGCTTTCTGATCATGAAGGAGGTCATTTGATTGGAGTTTTTACTTCTATGCCGGTTCTCTGTGGGTGACATTGCAGATGTGACTTGGTGTATCTGTCACTAGGTGGTGCTGTTGTGAAACTGGTATGAAGTTTCTGCTACTGTTTGTTCCTATGGCTTTCATATGCAGCTTTTATCATGTGTGTTCTGGGCTTTTAAACTATATCCCAGCAGTCTACGGCCATACCACCCTGAACGCCCTGATCTCGTCTAAACTATGTCCCAGCACCTAACCAAAGCTGTCCAGTCCTTCGTTATTCTCTAAAATACCATCTGCAAAATACGCTGGCCAGTAACTCTTGGAGGTAATCTTCAATATGCATCTTCAGCCCTGGCCTATCTACTTGGCTGTCCCACAGGGAAGAAAACTGAGTCACAGAGGTGCCATAAAGACCCCAGGGTCTCCCTGTTGGTGACAGAGCCCAGATTCAAAAAACCAGCTTGTTTAATTACTGGACTCATGAACTCAACAACCATTATGCTACTGTCTTTATAAGATTAAAAGTTGGAAATGGAAAGGAAAATTACTTTTTAACACTAAGGATGGTGTATACTACAGTCAAAATGCTACAAGGGAAAATATTGGAAAAAATATTTGTGACCAAAACCTAAGGACAGAAACTAACATTTATTGAACAGCAGATTGTAACCATGCACATTACCTATATCGTGACATTTTATCCTCAGAATAACCTCAGGTACACATTGTTACTAAAAAATATTTTTTGGCCCTGAGTGTTTACCATTTTACCTTTGCCAGTTTCCCCAGTTGCCTCTGGACTGCATAAAGTGTTCATCTAGTAGTTTCCTCAAAAGGGACTTAGAGAAATAGAGGGTACTGAGTTCTTGCTTGTGAAAACTATTTGTAGCCTTCATACATAAAGAAAACTGTGGGCCCTGGCTGGTTGGCTCAGTGGTAGAGCATCGGCCTGGCGTGCAGAAGTCCCGGGTTCGATTCCCAGCCAGGGCACACAGGAGAAACGCCATCTGCTTCTCCACCCCTCCCCCTTTCCTTCCTCTCTGTCTCTCTCTTCCCCTCCCGCAGCCAAGGCTCCATTGGAGCAAAGATGGCCCGGGAGCTGAGAATGGCTCCATGGCCTCTGCCTCAGGTGCTAGAGTGGCTCTGGTCACAACAGAGCGACGCCCCAGATGGGCAGAGCATCGCCCCTTGGTGGGCATGCTGGGTGGATCCCGGTCAGGCGCATGTGGGAGTCTGTCTGACTGCCTCCCTGTTTCCAGCTTCAGAAAAATACAAAAGAAAGAAAAAAAAGAAAACTGTGGCCCTGGCTGGTTTGCTCAGTGGTAGAGCATCAGCCTAGCGTGCAGATATCCCAGGTTCAATTCCTGGTCAGGGCACACAGGAGAAGCACCCATCTGCTTCTCCATCCCTCCCCTCTCACTTCTCTCTCTCTCTCACTCTCTCTCTTCCCCTCCTACAACCATAGCTTGATTGAAATGGATTGGCCCCAGGCACTGAGGATGGCTCCGTGGCCTCCACTTCAGGCACTAAAATGAACTTGGTTACTGAGCAATGGAGCAAGAGATGGGTAGAGCATTGCCCCTAGCAGGCTTGCTGGGTAGATCCCAGTCGGGGTTCATGCAGGAGTCTTGTCTCTCTGCCTCCCCTCCTCTCCTTTCACTGAATTAAAAAAGAAAGAGAGAGAGAGAGAGAAAGAGAGAGAAAGAAAGAAAGAAAAAAGAAAGAGAAAAAAAAAAGAAAAGAAAAAAAACAAAGAAAGAAGGAAAGAAAGAAAACTGGCTGGCTGAATAGAAAAGGCTTGTTTTGAGTTTCCTTTCTCTGGCATTTTGTTGGACTGGCATCACTGCCTTCTGGTTTGAATGCTGCTTTGGGGAAGAGTGAGCTCAGTACTACATTGCACCTCTCATTTTAATAGACTTGGCATTTTTTTTCCCCTAACTGTCCAAAAGATACTGTTCTTATCTTTAAAACCCTCTAAGGCTAGGAGAGGACTCATGCTAGCCATTTGGGATCAACTTTCCTGGGACAGGGAAGTTCAGTATTTCTTCTGATGCATTGCTTTAGTCCCTCCGTCATTTTTACCTGGACTTAAGTTAGACGTATGTTAAATCTGCTTTGCTTATCTTCTATATCTACCATGCTATATAGCATGTTAAAAGTATTTATTTTCTTACATTTTTTTTTTACTTGCCTCATTTCTACCTACTGTGTTCCTTGCTGTGTTTCACAAATGTTACTGATTTTCTCTGGGGCTTTTTCTTCTATGCCTTTCTTGAGTTTGATCAGCTCGAATTTCATCTCCTGTTATTTCACTCTCTTCCCCCAACGTTCACTTTTCTTCATTATGGACCTCTGTTGAAAAAAACTGACCCAATAAGTTGTTGCTGTTGTTTTTACTCTATGATGAAATCTGCATGTTTTTCATTTGCTCTCTGAAGACCTTTTTTCTTGTGTTTTTCATTCAATAATCAGTTTTGCTATCCTTGTCCATATTTTATTAAAATAACATTTGCTCATCAGTTCTGCTCCAGAGCCTTTCTTTATCTGTCACTCACGGTGGAATTGTGCACCAGCTATCTGCAGGAAGTTTCAACAGGGCAAAGAAGCAGGCTTCACCCAACGCCCCACGTTTCACAGTACGCACAGCACATATCCGTTCCCTTCTCTCTGCGGCCAAATAACAGGGCTGTTTCCTGGAAATGTAACACGTGTGTGTGCATCGTTTCACAGCCTGAACCCTTCTGAGTCTCTGAAAGCAGCCACCAACCCTGTCCATTCTCCCTTCCCTTCTCCATTGCCAGAAAGAAGGAACAAGGCTTCCAGCCCGCAGGGTGAGCCTCTCGTTTGGGAACTTGAATGTTCTCTGGTTCCTTCTGAGATGGGCTGCTGCGGGATCCTCTGACCACTTGCCTTGGTCTCTGCCCCGTCTCATCTCAGTGGCTTTCGGCGGCTTCCGCGTGTTCTTCGTCACCTGCAGCGTCTCTCTCCCTCCTGCTGGTGTCACTAACCGTTCCGGGTTCAAGGCTTGCAGTTCATTTGTTTTGTTTCGTTTTCTTGTTTCTCTTCAGTGATTTCCAAGAGAAGGAGAATTTGCTTACTGGAAGTTTGGCCTTTGGTTTTTATTGTGTGTATTTCAGCACCACTTTAAAGGTTGTTTTTTGTTTTTTGTTTTTTGTTTTGCAGGGGTGTGTGTATCTTGACTGCAGAAATGTTTTGGTTTGGTTATTTACATATTTTTAAACTTTTTTATTGATGCTCAAAGATTTATTAAACATATCAATTGCTATGCTATTCAAGGAGGAAAAAAATAAATGAGCTAACTGTTCAACAGTAAAGAAATAGAGTGATTATCATATATACATATATCCTTAGGGTAGAATGCTCATCACCCATGTGAAATATATTTTATAATTTAAAGATCAGAACATTATTATATTACATTAAGAGGAATAAAATGATAAACACTATCCCATACCCACATATATATGCCCATACGTACAGAAAAATGACCAAAACCTGGAAAGTAAGGCACCAAGAAGTTAGAGCAGTTATATTATGGGGATTTTAACTATTCTTTTAGAAATCCTGTGTTTTCTCAATAAAGTACATAGAAGAAGACATAGGTACTAAACTTATGGACCTGGGTTTATTCATTTTATGAATTTGACTCCAAAGGCAAGAGAAGTGAAGGCAAAGACAAATGAATGGGACTACATCAGACTAAAAAGTTTTTGCTCAGCAAGAGAAACTGACAACAAAATAAACAGACAGCCAACTAAATGGGAAATGATATTTTCAAACAACAGCTCAGATAAGGGCCTAATATCCAAAATTTACAAAGAACTCATAAAACTCAACAACAAACAAACAATCCAATAAAAAAATGGGAAGAGGACATGAACAGACACTTCTCCCAGGAAGAAATACAAATGGCCAACAGATATATGAAAAGATGCTCAGCTTCATTAGTTGTTAGAGAAATGCAAATCAAAACTACAATGAGATACCACCTCACACCTGTTAGATTAGCTATTATCAACAAGACAGGTAATAGCAAATGCTGGAGAGGCTGTGGAGAAAAAGGAACCCTCATTCACTGTTGGTGGGACTGTAAAGTAGTACAACCATTATGGAAGAAAGTAGGGTGGTTCCTCAAAAACCTGAAAATAGAACTACCTTATGACCCAGCAATCCCTCTACTGGGTATATACCCTCAAAACTCAGAAACATTGATACGTAAATACACATGTAGCCCCATGTTCATTGCAGCATTGTTCACAGTGGCCAAGACATGGAAACAACCAAAAAGCCCTTCAATAGAAGACTGGATAAAGAAGATGTGGCACATATACACTATGGAATACTACTCAGCCATAAGAAATGATGATATCAGATCATTTACAACAAAATGGTGGGATCTTGATAACATTATACGGAGTGAAATAAGTAAATCAGAAAAAACCAAGAACTACATGATTCCATACTTTGGTGGGACATAAAAACGAGAGTAAGAGACATGGACAAGAGTGTGGTGGTTGGGGGGGGGGGCGCGGGAAGGAAGGAGGGAGAGGGGAAGGGGAGGAGGAGGGGCACAAAGAAAACTAGATAGAAGGTGACAGAGGACAATCTGACTTTGGGTGATGGGTATGCAACATAATTGAATGACAAGATAACCTGGACATGTTTTCTTTGAATATATGTACCCTGATTTATTGATGTTACCCCATTAACATTAATAAAAATTTATTTAAAAAAAAAGAAATCTTGTGTTTTCTAAATACAGAGTGGGGCAAAAGTCAGTTTACAGTTGTAAATATGCAAAACACAGGACTTATTCTTGTATTATTAATAATTTTATTATTTTCCATATGAACAACTGTAGACTTATTTTTGTCCTAACCTGTATATCATATTTTTTTATAATCAGAAAATTCTGTTTAAAAATAAATTTCAAAACCTTGACCCTTATTTTCTTCCTGTTTCTCATACCTCATCCTGTTATGTTTCTATTCTCTGTTGTGATGGATGGCATGCCGCCCACCCACAGCCTGGACAGGACCCCCCCGCCACTTTTATCCCTCCTTTTCACACACCCCCCACCACTGACCTGCTTATTAAGCCCTTTAGTTCTACCTCCAAAAGGGCTCAAATTTCTTTAGAAAAACTAGGGTTTTTCTAAAGATCTGTCTTCTAGACTCTCGAGTTGGTTTTCTTATTTTTTTCCTAGCCCTCTGCCTCTCCAACCTGGAACCCACCTTCCCTGTGGGTTGTACCACTCCCGACCTCCACCATTCCCAAGGTTGCAGAGAAAATCCTAATTCAGGTAGAATGCCAGCCAGTCTGACCTGAGTCTCCCTCTCCCAGGACATGCCTGCCACTCTAGTCTCTCGGGATCCTGCATTCCAGCGCCGTACCTGGGGTCAGGAATGGCTGACAAATTATGCAGTAACTGGCACACAACAATGTCCAAACAACCAAACTAATGCAGTTGTGCCGGCTGCTTTGGGCTGGCTGAACCTGCCCTACTCAATAGATGAGGTTTTGAGTGCATGAAGTGTGGAGGAAACTGATTTCATCCAGCACCCAGGGCCAGAATTAAGCCATGCTGAAAGAATAATAATTTGTCCTAGCTAAGAAGTACAGAAGAGCAGGACTTCTGATCCCTGCATGCAGCCATCGAATAGCCAGTTAGTGTTTTGATCCATTGAATAGTGTTAAGGTCAGGAAATGCTTAGGTATTATCTCCATACTTTCACTTCTTTTGTTGTATCTTTCTGACAACTCCACTAGATGGCTGGAGCAAGCAGCATCCTTGGGTTATAGGAAACGCAGGGTCTGTCAAATCAGACAGGTGGCCTGGGATTCTTTTCCTGTAATGATATCCGAATTCACACTCCACTCTGAAGTGGATAAGATTGGTCATCTGCTTAGAGTAACATGACTTGTTAAATGCTTGAACATTTTAGAGGCATCTGCTAGTTGGTAAGATTTACTTTTTATGCTTATCATGAATTTTGTGAACTGTGCTACACTCTCTCCTCCAATCTACCTTCAGTAAACATCCTATCTGGTTACTGCCTCTTATCCTTCAGACCCCAGCCTGGCCTCACCTCTCCCTGGAAGCCCTCCATGTCCCACCCTCCTAAGAGGGGATGTAAACTGAAAATCCCCCCCCCCCCCGATGATGTTGATAAGCTCAGCCTGTATCCCAGACAGTTGGGAAACAGGCAGTAGCAGGCAGTGGGTGTCGTCACCATTGTTCCACCAGAATCCTGCTCTGTGTCTGGCTTGGGGATGATGATACTACAGTCATTCCCCAGTATCAGCAGGGGATTATCCAGGACCTGACACAGATATCAAAACCTAGGGAAGCCCCTTATATAAAATGGATTGGTATTTGCACATAAGCCTATCCTCCCCTATACTTTAAATTCTCTCCAGGTTATTTACAATGCAGTGTAAATGCTATGTAAATAGTTGTTACACTGTATTGTTTAAGGATCAACTTCCTGGACATTTTTTTAAAAATTTTTATTGATTTTAGAGAGACACAGAGAGGAAGAGAAGCATTTATTTGTTGTTCCACTTAGTTTGCATTCATTGGTTGCTTCCCATATGTGTCCTGACCAGGAATTGAGCTCGCAACTTTGGAGTATCAGGACAATGCTCTAACCGACTAAACTAATCAGCCAGTGCCTGGAATATTTTTGATCTGCAATTAGTTGAATTCAAGGATGTGGTGACCACAGATACAGAAAGCTGACCATAACTCTTCTCTAAATCAGTGAATGAATGGTTGCTTGTCTTTATTTGTCTATGCTTTTTATAACATTGCTCATTTACAACAATGCTCATTAAAACATTTCAGAAAACCCCAGAAAGTAAAACAATATTCTAAAATGCTCTAGGTATGTGTGTTGAGATTCGCTTCTGTACCATGCGCTTGGCGAGAGCATGCTGGATTCATTCTCGGCAAGCTGTTGTGATCCTCCCCAGGAGCCCACCATGCCACCTGGGCCCTTCCAGGCTCCACTCCCACCCACCCGTCCATGTTCCTAGAAGGGAGCAGCACTTTGAACCTATCTAACCTTCCAGGACGAAAAAGGCCATGGGCCTGGGTTATACATACAGTGGCCTAGGTACTTTCTTCATGATTCCTGATGGTTGACCTTGCTTTCATTATCAAAAAGGCCTTTGTTTCTCACACCCTTTGACACTAAGTTATGCTGAGGCTCAGGCCTGCTGTAAATCAGCTTCATGGAGTATCCGTGTGGTCAGACAAGGGAGGAGGTTCTCTGACAACCCCTTCCCTGTAAGATGAGGGTGCTAACGCCCACCTTACCATGATAGCTTGGGTTTACATAACACAGGTATGCCTTTGCTCATCTTTCTGCACCAGCACTTGGCATGTGGCCCAACAGATAGTAGTTACTCAATGGATATTCTGTTTTTGAATATATGAATAATTGAATGAATGAATGCTTATATGCATGCATTTGTAAAGCCAAACACTTAAAAGAAATAGGAGGTATCAAAATAAATGTCTTTGAAAGAGAAGAGATGAATCCAACCAACATAACTATCCTCCAGCTGCCTGAGCAGTGGTGGCGCAGTGGGTAGAGCATCAACCTGGGAGGCTGAGGACCCAAGTTCAAAACCCCAAAGTTGCCCGCTTGAGCACAGGCTCATCCGGCCTGAGCGTGGGATCACCAACATAATCCCAAGGTTGCTGGCTTGAAGCTCAAGGTTGCTAGCATGAGCAAGGGGTTACTGGCTTGACTTGAGGCCCCCAGTCAAGGCACAGATGAGAAGCAATCAATGAACAACTAAAGTGACACAACTACGAGTTAGAGCTTCTCATCTCCTTTCCTGTCTCTCTCTCAAATAAATAAATAAATAAATAAATAAATAAATAAATAAATAAAACTATCCCTGAGGAAGAATGAAATTCACAGTCCTTGGCTGGGGAAACTCCAAGTAGCTTTATAAAAAGCGGGTAAATACAAAGTGAGTCAATCATCAGAACGGAAAGGTAAAAGGATAAAAGGGAGGCGTGGTTCCTTCAGTTGTCATTAAAATAACCCCAGCGCTTATCTGTTTGCTCACTCATTTACTCAGTCATTGAACAAATATTTAGAGAGTGCCAGCTGTGCTAACACAGGTCCTAACCCGAGTCCCAGGGGATTCAGCTGTGAACCAGTTGAAGACCCTAACCTCATGTAACCTGGAGTCTATCAGAAAGGGGTTACACTGTCGATAATAAGTTAACAAGAAAATGTCTAAAGTGATGCCAGGTAGTATTCAGTGCTAGGGAGGAGGGGCAAAAGGCAGGGGATAGGGAGAGAGTGCTAGAGAGGGGGAGGTGCTAGTTTTTATAAATAAGGCAGGGCTTCCTCCAGTCACCATGGCCTATTTCCACAATACCACCCCCATGGGCTGCCTTTTCATGACCTCCTCCTCTACCCTTCAAACCAACCTTGAGATCTACTTTCCAACCCACTCTCACCTGCACAGGTGTCAGGGGAATGTCAGAGGGAACTCCAGGACTGGTTCTTCCAGAAAACAGAGTGGGGTGCCAGTTGGCAGGTCGGCTCCCCATTCCCTATCAGCCCGGCAGTGGGTGTGCCCATTATGCTCATCTGTGGTGGCTCTGGCCAGGCCAGTTCAACCCTGCTCCTGCTTCCTTGCTGACCCTGTCCCACCAGGAGGAAGCCCCGTGCTCATACACCAGGAAGCTCTGGCCCAGCTTAACTGTCATTTTCAAGGTGTCTACAAGGGAGGGGTCAGAGGAACAGCTTGTGTCTGTGACAGCAGCAGACTCCCTCATCTTGTGTCCTGGGTATAGTAGTCATTCGGGTTCCCCTCACTCGATTGTCCACACCTTAGGTGACTCTCATCTGTCCTCCCTGCCGCTTGCCCCGATGAGCTCTACTTCAAGGAACTAACCACCACAGAGTCCTTGTCTCTGAGTTTCAGATGGCTTCACCTCTGGTTCTGATCTCTTGTTGTCTGGACGCAGATAGTGAAGTTCTATTTTAATAAACTAACTCTGTTAATAATAAGTGCTTCCAGGAAAATAAAACACTGGTGGCCCAGCCACGCTTTCAAACTTCCATGTGCATGTGAATCACCAGGTGTCTTGTGAAACGAGGACCCCACTTAGGGTGGGGGTGGGGGTAGGGGTCTGCAGTTCTAACAAGCTCCCAGGTGATACAGGCCCTGGGATTACCCATTGGGTATCAAATGCCACAACAGCCTATCTCCTCCCATCCTTCATTATCAAATTCAGTGGTTCTCAACTGGAGATAGCTGTGCCTCCCAGAGAGACAATTGTTCGTGTCACTGGGAAGTTGCCACTGGCTGTGCAGTGAACAGAGAGTAGGAATGCTGATGAGCATCCCACCATGTGCAAGACCACCCCCACAGAAAAGAAATATCTGGCCCAAAATATCAATAGTGCTTAGGTTGACAACCCTACTTACTAACTCAATAGAATCTAATTCTGTCCAGACATTAGAGTTACCTGGAGTTCTTCTAAAAATGTCAGTTTCAAGGACATGGGAATCTTGGGGGTGAGGCCTTGGTTCTAAGTTTTCAATGTGCCTTCCAGCTAAGAACCAGCAACCTCCACCAGCATTGACTATAATCATGAAAATCATGGGTTGAGGAAGTGGGTTCATCTTTGGGGATTTTTTTACATTCCCCACAATTTCACAGCACACATTTTTGCTAGGACTGGCCAACAGGGTGTGGAGCAACCTGAAGACACACCACTTTTGTGGTCTGCTCACTTGGGACCTGGGGGAATCTAAGGGAACCCTCTGTGTGTAGGGTGGGGGTGGGGGTGGGGAAAGATTCTGGATTCTGACTCTGCCTGGATGCAAGGGACTGCTGGCTGGGATTCCTTTCCTCTACTCTTCCAGTAGCTCCATGCCACATGGCATCCCTCATCATTGGGGTCAAAACACCACAGAGACTGCAGGGCAGCTTCCATTTCGTCTTTATGGAAACTATGGAGGTGGATGATTAGTAACAACCATCACCATCATGTGATGTTACAGGTGAGAAAACTAAGCCGGAAGAATTAGTGGACTAGGTTGGAGATGAAAGATTTGTCTTTTCCTATTTGGGGTAACTGAGGATGAGTGGTAGAGCATGAGACCTCCCCCTGCAGGCCCTCCAACTACAATTTTAGTTGAGGTTTCCTTTATTAATTTTCAGAACCTCAACCCCCCTTCCTGATCCTTGTGGCCTGAACTCAAATTACAATTACTGGTAGGAGCCAAGAGCATTCTTTTATGTAACAAATACTGTTCCAAAAAATACCAATTTATTATTACTCTCAGTTAAGATTTATTTATAACATATGGGTGTGGAAACATCACCAATGATGAATCACTTAACCCAGGATTCTCAGATTCCTCATTTATAGATTAAGAGTTTGGAAAGCAGATTCCCCATAAGAAGCCTCTTTCCAACTCCTGGAAGGGCGTGAGACCCTAGGTTTGGATTAGCACTGCTGTTGTAGACTGAACACTTGTGCCTCCCGCAGTTCATATGTTGAAGCCCTATCCCTCAACTATGTGACTGTATTTAGTGATAGGATAATTAGGTTTAGGTAAGGTCATGAGAATGGGTCCTCAGGATGAGATTAGCACCCTTATAATAAGAAGAGGAAGAGACACTAGATTAAGCTCTCTCTGGCACACAAAGAGGTCACATGAGCACACAGTGGGATGGCAGCTGTCTTCAAGCGAGGAAGACAGACTTCAACAACCTGATTTTCGGGTACCTTGACCTTGGACTTGTAGCTTCCAGAACTAAAGAAAACAAACGTCTATTGTTTAAGCCACTGATCTGACTGTATTAGCCAACTGACTAATACAACTGCAATTGAAGAAAAAGAAATGCTTCATTGCAGCATTATTCATAGTGGCCAAGACATGTAGACAACTCAAATGTCCCTCGGTAGAAGACTGGATAAAGAAGATATGGTACATATATACTATGGGATACTACTTCAGCCATAAGAAAAGTTGAAATTCTGCCATTTGCAAGAATATGGATGGACCTTGAGAATATTGTGCTAAATGAAATAAGTCAGAAAAAGCTAAGAACTGTATGATTTCACTCATATGTGGGATATAAAACTGAAACTCATAGACACAGACAACCATATGGTGGTGACCAGAGAGAGGGGGTGGGAAGGTAGTAAGGGGTCAAGGCTGTCAAATATATGGTGAAGGAAGATGATTTCTTTAGGTGGCAGGCACACAATGCAATATGCAGATCATGTATCCTAGAAATATACACTTGAAGCCTATATGATCTTTTTGACCAAATGTCACCCCAATAAATTTTATTTTAAAAAATAGAAAAGAAATGCTTGAGGGAATTGAACTAAGTGAATCCTGGGCTGTTTACCAGCTTTGCACTTTAGTAACCATTCAGTGGCACACATTTCATTCCAGCACGCTTACAGAGTGCCCCACGCTGTGCAGGGCATTGGCGACATGGAAATATAAACACAGTCCCTGCCTCCCAGAAGCCCACAGGCCACTAGGTGCCACTGCCACTCAAAGAACCCATTAACCCCCACCTTGGAACAAGCACATGAAAATAGGGGGGTAGGGACATGCTTCAGAAGAAGTAACTGCAGAAGCATTTTCACAGAAACATTTTAATATGGAAATTTGTCCTAAGGTACTTCCACTGAGGCTCCTCAAACTTTTTTTAATTTATTTTTCATGAGACACAATTATGAAACGGCTGAGGATAGCAGTGAGGAAGCTAAGCCCTGACTTGAAGAAAGCCCCAGGGAGACTGGAAATGGAGACGCAGGGACCAGCAGACAGCCAGAGCACTACGGCACCCTAGGGCACTTCACACACCGCCCCAAGTGGGCCGTTACAGCGCCTACCATTTTACATGGCACTTCCCAGCCTGGGGACCTTCCCCACGGGACTCTGACGGGTGGCATTTGGTTGAGCAGTTTCAGCCACCACATCCCAGGAGAGCCTAAGGCAGTCTGAGGGAGGTGGGGCAGGGCCACCTGGGAAAGGCTTCTTTGGGCTCCTTGTGCCCTCCTGTGGGGTCTATGTGTTGTAAAGTAACTAAATCTACAATTCTGTGGGTGTTCGTACAGGCACATAGTCCCAATAAGTTTTTGAAAAGTTTATTAAAGGAGGAAATTTATTAAATATGCCAGCCACATATGGCTGACACAGGGCAACAGACCCAAATTGTGCAGACCCCAAAAATAGTTCAGGGGCTGTTTCTATACTCCTAAGTATACATGGGAGGGGAGAAAACCTGACATCACGGCATAAGTCTATACCTTTTGTTTAGAGATACATACATTAACCACATGCTTTCAGAAGGAGAGGGGTGGTCTCCATAGGGACAGATACCTGTAAATGTTTCATTAATATAAGAAGAGATTTTAATTTAATCTTTTTCTCCTGTAGTTGGCTAGCTATTCACTCCTTCTCCCATAGGTATGGGGGAAGGTCAGGGAATCCAAGTCTCCTTCCTCTTCTGCATTTATAACACAATGCCATCGGCCATCTTAGTTTTGATGCTAATCACAAGCATAGAAATCACACTTACAAAATCTTTCTGTAGGCCTAGCCCAAATTAATAAAATGTTCTTTAAACTTCCTAAAATATTAATATTAATTCTGTAGCTTTTGGCACCTTACAACATTCCCCACTGATTCTATTTCCTAAGTCAAATTTTTTACTTAATTTACTGATGAGCATAGGCTGTTGTCTAGGAATATTAACTTATAACATGTAACAGATATTTACAGACAGCATTAATAGCAATACAGTTCACTAAAGAAACAAATGCTATTGATTAATTTCTTATAAATTGCACAAACCTTTTGCAAATTACATAAAACTAACTGGCTTTTATAACAATTTACTTTTAGTCAGAACTTTTAATTTATAACCTTTAACTCTTATTGACAATTAAGTTGGCTTTTGTTTTACCCTAGTTTCCCTTTTCCCCAAAGTCTGATTAAGAAGAGTTCTTAGTTTCTTCATATATTCGCCATACGTAGACCAACCAGTTTCCTGTTTGTGGTTGATGCCTTCTATTTTGGCAGTAGTGGGAGTCATCAGGATCACGGTGTGTGGTCCCGTCTGCATGGGAGTCAGTCCTTGGGTGATGTACTGAATCTGCTGGAAGCACCTTTGGACAGTCTTTTGAACAGTTTGCTGAATAACCTGTTGTAAGAATGAGACAGCACTCCATCACCAGATGTGCAGGCTTTATTAGAGGAGAAAGACCTGCCGGGGCACTCCTCCAGGAGAAGTGCACCAGGTTACAGACTAGAGGCGAGTTATATAGAGCCTGAGGGGTTACTGAGGCAAAAGTCCTGGTGTTAAGCCAAATTCGGAGGGACCCAAAACATGGAAGACAGGAACAAGGTCCGTCGGTTACACATCAAAGCTTTATTGTCTAGCTTGGCCAAGCGGTGGCTACTCTGACAGAATTCTGAAGGAAAGCGCACTGGCCCTTTGTTCTACTTAGTTTTTATAGTTTTGTAAGTGGGAAGTACAGAAGCAAAAATTGCAATTAGGAGCCCCTTACCATTATTGGTTATAGTCATATGCCCTTCAACATGATAGGACCACGTTCAATTTGCAAGCTATACATCATTTTGGGGAAAACAAAGTACACAAACCAACACAATGGTAGAAAGATGTCTCTTTACATATTAAAAGGCATTCCTATATTATCTAGTGTTCATCTGCTATCTCTCTGTCCAGAGTCACATGTGTTAACCACACGCATTTACATAGGAGAGGTAGTTTCGGTGGGGACAAATACCCGCAAATGGCTCATTGCTATGAGAAAAGGTTTATTTTGGCTTTTCTCTCCCTGTACTTGGCTAGCCATTCACCCTTTTCCCCACAGGCGTGGTGGAATGTCTGGGGATCCATGTTTCCCTCCCCTTTGCATTTACAATACAATGCCAAGGGCCATCCTGGTTATGCCAATCACACAGTACAGAGACTATTCTCACAATTTCTCTCCACACCTTAACCCAAATTAACAAAATGTTTCTCAAGCCTCCCAAAATATTAATATTAATTTTGTAGCTTTTGGTACTTTACAACACCTGCGGGTGAAGTGGCTCAGTGGCTCCTCACTGGTATGTCCAGAATGCTCCTCCTTGTGGGGCTTCGAGCATGTGGATGTTGAATCAAAAATCCTGGTATGTCCGGAGCCCCTGCTTGGGGTGGCTTGTCAGCTTTTTGGAATTCCTCTGTCTCAAAGGCAATAGTCCAGTAAGGGTGAGGTCTGACAGATAAGTGGAACATCAAGAGGGCAGTTTGGAATAAACATATCTATCATTTCTCAACTCTGTGGTTACATATAAAAGAAAGGCAGTTATTAATTTTATAATATATGGTAAGGGGTGATGAGGAGAAAGAGGAGAAAAAATTGGAAAATTATTGCTTCTTCTGGAGAGAACTTGAGAAGGGAACCTTGCCAAGCCAAGTCCCTCATCCAGTTAAGGAGGTCATCAATTTCCATGCTGTAAGGTCTGAACCAGGCAATGTCTCCAAAAACCTGAGTGAGGAAGTAAAAAAAAAAAATTTGCAAGGTAATAATTGTTAGTTGCTTGCTGTGAGTGCCAAGTGGACAGAGTAACATGGTGATACATGGTCTCCTGGATGAGCCTCATGAGACTTGCTGGTCTGGTTCCTCTCGAATGGAAGGACATGTGGAGATTTGTAGAGACAGGGAACCTGTTGGTGTAAGTTTTTAGAAGGACTGAATATTAAAAGGAAGGGGGTTTGGAGAACATTCAGGAGGGAACTTCTCGGGCTGAGGGTCAGCTTCTTCCTGCTGTTATCCCTAACTATTTGATATTTCCCTCATGAAGTTCTCCTTGGGGTAATCGGCGATAGGAGTGTAGGAGCATTTGATTGTAGGTAATCCTAGATTTTCTCTCATTCAGGCCTGTAGGAACTTGATAAAGAAGGGGGCAAGTATTTGGAGATTAGCAATGCAGAGATAAGGAGGGTTGTATAGCAGGGGTGAAAGTTCTTCCATGGTAAAGTTAGAGATATTTTTTCCTGGCAGCCCTGGAGAGAGCAGTTAGCTTGAGCTAAAAGAAATGTTTCATGTCTGTTTGTAGGCTCTTCTTCAGTCAAGAAGACCCAGCAGTCTTGTCCTCTTACTATGTGAAGGGTAAAAAGACTAAAAAGCATTAAGAGGTGAATGCTATTTATTCTCCTAGTTCTTCAAGGATACGGGAGAGTTTTAGGGTTAGGGGATTTGTAGGGGTTGAAAGATAGAATTTAGGAGGTTTGCTGATATAGGGTTTCAGATTTTTCTGTTTCGCGAGGGCAGGTTTCAGAGTTGGTGTATAGGGTTAGGTAGATTTTTCCAATTTTCTGATTCACGAAGGTCTGCATGCAGTTCTGTAAGAAACTAGTAAACAAACGTAAGAGGCAGGGTCTAAAAGTTAGAAAAATAAATAGGAGAGTGAGTGGGCCAATGAAAGGTAATAGTCAAGATACCCAGGTTGTGCAAAACCACTGACTCCATGTTTACAGATTCGCTAGGCTTCCTAAAGCAACAAGAAGAGAAATTACCTGTATAGCTCGTTTGGTCCTTAGATTGATGGATAGTGTATTAGGAACTGGAAGAGGCTCATGGGGTAGAATTAGGTTGATATTTGGGGTGAGATAGATTAGGGTACAGGTTTCTGTTCAATTAGTAGGGAGATACATATAGGTGTTGGTCCCACATGAGTAGAAAGCACCTGATTGGGTGAGGCAGGCTGAGAGGTGAATAGAGAATAGAAGGACAAGGGGTCGGTTTGTTTCTCTGTTTCTGAGCTCCAGATGGTCAGGTAGAGGAAAGAGTCATCCCAATAAGTGGGGAGAGAAGAGGATTGTTATCTAGGGTGACTGATTAAACATTCTTTGAAAACCAGTTTTCTGACTGTACAAATTCTTTTTTCTCAGTACAAACTTCCTACAACCTGCACAAACCTTCTACAACTTACATAAACCTTCAACTTTCATGCACTTTGTTATCCAGAAATAACTGGCCTTCATAACAATTTGCTTTTACTTTTTCTTTCAAAAGTATTTCCATACCTTATACCTTCTATTATCAAAACATACAATTTCTTTCTAGTCAGAACTCTTGATTTAAAATTTTTTAACCTCTAGTGACAATCAAGCTGACTTTCTTTTTATCCTAGTTTCCCTTTTCCCAAAGCCTGATTAAAAGAGTCCTTAGTTTTTTTTATATATTTGTCATATGTAGACCAATCAGCTTCAGGTTTGTGATTGGAATAAGGCATGCCATTTTTCTACTTTAGCAGCAGTGGAAGTTTCCAGGATCATGGTGTGTGGACCTGTCCATGTGAAAGTCAGACCTTGGGTGATGTAATGCTGGAAGTGCCTCTTGGACAGTCTTTGAACAGTTTTCTAAGTAACCTTTAAATCCTGCAAGTACTTAGGGAAAGGGTGGTTACATTTCTACACTTTGCAGTTAGAGTTTAAATCCTAGTGACTACTGCTTCTAGCTGGAATTAGCAGGTCCCAGCCTATAATAGGCATGGGGCATTGTGATAAGAGGAACAAAGGAGATACTATACATTAAATAAAGTAACAAACTCAGACTGTCAATACCCACAGTAGAGATCTTTGAGGGATAAATAAAACTTAAATATTCAAGCAAGGCATAGTAGATGGCCCTTGTGTTTACAAGAAATGAGATTAGCTTATCTGCTACTTGGAAGAAATACCTTAGGCTCCTGAACAATGTCCTTGGGCCTTCAGTGGCAATTCCCAGCACGCTGGGCAAGGTCAGGTCACAGGTAGCTGGAGCAGGGCTAGAAGAGACTGAACCCTCCCTCCATGGAGCAAGGGGGCAGCTTACCTTTTCATGTCCTTCTTTCCACAGCACAGGTGTGTCAACCGGTGGGGCTGGGAAGCCTGGAAGGCTTCAGTTCAATGACCTTTCTTTCCACTCTGGAGCAGGGCTTTGATGAAATGCTATGAAGCCCCTTAGGGCGCTGGCACCAAAAGTTGGTATTTCCTGACTTCTTTTGGGTCTTATTTGCCTTTTCTTTTACTTCCTTGGTTGTTATAGACCTTAAAAGCTATGCTCAGAAGATCTCACTGAAGGGCTTTACTAAGAGCAAAATTGGGAATTCAGTGTTTAAAGAAGCCTATTAGACTGAGGAAAGAAAAGATTTGATCTGTGGTGGTAGGTGGTTGGAGACTGTGGAGGGTCTGAGTTTGATTTAGGGTGAGACTTCAGGTGGTGGGGGTTAAGGTGATGCCTAGATAGACTAGGGACTGAGATTGAAGTTGAGCCTTAGCAGAGAAGACACAATATCACTTCATAGTGAGGAAGTTAAGAAGGGTGGAGGTGTGTCTCCTTGAGGCAGGCAGGGAGGGGCTGCAGAGGAGTAGGTCATCTACATATTGTAAGAGAGTACTAGTTTTGAGATTGCATGCTGTTAAATCCTGAGCTAGTGCCTGCCGAAACAAGTGTGGGCTGTTTCTGATCCCCTGGGGTAAGACAGTCCAGGTAAATTGCTGGGCTGCATTAGTGTCTGGGTAAAGGCAAACAGAAAGTAAGAGTCAGGGTGTAGAGGAATGGTAAAGAAGGCATTCTTGAGGTCTAGGACCATGAAGTGAGTGGTGTTTGAGGGAATGTGTGATAGTAATTTGTAGAGATTAGGGACTACTGGATGGAGGGGAATTATTGCCTCATTGATTAAGTGTAAGTCTGGTATTAAGTAATAACCCCCTGAAGGTTTTCGAACAGGAAGGATGGGAGTATTGCAGGGAGAGTCCATGGGGATGAGTAAGCCTGGTTTAAGAGGTGGGTAATTATTGGTTTAAGGCCTTAGAAACAGACACAGTTATACATTAAACAAAGACTTCACATATTATGAATTAAGAAATTTAAATGAGCACGCTTTACTTGTTTCAATTCAAATTATATTAGAGATATTTTCTGACAAACAATGAGACAAGACGGATTATTCACTCACACAGTTCAATAGACGATTTTGTTTTTTTAAGCTTTTCAAGATGGCAGGGAGTTGCCAGCATAGAGGGGAGGAAGAGAGAAAGCAGGCGGATGGACAGTGTGAGCAGCTGGATGAAAAGAAGGAGGGTCAAAATCTGCAGGAGGAGGAGGAGGAGATTAAAGTATTGGTGTGGTGCCACGTGGTCAGAGGAGTCAAAAGGATTTAGAGCTCTGAGGAGAGGGAAGAGGGTGAGGAGCTAAGAAGTACAGTCATAGTTTGTAAGGAAGGAGGAGGGGTCAGAGAGGAGACAGACAGAACTGCAGTTTGTAAGGAGGGAAAAGAGGTCAGAGATGAGACAGGCACCGCAGCCAGAGCCACAGCTTCTAAGGAGGGGGAGGGGATGAAGAACAGTGGAGAAGTGAGAGGTCCCTGGCCAGCAGGGGAGGAGAAAGAGAGACTGGTAAATGAGAAAACAGGATTTAGTGAAGGGAAGGGCTTTCTGGAGGGAAGAGACTCCAGCAAAAAAGATTTGCTAAGGGAGTAGAGAGGGGTCCCGAGAGATGGGTGCCCTCAGGGGTCAGGCAGGAGAAGGAGAGACTTGGGAGTTCACAGAGAAGGAAAGATTAGGAGCAGAGGTTTTAGGTGAGGTTTCTTTGGCCAAAAACGGCCTACGTGTAGAACAGAAGGCACAGAAATTAAGGACAGGAGAGAAGGGAGAAGAAAGCCTGCACGTAAGGAATTTCTGATGCCCTCCCTGTCCGGTGGCAGAAATTGTCAAGATCTCTTAGGATATTGTAATCGAATGTCTCATTTTCAGGCAATGGGTGTCATTGTCTAGTCTGTACTGAGGACATGCCGTGTTACAGAAGAAGATTAATTTCTTTGGTTTGAGGTCTGAGAGACCAAGTTTGGTGAGGTTTTTTTATGAGACATCCTATAGGGATCTGGTCGGAAGGCTTAGACTCTGAAGAGCCCATAGTGGAGACAGGAGAGTAAGAGGGGGCATCCCCGCCTTTTGTCACTGTCCCAAGAGGAGAGAATCTCCGTGTGGGGGAGTCATCCCTGATAGAGGTCATCACCACCTGTCAGGGAGCTCCGAGGATGAGAAGTCTGAGAGAGTGGAGAGGTTTGGCTAGGTGCCTGGTCTTCCGTGCAGTCCACTGAGACTGAAAGTCAAACCCCTCAAAACGTGAGGTGTGTCAGAGAGAACTGTCAGACCAGGAAGGGGTGTTTTAAGAGAGAAATTTGGAGGCCAACTGGGGAAGGGGAAGGGAGAAACTCCTTACCTTTCTGGTCCAGCAGGGGTTCAGGACAGGGTTAGACTGCCAGCCAATCGACCTACAATTACACATCCAAATAGAATCAGGGAGTAAGCCCGGGATGAGTTGCTGCTGCCCATTGCTTCCCTGGTTGTAAGTTTGGATGGCAAAGAGGGATCGTTCAGGCAGTTAGTACCCTGTCCCAGGTTTCGGCACCAAATGTAAGAATGAGACGACACTCCATTACCAGATGTGCAGGCTTTATAAGAGGAGAAAGACCTGCCAGGGCACTCCTCCAGGAGAAGTGCACCGGGTTACAGACTAGGGGCGAGTTATATAGAGCCTGAGGGGATACTGAGGCGAAAGTCCTTGTATGTCCAGAATGCTCCTCCTTGGGGGGCTTCGAGCATGTGGGTGTTGAATCAAAAATCCTGGTGTGTCTGGAGCCCCTCCTTGGGGCGGCTTGTCAGCTTTTTGGAATTCCTCTGTCTCAGGGGCAATAGTTCAGTAAGGGTGAGGTCTGACAGATAAGTGGAACATCAAGAGGGCAGTTTGGAATACACATATCTATCATCTGTAAATACTGCAAGTACTTAGGAAAGAGTGGTTACATTTCTTTTATTATTTGATTCATGTAATTTTCTTGCCCTGAACCTTTGGGTACCTGTGGGTACAATGTAACTTTAAATTAGCTTCTAATTAATATCGAGTTTCTTTTCAACTAGCCTTGAGACTGTGGACAGGAATGCAGGTCCAATACTAGAATGGGCAAGCTAAACCTGGAAAGAACCATATATAGCAATTTCCTAACAATTGTCAATTAATTTATTAAAGTCTATTTCTAAATATTTACCTGAGAATATTTCTTTTTTTTTTCTTCTGTTTTTAAATCTTTTCTAATTGGTTTTGAATAAACCTTTGACAATAAGGGTCCCAAAACCCCACTGATTCTGGGTGGCATCTATTCATTTGAATTACTATGTTCCAATTTTGAGGCAGACTGGAAGAATATATAATTAATAATAAAATTCAAATAGCTAATGTTAACAAATATTATAACAAGGATTTTAATACAATAAAGTAACTAAAGCCTATTAGATTATTAAAAATAAAATTCTAACTAATATAACAGGATTTAAAATAAAATTCTTACAGTCACAAATGTCCTTAACATGTTAATGTAATTTTACTAAATCTATGTTGACACTATTGCAGCTTTTTATTCAAAAATGTAACCTGATTTCTATTTCAGTCTGAGAAATGTCCTAAAGAGCAGGAGTTATTCACATTCAGGAAAAGTCTACAAGGCCCTGGAACCATGGTCATATTTCCACACTTTGCAGCTAGAGTTTAAAGCCCTCATGATTATTGCTTTTAATTAGAATTAGGATCAGGTCCCAGCCTACAATAGGCATGAAGCATTGAGACAAGAGGAATAAAGGAGACACTATACTTAAATAAAGCAGTAAAATCAGATTGTCAATACACACAGTAGAGATCTTCAAGAGATAAATAAAACTTAAATATTCAGGCAAGGCATAATAAATGGCCCTCGTATTTACAAGAAATGAGATCAGTTTACCTGCTACTTGGAAGAAATACCTTAGGCTCATAAACAAAGTTGTGAGATGGGGCCAATGACCAGCCTTGGGCACCTTTTAGCCTTCAGTGGCAAATCTAGTATGCTGGGCAAGGTCAAGTCACAGGTAGCTGGAGCAGGGCTAGAAGAGACTGAACCCTCACTCCATAGAGCAAGGGGGCAGCTTACCTTCTCATGGCCCTTTTTCCACAGCAAAGACATGTTCCCCAGTGGGACCAGGAAGCCTGACAGGCTTCATTCAGTTCAATGACCTTTCTTTCCACTCTTGAAGCAGGGCCCTGATGGAATCCTATGAAGCCCTTTAGGGCACTGAAGCCTTTAAGAGTGTATGCCAAAAGCTGGTATTTCCTGACCTCTTTTGGGCCTCATTTGCCTTTTCTGTTACTACCTTGGTCATTATAGACCTTAAAAGCCGTGCTCAGCCTGACCTGTGGTGGCGCAGTGGATAAAGCGTTGACCTGGAAATGCTGAGGTCGCCGGTTCGAAACCCTGGGCTTGCCTGGTCAAGGCACATATGGGAGTTGATGCTTCCAGCTCCTCCCCCTTCTCTCTCTCTGTCTCTCTCTCCTCTCTAAAAATGAATAAAAAAAAAAAAAAAGAGCCGTGCTCAGAAGATTTCACTGAGGGATTGGAGAGCCCTTTTTTGTCTATATAAACTCATGGAAAAGAATAAAACTGTTTCTGGCTAGATTAAATTTTAAAAAAAAGTTTTGTTGGGGGTTTTTTGTGCCTCCTTTAGAAATTCAGAGTCTCTTCACTGCTGAATAACTCAGTACATTAGTATTCAAAGTAAATTTCAACAAAAGCATGATAAAATAGATTCACAAGAGTTCCAGGATATGACTTCTTTCTCTTATATTACCTAGCATAGAACAATATTGTTGTAAAATGATAATAAACTAAGCATTACATAAAAAGACATTATTAAAAATACCTAATATTTAAACTAAGATTCTAATATAGGACTATAAAACAGCAAATAAAGAATTAACAAAAGGCCTTTAAAATAACACATACATTTTAACATGGAAAATACTTTTTTACATAATAAGGGATTCTTGGTACAAGCTACCTAGCTGGCAAAGAGATAGTAACTTTCTTTTGACTGACAGTAATTTACACTATTACATCAATCATGAGGGGCAGGGTGGATGCCTGAGGGAGAAGCAGACTCCAAGAACTGAGAGCTTGCACTTTTACCCTTTTTTTCCTGCCAAGCTCTTTAGCAAGATAATGGGACTTCTCCTAAACAGAGCATGAATCAATTTGCCACCTATAAACTAACTGCCTTGCTTTGAGCAGCTAATTGAAATACAAATTTTACAAAATTACTTTCCCAATAGTGAGTTGCTTTAGCCTATGTGAGGTTTCCGATTTTTCTCACAATTCCCTGAAAATTCTTTTTACAGTTTTTACCATTATGGTTAATGCTGTAGGTCTTCCTTATGAACATCATATCTTCTACGTAACTGAGAGACTTGGAAGAGATTCTAACACCCCCTTGGCCCTTTCAGTCCTCAAGATTTAGGACCTTAGAACTTGCCTTAGCTGCTTGTAACCTGGGACAATTCGTTTTCCAATGTCCTTCTTTTTTACAATAAGCACATTGAGTTTTTCCCCATAGAGCCCTAGTCCCTTTTGAATCACTTCTTTCATCCCTTGAGGGCTTTTTATCCTTAAAAGAGTTTGTCTCTTGGAGCGCTGCTACTACTTACTACTTTAGCTATTCTTTTATCCAGTTTTACCTCAATTGTCTCCCTATTATGAAAAACTTCCTGAGCTATTGAAATTAACTGGGACTTACTCATGCCCTCAAACCCTTCTAGCTTTTGAAGTTTGTTTTTGATATCTGGGGCTGATCGAGTTACGAAAGCCAAATTAATAGCCACGCTGTTTTCAGTAGCACCCGGGTCTATGAGGGTATACACCCGATATGCTTCACAAAGGCGTTCAAAAAAAATGTGGCAGGGGATTTCTGTGGATCCTGGATAATTCTAGCAACCTTCAAGACTTTGTTGGGCTTTCAGGCCACAGCCTATAATCCTGCTAAGAGATACCGGTGAAAAGCATCTAACTAGGCTTTTCCTTCCTGGGAGCTGTGACCCCATTTAGGTCTAGTGGAGGCAAAAGCCACTTCAATACGTTCCCTATTTTCCTCTATTGATCACCTTCAGGCCCTAGGACTGCTTTTTGTTTTTTAAGTATTTTTTTAATATTTTATTTATTGATTTTTAGAGAGAGAGGAGAGAGAAAGAGAGAGAGACAGAGAGAAGGGGGAGGAGCAGGAAGCATCAACTCCCATATGTGCCTTGACCAGGTAAGCCCAGGGTTTCAAACTGGCAACCTCAGCGTTCCAGGTCGATGCTTTATCCACTGCGCCACCACAGGTCAGGCCAGGACTGCCTTTTTACTTTCCTGTCTAATTCTATCCCTCTCTTCTGAAGTGAAGAGGGTATTTAAAAGTTGCTGGCAGTCTTTCCAGGTAGGTCTATGAGTTTGTAGAACAGATTCTATAAGTCCTATCAGAGCTTGAGGCTTCTCCGAGAATGGAGGATTTTGGCTTTTCCAATTATATAGGTCACTGGTGGAGAATGGGGCATACACAAGGAAGGGCCTTTCCTCATGATTGGTGTCAGTTCCTGAAGGTGGGGCTTCCCTGAGTGACAAGTTAGGATCCCTTCCCTGCCCATACTCTGATCCACTCGAGTGTGGGAAGGGGATGTAACGGAGGAAGGTATAGCCTCCTCCTGTAGCTGCTGTGTAGGCTCAGAGTCTCTAGCTTTTGATCTATAGGAAGGTGGCCACTCATTTTCCTCAGGAGACTGTGTGAGAACAGGAGGCCCTGGGGCACTCTTTATATTCCCTTCTCTCTTTAGACCCAAATCTGGTCTGACTAGGAAGACGTGGCACCCTCTTTGCATCGAGCAAACTTTTAGCCATAGTGGTGGCTTTAATGTTAAATTTAGCCATTGATCAATGTATGGAAACTGGTCAGGACAGCCTGGATTCCCAGTTACTATATTCCAGACTGCTTTTACAATCCGGGGATTAAAAGTCCCAACTTTCAGCCATTTAACCCTGAAAGTAGGCCATTTTGATTCACAGAGAGTGCGAAGCCTTCTCCTAGACCAGGGGTAGTCAACCTTTTTATACCTACCGCCCACTTTTGTATCTCTGTTAGTAGTAAAATTTTCTAACTGCCCACCGGTTCCACAGTAATGGTGATTTATAAAGTAGAGAAGTAACTTTACTTTATAAAATTTATAAAGCAGAGTTACAGCAAGCTAAAGCATATAATAATAATTACTTACCAAGTACTTTATGTCGGATTTTCGCTAAGTTCGGCAGAATAAATCTTTATAAAACAACTTACTATAGTTAAGTTAAATCTATCTTTTTATTTATACTTTGGTTGCTCCGCTACCACCCACCATGAAAGCTGGAATGCCCACTAGTGGGCGGTAGGGACCAGGTTGACTACCACTGTCCTAGACCATTTAATTCCATACCCACAGTGGTCTTCATAAGCTTCTTAAAAGTGCTTTAAAAGACAACCTAGAGGGGTCTTCTGTGAACTGGCCCCTCCTCCCATATTTAATAGCCAAGGTTACTAATTACAGAATTAAAAATACTTCAGAAAAATCCAGAAATTAGTGCACCAATAAAAACAAAAGGATAAGACAGATAATTAACTAGCACCCAGAATAAAAGGTGTTTGACTATAGAGATATTAATTATTACAAGAGAATGATTTTTTAGAGGAGAAATCTAACAGGGCCTCTTTAAGCCAGAGATTCTGAATCCAGAGAAGATGTGTTGTAGTGGAGCAGGGCAGAGGGGTCCAAACCAGGAAATGTCACGAGAGATCTCTCGAAGAAACAAAGAAAATCTGCAGTATATACAAGACATCATTTGAAATTGCTTTTTAGTTCAGAAGCTTCCAGTTTTAACACAAAAGACCAAAGCCAGGCTTTAAAACAGACACATTTTAGACATTAAACAAAGGACTTACATACCAACACACACGATCACACTTTCATAGCCCAGGGAAGGGCTTCCCTCGTGGCCTCTCAGGTGTACTCAGGCCACATCCTGCAAGGACTTTAAACTTTAAACCCAGGAATTTTAGAATTTAAAAGTAAGGAGAACAAAGAAGAATGAGATCTCAACAAATACAAAGGTGTCTTTACTCAGGTTTCTCTGAGAGCATAACACAACTAGCTGCCTCTGGAAGTTCGAGGTCTCTATTCAGTCCCCTTTAATTATCTTTCTCGAGAAAGATATAAATGTGCAAATACAAAATCGCGATAGAAGCTAATGGACCTGGTCACTTTCAGCCCCTACTGATTGTCCTCCCAGAGTACAACTAAATGCATCCCAAAGAATCCTAATCAAGACCAAAAGGATCTCCTACTGACATCTCGGTCTTTGGAGAGTTCACAATGGGACTAGATTCAACTCGGTAATGTCAGAAAGCTGGCTTCACCTACATACTTCCGAAGTTACAACTCAGTGACGCAGACAATCTGCCTTACCTACAATTTTTGGAGTTTCAGCTCAGCAAAGCAGCTTTGAAGGCCCTACTTACATCACTGGAGTCACAATTCAGCAAGGCCTCCCAAATTACCTACATTCTAGTCCCAAACGAATTTGACCAGTACTAGTCTCAGACAGAAAAAGTGAAAGCAAGTATTCAGAGGAAAGCCAGAAAAATTCAGTAAAGCAGAAAGAGTTGCTTTACTTATCTCCTTTATTTCTCTGTTGAAGAGTCCAAATTGTCAAATTTGGGAACCGGGGGTGTCTACCAGGGAACTGTCTGGACCCACAGGAAGACCGGGAGCCCTGACAAAATTTTAGGTGGCACGCCTCTCCTCGGGACTCAAGCGGGACCGGGCAGCCTCCTAGAGAGACCAGCTGATTCGGGGTGCCTCTACCCGGTGACGCGACACACCGTAGGTCCCACGTTGAGTGCCAATGTTGTAAAGTAACTAAATTCACAATTCTGCAGGTGTTCGTAGAGGCATGTAGTCCAAATAAGTTTTTGAAAAGTTTATTAAAGGAGGAAATTTATTAAGTATGCTGGCTGCATATGGCTGACACAGGGCAACAGACCCAAATTGTGCAGCCCCCAAAAATAGTTCAGGGGCTGTTTATATACTCTTAATTATACATGGGAGGGGAGAAAACCTGACATCACGGCATAAGTCTATACCTTTTGTTTAGAGATACATACATTAATTACATGCTTTCAGGAGGGGAGGGATAATTTCCATAGGGACAAATGCTTGTAAATGGTTCATCAGTATAAGAAGAGATTTTAATTTAATCTTTTCTCCTGTACCTGGCTAGCTATTCACCCCTTCTCCCATAGGTATGGGGGAAGATCAGGGAATCCAAGTCTCCTTCCTCTTCTGCATTTACAACACAATGCCATCGGCCATATTGGTTTTATTCTAATCACACAAGTACAGAGAGGTCATCCACAAAACCTTTTTGTACGCCTAGCCCAAATCAACAAAATGTCCTTTAAGCTTCCTAAAATATTAATATTAATTCTGTAGCTTTTGGCATTTTACAACATATGCAGCAGGAAAGGCTGTGATGAGCCCAAGGATACACGGGGGAAAGAGGGGGTTGGGACAAGTAAAGGCGGGATGGACTCCACTGGACATGATGGAGATAGGGGTGGGGTGCTGGAAAGGCAGTGATGGACCCAACAGCCACACTTGGGGTCTGCAACGGAGGAAAGCCCCTATAAAGCGCGTGGGTCCACTTGACCAAAAAGGTGCATAGATTCCACATGCCACCTGGGAACCACAGAGAGGTGGTAGAGATCCAGCCACATGTGCGCGGGCCGCAGCGGGGATGGCACAGGTCCGGAGGCACAGAGTGCTCCTGCCATGCAGAGACTGGAGGCAGCCACGAGGTGAGCGTAAGCCCGACAGGGTGATGGTGGAGGTCCAGGTCTGTCCGGTTGGTGTCTGGGTCAAAGTTGTACCCGGGACCAGTGGGGGGTCGCTTGGGATGCAAAACAACCCTGCAGGCCAGGACCCCCGGGGGTTGGAGGGAACCCTCCTGGACTTCTTGGGAAGGAGCCCTAGGCTCTCCTGAGAGGTTGGTTTTGCGAGGCTGGTTGTCGGGGATGCACACGAGGGCCAAACTGCCCTCAACTCCTCAGCCGATGGGAGACCTGAGCCCCCTCCACATGCGACTGGGCCTGGGCAAAAGTAGCAAGCTCTGATCCAAGACCTCCCGGCTGGCCCCCCACCTGTGCTCCTGACCCCACCTGGGTGACAAAGGACACAGTCCCTGACAGAGGGTTCCAGAGCTGCCGCGAGGGAGAGGTAAGCACTTGGGGATCAGATCCCCTGCGAACAGATACTCATACTTTTCCCTAAAGGTTTCAGAAAGATTCCCCATGAGCAGGGGGAGGACAGTAGAAAGGAGGCGTGACATCAGGTAGGGGACTTGTTAGGTGCTGTTAAGGTCAACCAGTCAAGGGCAGGAGCTCTCCAGCATTGCCCTCAGAAGTAGGTGGCACAGGGACAGGTAGGAGTGAAGGATGATGTGAGACTCCAGGTGGCTTCTGTGTTAGTGAGGGGACTGTGTGCAAGGGATTTGGGAATCTCCTTGATGCTTCGTTTCTTCTCCAAGGACTCCCAAGGGAAATGGGTTGAACTGATGGTTTCCAAGCATGAGCCCACTCATGGTGTGTAGCACTCCTGGAACCGCAGGCAGAGTAGTTGTCTGCAGGCTGAGCAAGAGGGCAGCTGTCTTTCCCAGAACTTTACAGGAACACAGAAAAGAAAATGTGCTTGGTATGGGCTCCTTGCAGGGCTCTAGTTAGGATGTTTTGGGCTTGATGAGTGACAGTTTGGGATAACAGTAAAGGAAAAGACAGTCCTACACAGATCAAGACTGCAAACATTGCAACTCAGTCCAACTTATACATCACTGAGTTTCAGAAATATTTTCCATATTTTTTCCATTTAGCATTTTTGGACTATTACATACATATGATGTTGGAATGTTTTTGTTTTTATTTTTTTCTGTTTGTTTTCCAAAGGACTTAACTGTTTTTTAAATTTTTTTATTAATTTTAATGGGGTGACATTGATAAATTAGGGTACATATGTTCAGAGAAAACATCTCCAGATTATTTTGACATTTGATTATGTTGCATACCCCTCACCCAAAGTCAAGTTGTCTTCCATCACCTTCTATCTGGTTTTCATTGTGCCCCTCCCCTCCCCTTCACCTCCCTCTCCTCCCCCCCTCCCCCGGTTACCATCACACTCTTGTCCATGTCTCTGAGTCTCATTTTTATGTCCCATCTATATATGGAAACATATAGTTCTTAGTTTTTTCTGATTTACTTATTTCACTCAGTATAATGTTATCAAGGTCCATCCATATTGTTGTAAATGATCCGATGTCATCATTTCTTATGGCTGAGTAGTATTCCAGTATATATGTACCAAAGCTTTTTAATCCACTCGTCCACTGACGGACACTTGGGCTGTTTCCAGATCTTCGCTATTGTGAACAATGCTGCCATAAACATGGGGGTGCATTTCTTCTTTTCAAACAGTGCTATGGTGTTCTTAGGGTATATTCCTAAAAGTGGGACAGCTGGGTCAAAGGGCAGTTTGATTTTCAGTTTTTTGAGGATTCTCCATACTGTTTTCCACAGTGACTGCACCAGTCTGCATTCCCACCAGCAGTGCAGGAGGGTTCCCTTTTCTCCACATCCTCGCCAGCACTTATTCTGTGTTGTTTTGTTGATGAGCGCCATTCTGACAGGTGTGAGGTGATATCTCATTGTGGTTTTAATTTGCATTTCTCTAATGATTAGTGATGTTGAGCATTTTTTCATATGCCTATTGGCCATTTGTATGTCCTCCTTGGAGAAGTGTCTATTCATTTCTTTTGCCCATTTTTGAATTGGATTGTTTGTCTTCCTGGTGTTGAGTTTTACAAGTTTTTTATAAATTTTGGTTATTAACCCCTTATCAGACATATTGTCAAATATGTTCTCCCATTGTGTAGTTTGTCTTTTCATTCTGTTCTTACTGTCTTTAGCTGTGCAAAAGCTTTTTAGTTTGATATAGTCCCATTTGTTTATCCTGTCTTTTATTTCACTTCCCCGTGGAGATAAATCGGCTATATATTGCTGCGAGAGATGTCAGAGAGCTTACTGCCCATGTTTTCTTCTAAGATGCTTATGGTTTCATGGCTTACATTTAAGTCTTTTATCCATTTTGAGTTTATTTTTGTGAATGGTGTAAGTTTGTGGTCTAGTTTCCTTTTTTTGCAGGTAGATGTGCAATTTCCCTAACACCATTTATTGAAGAGTCTGTCTTTACTCCATTGTATGCTCTTACCTCCTTTGTCAAATATCAGTTGTCCATAAAGCTGTGGGTTTATTTCTGGGTTCTCTGTTCTGTTCCATTGATCTATATGCCTGTTCTTATGCCAGTACCAAGCTGTTTTGAGTACAGTAGCCTTGTAGTATAAATTGATATCGGGAAGTATGATACCTACCACTTTATTCTTCCTTTTCAAGATTGCTGGGGCTATTCGTGTTCTTTTTTGGTTCCATATAAATTTTTGGAATATGTGTTCTATATCTTTGAAGTATGTCATTGGTATTTTGATTGGTATTGCATTGAATTTATAAATTGCTTTGGGTAATATAGACATTTTAATGATGTTTATTCTTCCTAACCATGAGCACGGTATATGCTTCCACTCATTTGTATCTTCCTTGATTTATTTTATCAATGTTTTATAATTTTCCAAGTACAAGTCTTTAATCTCCTTAGTTAAATTTACTCCTAGGTACTTTATTTTTTTGGTTGCAATAGTGAAGGGGATTGTTTCCTTAATTTTTCTTTCTGACAGGTCATTGTTGGTGTATAAAAATGCCTCTGATTTCTGAGTATTAATTTTATATCCTGCCACTTTTCTGAATTCATTTATCAGGTCCAATAGTTTTTTGACTGAGACTTTAGGGTTTTTTATATACAATATTATATCATCTGCAAATAATGATAGTTTTACTTCTTTTTTTCCAATTTGGATGCCTTTTATTTCTTCTTGTCTGATTGCTGTGGCTAGGACTTCCAGGACTATGTTGAATAAGAGTGGTAAAAGGGGGTATTCCTGCCTTGTTCCTGATCTTAATTGCTTTTAATTTTTGCCCATTGAGTATGATGTTGGCTGTGGATTTGTCATAGATGGCCTTTATCATGTTGAGGTATATTTCCTGTATTCCCACTTTGCTGAGAGTTTTGATTATGAATGAGTGCTGGATTTTATCAAATGCTTTTTCTGCATCTATTGAAATTATCATGTGGTTTTTCTCCTTCCTTTTGTTTATGTGATGAATCACATTGATTGATTTGCAAATATTGTACCAGCCTTGCCTCCTCAGAATAAGTCCCACTTGATCATGGTGTATGATTTTTTTTTCATATATTGCTGGATCCGGTTTGCTAATATTTTGTTGAGGATTTTAGCATCTATATTCATCAGGGATATTGGCCTATAATTTTCTTTCTTTGTGTTGTCTTTGCCTGGTTTTGGAATCAGAATTATGCTCACCTCATAAAAGGAGCTTGGAAGTCTTCCTTCCTCTTGAATTTTTTGAAATAGCTTGAGAAGGATAGGAGTTAGTTCTTTGAATATTTGGTAGAATTCACTTGTGAAGCCATCAGAACCAGGACTTTTCTTTGTTGGGAGTTTTTTGATAACTGTTTCAATCTCATTTGTTGTAATTGGTCTGTCTAGGTTTTCTGATTCTTCCAGATTAATTTTTGGAAGATTGTATGTTTCAAGGAATTTGTCCATTTCATCTAGGTTGTCTAGTTTTTTGGCATACAGTTCTTCATAGTATTTTCTTACAATATTTTTTATTTCTGTTGTGTCAGTTGTTATTTCTCCTCTTTCATTTCTAATTTTATTTATTTGAGTCCTCTTTTTTTCTTGGCGAGTCTGGTTAAAGGTTCATCGATCTTGTTTACCTTTTCAAAGAACCAGGTCCTGGTTTCATTGATCCTCTGTATTGTTTCTTTAGCCTCTATGTCATATATTTCTGCTCTGATCTTTATTATTTCCTTCTTTCTACTACCTCTGGGTTTTACTTGCTGTTCTCTTTCTAGTTCTTCTAGATACAGGATTAAGTTGTTTATTTGAGCTTTTTCTAGTTTCTTAAAGTATGCCTGTAGTGCTATGAACTTCCCTCTCAGTACTGCTTTTGCTGTGTCCCATAAATTTTGAGTTGTTGTATGCTCATTATCATTTGTTTCTAGGAATTTTTTTATTTCTTCTTTGATCTCATTGTTTAATTGATTAATTATTTAACAACCTGCTATTTAGTTTCCATGTGTTTGAGAATTTTTAGTTTTTCTGTTGTGGTTGATTTCTAGTTTCATGCCATTGTGATCAGAGAAAATGCTTGATATGATTTCAATAGTCTTAAATTTGTTGAGACTGCTTTTGTGCCCTAACATGTGGTCTATCCTAGAGAATGTACCAGACCGCTTTTGTGTCCTAACATGTGATCTATCCTAGAGAATGTACCATGAGCAGTTGAAAAGAATGTATATTCTGCTGCTTTAGGGTTAAAGGTTCTGAAGATATCTATTAAATCGAGTTGATCTAGTATGTCCTTTAAGTCTGCTGTTTCTTTGTTAATTTTCTTTCTTGAGGATCTTTCTAGTGATGTTAGTGGGATATTGAAATCCCCTACTATTATAGTATTGCTGTTGATCTCGCCCTTTATATCCATCAAAGTCTGCTTTATATATTTTGGTGCTCCTATATAAGGTGTGTAGATATTTATAATGATTATATCTTCCTGTTAGATTGCTCCCTTTATCATTATATAGTGGCCTTCTTTATCAAAGGACTTAACTTTATGATACATTTTTTCTCTTCGAAATATTCTAGGATAGGTGTCATATAGTGTTTCTTTGGTAGTCCCCTATGTAACTTTTTCTAAATCAAAATAAATTCATCTAGTTTTTCTCTTGATTGCTTATGATACTGAGAGACAAAATACCCCATTAAGGTAGTAATGGCAACCATAGCCCCTGACCAGGTAGCTCAGTTGGTAAGAGTGTCATCCCTATACACAATGGTTGTGGGTTCATCCCCTGGTCAGAGCACATACAATCAACCAATGGGTCCTGGCCAGTTGTCTCAGTGGTAGAGCATAGGCCCAGCATGGGGATGTCCTGGGTTCAATTCCCTGTCAGGACACATAGGAGAAGCGACCATCTACTTCTTCACCCCTCCCCTTCTCACTTCTCTTTCCTCTCCTCTCCTGCAGCCATGGCTCATTCAAGCAAGTTGGCCCCAGGCGCTGAGGATGGCACCATGGCCTCACTTCAGAAGCTAAAATAGCTCAGTTGCTGAGCAACAGAACAACCCCAGATGTGGGTTGCCCAGCAGGAGGCTTGTGGGATGTGGATTCTGGTCAGGGTGCATGCAAGAGTTTGTCTCTCTGCCTCCCCACCTCTCAAAAAAAAAAAAAAAAAAGAATCAGCCAATGCATGCATAAATAGTGGGACAATAAATTTCTATTTCTCTCTCTCCCTTCCTCTCTCTCTAAAATCAATTTTAAAATATTTCTTTAAAAAGTAACAACAGTGACCATTTATGTCTATGTACCTTCCTTCTACTCGGTCACCTCTAAGGTGAACATGTGTAGACTTGGGCTCATATCCCAGACCACAGAACTAGGAGGTCTCAGTCAGTCTGATTCAGTCTCCAAGTTCTGCCTCCTAAAAATGACGGCTGCTGCAGACAGCAAAAAAGAATTGTTTTCTAAAGAGTGAAAGTCAGCAGCAAAGGAAATGAGTTTGGGCATTGGATTTTTTGTTTGGTTTTGTTTCTCACACATCTTACTTGCCAAGTCAGGTGCAGATCATCAGCTTACAGAAGGGCAGTGAGGGTGAGGAAGGAGAGACACAGTGCAGGGTGCACTCTCGCACTCTCCCCTTTCCCCGTGAGCACCTGGGTGACCTCAATTTAGATACATCTTCATGAAAAAGAACATGGCACTCCAGGATTCTAGGACACCGGCTACAGGGTCTGGGACTTAGAAGACCCAGGTTCTAGCTTAGTGGCCACGGGCTACTAATGTACCCTTTGCACCCTTCAGCTGTCCCACTGTACAAGAAGGGGTGACCAGAGACCTGGAATTGAGCTAGAACTCCATGCTGCTCATGGGAGCACTGTGCGTCATCCACCTCCAGACCCGCCAATGAGATGATCCAATACATTGCAGCACCCAAAACTGTAGTAGCCAAAACCCATTTTCCAGTCTCCAAGTGGACCCTTCCTTCTGACAAATGGGCAGGTACAGCTCCAACTTCCCCCTTGGAGCTGTTTTCTTATTTCTGTGTCACTTAAGTTCACAAAAATCGGTGCATTTTCCTTCCCCAAGTGGGCCACCCATTGCATAAGGGTCTCTTCCATGTAAAGTGAAATTCTACTTCAGTTTCTCCTACCCCACTGAGCTGGCTATGAGTCCTGTGATGATGGAGGAAACATGTAAGAAATAATTTTAACTGTGGGCTGTAAACCTCCCCAAGTCACATTTACAGGGGCCAAAAACAGTCCAGAAAGGGAGACTCTCCCAAAAACTTTTAAGTGTTCATTTCAAGTTGGATTTTAGCAGCTAAGGGTATGACCAACCTATTGGTGTCTGCAGGCAACACCTTTCCAGAGAAAACCCTAGGTCATCGTGGCTTATCTTCACAAACACAACTGGCACCAGTGGGGGACTGTCAGAGAAAGTCTACAAGTGACAGGTTGATGAATAGAATAAACCAGGTCACTTTCAGAAGCTTAGATGCACCACTCTGAACACACCCTGCCAGTCCTTCCTAAGATCCATGTCTGGTCATGAACAAACAGGTGAATGGTCCATGTAGGCACTCCATGTGGGCATTACCATCTGATCTATCCAAGTGGCAACCCAGGACAAAAGGGAGCAGCCCAGAATGGCAGCTGAAAAAAGGGCTGGACACTCACCAGTTTATACTCTCAGTTTGTCTTTCTTCTGGCCCTATTTAGATTCAGAGGTTTCTAGACTGCTCTAGGCCTTCTGCCAAGAGTTCACAGGCTCCTGGATGTCTCCTCCTCCCAACCTGTTTGGGACAAGGAAGCTGGTGACAGGGTTATTATTGAGGACGAGGGTTGAACGTTTTTACCCAGAAGATGCCTTCTCCAGCCTCAGGCTTCTTCCCTTTCCCTCCCTTGTCCTGCTCCAGGGCCTCATGTCCTGCTTGTCATCACCCCTACCATCCTGCCTTCAGCCCCCCATCATCACCAGTGCCTCTCTGCATGACCCCAGGCACAAGAGTCTGTGGGGGTCACTGCATGAACCTGGCCCTTCTTGGTTGCCAAGGGTTTTCTCTGGGTTGTGCTCCTGTATGCAGACTGCTCCTCCCTAGGAATCTGCTGCTGCTTCATTTTCCCTAACTTTGCACTAGAAGGTGAGCTGCCCAAGTCCTGTCTCTTTGTTATCTTTGTTCCCTGATGCATCTCTGGGACTTAAACAGTGCCTGGCATCTAGCAGGTGCTGAAGAAACATTTGGCTGATTGAATTCAGTTGAATTAAGATTCATACCTTTCACAGAGTTGCTCTGTCTGGGATTCTGGCCTCTCTAAAGATGAACACTTCCTGCATCTCAACTTAGCTGAGTCCCTGGCTGCCTCCAAACCCTACAGGACAAAGTGCAGCTTGTACAAATGGCGACATGTCTGAGGTCTGCTAGCTGCAGGTTGTCAGTGTTAGTGCATGGCACACGTGAAGCCATTTGACCTCAACAATTCTGAAATTCTATTATTCTTCTCATTCCACAGATGAGAAAAAAAAAAAAGATGAAGTTCGAGGGTATTAAATCAGTTGCTCTAAATTCATTGGTGTGAAGGAACAGTGGTTGAAACTCAGGTCTGCCTGACTCTCAATCCAGATAGTTTGATTCTTTTATTGCCAGAGTCTGCTCAGTATTTCAGTCAGACAGTCCAGAGCAGTGGTCCTCGTGTGTTCTTATGTCAGGACCCCATTTGACACTGAAAGTGATCAAGGACTCAGGACAGCCTTCATTTATATAAGTTATATATTCAAAATTAAAAGAGAGAATTTTAACATACTCATTTATTTAAAAATAACAATAAGTTACCCCTTTGCATGTTAACATATCTCTATGAAAAATAATCTTATTTTCCAGAACAAAATATATAATAAAAAGAATGGCTTTGTTTTACATTTTTACAAACATCTCCACTGGTCTTAACAGAAGACAGCTGGACTCCTGTAGCTCCTCTTACATTCAGTCTGTTGGCAAAACTCTAGCCTTACAGAGGTCTGCAGTTGAAACAGTAAGGAGTATTTTAATACTCTTTTCAGATAACTATGGGTATTCTTTTTTGATCCTATTCCAAAACTCAACAAGTGGTAGTCTTTTTTAAAATTAGCTGCACTGTAGCCTGACCAAGCAGTGGAGCAGTGGATGGAGCATCAGCCTGGGATGCTGAGGACCCAGGTTCAAGACTCCTGGGTCGCCAGCTTGAGTATAAGCTCATCTGGCTTGAGTGTGGACTCACCAGCTTGAGCACAGGGTCCCCAGCTTGAGTATGGAATCATAGACATGACCCAATGGCTGCTGGCTTGAGCCCAGAGGTCACTGGCTTGAAGCTCAAGGTTGCTGGCTTTAGCCCAAGGTCACTGGCTTGAGCAACGGATCACTGGTTCAGCTGGAGTCCCTCGGTCAAGGCACATATGAGAAAGCAATCAATGAAGAGCTAAGGTACCATAACTATGAACTAAGAGTTGATGCTCTCTCCCTTCCATCCCAGTCTGTCTGTCTCTCCCTTTCAAAAAAAAAAAAAAAAAAAAAAAAAGAATTAGTTGCACTGTAGAATAAAAAAAAATGGATTTTTGTAACTGCTATGTTACAAAATGTTTGGGTCTGTTTTGCACTTTTAATGAATCTTTGGCCATTCAATGATTTTGTAGCTTTATAAATCCATCATTTTGAAAATGTTGGTTCACTGAGTCATGCAGACCTTCTCGGTATGCAGTGAAAAACTCCACTGAACACTCACTCCCAAGAGGATGAGGCTGGCAAAGGCAACCAAAGCCCAGTATTGTTTTTGTTGACATAGCATTAAGTTTTGGCCTTGCTGACTCCCTGAAGAGTCTCGGGGGCTCCCAGTGTCCCCAGACCACACTCTGAGAACTGCTGGTCTGTGGTATAAATTGAATGGTCACTGAATGAAAACTCTTGTTCATGAAAAAAATTTAAAAATTAAGTCTGATAATTTTAACATTGAAAATGAAAACAAAAGTATATTCAATTCAGTGTGTGAAACTAAGAATGTGAGTGCACAGGAGTTACAAAACAGTAAAAAAAAACACTCTAGGTCTGAGTATGTGTGAATGTGTGTGTGTGTGTGTGTGTGCGCGCGCGCGTGCACACGTGTTGTGTGGTCTACATTTGACTGGCCTAGGCCGCTAGCTACTTGTGACTCCAAATCATATCCCTGCCATGGCTCTGGGGACTGCCCTCCCACGAGCTGATCGGTTGCTGGAGAGTATGGGATGAGCCAAGGCCTGTAGGGGCCAGTGGCAGAGGGTGGCAGAGAAGAGGAAAGGCTTGGTGGGGGACCTTGATGGAAGAGAAGGATAGAGTGAGTGTGGAAGTTTATCCAGGTTGAAATGGGACTACACATTGTTCCGACTGGCTCTGCTGAAAAATGGCGAAGACAGCTTGTACAGTTTGTAGCCAGTCAGAGTGACCAGCAGGCTTTGGAGGAGGCCGCTTGGGGCCAGAAATGCACCTGACCAGGCAACTTCCACGTGCTACATTGGCTAGACTGAGCTATAAACACACTTCCAGGGCCCAATGACCTGCAAAGTGTCCCACACCTGTTCAGCTCTATCATTTTTATATTATATATTTGTTGTTTTCTTTTTTTAATAGCATACTTTGCTGAATTCTAATTTATGTGCAGTAAAGTACACAAACCCAAAATTTATATAGCTTTATAACATTTTGCATAAGATTCTTGTGTCCTCACCACCCAGGTAAAGGTAAAAGAATTACATTACACCAGTGAGTTTTCCCACGCTCTTTCCCACTGAATACCTTCCACCCCTGTTCTCAAAGGAACTTCTATCCTCTGTCACCATAGGTTAGTTTTTATAGTTCTTGAACTTCATCTGCTGGGAAAAAAAAACAAATACATACACAAATACAAACAACCAATGGATCAAAGAGGAAATCAAACAAGAAATCAAAACTACCTTGAGACAAATGAAAATAAAATCATAACTCCCCAAAATTTAGGGGCTATAGCAAAAGCAGTTCTAACAGGGAAATTCATAGCTTTATAAGCCTATCTTAAGAAACAAGAAAATCTCAAATAAACGATCTAACTTTGCCTGACCAGGTGGTGGTGCAGTGGATAGAGCATCGGACTGGGATGCAGAGGACCCAGGTTCAAAACCCCTAGGTCACCAGCTTGAGTGCAGGCTCATCTGTTTGAGCAAGGCTCACCAGCTTGAGCCCAACATCACTGGCAAGGAGTCACTCGGTCTGCTGTAGCCCCCCGGCCAAGGCATATATGAGAAAGTAATCAATGAACGATTAAGGTGCCGCAAAGAAGAATTGATGCTTATCATCTCTCTCCCTTCCTGCTGCCTGTCTGTCTCTGTCCCTCTCTCTGACTCTCTCTGTCTCTGTCACAAAAACAACAACAACAAACAAACAAAAATCTAACTTTATACCTAAAGGAACTAGAAATAGAAGAACAAACCAAACCCAAAGTATGTAGATGGAACGGAACAATGAAGGTCACAGTGGAAATAAATGAAATAGAAACCAAAAAGGCGCCTGACCTGTGGTGGCGCAGTGGATAAAGCGTCGACCTGGAAATGCTGAGGTCGCCGGTTTGAAACCCTGGGCTTGCCTGGTCAAGGCACATATGGGAGTTGATGCTTCCTGCTCCTCCCCCCATCTCTTTCTCTCTCTCTCTCTCTCTCTCTCTCTCTCTCTCCTTTCTAAAAAATGAATAAATAAAATAAAAATAAAATTAAAAAAAAAAAAAAAGAAACCAAAAAGGCAATAAAAGATAAGGGGCTAGTCCTTCGAAAGGATAAATAAAATTGACAAACCTCTTGATTTATCAAGAAAAAAGAGAGCCCAAATAAAATCAGAAATAAAAAAAGGAGAGATTCCAACTGATGTGCAGAAATATAAAGGATTATTAAAGAATACTGTGGATAATTATATGCTGACAAATTGGACAACCTAGAAGAAATGGATAAATTTCTAGAAACATGCAACACTCCAAAACTCAATTAGGAAGAAACAGATAATCTGATGAGACTGATTACCAACAATGAAATTGAGTCAGTAATCAAAAAGGTCCAAACAGGACCAGGTAGCTTCACAGGTGGTTTTTATCAAACATTCAAAGAAGAAATATTACTTGTCCTTTCCAAACTGTCCCCCAAAATTGGAGTTATGCTCTCTTCAAACACCTGCCTGACCCCCACCCTGGCACTCCCTGGCCTCTGTGTAAATAAGAGGGTCTGCAGACCTGACACTAACCAGGGGGCCTCAGGACATTGTCCTTGCCCCATTTTTCCTAATCACCCCTATCCCCACCCCTCCCGGGAAAGGAGGTGAACGCCTGCTGGAGGTGGCCCGCCCCTGCTGGGCTGTGGTAAAGCAGTGGGCAGGGAGACTGATCAGGGCAAAGAGCCCAGCAGTGTTGGACCTGAGCCACTGGGAACTCAGTTTTGAAGTTTAAAAGGCTCAAGTCGTACTTCTCTTTGCAGCCATTTCTCCTTGTGAGATATTAATTTGGGGTCTGGGGCCACGAACCATTAAGGGACACAGTGTCCTCCCATCAGAACAAACTATGCTCTCTGGCCCCCAGTCGCTGGGCAATAGAGCGGGGGGGGGGGTGTCCTTAGGGGATTCGGACCCAGAGCTCATGGGCTATCCTCAGCACATCTGCCAGATAGCCAGCGCACTGCCCGGGTACCACAGCGGTCTGGCCTGTCTGCCTTTTGCCCGCCCTCCCTGCTGCCTGCCCAGGGCGTGTTGCCTCGTCCTCCACCCAGTCAGAGGGAGGTAGGAGATCCCAGTCGCCTGCCGGGGAGCTGTGTGGGGAGCAGCACCTGGAAGATGCGCCCAGGGGTTGCCGGTGAGTGCGATTCCCACCGCCAAAGGAGGATAAGTCCCGGAAACCCAGGCAGGGGGAGAGTGGCTGCCTCACAATTCCATGGTCCGACCCGCTGAACCTGAGGGTGGGGCTGGCGCTGTGGCCAAGTCTCCTCTCTGACCAGAACGGGAATGCGGGCAGCCAGCCCGGCAGAGGCGAATACTCTGGGGTTGGGAGCAGATCGCCCTACAGGGTTTACTCGAGCTCCTCTTGCCTGTTCCCACCGGCGCATCTGGGATTCCTGGCAGGGGGCTCAGTGAGTGTGATGTTTGGGCTGGAAAGTAAGTACTGTATTGTGGGAGCCAGGACTCAAGGAGCTCGGGGAGCGGGGGGGGGGGGGGGGGGGGGGGTCTTTTTCTGGGAGAGCAGGTGCCTCCAGACAGCCTGGACCTACTGGGCCAGCAGGGGGCTGCCAGCTGCACGTAAGAGGCACTTGTGAGCTCCACTTGGGGATCCTCTGCTAAGTCAGCAGTCATTAGCCACAGGTCCAATGACAGGACAGTGAAACAGCCCTTTTTAAGTCTCCAGCGAATATGGGTGGGCAGGAAGTGGGGAGTAATTAACGTGGAATGCCCCATCATCGCTGATGCTGTTCAGGCAGCATTTTTTCTAGGGCTGATTGTATTTTTTCCCCGTTTATCAAACTACTTGAGACTGTGAAATGGTTGGGGGAAGAATAGGGGAGAGGGAAGAAAAAAGGCAATTTCATCAGTCTTTTTATCTCACAAAACCTGTCTTTCTGGCTGTGGCCTCTGCCGTCTGTCATTTCCCCGCCTCTCTCTAGAGGCGTTCCAGGGTGCTGGTGTTAACCAGCCAACTCTGTCACACTTGCCTTTCCCAAGTGATTTTGCTGTTTTCTTTCTAGAACCTGTGGAGTGTAGATTCCTCTTGAAGTCAGGCAGCACATCTTGTACAGGACTGGAAAGTTCTCTTGGTCCCTATTGAGATAATTTCTCTGGCTCTGGACAGCAGGTCATCAGCCATGAGGTTTCTTAGACCAGCACTTCCAGTGCTAGCTTCTGGTTGTGTGGTCGGTCACACTCCATAAAGTTCTAAACACCACCTTTCTGCTCCATTCCCAAAGTGTAGGAAAGCCACATTTGAGGATTTATTATTATTATTGTCATGTTTTCTACAAAACTATTTATTTCTGAACTGCCTTTGGTAACTTCTGTGAATTGTAGGATACACAAGTGGGGATAGATCTTTGGGGGGCAGAAAGGAAACACCTCCCTTGGGGCACTGAAGTCCACTATCACTGTCTTGGAAGGATTTTTCACTCTATTACATGCTTATCTCATTTTGCTGGTTACTTAGTAGAAAATGCCCCACGGCTTTCTTACCCCAAGCCACAGAAGTCATTTATGAGCTGTGAGGTCCTTTCATTTAAGCTTTGTCGTGACACTAGGTTTGTATTTGTCTGGCTGTGTGTGGTTGAGAGAAAGCTCACCTGCAGAAATTCAGAGCCATGTCACCTTTGACTTTGTGAACTAAAGGTTTGGCAATGTTCCTGGAAGCAACATTTTCGTGAATACAGTCAGTCACCAAGTCTGGCCCAGGCAGACCGCTTATTATAGGAAGGACGTTCAGGTTGCATGTTTGGAATGAGTTAAGCGGCCAATGCCCTTCACCTATGATATGCAGTCATCTTAGTTCCTTGAAATGGGGGTGGGGTCGGCATGTCAGCCTTTGCATGTGGGTTACCTTGCAAACCAGCCTTGGTGTCCAGGTGTGGTGTCTCCCAATCTTTTTGCCATAAAGCCTCTGTCAACAGGACAGTGACAACAGTGGACACTGAGGCCAGCAGGGCCTAGAGACACAAAGCAGCCAAGTCCCAAGTACAGTTCACCTACCCTCCGCCCTCCTGACCCCTCAAACACAAGAGGTACATGTGTGGCTATCTCCAGGATGAGGGCACTTGGCTTGTGTCGGCTAGGCTGTCAGTGACAAATAGCTTCCTCATTCCATCTTGTCCTCTTTCTTACGAGTTGGAGGAAACCCCACCAGTGGAAGCGAGCTCAGAGGTGCTCTCTTCAGGGCCCCGGGACTGGAGAGGTGGGTCATCATGAGACCTCCAAACTGTGAGGTTTGCTTTCTTCTCCAATGTCAGTGTCCAGAGCCAGCCTAAGAGTCCTAAGACTCGGCAGGTGCATGATGGAAGGACACGCACACGCATGCACACATGCATACTAATTGAGGATTTCAAGGAGGAAGTTCACTGACTTCCTGCCTGTGCTCAGGGCTGCCTTTTGCTCTGAGGTGGAAGTATGTAGGAGCGTGTGTCTGTGAGCCCATGATGACTTTATTACCTTACAAGAAAAGGTTGGGTCCTGGTTATGGAATCATAGAAGGTTCCTGGACTTTGTGTACTTACCCCCTCCTGCCCCACCTCTGAAGCTGCTGGACCCACTCCCACCAGGGCGGGCCCACCTGGGAACCAGAAGCCATCTCAGCTAAGTCTCAACTACCACCTTTTCCAAGACAAATCCTTACCTGTGCCCGCCTGGTGATAGATTCTTCTCTGCTGTCCAGTGCCCCACCTGCTCTGCCATCACCTCCAGGGACTAGTCTCTCCTGGTGTAGTGTCCGGCCCAAGGACAGGCTGAACCACAGCTCTCCAGGTGCTGCCTGCCTGCTCCTTGTCCCTTACCTCCTAGCTCCTAAGCCTGCCTCCCTTGCGCATCTTGGAGGCTTTCATGACTTGTGCTAGACCTGTGCATGGGTTACATATGGCTCACCACTAGCCAGTGCCCCATCTTTGCCTTTGGGCCTACCCTCCCATCCTGGCATGGCCCTGGCTCTAGGTCTTGGCTTCTCCCAGCCACCACAGGAAACCAGACTGTCCCCAGCCTAGAGGTCATCAGTAGCACCCCCTTGCCCAGCCCACAGATACTTCGCAGCCTTCCTAGGAGTCCTGAAAAGTGTACAGGGGCGGGAGCTCGTTGTCTTGCTGGTGGGCAACTCCAGTCAGTAGTTCCACTTGTGAGAAGCCACAAGCGTTTTTATTCACTCTTCATTTCATTCCCTGTCACGTCCGTCTATTCATCCTTGTTCATCTGGTGACAAAACGGTGTCTTCTTCCGAGTGCCTGTTCTTTACACATTTGAAAGGAAGCATTATAATTCTTTTCAGTCTTCTCCAAGCCAAACAGCCACTATTTGCTCAAAGATCTTGTGTGTGATGTAGTGACTAGAGCAGGGGTTGGGAACCTATGGCTCGCAAGCCAGATGTGGCTCTTTTGATGGCTGCATCTGGCTCACAGACAAATCTTTAATAAAAAAAATAACTAAAAATATAAAACATTCTCATGTATTACAATCCATTCATTTCCTACCACTTATGTTCATGGTTGCGGGTGGCTGGAGCCAATCACAGCTGTCCTCCGGGACAACACCAAATTTTTATTGGATAATGTGTAATGTACACGGGTCATTGTACGGCTCTCACAGAATTACATTTTAAAATATGTGGCATTCATGGCTCTCTCAGCCAAAAAGTTTCCCGACCCCTGGACTAGAAGATCCTCTGAGTACTCTCTGGTTTGCCAGTTGTTTTCTTCAAATATGACACTTAGATAAAATAGTCCCCTTGTGACCTGACACACACACGACACCGTGGACTATTGTTTCTGCTGAACTCAAAACAGTCAGGGCTGACTCTGGGTTTCCAGCAGCCACCTCTCCCAGTTCACCCAGTGTATCCCCAGCAGCACTTTCTGGAATGCCGTGCGGCCCGTGCACTGCTCTAGGTATGCAGGCAGTCCTGTAGGGAAGGGACCCATGGTGTGCCCCACCAGCAAGGCGAGTGAAGTGCTGCCATAGGCTGCCTGCGCCAGTCATGGGTGCATGGTAGGCTGCACTGAGGTCGGACCCCATGCAGCCCTGCCGTTGGCAGGGCCTTGAAGAGAAGGAGAGGGAGATGGGTAGGGATCTGTGCTGGAGAGCAGAGGGACAGACTCCTAGAGAGGTGTAGAGCTGGGACGGGCCACCTCCCAGGCAGGTCGGCGTGGGTGCAGCACAGGGCGAACGGGAACTCCAGGAGAGGGACCTCCATACCCAGGGCTCTCGTTTGTTTTCTGTGGCTACTTTGCCAGCTTTGGGATGTCCTGTGAGTCCTAGAAACAGCAGTGGCCACACTGTCCAGGTAGTTTGTGTTTGGAATTTCCCCGGCATGATGGTCTAAAGATCTTGGGGACTGTGTCGTTTAGATGTTAACATTTGAGAAAGTTCTAAGACCCAATCCAGCAACAACATAACAGTGTAGCCTTGAAGACATTGTTTATGTTATCTGCTTCTGTCTCCCTCCAATGCCTGGTCCCAGCTAAGTGGTTGGTGTTCATTAAAGCAGCCTGGGGCCCTTGCCTGACCCCACCTCCCAGGAGTAGTTTCTCTTCAGAGCACCCTGCTGACACTCGTGAATGAATGCACATGGGGGGGGGCAGGAGAGCTTGGGGTGGGACTGCCTGATGGCACCTGCCCTGGCATTGGCCTCCACATCCTGTCTGCTCTGTCTCCAGGCGCATTGAGAGCACTGCTCTTCATCTTCGCCTCCACATGCGCCTGGTACTCTGGGTACCTGCTGGCAGAGCTAATTCCAGACGTTCCCCTGTCCAGTGCCGTCTACACCATCCAGAGCATTGGTGAGAGGCCCATCCTCAAAGGTCAGTACCACCGACCACGTACCGCCAGCCATGACAGACTAAGAACTCTGCAGCTCAGCTCAGGAGTGGGCAGTGGCTTCTGGAAAATTTTACATTGATGACGACAGCAAGGAGGAGGTAGTATCTGCTCCTCCTGTTTCTGCACCATTCCCGCCCCTGCTCATCCTATGGGAGATTCCAAGTCCACTCATGCTATTAGGAAAGCAAATGAAGGAACTCTGTGTGCAGGTTGTGTTCAGTGAAAAGGTGTGTTTGGAATACAACTCAGATTGGGAATGAAGTGAAACTACAAAACAGCTGCGCACAATGACATTGGGACCAGGCGGTGGCACAGTAGATAAAGTGTCAGACTGGGATGCTGAGGACCCAGGTTCGAAACTCCGAGGTCTCCAGGTTGAACCCGTGCTCATCTGGCTTGAGCATGGGCTCACCAGATTGAGCGGAGGAGTCTCTGGCTTGAGTGTGGGATCATAGACAATGACATTGGATAATGTGTGGGCTGCTGAAATAATAAGCTGTACCCCTTTTCAAAGTCTCATGAATAAATATGCTGGTATATTTTTAATACAGAAATATATTACACAAAGTTAATTTGCACAAATATAAAGAATTGCGGAATAATAAAAAAATTGTATCGGATTGAATTACCTTTTATAGTCAGAAAAAAAACACCTACTAGAAATTGTTGTGACTGAGTGTTTGCATTTAATAAGGTTTTCACAGTAAATTTTTTTTTTTTGTATTTTTCTGAAGCTGGAAAAGGGAAGAGACAGTCAGACAGACTCCCGCATGCGCCCGACCGGGATCCACCGGGCACGCCCACCAGGGGCGAAGCTCTGCCCACCAGGGGGCGTTGCTCTGTCGCGACCAGAGCCACTCTAGCGCCTGGGGCAGAGACCAAGGAGCCATCCCCAGCACCCGGGCCATCTTTGCTCCAATGGAGCCTCTGCTGCGGGAGGGGAAGAGAGAGACAGAGAGGAAGGAGAGGGGGAGGGGTGGAGAAGCAGTTGGGCGCCTCTCCTGTGTGCCCTGGCCGGGAATCGAACCCGGGACGTCTGCACGCCAGGCCGACGCTCTACCACTGAGCCAACCGGCCAGGGCCTTCACAGTGAATTTGCGCGGAATAAGACAGACTAACTGCATACAGACTGGGGTGGGGCCCAGCACCATGGGAGTCCCTGCTTGTGCAGGGCATGGGAGACGCCCTCGAAGTGCTTACACTCTCATTCCCCCATTTTCCCCACAAAATTAGAAGTCTGTCCTGGACACAGCTTCCTCCAGGAGCTGCCTTTAACACCAGACATTTTGGAAGAATCATTCCCATAGTTCCTGATTCAGCCATCGTATGCCATGGATGTTAGCTAAATGACCAGCCATGGGCAGTGATTCCCAACTCTTAAAATTTTTATGCCTACAAAACATCCCCTCCCTTTTGGATATTTGTTATTTTAAGACAAAAGCAGATTAAATTAACTTTGTATCTTTAAGGGAATTTCTGAAGCTTCTAATGAAAATTGGTGACCCCTTCCCCACTGCTGTGTCTCCGCACGGCCTTGGGACGTGCGGGTGTGAAGCCTTGGGACAAAACGGCCGTGTTCAAGGTCAAGCAGTGGGCTCACCCAATAAATCCTTGCATGATGCTAACTGTTATATTCTTGTTCATTACAGCACCAGCCCCCAAAAGGCAAAAATGTGACCACTGGTCCCCGTGTCCCCCGAACACCTATGCCTACAGGTTGCTCAGCGGTGGTGGCAGGAACAAGTATGCCAAAATCTGCTTTGAGGATGAGCTGTAAGTACTGGTGTGAAAATGGGAACTACAACTTCCCCACTCAATCCCTTTTCTCCTCTGAGGCTGACTGAGCAGCGAGCCTGTCCCCAGAGAGAAGGGCAGGTCCTTGACCTGAAGCAGAGACTGGGAGTCTCTGCACTGGGAATGCTGTGCTCCTTGGGGAGGGTGTGCATTGTGGGTGTGTCCTCGTGCGGACCAGTGCATGCCTTCACTGGGGCAGCCATTACAAAGCACATGGACCGGGAGCTTACACAACAGAAATGTGTTCCCTCCAAGTTCAGGAGGCTTGGAGTCCAAGGTCAGGGTGTGGGCAGGACTTGTTCCTTCCTGTGGCTGTGCGAGAGAATCTGTCCATGCCTCATTCCTTGGCATGTAGGTGGCTGTCTTCTCCCTGAGTCTTGTATCATCTCCCTCCGGGTGAGTATCTGTGTCCAAATTTCCCCTTTTATAAAGGAGAGCAGTCCTGTTGGCGCACCGATCTGGGTGACCTGTTACACTGCAGGCAGCCAGGTTGCTCTTGAGGCCGCTGCACAGCCGTCACCTGGCCTCCCTCTCCACCCTCATCCTGGGGATGACCTTTGCCTTCCTCTCTGGAGCTTCAGCCCATTTCCAGAATATTCAGGAACACAATATGTTCCACCTTCTCAGTTCCCTCCCTAGTTTTGCTAGAGCACATCCTCTAATAACATCCCGAGAAAAACGTAGAAGGAGAGGTAAAAATTTTAAAGATTGTTCGTGTTAAAAGTATATTCATTCTCCCTAACCATTCATTGATAGTTCAGCCGAGTATCAATTCTCTATATATTAGAAATAATTTCTGCTTCATATTGTAAGGTCATTGCCTGGAACCAGATTACTCTCCCACCAGCAATATTCAAGTGTGGTAACTAACCATGAGAAAGTGCTCCTTGGGACTCCAGCGGTGGGGCATTCATTGACCCAGAGGTCCCATTGCTGCATCCTGAAAGTGATAGCATGTTAGCTTGAGGTCATACATCCATGGGCTGCTTCAAGCAGGTGACTGAGCACTGTTAAAGATGATAACATCCGTGATATTTGTTGAAGATGGTAAGGCAGACTTTATCCAAGGTGGGCCATGGAAATCACTGCAGGGACCTCTGCAATGGGATCTTGCAGTGGGAGGAATAGACTAAACTTAACTCCAAATACAGCATGGGTAAGTGGGAATTATAGTCAAGGAGCAAGGTGGGGTCAGTGCATAGAAAATGACTAAGAGGAAACATCAGGCTTCAGAGGGATTCTACTAAACTGACCTAACAGGATTCTTGCTGAAGACCGGCTGGGGTAATTGGACCTCATCTGGGCATAAAGTGTGGAGGGTGAGGAACCCAATCAGACAGGGAAGGTGATCAGATATCAAAGGTGGGGTTCTACTTAAACTGATTAAGCAGAATTCTTGCTAAAACTGGACAATGAAGGCACTGTTGTCCAAAAGTTAGGCCAGTTAAAAAAGAGCTCTGGAGAGCCTGTAGAGTTGAGTGCAGGAGAGAATCTTTGCCAGCCCAGAGGGCTACCAGGCAGGCCCATTCCTGGGAGACATGGGTTCCAGTATGCCCAGTGGCCTTGCTGAACGCTACCAAGACTGCACAGCAGCCTGGTCCACCCAAGCTTTCTCTCTCTTTCCTTCACTTAGGGTCAGGCCTGCAGTGTGGTCTGACAGCTCTCCCCAGTTAACACTGCCCCCGGCCCCATCTTCTCTCATAGGCATTTCCCCCAATAAAAATTCTTCTGCCTTTAATCCTGTTCTGCTGTCTGCTTCTCAGAGGACTCAGATTAACATAATGAGAATGACTGTTTCCCCACCATTCGTCCAACACTTGTTGGCCATTATTTTGGCCTTTGCCATTGTGGGAAATGAAACTTGGAGTTCGGGTCAGATTTTTACTTTGTGATTACTCTTGCTGTGAGTGAGTTGAAGATCTCTTTATGCTAAATCTTTGTATGTATTTTTTGTCAACTATATTTTCATATGTCTTGCCCAGTTTTATTTCTGTCTTTGGCCATTTTTATTGACTTGTAAGATTCTTGATATAGTTTGTCTTTTCATTTATTAAAATGGTATTTCTAAATATGCTTATACCTTAGTTACCATATAATCTTTACAAAGCAAAGAAACTATAACCATATAGTGAAAGCAAAAATTTTAAAATTTAAAAAACAACAAAAACAAACAAAAAACAACATGATGGTTTTACAAACAAGTATACGCCACATAATAGTAAGTGGTCTGAAAACTGCCAATTAAAGGTGCCCACTGTTCCCATTCCCTTAAGATTTTAGTTTCTGATTTATCTTTTCTAGTGTTTGTTTTTATGTTAAAAATAAACAAATTTCATATGTATAATTAGTCTATATCCATGTTTATGTCTTAAATTTGTGTATGTACATATACATGTGTGAGTATATTTATGTGTGTAAAAGGTAGCAAAATCTATACACAGTTTTGCACTTTTTCACTTAACAGTGTAATAGAGATCATCCATATCAGTAGACAGAGATTGTTCTCATTCCTTTTTATAGGTACATAATATTCTATACATGGGTGATTCATACTTTATTCAATCAGATCTACTTTGGTAGAAATTTTTAATGGAAATCTTTTAGTATTACAGGTAATATTGCAATTAATAACCTTGTGAATCTGTTGTTTTGAATTAGTTATAATAAAGTGAATACCTGTGTAATCACCATTCAAGCTAAGAAATAGACTGTCACCAGACCAGTGGTGGCACAGTGGATAGGGTGCTGACCCAGAATGCTGAGATCGTCAGTTTGAAACCTGAAGTCATTGGCCCGAGTGCAGGCTCACTGGCTTGAGCACAAGGTGCTTGACATGATCCCGAGGTTGCCAGCTTGAGCCCAAGGCTGCCAGCTTTAGTAAGGGGTTGCTGGCTAGGCTTGAGCCTGAGGTCACCAGTACAATCCCCAGTCAGAGCATGTACAAGAAGCAATCAATGCACAACTAAGTGGAGCAACAAGTTGATGCTTCTCTCTCTCCTCCTGTCTCTCTCCCTCTCAAAAAGAAAATAAAAAATTATATAGAGTCTATCTGGTACCAGCATATCATGAGTCCTCTGTGCACCCCTTCCCAAATGCAGCCCCCTCTCCTTACTGCCCATGGTAACCTCTATTCTTTCTTTCATAGTGATCATTTCCTTGCTTTGCTTTTCTTGATAGTTTTACAGCCTAACTCTGCATGGCATAACACTATTGTTATTTTATCTGTTTTGAACTTTACATTAATGTAATAATAAACCATATGCTCTTTTATGTCTTACTTATTTCACTCAAAATTATATCTGTGAAAATTACCCTTGATTTTGAGTAAAGTTCCATTGTTTTTCTTGGTAAGTCAGCTAATAATTTAATTGTTGATATTATGACAATAACGGCCTTTTTCTCCCTCTCTGATTTCCTTTAAGAATGTTTGCTTATCTTTGGCCTTCAACACTTGTACCATGCTGTGTCTCTTGTTGTTGTTTTATCTTTCTTGGAATTTATTGAGCTTCTTTAATATGTATGTATCGAAGTCTTTCATCACATTTAATAAATTCTTTGTTATTACATTTTCTGCCCCATTTATTTTTTCATCTTTCTCTGAGACTCTTAGTGAAACATGTCAACCTTCATTATTATAATCTCAATAACCTACAGTCTCTTTTTATTTTCCATTTTGTATCTTTCTGTCCTTCATGTGAACAGAGCTGTTTCCCTCTGAACTGCTTTCTAGCTTACTAATTCTTTCTTCTACTGTGCCTAATTTGTTAAACCCTTCTATTAGCTACTAATTTCAGTTATTATATTACTTTAGTTTTAAAACCTCCTTTTGGTTCTTTTTTTAATCTTTATTTAATTTTTTGAAGTTTCTAGTTCTGAAATTTTCAACTTTATTTATTATCTTCTGTCCAATATTAAGTATAGTTAGTTTAAAGTCTGTTGGATAATCTTACTCTTTGGAGCCTTGTGAGTCTTTCACTATTATCTATTATTTTCTGCGGTTCCATTGGCTCTTGTTTTTGCTGGCTTCTTTCCTTATGTGCCAGATTACATTTGATAGTGTACCAGGCAGTACATTTGAAATTTGTTTGTTTCTTTTCCAATTAAGGCATTAGATGATAATATCATCTTCTTCTGAGAACTTTTGTTAACATTTGTCAGGGACCTGAAACCATTAGCAGAATATAAAGATCTGAATAAATGTTAAAGATTAAGATTCTTCTGGTCACATGGTAGGCTGCAATTATGCAAGTTTTTATTTATTTCTGTTACACTCTCACTTTTAGGATTCAGCCCTCTTTCATTCCAACCCAAATACAACAGGGAGGCGGGATGGAATCGAAGATGGCCCTCCCTTTGATGGGCTCTGGTTTCCAACTTTTGTCCCCTTAGCCTCACATGGTTGTCAGAAGTGGGAGTCACCTTCTTAGACACTGTTTCTAGAATCAGCAAATATTTCCAGAATATAAGTGGCATTAAATGCTGAGCTCAGCACATTGACATTTAGTCTTCTCCAAAATCTTGGCCTAGAATTTTTTACTAATATAACATATTCAAGCAGATCTTTTTTTAAGTCTTTTTTTAGTGTTTTTTTTAATGGAAGAAAATATTCAAATTATCTATTTTTCCATTATTGTAAATGGAAGCTTCTTTTTCAGTGCTTATGGAATATTCTCTAAAATCTAAAAGCTACTCCTCCAAAAAGGACTTAGCCCAGAAGGCTAAGAGCAGAATATTCTAGTGCCATATTCACTACTCCAATGCATGGGAAAAGGAGAACAGCTTCCACGTTTTCCACATTTTCTTTTTTATGAAACAAATTTGTCACTTATTCTAAAACTTTACAGAGGATTTGTGCATACATATGTGACATTCCAAAGATCTTCAGAACTAATTACCATCTCCAAGAAAGTTAGTCTTCTTCCTTGAAATTGACATTCATATTCCCTGATTTAAAGCAAAGAATTAAGTGAAGTAATAGACTTACTGAAGGAGATAAGCTGGGTTGCATTTTGTGGTCAGATAAAAGGACCACAAGAGTTCTGCATCAATACACTGAGGGGGAAAGAATGTCTATAAGATGATACCAGACTTGGGTTAGATCTATCTCTTTGGTTCACCTCTTCTACTTCATGTTAGTAAAACAGAACAATGAATGCTCAGGAGGAGGTTGAGGATTTAGTGTGTGGGGGAAGAATGTTTGTAAAGAGCCTGTGCTAGAAAAAATTTAGATTTTTCTCTCCCAGGCTCTTTGTCTAAATTATAAGATTACATATGGTGTCCAGGTTCCCTGAGGGACTGAGTCTAGAGGAACTTGGTTATAGCAGTGTGTGGAGTGAGTGTGAGGGTGACTGTCAAGGGATCTGGGTCCGGCTGGTACACATGTGAGTAGGAACAATGTGACAATGGATGGGGCAGTGACTTTGCCAGAAGACATCACGGGGCAGGAAGGGCCACCCTCTGCTTGGTGGAAAAGGAGTTCTTTGACCAGCACTTTTTTACCTTTCAGGCTCATCGGAGAAAAGACTGGAAATGTTGGGAGTGGAATAAATATTGCCATTGTCAATTGTGAGTTATGAGATGTTTTTCTTTAAAAGCTCTGTGATTGGAATTTCAAAGATACTTTGGTTTTTCAATGGTTTTTGCACTCAATCTAGGTTTCTATTTTAATACACTTTTTAAATTATATATTAATGGGTCCTGGCCGCTTAGCTCGGTGAATAGAGCATCAGCCTGGCATATGGCATCCTGGGCATCCTGGGTTTGATCCACTGCAGTCAAGAAACACAGGAGAAGTGATCATCTGCTTCTCTTTCCAGTTCAGGCCATTCCAGTTCTGTCTCTGTGCCTCTCCTCCTCTATAAAAAAAAAAAAATATATATATATATATATATATATATATATATATATATTTAATTACTTTTTCAATGCTTCACTTAACAGATTATTTGTGGTTCCAAAAACAAAACTGAAGCCAAGTATAGATTAAACAAACAAACAAAGAAGGACTGGCAGAGGCTGGGTGAAACAATTCAAGCAGACCTGGGGCCACAGACTGTCCTGGATTTGAGCCTCAATTTTGCTCTCAGATTCCTAGTAGCTCAGCAGAGGGTGATACCACCAGCCAGTTCCTGCCTCTGTGTGACAGAAGGGACCCCTGATAATAACAACCGTGGCAGGTTTGGGAAAGGGGTTTTGTATGGTGTCCCTGGGAGCAAGCTGATCACGTAGTCCAGTGACAGCGGGGTCATAGGAACTCAGGACAGGACGTGCCCAGCATGGAAATCCAGAGGGCAGCCTAAAGCACGAAGCAGAAAGGGCCGAGGTGGGGACTCTGGGTCTCTGCTGGGAGAGACGGGTGCAGCAGGAAAGTGTAGAGTCCAACTTATCCGGAAACAGACGGGCAGGAAGTTCCAGGGCAGCTACAGATCCCAGTCTCCCTGACCGGCACTGGGAACAGCCCTTGGGCAGGCAGCCACATTCCTCAGCGGGCTCTGGCAGCCCTGCTTCCTGGAAAGAGACAGGGAAGAAGCAGGCCAGGTTGAGAACTCTGGTGCCACAAATGCACCCTGAGTCCCATGAACTTTCTTTTAAAAGCTGTTCCTTTTATTTTCAGATGTAACTGGGAAAGTGATAGCAACACGATATTTTGCTATGAATGAAGGTGGTAAGACAACTTTCCTGTTAAAATTTAAATAAATTATAAACATAAATTAAGATTTGAAAAACACACTAATAATGCCAACATTCTTATTTTGTCTACTAAGCAAATTACCAGAAGTTCATGTTGCGTATTCTAGAATGGTCGTCCACAAGTCCTCTGAGTCTCTGAGTTCATATAATACAGTTTGAAGGCATTATCTAGAAAATTCGTTTTCTCTGGTCACACTTGTCCTGAATCTTTTCCTTCTGTTCTCTCATTGGATGACAAGAAAGAGACTTATTTAAATCAAATAAGGCGGCCAGCATTCAGCCCTGAATGTCATCATAATTACTGCCCTGTGCCTGGTGTCCACTGGGCTTGGCACACACATCTCTGGGCCCAACGATGCCCACCCCCCTTCAATGGTTTCTCCATTCTGGGCATTGGGTATTGGCTACAATTGTCAATCAGGATATACCAGCCCATTTTTATTTTTATTTAACACCGAGAGTTATTAAAAATAAGCTCTATAAAGATAATGGAGAAGAGTCACAAGAAATGCCTGGGGGCCCTTCATGAGAATTAGGCATTTTTACTCTGCAGCTGACTTAAACATAACTATAAATAACAAGCCCCAGTGGTAAATACTGGGGTTGGAGATTCACTTTCTTTTTTCCTGAAAGGCATAGACAAGCCTCTCAGCAAAGACTTCCCCATGTAGGGTCTGGTGTGTAGTCCTCGTCTCTGTCCTGCACATCAGTTCCTGGAGATGCTCTGACCTGGGATGCTTGCACATGGGTCAGGTCTTCCTTAGTAATTGCAGAGGACGAAGAGCTGTAATGCCATTGGCATGGTGTAGAGAGGAGCTCTAGGGAGGGAGACCTCACAGTGGATATATAGACACTGAGCACTGAGCAAGCAGAGCACATGGGGCAAGAGTCTCAGTTAACAGAGCTCCTAATGCTGGTTTGCATTGACCCAACAGAGAATTCTGGACCAATGACAAAGTTCATTCAGGGTGCTCCTGAGAAGTCCCTGCTCTTCATGGTGACTCACAATGATGACAGCAGCCGGTGAGTGTGTACAACTTTGTCATAGCAGTGAGGATGGGGAAGAGAAGCAGCAGGGCAGAGAGCTGAGTCCCTCTGCACCCTCTAGGAAGCAACAAAATGCCAAGAAGCAAGATACTTATTTAAAGAAAAGGAGTGGAGGCCATGACAAAATAGACTGCATTTCTACAAATGTGACCTGCCAGTGTAGCAGTTAAGTACTAGAAGCCAAGGATTATGTCCAGGTAGCAAGGTGGAGCCACTGCTGACCCTAACTTGAATAGCACAGCCAGGAAAGCTATACCCCTGGTGTGACTAAACAGAAATATGAAAGGAAATTAAGAACATTTTTTTATATGAGGGGCCAAAGAAGAAAACATACACACACACACACACGCACACACACACACGCACATGCACATATGCGTAGGCATGCCCAGTGCTTTCCCTGGGGAGACAGTGATCTAACCCAGACTTTCTCCACCTGTGCTCTTCTAACTTAAGGTACGTCTCCACTGCTGAGCTTCCAAGAATGTCAAAGTGCTTATTTACATTACTGTGAATTTCCAAGACGGGGCTCTTGGACACAGCATTTCCCACATCACTTTAACCTCAGACTTTATTTTTTATAGAACTTCTTACCAGACTGAAGTTTTTTTGTGTTTTTTTTCAGACTGAAGTTTTTTGATGCATACTCAGAAAAACTCAGATTTCACTCATTTTGGAAAATCTGAACTTGTTAGGAAGTTGTTTTTTCTTTTCCTTTCTACACTCCTTCCTTAGCTTACTCTTAAGTTCACCCTTTTGCAATGGGAGTAGATTTGAGATTAGTTCTTCTTTTCTGATGCTGGCTTTGTTGAATGTGAAAGAGATGGTTTTGACCTTTGCTTTCATCTTTCCGCAACTTCTGCCACCGTATTTTGTGGTCAGTGAACAGGAGGGTCAGCAAGGAGTGGAAATTGTGTTGTCTGAGTGTGACAGTGTGTTTGACCTTGGAGACACAAGGACTTTTCAAAGTTGAGAGTTAAAGGTCTGTGCCCAAAATTGAGTCTTAGAGTCCTGGATGTTGTCACATGTTTAATTAGAAACCTGACTTAATCAGCCAGCATGGGTGCTGTTCTCCTGTTTACACCCCAGGAAGGCATTACTGTAGAAACCTCAGTCCTAGGGCAAGCACAGTGTGACACACAGGAGTCCTCACGCAAGACATTCAGAGACTCTCCCTTTTGTCTCCCAGACTGAAGGAGGATGCCAAGAAGGCCATAGAAGCACTTGGAAGCAAAGAAATCAGGAATATGCGATTCAGGTCAAGCTGGGTATTTCTTGCAGCGAAAGGCTTTAAACTTCCTGCAGGTCTTCAGAGAGAGAAGGTAAGTGGTGGTTCTTGTTATTTTAAGTATAGTTCAGCAGTTCTCAACAGGTTGAGAACCGCTGGTATAGTTGGTTTATCATATTATATTAGTTTCAGGTGTACAATATAGTGATTCAACATTTACATACCTTACAATGTGATCGCCACTCTAAGTCATTAACCATCTGTCACTGTGTAAACTTATCACAAGGTGAGTGGTTTTTAAATGTCCCTTCTCACAAATGGTTGGTATAGTATGGGCTGTGTTTTGAAAGGTTCCCAGTCCATTACAACTCCCTGTCTCTAAACACATCCCTGCATAGAGTGCATGCCACACAGAGTGATGCAGAGATGCTAGCCCAGTCTGACCACTTACTTCCCCACTCAGGAGTCCTCGTTCGTAAAGCTGGGAAAAATCGTACCTTTCACGCATTAGGAAGAATGTTCTTTGACATGTCATTATAGGTGAAACCATCCATGCTAAGATGTTTGGCAACTTTTCTCAGTAGATCAGCATTAGAAGGACACTTGACTGAAGTTTCAATTCTCAAATCTCTTTAAAAATAGAAAATTCTGGATGGGCTATGGTATGGACTTTCCATCATGGTGCAGCCAACATAGTCCACTCTCTCCTTTGCCTCCGTGTGGGGATAGTAACAGTACTTACCATTAAGGTGGTTCCGAGACCACTCAAGCCTGAAGTGCTTACTGCAGGACAAGCACCGGACACTGAATTAACATGGCTTTTGTTGTTGTCATAACTGTTCATGTTTGATTTGAAACCCTTTTATTCATCAAAACAAAGTGAACAGCAAATGAATGAAGTTCTAATATATTAACTTAGTCACCTCTGAAAATCCCTGCTTAGAGTTGGGGACATGTTGTAGGATTTATCAGCTGAAACCTCCAGGGATAGTAGCAGTATCTTTCAAATGGTGCTGAGGCACATGGAGCTTCCTGCCTGCCACAGAGCAGGACCTCCGGCTCTTCTTGGGAGAATGGCCTCTACCCATAGGCTAGAAATTCAAATGAGGCAGAGATTTGAATGGCACCAGGTTGTGCTACAAGTTGCTTTTGACTTCAGGTGAGGACATTTAGTCCCGGTTTCCTCCTTGCACTGTCCGGCATGGAGATGGTTTGGAAGGAAGACAAACAGAAACAGGCAGGTGGCCAAGCCTCTGCCATGCAGGCAGGACCACTGTGGTGGAAGAGGGGGGAATGGTTTGAGTGGATGTGACTTCAGTGCACCTCACAGCCAGGTAACTTGTGACTGGTGCTCAAGGGAAGCCCTCTAGCTTCTCTGACCCTTTATTGTAGCCCTCCAGAAGCTCAGAATTCACGGCAATTTTAGCATGCATCTGAAAAAGCGCGTTTTCTCCTTATAACACCCATGTCCCTCCACAGCTGGGAAGCCAGTTCTGCAGAACATGCCAGGAGCATATACTGAGGGCCCCCGCCAAGACCACTCATTACTAATGATCTGGTTTGGACACCCAGTGTATTTGAGACCTCATGGACTTGTCCTAGTGAGTGAGGCATGTGAGTGGTGTGTGTGGCTCTGTGTGGTACCTCTCCCTGGGCCACCACTGCTTGGACTGGCAGAGGGGTGAGGTGAGACAGGTGCAGTTGGGAGAGGGGGCTTGGTGTCCAGGGTCAGGTGTGATCCTGAACAAGCCACTTTGCATCTCTGGGCTTGAGTTTTCTGATCTATGTAATGCAAGGAAAGCTATGCACTTCTTTAGCCCCTGTGACTTGGGTGTGTACTTCATTTACCCATGGCTTTCCTCAGGCTGACTCTGAAATGATACAGGACCCCCTTCTCCTCCACCCTTTGTAGAGAATGAGTAACAATCTGGCATTTCATGGATCTCTACGTTTCATCTACCTACCTGTGTGGCTTTAGGCAAGTCACTCAATTTCTCTGTCCCTCAGAGTCAGCCCCTGTGAGGAAGGGATAAAGATAGCACCTATTGCACAAGAGTCAGTGAGGATTAAGTGAGAAGAACACGTGGAGCTCGGCAAGGACCTGAGCACAGAGTCCTGTAACCCAGAGCTTCCCTGCTCTTCCCAGCCAGCCTGCCCCACTGTCCTTCCCAATCTGAGTCTCCTTAAGCCCTGAGGGCCAGGCCCTGTGCCGTCCAACTGAACTATTGTCAAACCCCAGAGCGTGGGGTCTGCTGGGGGTTCCATTGTGTAGGGAGGGACCCACTGCATTGATCTTCCTGAGGAAATAGATGCGTTTTTCCATGTGCACACCCAAACCACCACCCAAAACTCCAGCTGGCTTTTTTATAGAAACTGACAAACAGATCTTAAAATTCATGTGGAAATTCAAGGGATCCAGAATAACCAAAACAATCTTTAAAAAGAAGAATGAAGTTGGAGGGCTCACACTTCCCAGTTTGAAAACTCACTGTCATAGTCATCAAGACAGTATGGTACTGGTGTAAGACAAACATGTCAACCCATGGAATCAAAGAGAGGGTTCAAAAATAAAACCTCACTTTTTTCATCATTTGATTTTTCAAAAGGGTGCCAAAACCACTTTATATGGAATGAGTAGTCTTTTCAACACATGACACTCACATGCAGAAGAATGAATTTGGGGCCCTACATCACACCAGATATGGAAATTAAGTGAAAATGGGCCAAATGACTAAAAGTAGGAACCAGAACCATTTAACTCTTAGAAGAAAACATAACCATAAATCTTTGTGACCTTGAATTAGGTACTGATTTCTTAGATACAAAACCAAAAGCATAAACAACAGCAAAACAATATGCATTGCATCAGAATTTAAAACTTCTGTACATCAAAGGACAGCACCAAAAAAGTGGGAGAAAAAAATTGCAAATACAAGACTGATACTCTATAAAGGACTCTTACAGCTCAATAATAAAAAGACAAATAACCCAATTCTAAAGTGGACATAGGATCTGAGTAAACATATTTTCAAAGAAGATACACAGATGGCCAGCAAGCACATGAGAAGATGCTCGTAATTTGCCATTAGGAATGTGCAAACAGAAGCCACATGAGATACTAATTTATCCTCACTGGGATGATTGGAATAAAAACATCATAAAGAGTGTTGACAAGGAAGTGGAGACTTTAGAACCTTCATGTGCTACTGCAGAAATGTAATAATAGAACTGCATTGGGAAAAATTCTGGAAGATATTCAAAAACTAAGGCATATTGTTACCATGTTACTTAACAATTCCACTCCTAGATATAGATCCAAGAGGATGAAAACATGTCCACGCAAAAACTTGTACATGAACGTGCATTATTTATAATAACCAAAAACTAGAAACAACCCAAATGTCTTATTAATACACTGCTCACAAAAATTAGGGCATCAGGGAACATGCAGATACTCCAGTACTTTCAGCCTTTTATATAGTGCATTTTCACCAATGAAATAAAAGTTGGTTTTGCATCTCATTTGCATAATCAAACAACTTTCTCTGACTTGTCCTTTGCTTTCCTGATGTTCTTGTTTAATTTAAAAAATATCAAATGCTTTTTTTATTGCTTCATATTCATTTTGAAATATTCCCTAATTTTTGTGAGGAGTATATATAAAATAAATATAAATAAAATATTGAATAGCCATACACTTGAATATTATTCAGAAACAAAGTACTGGTACACACTGCAACATAGGTAGATCTAGAAAACATGCTAGATGAAGAAAACCAATTCCATTTATATGAAATTTGCAGAATAGAGAAAATTTGTAGAGACAGAAAGTAGACTAGTGAATGCCTGGGGCTGCGAGGAGCAGGGGATGGCTGTGTATGGGGAAAATGGCCTAAAATTGATTGTGATGGTTACATAACTCTGCAACTATACTGAAAACCATTGAAGTGTGTACTTTGGGTGAAATGTATAGTATGTCAATTACAGGTCAAAGCTGTTATATAAAAAAGGATCTATAACTAGAATTCCAAAGTTTAGAATGCATATTACATTTTAAGCATTAAGTTAAGAGTATGCTGTTCAATATAGCATCTACTAATGAAATTTGCATTTACATTTATTATGTTTGCATTAAATTTATTAAAATTAAATAAAACTTAAAATTCAGTTCATCCATCACTCACAGTAGGCACATTTCAAGTACTCTATAGCCAGTCATGGCTAGTGGCTATTCTATTGGAAAGTGTCAGTCACAGAATATTTACATCATTGCAGAAAGTTCTGGTGCTGCATACCCACCTGGTTCAAATAGTATTATGAAGCATGTTGAGAGGAAATCAAGTGCCCAGAGTGGGTTGGAGCAAATTCCATTCTAGGAAGTGATTAAAGAGAATCACTTCCTAGAATGGAAGTTGTTGGCTATAGGACTTTGCTCATAGCTGACATGTTAAATATTCATTAATTAGCAAATACTTAAAATTATTTTCTTTCCTTTACACAGATCAACCACTCTGATAATGCAAAGAACAGATACTCGGGGTGGCCCGCAGAAATACAGATAGAAGGCTGCATACTGAAAGAATCAAGCTAATAACATTGTACAGACTTAATAAGTCTGGGTTTTTTTGTAGACAGATGAATCATGGAATGGCCCATGAACCTTATCGTACAGTCAATATTTGATTTTTTGAGTTTATTGTCAACCATTCAATATTTGCCATTTATATGAAATTGCACATAGTATTGTTATGTCAATATTTATGCAGAAGATTTTAATGAGTGGGAAGACTGAAATGAATGGAAGTTGTTAAAGGAAGGGATTTAACCTGGAAAGGAGAGGATTGGCTGAAGGAACACTGCTTGTGCACGTGTGAAGTTATTTTATGATCAGATCTAAGTTTGAAATATCCCCTAATTTTTGTGAGGAGTATATATAAAAGAAATATAAATAAAATATTGAATAGCCATACACTTGAATATTATTCAAGTAGTCCAGACAGCTCTGCAGAGAGAAAATCTTTATTCTATTATCAGCAAGCACACTGTCCTTCAGGACAGTCATCTCCTAGTAGAATGAACAACAGTCAGAGGGCTTGGGAAAGCTGCCTTGGTCAACTTCAGTTGAGCCCATGATTTCTTCCTGTGAATCCATGAACTTACTCTTTCATTGCACAAATCTGGCCACCTCCTGAGCCTTCTGCCACCGAGGGCGCAGTAGTGAAGGGGCACAGTCTCTTTCTTCCTATACAGGTGTCACTCCAGTGGCTGGCCCCATTTAATGAGGTGGGGAGGGAAGAGATCTGACAGGGCAAGCAGGGTCTGGCCTCAGGTGGACATGTCAGACTTTCTAGAAGAGGCATCATTAGCACTGTGTATCCAAGATACATACACTGTGTCCAGTGATGCATCTGATTTGGAGTTAAGGCAATCAGGGTATTGCCAAGAACTCATCCTAACCATCTTTCCCAGCCTGGCTACCAGAAAAGCTAGAGGCCTTTGATGCTAGGTTCATATAGCTTCTCTGAGCCTCTAATTTCTCATTTGTCAGATGGGGGAAGTGGGATCAATGAATGAGTTTAAGCATTCTTATCAGCAGGAGTCCTTTTTAAAACATGGTAGCATATGGCACCCTGAATCTCAGCATCCTTGTCATATCAAACCACCTAAATTTCAGTAGCTGATGACAGCACCGATTTCTCCTTTGCATTATGTGTGGGCCACAGGTCAACTGCGGCTCAGTCCTGAGCACTGGGTGGGAGCCAGGCCAGAGGAGAGTCCCTACCAAGCACAGAAGCCAGAGAGAACAGAAATCCACATGTCCCCAGAACTCCCGCCAGGACCCGGTGTGAGCCTTATCTCCTCACATCTGTTACCCAGGTCCAACCAGGCATGGTGACAGTGTGGCAGTGGGTGGGGTGACTGTCCTCATTTGTGAGCCAAAAATACAGTGACTGTTTCTTGTTTTTTTAGGTTTTTTAACTTTTATTAGTATTTATTTTATTCTGACTTTACTCTCAGACCATAAGTATTTGTTTCTTCAGTTTCTCTAGGATATCTTTTTCTTCTGCACAACTTCCTCTTTAAAGTGACATCCTTCAGACACTTGGTGGCTTTTCGAATATGCATAGCCTTGATGGCCTGGGCAGTTTCATGAGTGTTCTTAAAATGAACATGAAGATTTGAACCTACTGAACTCCGTGATTTTGTGGAGGTTTCTGGGTCAATTGAATAGCGGACCATTTGCAGAGGTCACCTCTGGCTACTTTCCAGAAAAGCAGGACCACAGTGACTGTTAACAGCCAGGCAGTGCTCAAGGCCACAGAGGAACTGGGGCCTGCTGGACCCCTGCCCTAGGCAGTGGTCTCCCAGGGAGCTGGGGCCCTCCCTGCAGAGCAATCTGCAGACCACGACATGAGATCCTGCATAAGGCTCTAAGTGAGCTAGTGAGCTACATTTCCTCTGCCCCTCAAAATACATACATTGAATCTTAACCACAAGCACCTCAAAATGTGCCCTTATTTGGAGGATGCATCATATTTGGAAATAAAGTCACTGCAATTATAATACGTTAGAGTAGGGTGGCCCCTAAGGCAAGAAAATTGGTGTCCTTATTAAAAGGGTGAATTTGGACACAGACACACAGGCAGGGAGAACACCATGTGAAGAGGAAGGCAGAGAGCGGTTTGATGCTTCTACAAGCCAGGAACCCAAAGATGGCCAGCAAACTCTTTCCTGGGGGAGAGGGTGGGACCGATTGTCCCCTAGAGCCTTCGGAGGGGCATGGCCCCTCCTAACCCAGGTCTTGGACTTCTGACCTTAAAAACTGTGAGAGAATAAATTTCTGTTGTCTAAGCCACTCAGATTCTGGTGCTCTGTAGGGTAGACCCCAGGACACTAACATAGTTCTCTTTAGGTCTTTAGGTTTAAACAGTTTGGTACCCATTGCTTTCCTGTATTTTTAAAAAGGGTGGGAAGGGCTGATTTGTTTGTTTTTTTAACTCAGGCTGAAATGACTACAGTTTCACAGCAGTGTTGGTCTTCACTGACTGTAACAGGCAAAGCTGCAGGAGCAACCCCTGGCAGGCAACTCCAGACGTCCTGCCTGGGGCTGGGAAGCTCCTGTGACACTTCTGGGCTCTTTCATCTCAGCTGCCGCTGCGGCTCTCACTGGTGCGTCCTGGACAGGGCACAGGGTGCTGAGACTGGCATTGCTCCCTGGCCCCAGCTCTGGGGGAAACCTCAAATATCTTTGCACGAGGCCACCTGCTGCTTGCCTAGAAAGCTTGGGACACTTGTCCAAAAATAGAGACCTCTCCTACAAACTTCTTCCTCAGTTGGGCTTTGGCAGAAGTATTTCTTTTCCAGGTTTGTGTTTTCTACTTAAATTTCCATTGTATACCATTAAATAAACTGGTGATCAGGGGGTAGAACAGCTTCCACAGATGACCAGTTTTGAGATTTCTTGCCCAGGTACTGGTGTGTGGTTCAGGTGTTGTTGCAGTGATTTCTTCTAGCAGGCCACATCTGACACCCTGAACATGTAGTGGGGCACTGTCCCAACGTGATCATCAACCCAGGGTCCCCTTCTTTGTGCTCCCTGCTCGGTGTTTCTCCCTTCAGAGCCTGGAGACCTCAAAGTGGGGTGAGGGTGTCCGTCCCCCACTCTGTAGGGGTGGGAGTCCGAGTGGAAACCAATCCCCTGTCTGGGTTCTGGACCCCCTAAGTGCCCAGCTGCAGAGCAGGAGTGCCCTCATGGAAAAGGCAGCAGGCGGGGGACCACACAGAGCAGGGGTGCCAGGTGCTGGGGACAGAGGGGGGATGGGCAAGGCACAGGGGGTGTTCAGGGCAGTGAAACTACTCCGTATGACACTGTGATGGGGGCCACATGTTTTTACACATTTCTCCAAACCCACAGGATGCACAACACCCGGAGTGAACCCCAAGGCAAGCTGGAGACTCTGGGTGAGGATGACGTGTCACTGTAGGCTCAGCAGTTGTAGCAAGTACCCTGCTTTGGGGGGATGTTGGTAGTGAGGGAGGCTGTGGGGTGGGGGGGAAGTAAGTATGGGAATTTTCTGTGCCTTCAGCTCAATTTTACTGCGAAGCTAAACTGATCTAGAAAAGTAAAGTTTGTTATAAGAGGGGGGAAAAGCTACCAAGGAGAATAAGCCTTAGATGGGCAACAAGCCCTGAGTGTCCCTGCCCCACCACAGGCAGAGCCAGTGGGAGTGTCCCCCACAGAGGACTGTAGACCTTGCTCCTCCCCATGCCAGGACCAAAGCAGGGCACAGTAGGGGGCTGGAAGCAACTGCTTCCACAGAGAGAGGGGCCGGGCCTCTTGCTCTCTACTCTCTATCCTCTGAGAGCCTTTCCTGGCCCCTCTCAGCGCTTTTGTTATCAAGATTCCTGGACTTTTTGTCACTAGAAAGGGTCCAGCCTGGAGCGGGTCTGCCCAGGGCCGACCAGTAGTGTGTGAGTTCTTGACCTCCCTCAGGAAAGATTTTACAGCAAGAGTCCAGGAAGGACTTAGGGTAGAAGAGGCAACAGCAGAGAGCCTAGGTGGGGCTGCTGTCAGTTCACGGAGAGTCAGAATAAAGGGGCCTTGGAGACAGGTTCAGGGCCTCAGCCCAGGACAAGCTGTCACTGCCCATTGCTTCCCTGGCTGTGAGTCTCATGAGGACCCTTAAAGTTTAGGAAGGAAGAGTAAGGAGAGGGCACAAAGGATGTGCTCTAGAAAGAGACTGCCGGATCTCTGTTTGTTGTTGTTGTTGTTGAGAGAGAGAGAGACAGACAGACAGGAAGGGAGAGAGATGAGAATCATCAACTCGTAGTTATGGCGCTTTAGTTGTTCATTGATTGCTTCTTATTATGTGCCTTGACCAGGGAGCTCCAGCCAAGCCAGTGACCCCTTGCTCAAGCCAGTGACCTTGAGCTCAAGCCAGTGACCATGGGATTACATCAGTGATCCCATGGTCAAGCCAGCCAGCCCACATTCAAGTTGTTGAGTCTGAGCCCACCTGGTGACCTCAGGGTTTCAAACCTGGGACCTCAGTATCCCAGGTTAATGCCCTATCCACTACTCCACCATCAGTCAAACATTTAGGTGTTTGTCTTATGGGTTCTTATCTGTTTTCTAATGGTAGGAGTTTTAGGGGAGGACTTAGAAGAGGGTCTCAATAAAATATTTATCAATTTTATGCTAATAAGACAAAAATGAGATTTATTTCCCTGACTTTATCTGTCCTTAGGTGTGGTTGGCACCAAGGGTACTAGTTGGATTTCTGTTATTTATCTCCCTGAGGAGGGTGATTCTGGTTGGGGAGGAGAAGTGGAAACTATTTACTCTCAAGCATCCTTGGTTACAGAGATATGATTTTGTGATTTACTAGAAGGCTGGAAACTGCTTGGTCATTTAACTACCCATCTCAGTTTCCCTTCTCCACTTGTGCTGTGTTAGGTCACCAAAGGAGGGACAGGAGGGACGCACAAGGCCTGTTGAGTTTTATAAGGACTATACTTAGGAATCTATGAACAGGTGGGCTGAGACCCTGGTGGCGTCAGCTGCAAGAGGATGAAAAGCCTCAGCCTATATGGGACTGAGTTTCGCTCTATTTCTCGTGACAATGGGAAAAATCTCTGTTACCTGTGGTAGTTAAACAATGGAAGGGCTAAACAATGGAGGGGGTGCTGATTGATGGCCAAGCAACAGAACAGTCAGTCAGTGAATGGGGGCGACTAGCTGGCAGAACATCCGGGGGTCAGGCAAAAGTAAGACAACAATCAGGGTTGTTATAAAGCCAGTAGCCACGGCCACCATCACAGCTGCCTGGCCTGTGCAGGTTCGCATTTGATTCAGACAGATGGTAATGAAACAATGGAGCCAAGAACTGGTGGGCCATTACCTTTAATCCTAGTTTGCATTCAGCGGGCGAGAAATACACACAGTGGGAAACACTTCCCTTTTCATTCAGGGCTCCCAAAACCACTGTCTCATCCGAGTTTCCTAGAATCAAAAGTTTCTACCTCACCAGACTTATTCACCTCTGTTTCCCGTCTCCTTCTCTCTACACAAACTCTACATAAACTGGCTTCTCTTCAGTACTCTGCCATCTTGGCTGCCTCTCCCTGCAATGCTCATTTCAGGAACCGAGGGGGAGATCCCCTGGTCTCCCCCATTTTATAGTGTAGAAAATTAAAGCCTTTAAGCCAATATACAAATAAGGAAGTCTCTGATACAAAGTCACTTATCTGAGGCATAAATGGAATTCCTCATAAGAGTGCACCACCCCACATCATTCAACAGTCAAGGGTGTGGGGAAAAGCTTAGTGTTGAAAAGATCTTAGAATGAAAAGAGCAGGAAAGGTTTAGTCTTAAAACTAAGCCTTAGGCTATAATGACTTTGCTGGCTTACAGCCTGTCTCCCACACCCAATGCAAAATATAAGCGAGCAAACATATTATCATATTTACAAACTTATATGACCGACAGTTGTCAATCAGGATTGCTCAGGTGGAGAGTCATGGGAATTGCCCTGGTGTCGAGTCACCTAAAGTTCAATGGGCTAGTTGAGGCTTTTAGTAAGGGGACCGTTGGTCAAATAAGTTTGTAAATGTGATATATGTTTGCTTGCTAAGCTTTTCCCCACACCCTTGACTGTTGCATGATGTGGGGTGGTGCACTCTTATGAGGAATCCCATTTATGCCTCATATAAATGGCTTTCTATCAGTCTTCCTTATTTGTATATTGGCTTAAAGGCTTTAATTTTCTACACTATAAAACGGGGGTAGTCAACCTTTTTATACCTACCGCCCACTTTTGTATCTCTGTTAGTAGTAAAATTTTCTAACCACTTACTGGTTCCTCAGTAATGGTGATGTAACTTTACTTTATAAAATTTATAAAGCAGAGTTAAAGCATATAATAATAATTACTTGCCTGACCAGGCGGTGGCGCAGTGGATAGAGCGTCAGACTGGGATGCCGAGGACCCAGGTTCGAGACCCCGAGGTCACCAGCTTGAGTGCAGGCTCATCTGGTTTGAACAAAAGCTCACCAGCTTCAACCCAAGGTCGCTGGCTCGAGCAAGGAGTTACTCGGTCTGCTGAAGGCCCACGGTCAAGGTGTAAGGTCGGTGGATAATGGGGGATGGTCACGTGGGGAACTCAGACCCGCAAACTTTGGCTAGGACCACCCACAACCAAGTGCGGTTTCACAGGAACCATTTGGAAAAAAGTGACCGTCTACCAGCCAGTGGGATTTCACCACGTCATATTAGCTCGACTTCCCTAGAGGGACCCCTTTAAATATCTCCCACGTGGTTTAATCCTGGCGACTTCCCTGGTCTCCATCTTTCCTCGGGGCCAGGGAACCTCACCAGGCGGGATGCACACTCTGTACTCAATAAAGCCTTTTGCTATTCCACACTTCATGGCTCCAGCCCCTTCCTTCCTTCTCAGCGGGGAAAAATACCTTACATTTTGGTGCCAAAACCCGGGAGGAGAAGTCCGCAAGGACCGCTCCTCTTCCTCATCACCTCCAAGAAAGAACCAGGAGAAAGAACCAGGATCTCCAACCTTCCACCCACTTCAGCCCACGATGCGGTAAGTCCCCTGCCTCCGCCTTCCTCTCAGTTCTTTCCTCTGAGACTCCCTGTCTGAAACCGTAGCTATGTCAGGGAAGTCTTTTTCGTCCGTCTGAGTGTATGTGCTTCGGAGACGTTCAGAGCATATTCACTTTACCTCTTCTGTCTGTGGCCAGACCTTGAGTTTTTAGGACGCTAATACTCAAATCTGACCACTCCGAGGACTGAGGGCAGCTGTGGGGGCACAGGAATCTCCCTCCCTAAAGAAGAAGAAACTGTTCTTCTTCTCCGCTGTGGCCAGGCCACAGAACCCACTGAATTAGCCTCCTGAAGGGACTTTCGGTGTTAACACCCTCACCAATTTAACTATTGCCAAAAAAGCTGGGAACTGATTGGAGATCTCTTACATACATGGCTTCTAATTACTCGTGCATTTGTCCTTAATCTCTGTGCTGCCTGTTCCATTGCGCAGGCCTTTTTCTGGCCAAAGAAACCTCACCTAAAACCTCCACTCCTGATCTTTCCTTCTCTGGGGACTCCCAACTCTCTCTCCCTCCTGTCTGACTCCCGGGGTCGCCGCCCCTCTCTTGGGACTTTTCTCTGGTCCCTCTGTGGACCTCTTCTGTGCTCGGTTCTCTTTCCTCTGAGAGCCCCCTCCCCTCCTTTTGCAAAAAACCTGTTTCTTATTCACCACTACCATCTCTTTCTCCTCCTCTGCTGGTCAGGGGCCCCTTCCCTTTTCCACTGTGTTCTTAAACCCCTCCTCCATCAGGCCTTTCTCAGCCTGGCATTGGCTCTTACACCGGTTTTCAGGACGTCCAACCCCAATTTTCTTGCAGGAAGTTCTGGCCCTGTCCTGCCTTTGGCTCCAGCGTTTCCTGTGGGATCTGGGTACCGGCCTCCACACGAGCCCCCCTCCTCTTATTCTCAACCCTCCCAAACCCCTATCCAGGACCTGTGAACACAGCATTTAAAGTTTTTAACAGTCTCAACTAGTAGAAACAGGCCTGTTCACCAGGCCCGCATGCAGCAGAAGGTAATGCTCCAAACCCTGACTCTTGTGGCAACCCTGAGACCAGCAGAGCCACCAGCAGCTTGCTTTAGGTGTGGCAAGCAGGACCACTGGTCCCGGCAGGGTCCCTGCCCACAGCTGCCCACTGAGCCCTGCCCTGACTGCAAACAGCCTGGTCACTGGCAGAGTGATTGCCCCTTTGGGCAGCAGGCTTTTCCTCAGTGCCTCTACGTGGAGGACAAGCCACCCAAATGGGAAGGCCAATCCAGCCAGGTGGGTGCATTGCTCAAACTCCTAGGACACAGCCTGGACATGGAGAACCCAGGGTATGCTGCAACAAGTGGGTAAGTCCATCTCATTTCTAGTGGACATGGGGGCTACCTTCTCTGTTTTGCCATCACACTCTGGACCTCTAGTTCTCTCACAGGTCTCGGTTATGGGAATGGATGGGACCCCTTCCTTTCCCCTTTTTACACCACTCCTGACATGCAGTTTTGCCTCAAGCTTTCCTCCTTACAGGACCACTGGCAGTCGGAACCACTGGACTCCATCCATCTCCAGCTCACCAAAAGGCTGGACCCTACAAATCCCCCTATTACTCCTCTTTTTTTTTTAATCCTTACAGGACCACATCAGCAAAGTTTCTTAACTCACGGCCAAACAGATATTCCTCCTGACACCCCTTAAAACCACTACCTTCCTATCTCCCCCTCCCCACGACGCCCCTATTCAGCAGGAAGTAGCCAGATGAATAAACAGTGCCCTTTTTCTATTTAAAACAAAAGGTCAGAATTTAAGGTCAGTGGATAATGGGGGATGGTCACATGGGGAACTCACACCCACAAACTTTGGCTAGGACCACCCACAACCAAGTGCGCCAAAGGAGGCTTCACAGGAACCGTTTGGAAAAAAGTGACCATCTACTAGCCAGTGGGATTTCACCATGTCATATTAGCTTGACTTCCCTAAAGGGACCCCTTTAAATACCTCCCACGTGGTTTAATCCTGGTGACTTCCCTGGCCTCCATCTTTCCTCAGGGCCAGGGAACCTCACCGGGCAGGATGCGCGCTCTGTACTCAATAAAGCCTTTTGCTATTCCACACTTCGTGGTTCCAGCCCCTTCCTTCCTTCTTGGCAGGGAAAAATACCTTACACAAGGCACATATGAGAAAGCAATCAATGAACAACTAAGGTGTCGCAACAAAAAACTAATGATTGATGCTTCTCATCTCTCTCCGTTCCTGTCTGTCTGTTTCTATCTATCCCTCTCTCTGACTCTCTCTCTGTCTCTGTAATAAAAAAAAGCATTCTTTAAAAAAAAAAATTACTTACCAAGTACTTTATGTCAGATTTTCGCTAAGTATGGCAGAATAAATCTTTATAAAACAACTTACTATAGTTAAATCTATCTTTTTATTTATACTTTGGTTGCTCTGCTACTGCCCACCATGAAAGCTGGAATGCCCACTAGTGGGCGGTAGGGACCAGGTTGACTACCACTACTAAAAATGAGACAGATCAGGGGCTTTCTCTCTCGGTTCCTGCTATCAGCATTGCAGAGGCCTCCCTGATCCCTTGCCCTCTATGGGAAAAGCAGAAAACCTGCTTTTCCCTTGGCTTTTCTTGTGGCTTGCCTGTCTTGGTGAGACACCAATAAACAGAATGGCCCACCATCCTCTGACTCCGCCATATCTTTACCATCTGCCTGAATCCAATGAGAACCTGCATGTGAATGGCCATGATGGTGGCCCCTGGCTGTACAACTGGCATAGTTTGTGGCAGGATTCGGATCAGATCAGTATGGAGCCGCCACCCATGAGGGGTAGGGTAGGACTGGTTGCTGTTCTGGCTTGCCATGGCTGTCCTTTTAGGGGCCGTGAGCTGCATGTTTTTTACTCAAGAGGAAACCAAGAGTTCTGTGCGAGAAGCTGCCTGAGGTAGAAAGCTTCAGAATGAATTGCAAATCAAATGGCAGAAAAGGCTGGAATTGAAGTGAGCACTGGAGAAGGAATTACAGGTTCGTGAGTGGCAGTATGCCCTGGAAGTTGAATGTTTGCACCAGCAGTTGTTGGAGAAACAACTGCAGATTCAAGAGCTCGAGTCTCAGCTTCTGGCCAGAGGCCAGCAGCCAAAGGAGCCTAAACAGTCGCCAAAGGAGTAGCAGCATCCATGCCAGTGGTTTGGCTTTGAGTCAGTGGGAACAGGTGCTTCCAACTCCTCTTCTGAGGATGAGAAGGCTCTGGCTGAAGCTGCCATGCACACTCTCAGAGCCCAATCAGTGGTGGCCAAGAAGTAAAAACCCAGCAACAAAGAGTCCCTCAGGGGTAGCCACAGCCTCCTGTCCAGGTAATGCAACACTCTATGGTCCGGCCCTATACCCAGGCAGAGCTGATGGAGTTGGGGGCACAATTTAGGCAGAAACCTACTGAATCTCTGGTAGCCTGGTCACTACAATTATGGGACATAGGGGTGGGTGGCATCACGCTCTCTGGAACAGAGATGGAGAAATTGGCCGCCATTACCACACACTCTTCCTTGAGGCAGCATCTTCAGAACTGCCATGACAACCCAGGAGACCATACCCTATTAGAATGGGTGATGGCCGCCATTCGTATGGTCTGGCAGAATGCTGGAGAATTGCCGGGGGCAGTGAGTCAGTGGCAGTGCTACAGTGAGTTAGCAAAGGTCCTTTGGGAACTAGGTATGAAGAATGTTGCTTTCAACCCGGGGTCCCGTAGGCCAGATGAGGAAGTGTTTATGGCAAAAATGAGGGACTTTATCCTTGCTAGCACCCCATCAGCCTTTTTGGGTCACTTATGGCTATCTTGGGCCCCTATGTGGGCCAGCCCATCAATGCAGTTACACAGATGGTAGCAAATTTGGGAGAGCTTGAGGTAGCTCGGGATCATAAAGCAGTGAGGGCTGGCTGCTGCCTATGTTGCCCCCCTGACTAACAAGGGAAACAGGCCTATAAATATTACCCGAACACAGATGTGAGTAGATTTGATTGCAGCTGGAGCAGATAAGGGGAAATTAGATGGCCAGTCTAATAAAATTCTTTTGGAGCTTTGGCGGCAGCTTAAACCAGAACAGAAGTTCCAGCCACTGAGACAAAAGGCCCCAGCAGCTACCAATAAAACGTTTGGTACGTGAGCAGCTCAGTTACAAGATTATAAGATAGAGCCTGACCAGGCGGTGGCACAGTGGATAGGGCATCAGACTGGGACGCCGAGGACCCAGGTTTGAGATTTTGAGATTGCCAGCTTGAGCGCGGGCTCATCTGATTTGAGCAAAATCTCACCAGCTTGGACTCAAGGTCGCTGGCTCAAGCAAGGGGTTACTTGGTCTGCTGAAGGCCCGCAGTCAAGGCACATATGAGAAAGCAATCAATGAACAACTAAGGTGTTGCAATGAGCAACAAAAAACTAATGATTGATGCTTCTCATCTCTCCCTTCCTGTCTGTCTGTCCCTATCTATCCCTCTCTCTGACTCTCTCTCTGTCTCTGTAAAAAAAAAAAAAAAAAAAAAGATTATATGATAGAGACAGCCAAGGGAGAGGAGAACCCCCAAGACCAGGCATGGCCAACATACAGCCCACAGGCCAGATCCGGCCCACGTAATGAGTTTATCTGACCTGTGATTAAATTTTTAATATTCTCTGCACAACGCACTATGGAAATGAAATAAGTGGTACTTTTAAATCGTTATTCATAAACTACGATATCTAACTATTGTACAACAATGAAAGTTAAAATCTCAGCTACTCAGAAGCAGAAGCATCTTTGATTATTGGAAATCGAGATATTTAAGAAGATAGTGATACACAGAAAAGAATTCCACATGTGACTAATCTAGGGTTAACTTCCAATAATTGTTCAAATGGATTCGCAATACGTTTTTATTTTTTTAAAAAATTCCATTATAAAGATTTACAACTTTTGTACTCGTCTGTGCAATTTTTATAAGCAATTAAATAATAGAAAATATGGAAATTAAAAAAACTTGCCAAGGAATATTTAGTAATCTTCAGCTCGACTTATATTTGTGAATAAACTTTTTCATGAATAAATCTAAATAAAAGTACAGCAAGATCAAGATTGAATGATTTACATTTGGAGGCTGTGTTAAGAACAGCTACTACAAGTATAGAGCCAGATATTAAAATAATAGGTGATGCAAAGCGCCTCAACATGTCACATTAGTTTTTTGTTAATTTGTTGTACTAAATTACTTACATTTATTCATAAACAAATTACATAATAAAATTTTGTTTACTTAAACGAATCATTTTTGTATTTAACATTTTTTAATTTTAATATTTTATCCGGCCCATGAAAAAAGTTTTTTTCTAATCTGGCCCGAGGGCAAAAACTGTTGGCCATGCCTGCCCAAAACCCATTGTACCAGTTCGAATAGGAAAAGGGTCGAGGATGGGCGGGGAACAGAGGCCACCCGTGGAACTGGCTATCCACTGGTCCCCTTCCAGTGTACAATGGGTGTTGGCCTTGGTGGATACAGGTGCAGAATATTCCCTCCACTATGGGAACCCAGAGCAGTTTGCAGGGACCCAGTGGCCATTGATGGTTATGGGGGCTAAACTGTTCAAGTGAAGCCAATAACTATTCCAGTGGGGATAGAAAGACTGCCTCCTAAGCCATGTAAGGTGTATGTATCTCCTATTCTTGAATATACTTTAGGGGTGTAAAGCCAGTAGCCAGGGCCACCATCACAGCAGCCTGGCCCATGCAGGTTCGCATTGGATTTGGACAGTCGGTAAAGACACAACGGAGCCAAGAACTGGTGGGCCATCATCTTTAATCCTAGCTTGCACCCGGCCGGGGAAGTAAAAACACACACTGGGCTCCAAAACCCACTCACATTCAGTGCTCACAAAGCTACTGACTTATCTGAGTTTCCTAGAATCAAAGGTTTCTAGCTCACCAGACTTATTCACCTCTGTTCCTGATAAATATGTGTATTCCAAACTGCCCTCTTGATGTTCCGCTTATCTGTCAGACCTCACCCTTACTGAACTATCGCCCCTGAGACAGAGGAATTTCAAAAAGCTGACAAGCCGCCCCAAGGAGGGGCTCCGGACATACCAGGACTTTTGATTCAACACCCACATGCTCGAAGCCCCCCAAGGAGGAGCATTCTGGACATACCAGGACTTTGCCTCAGTATCCCCTCAGGCTCTCCCAAACACTATATAACTCACCCCTAGTCTGTAACCAGTGCTCTTCTCCCTGGGAGAAGTGCCCGGCAGGGTTCCTTTCTTCCTTTCAATAAAGCCTGTTACTCTGGTCTTTCGGACTCCCATGGATTCCAACAGTTCCCCATCTCCTTCCTTCTCCCTGCACAAACTCTGCACTAACTGGCTTCTCACTCAACACTCCGCCATCTTGGCTGCTTCTCCTGGCCTCCTCCATGTGACCTTTCTCTGCTCTCCTCTCTGCTCTCTCCTGTCTAATGCTAATAATCCCAGGAACCGAGAGAACAAGCTCCTGTTCTGCCTCATTTTATAGTGTAGAAATCAAAACCTTTAATCCAATATACAAAGTAAGAAAGTCTCTGATACAAAGTCACTTATCTGAGGCATGATGGGATTGTACCACCCCACATCAAAAAAGGTGGGAAAGGTTTAGTCCTAAAACCAAGCCCCAGGCTACAAGGATCCTACTTGCCCACAGCCTGTCCCTAACACACATTAATATCACCTGGGCAACAGGCTTCCATGTGGGCAATGCCATCTTTAATAAAGTGAGCATAATATATTTTATCAACAAGGGTTAAATGTCTTGCAAGGACTGTAGTTGTAAACTACAGCCGGGGAGTTCCAGCTGCAGATCAGGGTTGTGAAGGCAGTGTTGCGGGGACACGCATCACATTCCCCTTTGCAATTACCCATTCCTGGGCGTGTGACTAATACCAAACAGTACTGCCTGCCAGGTGGTTATAAAGAAATCACAGGGACAATCCTCGAACTAGAAATGATGGGGATCATCTGGCCAGCACATAGTCCCCAGTATGGCCTGTGCGTAATCCAGATGGAACCTGGAGAATGACAGTAGATTATAGAGAATTTAATAAAGTTGTTCCCCCTTAGCATGCTGCTATTCTATCGACAGCTAACATGATGGATCGGCTAATCTCTATTGATATAGCTGCAGAGTCAAGACCAATTTGCCTTCAGTTGGGAATGGAGACAATGGACCTTTACAGTATTACCTCAGGTCTATTTGCATAGCCCCACCTTGTGCCATGGGCTGGTGGCTGCCCACCTGGCTAAATGGAAAACAGCCAGAGGCAGTTTGAATGTACCATTATATTGATGATATTATGCTAACTAGTGATTCTCTTCCAGAATTGGAGCAAGCAGTCCCTACTCTGCTATCCCATTTGAAAGCATGTGGCTGGGAAGTCAACGAAAACAAATTACAAGGACCTGGGTTATCTGTTAAATTCTTGGGAGTTGTCTGGTCGGGTAAGACCAAAGTTATCCCTGATGCAGTTATAGATAAGATCCAAGTATCAACTCTTATATGTGCCCTCATTGGGCAAGCCCAGGGCTTTGAACCAAGGACCTCAGTGTTCCAGGTCCACGCTTTATCTACTGCACCATCACAGGCCTGCAGGTGATATGGCGCAGTGGCTCCACTGGCGCCTGCTCCATGTGAGACAGAAAACTATGTGGGCTACGGTTTAGGTGTGGAATTTGTCTGTGTCCTATGCAAAGGTACTTGCAGCCTGTGAGCAATGTGCAGTATACTCCAAGAAGCACCCTCAGAGACTACTGGTGTCACCTGGACAGATCCAGAGGGGTCATGTTTCACTGACACGATGGCAGATAGACATCATTGGACCCTTACCAAAGTCAGAAGGGTACCAGTATGCAGTCACCTGTGTAGGTACTGCTTCCAGTCTGTTTGCTGCTTACTCCACCTATAACCATGACCAGAGGGCAGTCATAGAGGCTCTGGACTGCCTGCGTGCTGCATATGGGCGACCACTGGTCCTTGAAAGTGACCACTGTACCCATTTCACTGGTTCAATGGTGAGGCAATGGGCTCAAGAGCTGGGGGTGTACTGGAAGTATCATGTTCCCTAACACCCCCAGACTGCTGGTATCATTGAGGGATATAATGGACTTTTAAAGCAGGGACTGTGACAGGAGGGGGGCACTGGCTCCATTACTGGATGGACACGCAGCTTCTGGACAGTACTCCGGATTTTGAATGAGAAACCTCGATGGGAGAGCCCAGCTCCAGTAGAGGCCCTCCTGCATCAGGTAGCTGCCTCCATTCAGCTGCAGATACGCACTAAGGACATTTTACTCAAGCCAGGTTTCGGACAGCAGGGCAACATGCTCTTGCCTGCTCCAACAGCCCTTCTTAAAGGCCAACAGCTTCAATGGACTTGGCCCTGGACTGTACAGGCCCCCCCATCTGAGATGGGTGGCCTTGTTGGCACCATGGGGAAAGGGGCTAGAGGTGGACCTCCAGTTAACTCCTTGGGCGACCAGCACCTGGCCACCTAAGGTAGAAGTGTATTATCCCTTGAGTGCTCAAGGGGACAGCATTATGAAGGACACCTTTGTAATTTCTTTATGGCCAATAATGAGTTCTCCTATTTTACTATGCATAGAACCAGCAGATGCTTGTGTATGGGCCAATAAGGTTTGGTATGCCCGCTCAGGGCGGCCTCTGGTGCCAGCTACGGTGCTGTCTGCAGACAAAATTCTGGCCTGTATTCTGCCAGAGGGAAGATTTGTCTCTCTTGGTGTCGCTGACAGCTCTCTCATTTCGCCCATAGCTTTTGGGTTGTTAATTCTATTGCTGTAGTTTGTACTGTTTCTGTTTATGCAATGTACCCCACTCCTCGCACAGTGACCATCATGAAAGGTACCTGTGGTTTAGATTGTAAAGTGATCAAATGGGGTGGAATGTTGGTCAAATAAGTTTGTAAATATGATATATATGTTTGCTCGCTTTGGGTGTGGGAGACAGGCTGTAAGCTGGCAAAGTCATTATAGTCTAAGGCTTAGTTTTAAGACTAAGCCTTTTCCTCCCTTCTAATTTTAAGGTCTTTTCAAAACTAAGCTTTTCTCCACACCGTTGACTGTTGCATGATGTGGGGTGGAGCACTCTTATGAGGAATCCCATTTATGCCTCAGATAAGTGGCTTTGTATCAGAGACTTCCTTATTTGTATATTGGCTTAAAGGCTTTAATTTTCTATACTATAAAATGAGACAGACCAGGGGCTTTCTCTCTGTTTCTGCTATTAGCATTGGAGAGGCCGCCCTGATCCCTTTCTGTCCTTGGGAAAAGAAGGTTTTCTGCTTTTCCCTTGGCTTTTCTTGTGGCTTGCCTGTCTTGGTGAGAACCAATAAACAGAATGGCCCACCATCCTCTGACTCTGCCATTTCTTTACCATCTGCCCAAATTCAATGAGAACCTGTACGTGAATGGCCACGATGGTGGCCCCTGGCCATACAGGGCCCTGGACCCAAACCTAACATGCTGGCTTATTAGTTTTTCTCATTTTGACACCACACAATCAATAACAGCTCATTCTTGGCTGAGGAAATGGTGCCACCAGGTAAGACCTTCACCCTTGAGTGGGCTTTTGCATTATTATAAAGTACCATATCCCAGAGTCTGAAAGGTACCATACCTCACTCCATCAGGTTTATGTAAAGACACCAAGTCCCGATGAATTTTGAAGAGTTTTATTAAAGGAGGAGATTTACTAAATATGTTGGCTGCATATAGCTGACACGGGGCAGCAGACCCAAATCAGGTGCCAGCCCCAAAAATATTTCAGGGGCTGTTTATATACCCTTGATCACACATGGGTGGGGGAGATCATGACATCATGGCACATGCTGACATTTGTTTAGGGGATATACAGAAACATTAAGACTTTCAAGGTAACGGAGGTGGTAAGATGGCAGCGGAGTAGGCGGACGCCCAGACACCCAGCTCTCAACACCAAACTGGAATACAAATCAATTTAGGAAAAATCAGCATGAAAAACCAACACTGAACTGCAAGAACAGCTCTCAAAAACCAAGGAGCAAAGAGAAAGCCACAATAATCCTGGTAAGGAGTGCCTGAATCTCCTCTGCTTACAGGAATGGAAGGGGGGGGGGCGGTGAGGCTGAGGGCCCAGAGAGGATTTCACAGAGGAAAAAGAGCAAAAACTACTGCTCACACCCACTTACCTGGCGACCAGGGAGCAAGGTGGGTTGAAAAGACCAGCTTATCTCCCAAGTGGAAAGGACAGGGAGAGGGACAGACTGTGAGGGGCTAAGGTATGCAAGAAACGAAATAAAAAAGCTGACTCATTTGTGCTGGAGGCGGCCATAGCTGGGGGAGGGACTGAACCTTTCACAAAACAGAGCTGAAGTGCTTCCAGATCAGAGATCTCCGGACATCTATCCAGCTCCAATCAGCACAACAAGACACAGCTGAAAACAAGAAGTGGGGAGGAGGGGCAGTAACTCAGGTCTCCATGGAGATCTGAGATACACCTCCCCCTACTGAAGCTGAGAAAAAACCCTGCCCCCAGTGAGATTAGTTGGTGGAAGAGACCTTCAGCATCTCAGGTTACACCCACAGCATTCCTGGTTACAGTTTCAAGGAAGCCCCCTGCTGAGATCAGTTAACAAGACTATCACCTGTTAAAAAAACAAACAAATCAAGACTTCAAAGCTGCCCAAATCCGAAAGTGGATTACAAATAATATCTGATACCAACCCAAGAAGACCTAGAAATAACACAACTGAAAACTGGAGGCAGACAACACCAAGCCTAGACTCAAACAACTCTACAAATAAAACACCATGATGAGAAGACAAAGGAGTGCAACCCAAATGAAACCACAAGAGACACCTTTGAGAGATGAGCTGAGTGATATGGAAATAATCAAACTTCCAGATGCAGAGTTCAAAATAATGATTGTAAGGATGCTTAGGGATCTTAGAACAACAATGGAGGGGCAGTTTGAAAACCTAAATAAAGAAATAGCAAGTATAAAAGAGAACCAGTTGGAGATGACAAATACAATATCAGAAATACAGACCACAATGGAAGGAATTAAAAACAGGATAGATAGAGCAGAGGATCGAATCAGCGAGTTAGAGGACAACTGGAATGAAGGCATGAAAGCAGAGAAGAAAAGAGAAAAGAGACTCAAAAAGTCAGAGGAAACTCTTAGAGAGCTCTGTGACAACATGAAGAGAAATAACATCCACATCATAGGGGTTCCTGAAGAAGAAGAAAAGGAACAAGGAATAGAGATGTTGTTCAATCATATCATAGCTGAAAATTTCCCTAAATTAATGCAAGAGAAACTCTCACAAGTCCAAGAAGCACAGAGGACTCCATTAAAGAGAAACCCAAAGAAACCTACACCAAGACACATCATAATTAAAATACCAAAGCTAAGCGATAAAGAGAAAATATTAAAAGCTGCAAGAGAAAAAAAAGTTATCACCTATGAAGGAGCCCCTATAAGGATGACATCCGACTTCTCAACAGAAACACTTGAGGCCAGAAGGGAATGGCAAGAAATATTCAAAGTAATGCAGAACAAGAACCTACAACCAAGACTACTTTATCCAGCAAGGCTATCGTTTAAAATTGAAGGAGAAATAAAAAGCTTCCCAGACAAAAAACAACTCAAGGAATTCATTACAACCAAACCAATGCTGCAGGAAATATTAAGGGGCCTGTTGTAAACAGATCAAAGTGGGAAAAGAATATAGCAAAAAAAGGAATACATCTTTAAAGAAGAAAATGTCAATAAACAACTACATATCAATAATAACCTTAAATTTAAATGGATTAAATGATCCAATCAAAAGACATAGGGTAGCTGCGTGGATAAGAAAATAGGACCCATACATATGTTGTCTACAAAAGACACACCTTAGAACAAAAGACACACATAGATTGAAGGTAAAAGGATGGAAAAAAACATTTCATGCAAACGGAAATGAAAAAAAAGCTGGGGTAGCAATACTTATATCAGACAAATTGGACTTTAAAACAAAGGATATAGTAAGAGATAAAGAAGGCCACTACATAATGATAAAGGAAGTAATCCAACAGGAAGATATAACTATTATAAATATCTATGCACCTAATATAGGAGCACCCAAATATATAAAACAGACTTTGATGAATTTAAAGGGCGAGATCAACAGCAATACTATAATAGTAGGGGATTTCAATACCCCACTAACATCACTAGATAGATCCTCAAGAAAGAAAATTAACAAAGAAACAGCAGACTTATTGGACACACTAGATCAACTCGATTTAATAGATATCTTCAGAACCTTTCACCCTAAAGCAGCAGAATATACATTCTTTTCAAGTGCTCATGGTACATTCTCTAGGATAGACCACATGTTAGGGCACAAAAGTGCTCTCAACAAATTTAAGAAGACTGAAATCATATCAAGCACTTTCTCCGATCACAACGGCATGAAACTAGAAATGAATCACAGCAGAAAAGCTCAAAAATTCTCAAACACATGGAAACTAAATAGCAGGGTGTTAAATAATGAATGGATTAAGAATGAGATCAAAGAAGAAATAAAAAAAATTCCTAGAAACGAATGACAATGAGCATACAACAACTCAAAATTTATGAGACACAGCAAAAGCTCTGCTGAGAGGGAAGTTCATAGCACTACAGGCACACTTTCAGAAGCTAGAAAAAGCTCAAATAAACAACTTAATCCTGCATCTAAAAGAATTAGAAAAAGAACAGCAAGTAAAGCCCAAATGTAGTAGAAGGAAGGAAATAATAAAGATCAGAGCAGAAATAAATGACATAGAGGCTAAGGAAACAATACAGAGGATCAATGAAACCAGGAGCTGGTTCTTTGAAAAGGTAAACAAGATTGATAAACCTTTAACTAGACTCACCAAGAAAAAGAGAGAGAGGACTCAAATAAATAAAATTAGAAATGAGAGAGGAGAAATAACAACTGACACAACAGAAATACAAAATATTATAAGAAAATACTATGAAGAACTGTATGCCAAAAAACTAGACAACCTAGATGAAATGGACAAATTCCTTGAAACATACAATCTTCCAAAAATCAATCTGGAAGAATCAGAAAACCTAAACAGACCGATTACAACAAATGAGATCGAAACAGTTATCAAAAAACTCCCAACAAAGAAAAGTCCTGGGCCCGATGGCTTCACAAGTGAATTCTACCAAATATTCAAAGAAGAACTAACTCCTATCCTTCTCAAACTATTTTAAAAAATTCAAGAGGAAGGAAAACTTCCAAGCTCCTTTTATGAGGCAAGCATAATTCTGATTCCAAAACCAGGCAAAGACAACACAAAGAAAGAAAATTATAGGCCAATATCTCTGATGAATATAGATGCTAAAATCCTCAACAAAATATTAGCAAACCGAATCCAACAATATATGGAAAAAATCATACACCATGATCAAGTGGGATTTATTCTGGGGAGGCAAGGCTGGTACAATATTTGTAAATCAATCAATGTGATTCATCACATAAAAAAAGAGAAGGAGAAAAACCATATGATAATTTCAATAGATGCAGAAAAAGCATTTGATAAAATCCAGCACCCATTCATGATCAAAACTCTCAGCAAAGTGGGAATATAGGGAACATACCTCAACATGATAAAAGCCATCTATGAGAAACCCACAGCCAACATCATACTCAATGGGAAAAATTAAAAGCAATACCCTTAAGATCAGGAACAAGGCAGGGGTGCCCCCTTTCACCACTCCTATTAGACATAGTCCTGGAAGTCCTAGCCACAGCAATCAGACAAGAAGAAGAAATAAAAGGCATTCAAGTTGGAAAAGAAGAAGTAAAACTATCATTATTTGCAGATGATATGATATTGTATATAGAAAACCCTAAAGTCTCAGTCAAAAAACTACTGGACCTGATAACTAAATTCAGCAAAGTGGCAGGATATAAAATCAATACTCAGAAATCAGAAGCATTTTTATACACCAACAATGAACAGTCAGAAAGAGAAATTAAGGAAACAATCCCCTTCACAATTACAACCAAAAAAATAAAGTACCTAGGAGTAAACTTAACCAAGGAGACTAAAGACTTGTACTCGGAAAATTACAAAACATTGATAAAAGAAATCAAGGAAGATACAAACAAGTGGAAGCATATACCGTGCTCATGGTTAGGAAGAATAAACATCATTAAATGTCTATATTACCCAAAGCAATCTATAAATTCAATGCAATACCAATTAAAATACCAATGACATACTTCAAAGATATAGAACACATATTCCAAAAATTTATATGGAACCAAAAGAGGACACGAATAGCCTCAGCAATCTTGAAAAAGAAGAATAAAGTGGTAGGTATCACACTTCCTGATATCAAGTTATACTACAAGACCGTTGTACTCAAAACAGCCTGGTACTGGCATAAGAACAGGTATATAGATCAATGGAACAGAACAGAGAACCCACAGTTCTATGGACAACTGATATTTGACAAAGGAGGTAAGGAAATACAATGGAGTAAAGACAGCCTCTTTAACAAATGGTGTTGGGAAAATTGGACAGCTACCTGCAAAAAAATGAAACTAGATCACCAGCTTACACCACTCACAAAAATAAACTCAAAATGGATAAAAGACTTGAATGTAGGCTGTGAAACCATAAGCATCTTAGAAGAAAACATAGGCAGTAAGCTCTCGGACATCTCTCGGAGCAATATATTTGCTGATTTATCTCCACGGGGAAGTGAAATAAAAGACAGGATAAACAAATGGGACTATATCAAACTAAAAAGCTTTCGCACAGCTAAAGACAACAAGAACAGAATAAAAAGACAAACTACACAATGGGAGAACATATTTGACAATATGTCTGATAAGGGGTTAATAACCAAAATTTATAAAGAACTTGTAAAACTCAACACCAGAAAGACAAACAACCCAATCCAAAAATGGGCAAAAGAGATGAATAGACACTTCTCCAAAGAGGACATACAGATGGCCAATAAGCATATGAAAAAATGCTCAACATCACTAATCATTAGAGAAATGCAAATTAAAACCACAATGAGATATCACCTCACACCAGTCAGAATGGCGCTTATCAACAAAACAACACAGAATAAGTGCTGGCGAGGATGTGGAGAAAAGGGAACCCTCCTGCACTGCTGGTGGGAATGCAGACTGGTGCAGCCACTGTGGAAAACAGTGTGGAGAATCCTCAAAAAACTGAAAATCAAACTGCCTTTTGACCCAGCTATCCCACTTTTAGGAATATACCCCAAGGACACCATAGAACGGCTCGAAGAGGAGAAATGCACCTGCATGTTTGTGGCAGCATTGTTCACAATAGCGAAGATCTGGAAACAGCCCAAGTGTCCGTCAGAGGACGAGTGGATTAAAAAGCTTTGGTACATATATACTATGGAATACTACTCAGCCATAAGAAATGATGACATCGGATCATTTACAATAACATGGATGGACCTTGACAACATTATACGGAGTGAAATAAGGAAATCAGAAAAAAAACTAAGATGAATCCATACATAGAAGGGACATAAAAATGAGACTCAGAGACATGAACAAGAATGTGATGGCAACAGGAGCGGGGGTTTGGGGGAGGGGGGATGGGGTGAAGAAGGAGAGAGGGGTTAGGGGAGGGGAGGGGCACAAAGAAAACCAGATAGAAGGTGACAGAAGACAATTTAACTTTGGGGGAGGAGTATACAGCATAATCAAATGTCAAAATAATCTAGAGATATTTTCTCTCAACATATGTACCCTGATTTATCAATGTCACTGCATTAAATTTAATTAAAAAAAAGACTTTCAAGGTAACACAATCAAAGATGTTTACAAATCTTTTAGGGTTCATCTTCTCTCACTAGCTTAGAGTTATTTTACTCTCAAGATTTCAGGAAGGGGGAGGAACTACAATCAATGTAAAGTGGTATGTAAATTCTGTCTCCCATTGAAAAAGAAGTTTTTCGGTTAACCTTTATTTTAGATTTAAAACTAAATGACCCATTGTTCTTGCAAGCCAGAAACTTCTACATTCTTCTCCCTCCCCTTCCCAAGGGAAGGATGGAACAGGAAAGCCTGACCTTTTCTCCTAGAATATCAATATTAATTTTGCAGCTTTTTGGTACCTTACAACAATCTCCACTAGTTTTATTTTCTAAGTCAAATCCTTGACTTAATTTACTGAAGAGCATAAGGCTGTTTTGTAAGAATATTAACTTATAACATGTAATAGATATTTAACAGACAGTATTAATAGAAATACAGTTCATAAAAAAACAAATATTACTGATTAATTTCCTATAAATTACACAAACCTTTTTGTAACTTACATAAAACGAATTGGCTTTTTTAACAATTTTACTTTTAGTTAGAACTCCTAATTTTAAAACTTTTAACTTTTAGTGACAATTAAGTTGGCTTTCTTTTTATTCTAGTTTTACTTTTCCCCAAAGTCTGATTTAAAAGGAAATTTTTAGTGAGTTTCTCCATGCATTTGCTGTACATAGACCAATCAGCTTCCAGTTTGTGGATGGAGTAGGGCATGCTATCCTTCTACCTTGGCAGCAGTGGGAGTTGTCAGGATTATGGTGTGTGGACCCATCCATGTGAGAGTCAGTCCTTGGATGATGTATTGGATCTCCTGGTAATGTTGGAAGCACCTCTCAGACAGTCTTTTGAACAGTTTGCTGAGTAACCTGCAAACCCTGCAAGTACTTAAGGAAGGGTTGGTTATGTTTCCTTTATGATTTGATTCATGCATTTTACTTGTCCTGAACCTTTTCGTGCCTGTGGGCACAATGTAACTTCAAATTAGTTTCTAATTAATATTGGATTCCTTTCCTACTAGCTTTGAGACAGTGGACACAAATGCAGGTCCAGCACTAGAATGGGCAAGCTAAACCTGGAAAGAATTCTATATAGTAACTTCCTAACAACTGTCACTGTGGCCTATTTCTAGAAGGGAAAGCTTCTATTTACTCATTAATTATTATTAAAGTCTATTTCTAAATGTTTACCTGGGAAAATTCCCTTCTCTCTCTGTTTCTTTTTATAATTTCCTTATTTTGTTTAATATTCACTTGGATACAAACTAAATACTCAGATATTATGCCTTCTGTAATAGATTCTAAGTCTGACTTCTCTAACCCTTTCCTGTTGGCAAAATCTTTTTCTAATTGGTTTTAAATAAATCTTTGGCAATAAGGGTTCCAAAACCCCACTGGTTTTGGGTGGCATCTTTCTATTCATTTGAATTCCTAATTCCTATGTTCTGATTTTAGGCAGACTGGAAAAATATATAATAAATAATAAGATTCAAACAACTAATGTTAACAAATACTATAACAAGTGTCCTAATACAATAAAATGACTAAAGCCAACTAGATTATTAAACAAAGTTTTAACTAATATTAACAGGATTCAAAATAAAATTCTTACAATCTTAAATGTCCTTAACATGTCAATGTAATTTCACTAAGTCTTTGTTGACACTATTATTGCTTTATATTATTTGCAAATGAAATCCATTCTTACTTCAGTCTGAGAAATGTCTCAAAGAGTAGGAGTCACATATATTCAGGAAAAGTCCACAAGGCACTGGAGTTGTGGTCACATTCCATACTCTATCTAGAGTCCAAGTCTTAATGATTACTGCTTTTAACTGGAATTAGGAGCAGGTCCCAGCCTAAAATAGGCATGGGGGCATTGAGACAAGAGAAATAAAGTAGACACTATACATTAAACAAAGCAACAGAAATAAGGCTGTCAATACCCACAGTAGAGATCTATGAGGCATAAATAAAACTCGAATATTAAGCAAGGCATAGTAAATGGCCTTGTGTTTACAAGAAATGAGATAAGTTTACCTGCTACTTGGAAGAAATACCTTAGGCTCGTAAACAGTGACGTGAGATGGGGCCAATGGCCCTGGACACCTTTAACCTTCAGTGGCAAGTTTCAGCAGGCTGGGCAAGGTCAGGTCACAGATAGCTGGATTAGGGTTGGAAGAGACTGAACCCTCCCTCTGTGGAGCAAGGGGGCAGCTTACCTTCTCGTGTCCCTTTTTCCCACAGCAAAGACATGTTCCCTGGTGGGGGCCGAGAAGCCTGGCAGGTCTCAGCTCAATGACCTTCTTTTCCACTCTTGAAGCAGGGCCTTGACGGAATCCTATGAAGCCCCTTTGGGGCGCTGGAACCTTTAAGGGTGTATGCCAAAAGCTAGTATTTTATTTTCCTGATCTCTTTTGGGCTCTATTTGCCTTTTCTGTTCCTTACTTGGTCATTATAGACCTTAAAAGCCATGTTCAGAAGATCTCGCTGAGGGGCTTGAGGGCCCTTTTCTGTCTATATAAACTCTTGGAAAAAGACAAAAACAGTGTTATTAGCTGGATCAAATAAAAGAGGGTTAAAGCTTGCAGGAGGAACAAGTTTGGTGTTTCCTCTAGGATTCCAGAGTCTCTCCACTGCTGAATAACTTAGTACATTAACATTCAAAAGAAATTTTAAACAAATAACATGATAAAAATAGATTTGCAGGATTCCAGGCTACAACTCCTTTTCTTATATTACTTAGCATTGAACAATATTGTTTCAAAATGATAATAAACTAAACATTACATAAAAAGACATTAATAATTCCTAATATTTAAACCAAGATTTCAATATCACAGGGCTATAAAACAGTAAATAAAAGAATTAACAAAAGCCTTTGAAATAATATATACATTTTAACATGGAAAATACTTTTGACACAATAAGGGATTCTTGGTACAAACTACCCAGCTGGCAAAGAGATACTAAATTTTTTTTTTTTTCTGCCGTTTGTCCGGCATAATGCAATCCATTACTTGTAACTAACTGCCTTGCTTTGAGCAGCTAATTAAAATAGAATTTTATAAAATTGCTTTCCCAACAGTGAGTTGCTTTAGCCTATATGAAGTTTCCAATTTTTCCCGCAATTCCCTGAAAATTCTTTTTACAATTTTTACTATTATGGTTAACACAGTGGGTCTTCCCCATGAATTCCATGCCTCCCTCATCAGATAACAATTATGACACATGAAGGAATTGAGATACTTGGAGAGAATCCAACACCCGCTCGGCCCTGTGGGAGAGTGCTGGAATTTTTCTCCAGTTTTTACACCAGGGGAGGGCAACAAGCTATCATCTCCAACCCACAGAGGGCTTGTCTCTAATAATTCTATATAATCCTATTACTCATGATTCTTTTACTCCTTCTGGAGCTGCAATTTAATTTAAGAAACTAAAATAAAATGAAAAACAAAGAAAAGAAAAAAGAAACTGATAATTAACTAGCAAGGTCCACACCTGTGGTTTGTTAATTTCTAAATTCTTTTTCTTTTCTCTAAGATTTTTCTGAAGCAAAGTTCTGATTTTAATACTATTCCTATTCTGTATTTTCCAAATGGAAAAAACTTCTTTTGGTCAGTAGATGGATATCTACAACTAGTTTCTATTCTATATTTTCTCTAGTTACTTCACCCTTCCTCTAGTGCCTTTTCCCCGTCCACACACAGCAGGCTGAACGCTAGCCTGGCCAAGCGCCGAGAGGTGGCTGCGAGGCTCCTCTCTTGGTGCTTGGTTTGCTGTTTGCTGTTTGCCTTCTGCTTGGGTGCAGCATGATGGCTGAGGCTGGAGAACGGTGGGGAGGGGAGGGCACATGCCTATGTTCGCCACTCCTCGGCCACAACACTACCCCATCGCTCCGCACACCGGCACATGGTGCATCCCCACTTGGCTTTTTACTTTTCTTTCATTTAAATTGCTTACTTGCCAGCCCTTTCCCGAGGCTGGAGAACACTTTCCCAGGCATATTCTCTATTGTAATATGCACATTGATCTTTTTCTAGCGGAGTTTTAATTCTTTCTCTCAAATCCCCTTTCTGTCTTAGATATAAGTCTGGCCGAACTAGGAAGATGTAGCTCCATTTTTGTATTGAACAAACTTTTAGCCATTGTGGTGGATTCATTGTTAAATTTAGCTATTGATCAATGTATGGAAACTGATTTGGACAGCCTGGATCCTCAGTTATGAGGCTCCAAACTGCCCTTACTATCCAAGGTTAAAAATTCCAGTCACTGCTACCTATTATGAAAGTAGACCATTCTGATTCACAGAGAGAGCGTAGCCTTTTCTTGGACCATTTAATTCAGTATTCATGGCTGTCTCCATAAGCTTCTTGAAAGTGCTTTAAAAGATAACCCAAAGGGGTCTTCTGTAAACTAGCCCCTCTTCCCATATTTAATAGCTAAGGCTACCAATTATAGAATTAAAACTACTTCAGGAAAATCCAGAAATTAGTGCACTAATAAAAAACAGAAAGATAAGACAGATAATTAACTGAATAAAAAGTGTTAGACTATAGAGGTATTAATTATTACACAAAACCAGGGAAGAAACCAACAGAAGAGAGTAATTTCTTCAGGGGAGAAATCTAACAGGGCCCTTTGAAGCCAGAGATCCTGAATCCAAGAAAAGATATGTAGTGGATCAGGGCAGAGGGGTCTAAACCATGAAATGTCCTGAGAGATTTCTCGAAGGAACAAAGAATATCTGCAGTATACACAAATCACCATTTAAGATTGCTTTTTAGTCAGAAACTTCCAATTTTTGACACAAAAACTCAAGCCATGCCTTAAAACAGACACATTTAGACATTAAACAAAGGACTTCACACAAACAAACAAATAATGAATGCACTTTATTTCAACTAAAATAATACCGGATATTTTGACAAACAAAGACAAAGCTTCATAGATGAGAGAAGGGCTCACCCCCATGGCCTCTCAGGTGCACGCAGGCCATGGCACCAGAGATTTCTTTAAACCAGGGATTTCTAGACAGATACAAGGAAAGCAAAGAATGAGATCTCAACAAATACAAAGGTGTCCCTACTCAGGTTTTTCTCTGAGAGCATATCACAACTAGCTGCTTCCGGAAGTTCGGGGTCTCTACTCAGTCCCCTTAATTGTCTTCCTAGAGAAATGTACAAATGTGCAAACAAAAATAGACATCTCTGAAAGCCCACAGCAGAACTGAATAACCTGGTTAGTTCAGTTCCCACTAATTGTCTTTCTAGGGTATGACTAAATGTGCAAACACAAATGGACATCTCTGGAAGCCCTCTTTCCAGAGTACAACTTTCCATAGTAAATGCATCCTAGAGAATCCTAAGGCAGGACCAACAGACCTCCTACCAACATCTCGGTCTTTGGAGAGTCCCAGATCCAGATAGACTAGTTACAAACAGCAAAGTAGTTCTGAAGGCCCTACCTACACACCGGAGTTCCACGTATGCAGAGTCACAACTCAGCAAAGCCCCAAATCTACCTTATCTACATTTTAGTCCCAAATAAATTTGACCAGTACTGCTCCCAAGCAGAAAAGCAAAAGCAAGAATTCAGAGGAAAGCCATAATTCAGTAAAGCCATAGAGTTGCTTTACCTACCTCCTTGATTTCTCTGCCGAATTGTCCAAATTGTTGAATTTGGGAACCGAGGGTGTCTACCAGAGAACTGTCTGGACCCACAGGAAAATGGGAGCCCTGGAACGTCTCAGGTGGTGCCTCTCTTCAAGATTCAAGGGGGTCGGGCAGCTCCCCGGAGAGACCAGCTGACTCAGGATGTCTCTACCCAGTGACGCAAAACACCGGATCCTGAACGAGCCCCCATATGTTATACAGTATCGTGCCCCAGATTCTGAAAGGCACCGTACCTCACTCCATCGGGTTTATGTAGAGACACCAAGTTTAGATGAATGTTGAAGAGTTTTATTAAAGGAGGAGATTTACTAAATATGCTGGCCGCATATAGCTGACATGGGGCAGCAGACTCAAATCAGGTGCCAGCCCCAAAAATATTTCAGAGGCTGTTTATATACCCTTGATCACACATGGGTGGGGGAGAGCATGACATCATGGCACATGCTGACAACATTTGTTTAGGTGATACACAGAAACATTAAGACTTTCAAGGTAACACAATCAAAGATGTTTACAAATCTTTTAGGGTTCATCTTCTCTCACTAGCTTAGAGTTATTTTACTCTCAAGATTTCAGGAAGGGGAGGAACTACAATCAATGTAAAGTGGTATGTAAATTGTCTCCCATTGAAAGAGAAGTTTCTCAGGTAACCTTTATTTTAGATTTAAAACTAAATGACCTATTGTTCTTGCAAGCCAGAAACGTTTACATTCTTCTCCCTCCCCTCCCCAAAGGAAGGATGGGACAGGAAAGCCTGATCTTTCCTCCTAGAATATCAATATTAATTTTGCAGCTTCTTGGTACCTTACCACAGTGTCACTCTAGCCCGAAGGCATAGGCATTGCCAGCCCCCAGGCCAATGGTGGCCACTATTCAGGAGGGCTGACAAGACTTTTCAGTTCTGACAATCGGGGTCACCATCATCACCCCCATTGGGGAAGATGGGGTACAGTAAGTGAGGGGTAAGGGCCTTGAACCCCAAAGTGCTGTCTCCACTACTATGCCCAGCTGGAACGAATACCCATAGTTAACATCACTCGCCTGTCCGCAGGACTCCAGGGTTCTCTGCACCTCATCAGTCTGGGGAAACATTTGCCTGGTCTCCTTTATCCACTGAGAACACAGACCCAGAAGGAGAAACCTGCCCAAGGCTGGGTGCACTCTGGTTCAAATGGCTGGGGCTTTGTGAACACGTGGTGCCCTGAGAACCAGCCCCTCACTTTGGTGCTGCTATGCTGTGATGTTCCTTCCCAGGGCTTTTCATCGTCCATCAGCAGCAAGGACCCCGTCCTGCAGTTTGAGTGTGCAGGTGACCCTGGCCCCTCCTAGAGAAGCCATCAGGATGAGGGGCGTGCAAGGGAATGCTGTTTTGATGGGAGACTCTGGGTCCCCCCAGGTGTTCTTGCTAAGCTAGTATCACTCTGGCCAGCTACCAAGGTGCCTTCTGTGAAAAAAAAAGAAACAACAAGCCCAAATGAAGTCACTTGTGCTAAGCCCATGTCACCAAACCAAGCACTAACACCTGACCTAATTGCACTTCTTTCCCAAGAATGTAGTCTTGACTGTCAGTCTGGAATTTGCTGATCAACAGTAGTTACATAATCTGCCTAACAGACACCTTTGGTCCCCCAGAGAAGGATGCATGACTTCCCTCTTCCTTCCCCCGCCCCTGGTGTCTGTGCAAACCTTTCATTCAGTGCCTCCCAAGAGCTCCTTTCTGTCTTCGAGGTAGAGGGCTGCCCCATTCATGAACCCTGAAATCCGATTTTTAAATTTGCTCAGTGAAAGTTTGGATTTTTAACACTTGTGTCTTTCCTAGAGCAGTTGACTCTCTGGGCCTGTTAGAAAAGACATCAGGAATGAAACAGTCATCACACTGCCAAGTGGCTGCCAAGCTCCTCCCTGAGTCCGCAGCTCCCGCGGGGACTCTGGCGTGGTGTGGTCAGCATTGGATCCTGCAGGACAGCCATTGCAGACTCCCCGTGACTTCGTAAAGCCAGGGTTTTAAAAACATTTTTTTAAGCCTCAAGATTATCTTCTTTAAAGGAAAACTTGCCCACAAAGGCAGTAAGTAAAATGAATGAGTGCAGAGATACTCAAATTTATTTTGTCTTAATTTGTTTTGGAGAGGACAATGGGAGTGGAAACAAGATTGATGCCTGCTTCCTCCCTCCTGCACCAGCCTCAGCATCCTGGGGCATCTTCTGAGTTTGGACATTGCTCTGGTGGTGGGAATGCCTGGGTCTCCACTCCCATCACAGGGCAGGGAAAGCCTGTGGGAAGCCTGCCTTTAGGCAAGTGAAATAACTGAAGCACAGAGATCAGGCAGGCTAAGGGTAGAGTTATGGTCAGAGTTAGAGTTGGAGTTTCTGCCTTGGAGCCTGGAGTTCAGCCCAGCCCCACCCTTTTCCTGCCCCAAGTGGAGCAAGTACTCTTTTGGGCTTGGGAAACTTGGGAAACTTCCCTAATGAGGAACCACATTGCACTGCACAAATGGGGGACTGAGGGAATCTGAGCACTTTCCCTCTATGGATATTCATCACTTAACACAGGGAGAGGAAGAGAGGGTGACATCTGCCTGGTGTGGTGCAGGCATGAAGCCAGCAGGACATCTCAGAACTTTCAGATCACGTCCTTCAGTAAATATCCTGTGCCCTGTGAGGTCCAGAACGGAAGTCACACATCCAATGGCTTTTTAAATGAATTCTAAAGAAACCGAGTGAAACGCTCAGTTCCTCGGTGGCATTAACCACATTTCAAGTGCTTGATGGTCTCACATTGGTGTGGTCTCAGTGGCTTGCGTTGGACAGCACAGAATAGGACAATTGCATAATTGCAAAATGTCCCACGGCCATCGCTGCTTTGTGTCACTGCATCTCTAAGTGTGGCCCAACAGGGGAGCATTCCCTGAAAAGTTGTTAGCAATGCAGATTATGGAGCCCACCCCAGAGCCCCAGCGTCAGGTCCTAGGGTGGGGCTAGTCCCTCTGCTTACTGCCCACCCCACTCAGTGGTGGGAGGGTTCATCCGGGATGTGTGAGTCGTCCCAGAACTTGTTTATTTCTTCAGTTTCATTTCTGTGGCCAGGACACTTGGTTTCATTTCTCTAGCTGCTGGGGAAGGAAGATCAGCAGGGAGGGGCGCTTCACACACCATATAAAAGGGAAGCACTGGAAGGGAGAGTAATTCACTGGGTCTCTGTCCTGAAGACTGACAGGTAAGGGCTGAGCCAGGTTAGGAGGGCTGCCTGATGATGTCTTAATGGAACAGGTGTGACTTTTCAAAGGACTTTCTAGTAAACCTGGCTGGTGCCAGAATGCAGGAGCCATATAGATAAGTTTCTGATGCTGCCTTTGTGACACTTACTAAGACCTGTGTTGGTGCTGACACCCCCACACCAGGCTCCCACAGGGCACATTCTAGGAAGGAAGTGGGTCCAGGGTTGGGATGGGAGCTTGGTGCCTGTGTGATCCTGTGATTTATAACAAGAAGTATAGTCTGACCTGTGCTGGCGTAGTGTATAAGGCATCGACCTGGAACCCTGAGGTCGCCACTGAGGAAGAAGGAAGGGGCGCAGCCACAAAGTGTGGATAAGCAGAAGCTTTATTGAGTAGAGCGCTTCCAGGACGATGTTCCCTCGTCCCTGGGGCAGAGGCCAGGGAAGTCACATGGGGTGATCCGCGTGGGGGATATTTAAAGGGTCTCTAGGGTGGTCGAGCTAATATGATGTGGTGAAATCTCACTGGCTGGCAGATGGTCATTCTTTTCCAAAGAACTCCCGGGAAGTTTCTTTTGGCACTCATGGATGTGGGCGGCTCCAGCCAAAGTTCCCAAGTCTGGGTTCCTCATGTGACCTTCCTCCATTGCTGACCACCTTACATTTGTGTTAATTAGGGGCGTCGCTTATTTATCTGGCTACTTCCTGCTGATTAGGGGCATCGTGGGGAGGGGGAGATTGTCAGGTGGTGGCTTTGAGGGGTGTTAGAAGGAACATCCGTTTGGCTGTGAGTGGAGAAATTTCATGGATACGGTTCTGTAAGAATTTTCAAAAAAGAGGAGCAAATATGAGTTATACTCTGACAATTAGAAGAAGATTTAGGATAGGGGCAGCCCAGGTAAGAATGGGTGGCTGCCATCAGGAGTTAAGCGGGTTGTAGGAGGAGAGATTCTTGCTTAATTTTTCTCACAGACAGTTGAGGAGATTGAAGCTTCTTCCATCAGGCCAGTCTTACTGAACAGCATTGCTCCCTGTTTCAGCTCACTCTGGCGGCAGGTTCCTGGTGGGAGGGACAGGAGCAACACAAGGGTCTGCAGGGCCCAACCTTTTGGTGAGCCAGAGACGGGTAGGGCCCAGTGGTTCTGACTGCCAGCAGTCCTGCATGGGGGCAAACTTGAGGCAAAACTGCATGTCAGAAGTGGCGTATGATGGGGAAAAGAAGGGGTCCCATACACTTCCATAACTGAGACCTATGAGGGAACTAGAGGTTCAGAGTGTGATGGAAAAGCAGAGAAGGTAGCCTCCATGTCCACAAGAAATGAGATGGACTTACTGGTTGTCTGTAGCATTACTCGTGGTTTGGTGAGGGTAATGTGGGTCTCCAAGTCCAGGCCATGTCAGTCGTCCACGAGGCCTAGGAGTTCAAGCGGTGGGCCACCTGGCTGGATTGGCCTCCCATTTGGGTGGCTTGTCCTCCACATAGAGGTGTTGAGGAAAACCTGTTGCCCAAAAGGGGCAATCGCTCTGCCAGTGACTGGGCTGCTTGCAGTCAGGGCAGGGGTTCAATAGGTGGCCTCGGCAGGGGCACTGCCAGGACCAATGACCCTCCTTGCCACACTTAAAGCAAGCTCCTGGTGGGATCCTCTTTGCGGCCTGGACTTGGGTTGGGCACCTCCTGTGCCTTGCCCCTGTTGCTCTGCCAGCCTCAGGGCTGCCACAAGAGCCTGGGTTTGGAGCATTACCTTCTGCTGCATGCAGGCCTGGCAAACAGACTTGACGTTTTTAAAAACCTTAAATGCCATGTTCATAGGTCTCAGATAGGGGTCTGGGGGTGAGAATAAGAGGAGGGGGGCTCCTGGGGAGCCCGGCACCCAGATTCAGCCAGAAACGTCAGAACCAGAGGCAGGACAGGGCTAGGCCTTCTTGTAAGAAGATTAGGGTTGGGTGTCCTGCAAACCAGTGTAAGGGCCAATGGCAGGCTGAGAATGGCCTGATGGAGGAGGGGCTTAAGAACACAGTGGAGAAGGGAGGGGCCCCTGGCCAGCAGGGGAGGAGAAAGAGAGACTGGTATTTGCAGGTAAATGAGAAACAGGATCCTGTGAAGGGAGGGGAGGGGGCTCTTGGAGGGAAGAGACTCAAGTGAAAGAAGTCCGCAGAGGGACCAGAGAGGGGTCCCAAGAGAGGGGTGCCCCCAGGGGTCAGGTAGAAAGGGGAGAGAGTTGGGAGTTGGTGAAGGAGGAAAGATTAGTAGCGGAGGGCTTAGGTGAGGTTTCTCTGGCCAAAAAGGGCCTGCACATAGAACAGGCAGCACAGAGATTAGGACAGGAGTGCTAATACTAGAGGCCCTGAATGTAAAGGATCTCCAACCAGTTCCCAGGTCTTTTAGCGATAGATAAATTGGTGAGGGTGTTAAAACTGAAAGTCCCTTCAGGAGGCTACCTGGTTCGATTATCCAGTGGGTTCTGTGGCCTGGCCACAGCGGAGAAGAACAACAATTTCTCCTTCTTTAAGGAGGGAGAGATTTCAGATAAGGCAACTCCGGGAGTGTTTTTGGATTAGGTTTAGATTCCTGTGCCTCTATGGCCATCCTCAGTTCTCGGAGTGGTCAGAGTTGAGCATTGGCATCCCACAACTCAAGCTCTGCCACCGAACGGATAGGTAAAGTGGATGTGCTCTGGATATCTCCACAGGCACACACACACTTGGAACGGAAAAGAAGTCCCTGATGCAGCTGCGGTTTCAGACAGGGATTCTTGGCAAAAAGAACTGAGGGGAGGCTGGAGGCAGGGGACTTACCGCACCGTGCGCTGAAGTGGGTGGAAAGTCAGAGAACCTGGTTATTTCTCAGATGGGAAGGGAGGAGGAGCAGTCCTTGCAGACTTCTAACTCCTCCCAGGTTTTGGCACCAAATGTAAGGTATTTTTCCCCACTGAGGAAGAAGGCAGGGCATAGCCACAAAGTGTGGATAAGCAAAAGCTTTATTTAGTACAGAGCACTTCCCAGATGATATTACCTGGTTCCAGGGGCAGAGGCCAGGGAAGTCGCATGGGATGATCTGCGTGGGGGATATTTAAAGAGTCTCTTCTCTAGGGTGGTTGAGTTAATGTGATGTGGTGAAATCTCACTGGCTGGCAGATGGTCATTCTTTTCCAAAGGACTCCTGGAAAGTTTCTTTTGGCATATGCATGGATGTGGGTGGCTCCAGCCAAAGTTCCCAGCTCTGGGTTCCTCAAGTGACCATCTCTCATTGCTGACCACCTTACAGTTAGAACCTCTGATCTATAGTCAGTTGGTCAGAAACACAGGTGACAACCTAGACTTGCCCTTGGCATCTGAAGGGTGTCAGATGGGGGTGTGGGCAGGAGCAGTTTTGTGGAATCTGATGTTCTCTCCAGGTAGACAGGGTCAAAATTGAGTTAATTGCTAGGTGTGGTGGGGGAAAAACACATGGGAATTGGTCTCAGAATTGGAGCCCTATAGCCTGGGCTCAGAGCTTTAAGTGCCCTTGTGGTGCTGGTGGCACAGGGCCACCCTCAGTTGTGCTGGAAAACTTGCTTTCCCGAGGGGACAAGGCACTGATTTCTAACGTTTGCTGTTGTAGCAGGTAGTGTTAAATTGTTATGCTTTCAAATTTTTATTTAGAGACGGGCATCTTTATTTATAAGAAGGCATCAGCCAAGCCTTCTTAGCAAACAGTGGCATTTGAGGGGGACAGATTAGATACAAACCACAGCAAATTAGTGTCCTGGCATTGCCATGACAAAGTGCCATAAACTCGGGGGCTTGCACAATGGATACTTATTCTCTCCCAGCTCTAGAGGCTGGACATCTGAGGTCAAAGTTTTGGCTGGTTTGGTTCCTTCCGCAACTCTTCATAGAGTCCTTCCTTGTTTTGTCCAGCTTCTGGTCTTTGCCAACAATCCTTAGCCTTATTTGGGAAATTTTTCTCCAGATGCTGTGGTGGTTTCTTCAGGTCATGACACCAGCAAGAAGAAACCCAGGCCACATGGTCACCCATGACATGTGACCCATTCTGGCTGATTGGACAGGATGGTCAGTCAATGAGCTATTTCCCTGCCCTTTGCAAAGAACCATAAAGTTAAGCGGAGGATAGGTTTAGACTTGGGTCCATGAGTAATCACACCTTTCTTTCTCATTCCTGGAAATGATGAAATTTCAAGAGATCCAGATTTTTGTTGTTGAATTCTGCTTTTAGGAGGAGCTAATTCCCATTTAGTAGAAAAGGAGGCAAATATCCCTACAGGCCTCTCGAGAGAACCTACAGATGTAGCACCAGGGGCCAGACCAAGGGAGGAGATTACTTGATGGCAGTTCTCTCTTCTTTGAGGCTGTGGCCTCCTCAGCACACCCAGGGCCTGAGTGCATCCAAGAGGCCGGGCCAGGCCTGGGGATGGATGCAGGGTGCTGGGGTTCAGGCCTCAGACTTATCAAGACTCCTTGGCAGCTCAGTGAAGCCTGTGGGAAGCTCGAAGCGCAAAGAGTTAAAACCAATCCTGAGGCAGAAGCTCAGACGGAGAGGCTGGTCTTCCAGCCCGCATTTCATCACTAAGGGCGCTCTGCCATGCAGTTCCAAAATGTGAATGGCTTTTCTGTTTCCTCACTATCAAAGTGACGTGATGTTCTTTGGCATCCCAAGTCCATGGCCTTCCAATGGGGGACGGGGTCCCAGTGCTTCATTTGTCTGAGCTCCCCTGCGTGTCTTATATAAAATTCAGGATAACGTCATGAAGGTGAGCATGTACCACTGTCTTGGGCCCTTGGAGGGCCTAAGCATGTGCTGGGCCCTTGGGACTTCTGCCTGAACCCTCCTGGAGACAACATAAAGACACAGGGGGCCTTGGCAGGTTTGCTCAGCCATAGAGCATCAGCCAAGTTTGTGGAAGTTCTCGGTTCGATTCCCAGTCAGGGCACACAAGAGAACCAATCATCTGCTTCTCCATACCCTTCTCTCTCTCTCTCTCCCTTTCTCTTCCTCTCCTGCAGCTATGGCTCAAATGGTTCGAGCAAGTTGGCCCTAAGCTCTGAAGATTGCTCCATGGCCTCACGTCAGGCACTAAAATAGCTCAGTTGCCAAGCAACAGAGCAGTGGCCGCAGATGGACAGAGGCTTGCCAGGTGAATCCCAGTCGGGGCACTTGCGGGAGTTTCTCTCTCTGCTTCCCCTTCTCTCACCTTCTCACTTAATAATAATAATAAAAAGACACAGGGAGAAGAAGGCCACCAACAAGCCTAGGACAGAGCCTGGACAGATTCTCCCTCAAGCCTCAGAAGGAACCAGCCATGCTTAATCTTCAGTCGTGGATTTTCAGCCTCCAGAACTGGGAGAGAAAACATTTCTCTTGTTTAAGCCCCCAGTCCATGCACTTTGTAATGGCTGCCCCAGTGAACAAATGCACTGGGTGAGGACAGTGCCAAGGGCAGAGTTTATTCGGGCTATCGTGGGCAAGGCGGCCACACAGACCGCCTTGGGAGGTGTGAGCTGGAAAGTAAAACCACACCTGCTTTAATCCGTGACGCTCATACAACAAAAGGTAAAAAACCTGTGTCGGCTGAATTGTGGTGCTCCCATGACTTTGAAGGGCCATGACACATCTTCAAAGAAGGGTACAAAATATAAACTGAGGCTTGTTCTACCTCTGTCAAATGAGAGTTCCACATGGAGACACATCCGCAACCCACATCCTCCCCAAAAAGCATAGTGTGGTGCTCTAGGTCCCTGGACGCTCCCAGCCTCTGCCAGGGAAGCCCCTCCGCAGGTCATCAAAGGCTTGCTCCTCGGCTCCTTCCATTTTCCATTCATTAGCACAGCCTCAAATAACCCTCCCCAGACTTGATCAGGGAACATAACACCAAATCCAGTACATCTAACCCACTCTGTCTTTCTCATGGACACTCCATCACCACCTGGAGTGATGTTATGGTTGAGCATTGGTTGACTTACTTATTTGAGGGCCTCCTTGCTAGAATATATGTACTTCAGAAGCAGGACATTATGAGGCTTGGTTACCACCACCCCATGCCAGAGGGTGCCTTACACATACTAGGTCTCTCTATATTTGTTTCTGAAGGTTGTCATCACCTAATGTGACAGGCGGGGCAGCTTGAACAAGGGACATTTATTTCCTCACAGTCTGGAGACCAGAAGTCTGAGATCAAGGTGTCAGCAGGATTGCTTCCTCTGAGGCCTCTTTGCTTGGTGTGTAGATGGCTGTCTTCTCCCTCTCTGTGTCCTAAACTCCTCTTCTCATAAGGACACCAATCATATGAGATCAGGGCCCATGCTAAAGGCCTCATTTTTTTTTTTTTTTTACCTTTTTCATCCCTTTAAAGGCCCCAGTTCCAATAAAGTCCCAGTTTGAGGTCCTGGGAGTTAGGACTTCAACTTCTAAACTTGGTGGCCATGGGACTCAACTCAGCCCAGAATTGTGCTTAATGAGTATTTCTTGAATGAACAAACAAACCATGTCTCATTTTTCTCAAGTAGACCATACCACACACCACACACAGGGCTGTGAATGTGCACATCTGTTTTGAGCAAAGGGAAAACTTTGGCCCAGCATTCAGAGATGAGATGCTCAAAATACCAAAATGTCAACTGGGGCCACTCTTTTGAGGGGCTTTATTTTGAAAAAAATGGTCACAGAAATGTTTAGAGCGGGTCATGACCTGAGGGGATCGGGCACAGGCAGGCAAGTGCGCACACCTCTGCACAGCGCTGGGAGGGAGAGGGGCGGGCCTGGCTGCGGGATCACAGATGGGCAAGGGGCACCCTGGGACGTTCCCCAGGCCACTGCGGGGAGACTCTCACCCCTCCCACTGTGTTAGTGTGCTGAGGCTGCCACAGCGAATGACTCAGACCTGCAGGCTTAGATGACAGAAATGTACAGTCTCCCAATCTGGAGGCCAGAAGTTTCAGAGCAAGGAGCTGGCAGGGGTGGCTTCTTCTGCAGGCCCTAAGGAAGGATGGTCTCACAGCTGTCTCCTAACTTCTGGTGGCTCTTTGGTATTCTTGAGGCTGGGGCCACATCATTCCAGTCTGCCTCTGTCTTCACATCACCCCTTCCCCTGTGAGTTTTAGTGTCTCAGATCTCCCTTTGCTTGCCTCTTCTTGGACTTAGGGCCCATAGTTACCTCCAAATCCTTGCCTTAATTACATATGCAAATGCTCTTTTTCTAAATAAGATCACATTCACAATTCGGGTAGACATGAGTGTGGGAGGGGTAGAGGAGACCCGATTCAAGCTACTGCATCTGTCCATGCCTAGACAGGAGGGCTGTGCACATGGCCGTGGGGACAGGGTTCATGTGGACCGTCGCCCACATGAGCGACACGAGCCGACATGAGTTAGGTCGGAGTCCTAACTTAACCAGCAGCTGGACCTTCCTGTACCTCAGTTTTCTGATCTGGAAAATGCAAGTGAGCAGCTTTCACAGAGGACAGTTGTCAAAATGAAATTGAGTGAAGCCAGCCTCCGCACAGCCAGAGGTTTCTAACAGTGCTGCCTTTATCTGATGACAGGCCCCAGACGTGATAAGCAGGAGACCCAACACTCACTCCCCCAGGATCCTCAGCAGTCTGACTGAGTCCGGGGAGCAGAACAGTGGCTAGGGACAGGCTGTCTTCCCGAAGGCCTGAGAGATGTTACCTCCCTTCTCTCCACTCCTCACTGTGTCCTGTTTGTTCCTGAGCCGTAGGTGTCTCAGAGTGACAGGAAAATTCACACTATCCCATGGAAACGAGGAGCCCACTGCCCATTGTCCCCATGCCCTGAGTGGCATGGTGACCCCACTTGTTCCCTGTGCCTGTTCCCCTCCTGCGGACAGGGGACCTGTGCTGAAACCCTGGCCTCCCCCATGTTCGTGTGCACAGGGTGGACTGTCCTGGGGCTGCGTGAGCTGGGGCTGGCACGGTGCAGCCTGGGGGAGGACTACTTGGTGACGTTCAGCCATTCTCCTGTCCTGTGTCTCTGCAGAGCTCATCAAGAAGACTGTAGGTGCTGAGCAACGAGGAACGTGCCCACTGGCTCCAACTGGTTGTCAGCTCATGCCGAAAGCCAACAAGGGTGGGCCACAGCAGGTGCACAACCCGTTTCCCGACCAGCATTATCCAAAAAAAGAAATGAGTTTCCCCTCGAGAAAGCCCCCACCATTTTTACCACGAGGAGTACAAATGGAGGTTCCCTTCAACTGGGCAGTGAGGGAGACAGACTCAGTTAACCTTACCAAGAACCTCAACTCGGTGACATTAAACCCAGGAGAAAACAGAGGCCAACAGAAGACAAAGGTGAGACAGGACATTCCAGAAGGACACATTCTAGCTACCAGCCAAAGGAGGGACAACGAGTTGCTGTTGGCAAATCCACCACCTCCAACATCACAGTTCTTCAGCTTTCCTGGGCATGTCCAGCAAACACCAGGGACATACCCCGTCTCTGGGGCAGCAATGACCTTCCACGACGTGAGTCTGAGGGTTTCTGTTGTGTGTGCGGGGATCTGCTTCCAGGAGCATTTCCCTTCAGATACTGCTGCCACTGTCACTCCTGTCCGCCCTCCCCAGCTCTGCAGCTCTAGGGCCCCACTCCTATCCCACCTCTGGCTGGGAATTCCCACCTCTTGGTCCCTTTTTTCTGCTCAGTCAGGCACCTGACTGGCTGGGTGGCCCCAGCCAGATAACTCCGCTTCAGCAGAAGCAAAGCCTCAATGGGAACAGCATGCCTGTTCTGGAGGCCCACTTAAATTCACCTCTCTCCCCTGACATCTGTCTGCAGCCCAAATCCTGAAACAAACTCCTCACATCCGTGGTAGCCTTATCAGAGGTCAAGGATGTGAAGTCTGTTCTACCTTTTCCAGACGCCTGAGACCAGCTTGTATAGCCAGTACGAGGAGAAGGTGCGCCCCTGCATCGACCTCATTGACTCCCTGCGGGCCCTGGGCGTGGAGCAGGACCTGGCCCTGCCCGCCATCGCTGTCATCGGGGACCAGAGCTCGGGCAAGAGCTCCGTGCTGGAGGCTCTGTCAGGCGTGGCCCTTCCCAGAGGCAGCGGTAAGCAAGGAGGGGCCAGCTTCCCCCAGGGGAGCACCAGCCTCCTGTGAGCCACTGAGTATCTTGGGGTACCAGTGGTGTCAGAGACAGGCTGCTGGGACGGCCCCCAGGAGGCAGCTCCAGCAGACCCTAGATGGCTTCGGTCTAGAGTGCACGGCCTGGGCAGGGGAGCCTGGACAGCCCGTGCTGCCCTCGTGTCCTCAGTCCACTTGCACATGAAGATAGCCATCGCTGGCCCTGTATCAGTCTAGGTCCCGGGACCTTGTTGTTTCTCCCTGGTGGTTCTTGTAAGAGGGCAGAAACATTTCTTCTTTGATTGTGTGAAATTTGTAAGTTTCAGGTGACATGTGAAGTCCTTCTGAAGGATTTTCTCAACGTTTTGAGAAACCAGGATCTTGTATGATAAGACACATTTTCTTTTTAAAAAAAATTTTAAAAAAGCTATTGTACAATTTAATAAAATAATTATAAAGGGAGGGGGGAAGGCAGAGAAGAAACAGTACCCTCAGTGGCGGTAGACAAAGCCCATCCTGACGCCTCCCTTCGTTCCTGTCTCCTGTCAGCACTGCCCATGAGGCCAACTCAACCAGACCCAGGGCCTAGGAGGCACTGATGACACCCCACCAGAGTTGCTTCCCGGGCCCAGAGGAGGGTGTGGAGACACTAGAGGGCTGCGCAACCCTCAGCAATAGCCTGCATGCCAGGCACTAGGCCAGTGCTTCCTGCCGGCAGCAGCCTGCTCCTTGATGGCAGGGGCTCCTTTCAGGTCCCTGTTAGCTGGGCACCAAATGCTTGAGAGTGAGCCTGAACAGGGACTCCTTCTCTCTGTCTTGGGTTCAGCACTTTGGAGAAAGGCGTGGCTGGGTGAGAGACTGGGTGCTGGTGGCGGGCATGTGGCCCAGGGTGAGTCCTCAGGCTGGGTGAGGGACAGTCCTCCCTTATAGGACAGCCTGCAGGCACCACGGCTCTGGACACAAGAGCTCAGGGCAGTTCCAGCCTTTCTGAGCTCCAGCTGAATCGTGAGGGTCCTTCCTCCCCACCAGGTGCCCCAACAAGCTTTGCCTTTAGAATTCCCTTGGACCCCTCCTTTGAGATGTCCAGGTTCTCCCAGGCTCTCACTGCCTTCAGCCCGCATCTTGGGAGGTCTGGGTGGCCATCATTGTCGGGCAGATCTCACCGCTTCACGCTTCAGTCTGTTCCCCACTGGGGCTGCCGCCCAGACATACACAGGTCCCGAGGCCAATGCCAAGGTATTTCTAAGCAGGATAGTGAGAGGGGCTTAGACTGGGTCACAGACAGAGAGAGAAATTCCAGATGAGGCCTCTGGGGATACTGGGGCAGCCCTAAGGGGTGAGAGCAAAGGGCACCTGCTATGTTTCTTTTTGAGGGAAACTTAGAGTGTCTGGGAAACTCTCTCTCAGGAATCGTCACCAGGTGTCCACTGGTGCTGAAGCTGAAAAAGCAGCTCTCGAGTGAGTCCCAGTGGAGGGGGAAGATCAGCTACCGGGACAAGGAGCTCCGGCTTCAGGACCCCTCCCAGGTGGAAAAGGAAATACACCGAGGTAAGGCTTGTTCCACAGGCTGGGGCTGTGCCCCTCACCTCACTGCCTCCTCCTAGACATCAGGGCTTCTTCAGTTCCACAGGGAGCATGCACCATGCACTCTTCCTTCCAGGTCCTTCCAGATGCTTCCACGTGCCGGAGCCCCTGCCTGTCACACTGCCCCCCCTTCCACCTGACTCCTATTGTTTCCTTGGGTATCGGTTTACCCCCTCCAGGAAATGTCCCCCACAGGACCTCACCCTACATCTGGTTGTCCTGGTCACTGCTGCGCTGAGTCCCTGCTCTAACTTAACCCCAGAGGGCCACCTGGTGACCATGTGTCGACACAGCTTCCTCAACATGGATCCCAGCCATCTGTCATTCCTGGAAGCACAGCCTGATTTTATCACCCAGCTCCTGAACAAAGTTTTACCAAAGCTTGAGACTCATGTTAGGTAATGACAGGGTGATAAAAAGGCTCAAATGCTCCTACAGTCCACTTCCATAGCCCCTGAGAAAGGCCCCTGGTGGTCACTGCCCGGCCACGACACCAGAGCCTGCCTGCGTCCCTGGGCGGCTCCTCCCTTTCCCTGCTCTCACTTTGGTCTCAGCCAGGCAGGCATAAGTGACCTGACCATAATAAGGATCTCTGCTTAGTATGAGGGACAAGCTCAGCTCCAGGAAGATGGGCTTTCCATATTATCAATAGTAAACAAAGTACTCAGCATCTGAGGGGCAGGCCTTTATGTGACTTCCTGGGCATGGCTTCCACAGAGCCCAGTGTTTGTGGGTTCACTGGAGGTATCTGTGCCCCAATTCTAGTGTTTACCCCCAAACACAGAAGCTGTTTGAGACCCTCAATTGGCAAGTTTCCCAACTTGAACTTACAGAAGTTCTGCAGCTGGCTGTGTCCACAATGGCTATCTGGGCTGCATGGCACCCGCACGTCCTGTTGTGTTCCTTGACCCCAGTCCTGAGCTCGTAAGCAGGACAAGAGGGCTGTGTGCTCACTGCACAGCAGAGCTCCTCACACCTGGGTGCATGCTTAGTATATGTTCTGTGCAAAGGGGGTGCAATAAGCACGCCATCACCGAAGCAGCTGTGGAACAGAGTCTAGAACCCCCGACTGCTGCTGGTGGGCGTGGAAGTTGGTGCAGCCACTTTGAGAACTGGCAGTATTTGCTAAGGCTGGAGGTGTGTGCACCCTGATGCTCTGAGATACCCCTCTTGAGTATCACCTAGCCAGAACATGCTCCAAAGACCAGGTGCTAGGATGCTCACGGCAGCACTATGGTGACAGTCCCGCCCTGGCAGCCAGCCTGATGTCCACCAGCAGTAGACTGGATCAGGCATTGTTGCAAGGGTATGGGGTCCCTCAGCTATAAGAATCAATATGGGTAAGTGTTACAAACATAATGTTGAGTGAAAGAATCCAGATACTTACAATCTCATTTATAATTAGGTGGAGCCACATGAAGTTGTTGTTCTTGGATCAAAAATGGCCGTGTATCAGCAAATTCATTTTGCTCTACCACCTATGAAGTTCAAAAATAAACAACAGGAATGGAGGCTGGTAGTGGTCAGAATAGTGGTCACTCTTGGTGGGGACTAATGACCAGCCAGAGCAGGAGGGGCTTCAGGGGGCTGGCTGTGCTCTGTTTCTCTCTCTGGGTGTTGGTCACACCTGGATGTTTAGCCCATGAAACACAGCAAGCCACACACTTAGACAAGGAGTACTTTTCTGTACATGTTATACTTCAATGCAAAGTTATGAAAATCCTATCTTTTTTTTATGACAGAGACAGAGAGAGGGTCAGAGAGAGAAACAGGTAGGGACAGACAGAAAGGAAGAAAAAGAGACGAGAGGCATTAAGGCTTTGTTGCAGCACCTTAGTTGTTCATTGATTGCTTTCCATATGTGCCTTGACTGGAGGGCTACAGCAGAGCAAGTGTCCCCTTGCTCAAGCCTGCAACCTTGGGCTCAAGCCAGCGACTTTGGGCTTCAAGCCAGCGATCTTTGGGCTCAAGCCACTGACCATGGGGTCATGTCTATGATTCCATGCTCAAGCCAGTGACCCCGTGCTCAAGTTGGTGAGCCCATGCTCAAGCCAGATGAGCCCGTGCTTTAACCAGCAACCTTGGGGTTTCGAACCTGGGTCTTCTGCATCTCAGTCTGACGCTATATCCCCTGTGCCACTGCTTGGTCAGGCCTATCTTTTCTTTATTATTATTATTTTATTAAGTGAGAGGTGGGGCAGCAGAGAGACAGACTCTCTCATGTGCCCCAACTGGGATCCACCCAGCAAGCGCCCTACCAGGTGATGCTCTACCCATCTGGGGCCATTGCTTCATTGCTTGGCACCTGAGCTATTTTAGTGCCTGAGACAAGACCATGGAACCATCCTCAGCGCCCAAGGCTAACTTGCTTAAACTAGTCAAGCCATGGCTGCAGGAGGAGGAGAGAGAGAAGTAGAGGGGAAGGAGTGGAGAAGCAGGTGGCCACTTCTCTTGTGTGCCCTGACCAGGAATTGAATGCAGGACTTCCACATGCCAGGCTGATACTCTACCACTGAGCCAACTAGCCAGGGCCACAAAAGTCTTATCTTAAGAGTGACTCTAAAATGCTAACTAAGGCAGGGAAAGTTTATGGAGGCACAGCCCTGGTTTTTAACATGCACCTGGTTCTCTCTTTAAAGGATTAGGCAATGAATTGGGGTTGTTGCGTAAGCTCCTTCTCTGTTTCTCAGATCAGGTCTGTCCCTGAATGTAGGAGAAATGTCTAATTGTCCACAGATTTCATTGCTGTGCCCCAGAAAGTTACCTGCACTTCTCTCCTCGCCTGACGGAATCTCAGCTGTCCATGCGTGGAGGACCCGTTCAGTGCCCTGGGGAGAACACTGTCCTAACTTACCATATCAGTACACCCTGGAGGTCATAACCGCCCAGCCTTCCCAGGGGGCCTTTACCTAACACTTGACAGTCATCAAAATAGACCTTTTCCCCAGGCCCAGAGCCGTTGTCAGGCAGAAATGGTCACAAATAAATTGTACTGTCCATTGAATTGACTGTGTGGCAGTATAGACTTGATGACCACCAGGCAAGGCCACTGCAGAGAAGGGGGTCCCAGGATTCCCCATCTGTTCCAGGGAGGATGCCAGGGCCACTCTGGTGGGAAGTGTCCAGGACATTAATACCCTCCAGAACAGGCGAGTAACTGGGGGGCCCTAGGGAACATCACCTTGTGCCTTCGTGCTTCCTCTGAGCTGGTGACCAATGACCTCTGTGTCCTTGCTTGTCTTGTCCTTGGCATACGACATCTACGTAACTCCCCCTCACCTAGACCATCCTAAACTTCAACTCATTTCAAAATGTTTACAGGTCTTCTAGCTCCTGGCTTCTCCGTGTTTCCTGGTCTGCAACAGCGACATCACCTGGGGCTTTCTGGAACTGCAGAAGCCAGGCCGCAGCCCAGACCTGCCAGGAGTCTGGGTGGTACAACGAGTCACATGCACTCACATTTTGAGAAACACTGATCAGAGCAGGACCAGCTACATAATGTACAGGGCTCAGTGTAAAATAATCATAATCAAATTGCTATCTATTATGTATGTGTGGTTTGGGGTATATGTTAAGGTAGCTAAGAAATTGTATATAGTTCTTAAAAAGAAATTTTTTAAACCTCCTATAAAGACTTTAAAGAAGAAATTAATTCACTTTCAAACAGACTATAAGAAAAGAAATATTTTTTATTTTCTTCTACATCCCAGAAATATTTCTTTTCCCTGTCCCTTCCTTAAAACTCTTAACTTGGAAAAGTCAGCATTATAGGATTCCTGCAAAATATCTCATGACCAAAGCTAAACAATTGGTGTTAAACGGTGACAATACCTATTATCGATGTGCCACATTTGCTTACGTGATCATGTCTAGCCAACGGGTCCTGCCCCCTTGAGTTTCTCTGTGGTCCATGCAGCAGACCCCAGAGTGGCTGGCAATTGACTTTGGCAGGATCCCTCCCTTCAGCGGTCTGCGTAGCTCCAGACTGATCACAGCCTTTAGATTAGCCCTGGTTACTAATGAACAGAAGGAGGCAGAGGGTGTCCTGGATTGGAGAGGCATCTACACTGCCACAAACACACCTAGCAGTGGAATTATCTGTGTGTTTTGTCACCTGTGTTTATGTATGTTAGTGTGTGTCACTGTATGTATAGATGTGGATGTATGTTTGTATGTATGTATTTATGTATGTGTGTGTGTCTGTGTTAAAGAGTTGGATAGAACGAAGAGACAGAAAACACTATAATACTGTCATAGAACACATACACACATGCATATGTTTATATTTACATATAATTTTTTCTGGTCATAGGCATAATGTATATCTCTATTAGTTATCTATTGCTACATAACAAGTTACTCCAAAATTTAGCAGCTTAAAACACCAAGAGTTATTCTCTCTGGTTCACGGTCTCCAGTGAGGCTGCAGTCAAGATGTTGGCTGGGGCTGCATTATCTGAAGGTTTGACTGGGGCTGGTGAGCTCTTCCTCAGATAGATGTTAATGGGAGGCCAGTTTCCTGCTGACTGCTGGCAAAGGTGCTTTTGTCCCCCCACTTTTATGAACCTCTCCATAGGTACTTTGTGTCCTTATGACTAGGGAGTTAGCCTCCCTTCGAGTGACACATCTAAGAGAAAGTAGGAGCAACCCATGAAGCCTTTTATGACCTAGTCATACTGTTGCTTCTATCATATCTATTCCCCACTCAGGCTCTACCTTTTGGTAGGAAGAGTGCTGAAGGATTTGTGGACATATTTTACACCCAATGAAAATATTTAAAAGCATAAAGAAAGAGAACGGAGCCCATCCACAATTGCAATGTAAACAAATTGGTATGTTTTTCTCTAGAATTTTTGAGAGTGTATGTGCATGCCACCCCTGTGTACCCGGCCACCTTAGTGGCCTCAGCTCACTTTGCAGGCTTCTGTGACATCTTTTCTAAGCACCAAGAACTCTCTGAAGCTCCCATACCATGAAAATAAATAGTCACCTGCAAGAACAACAGCTTCTTCTCAGATGGGTCATTAATTGGAACTCTGGGTTTCTCTTCTCTTGGCCTCTACAGCCCAGAACATCATAGCCGGGGACGGTATTGGCATTAGCCATGAGCTCATCAATCTGGAAATCACCTCCTCTGATGTTCCAGATTTAACTCTCATTGATCTTCCCGGCATCACCAGGGTTGCCGTAGGAAATCAGCCCCAAGACATTGGACTGCAGGTGAGTCTTTCTGGAACTTGGGAATGAGCCATGCTGAAATCAGGGATACTTTGAAGCCTCTGCTGGCCACACCAAGAACTCAAGTGTGCCCTCCCAAGCCTCGCTTTAAGTGGTGGGGGAAGAGTCTAGGGTAAGACCTCCTGGGCAGGGGCCTCATTCTCAGGATCTGATGAGAACCACAGCTCAGAAGTGTGGCAGCTGGGTCATGCTCTGGGACGACGTTGGTTTTCACAACTACGTGGGTCTCACTGTGTTGTTGGGTAACCAGAGATGCTTCTCCCTTTGCATGGTTCTTTGGTGTCAGATCAAGGCACTCATAAAGAAGTACATCCAGAGGCAACAGACCATCAACCTAGTGGTGGTCCCCTGCAACGTGGACATCGCCACCACAGAGGCCCTGAGCATGGCTCAAGAGGTGGACCCCGAAGGAGACAGGACCATAGGTAAGAAGAAGAAAATCAAGCTTCCAAGAGACAGAAATGGAGGGGGAGATCCTCATATATAAACATTAAGAGGTCTTGGAATTAGGTCCACTGTTAGAGATGCCCACATTCTGCATTCTGTCCAAGGGTCACTACTACAGAAGCCGCATGGGCTCAGGGTGCATTCGTGCACCACAGATGGGCTGTCCTCACTTGCAGTCGAGGTTAGACCTATTACCAGAATTCGGTTCTTCACTCTCCTTCCTCTCATTTCTCATTTGTATTATGAACCATTCTGGACAGGGGACAAGACCTGCTTTATCTGCTCTCCCACAATGGTCCAGAAAGGAGAAAGTGACCAGTTCATCAGTTCTGCCACAGCACAGGGAAGTTCTTAGGCCTCCTGGCTGCAAAGAAAAGACCCTCCCAAGGCCTCAGCAAACTTGCTGCTAGGCTGGCACGGGAGTACAAGAGTCTGCAGAGTTTATGTTCGAGCAGAACTCTTCTTGGGAAACTGGGTTCTCTTGCATTCCTTCTTTAAAATGTCACCCTAGACAGCATTATAGGAACTCAGTTTAAGAGTACAACCGGCCCTGGACAGTTGGCTTAGTGGTAGAGTGTTGGCTTGGTGTGTGGAAGTCCCAGGTTTGATTCCTGGTCAGAGCAAACAGGAGAAGCACCCATCTGCTTCTCCACCTTCTCCCTCTCCTTTCTCTCTATCTCTCTCTTCCCCTCTCATAGCCAAGGCTCCATGGGAGCAAAGTTGGCCCAGGTGCTGAGGATGGCTCCATGGCCTCTGCCTCAGGTGCTAGAATGGCTCTGGCCATGGCAGAGCGATGCCCCAGATGGGCAGGGCATCGCCCCGTGGTGGGCATGCCGGGTGGATCCCCATCGGGCGCATGCCAGAGTCTAACTGCCTCCCCGCTTCTAGCTTTGGAAAAATACAAAAATACAAAAAAAAAAAAAAAAAAAAAAAAAGAAGAAAAGTACAACCTGCCTGGGCTGGAATCCCTGTTCTACTACTTACTGGTTTCCTATCTTTGGGCAATCCATCTAACCCAGGAGTAGTCAACCTTTTTATACCTGTTAGTAGTAAAATTTTCTAACCGCCCACCAGTTCCACAGTAATGATGATTTATAAAGTAGGGAAATAACTTTACTTTATAAAATTTATAAAGCAGAGTTACAGCAAGTTAAAGCATATAATAATAATTACTTACCAAGTAATTTATGTCAGATTTTCGCTAAGTTTGGCAGAATAAATCTTTATAAAACAACTTACTATAGTTAAATCTACCTTTTTATTTATACGTTGGTTGCTCCCCTACCTCCCACCATGAAAGCTGGAGTGCCCACTATTGGGCGGTAGGGACCAGGTTGACTACCACTGATATAACCTCTCCCAGCTTCAACTTCCTCATCTGTAGAATGGTGCTAACAGTAACACTTAACTGCTAGGAGTGTTGGGAGGATTACATGAAGAGTTATTGTGTGCACATAGTATTTTCTCAGCAAATGATAGCAGCTATTTTAATTTTTTTTTTTTTAGTGGGAGGAGGGAGGCAGAGAGACAGACTGCTTCATGCACTCCAACCAAGATCCACAAGGCAAGCCCACTAGGGGGCAATGCTCTGCCCATTTGAGGCATCACTCTCTTATAACTGGAGTCATTTTTTAGCACCTGAAGCAAAGCCCATGGAGCCATCCTCAGCACCTGAGGCCAACTTGCTCCAATTGAGCCATAGTTGTGGGAGGGGAAGAGAGGGAGAAAGAGAGAGCGAGAAGGAGAGGGGAAGGGGTGGAGAAGCAGATGGACACTTCTCTTGTGTGCCCTGATGGGGAATCAAACCTAGGACATCCACACACTGGGCCAATGCTCTACCACTGAACCAACTGGCCAAAATTTAAATTTTTTTTTTTTGTATTTTTCTGAAGCTGGAAATGGGGAGAGACAGTCAGACAGACTCCCGCATGTGCCCGACCAGGATCCACCCGGCACGCCCACCAGGGGCGAAGCTCTGCCCACCAGGGGGCGATGCTCTGCCCCTCCAGGGCATCGCTCTGTTGTGACCAGAGCCACTCTAGCGCCTGGGGCAGAAGCAAAGGAGCCATCCCAAGCACCCGGGCCATCTTTGCTCCAATGGAGCCTCGGCTGCGGGAGGGGAAGAGAGAGGGGGAGGGGTAGAGAAGCAGATGGGCGCTTCTCCTGTGTGCCCTGGTCAGGAATCGAACCCGGGACTCCTGCACACCAGGCCAATGCTCTACCACTGAGCCAACCGGCCAGGGCTTAAAATTTTTTAATACAGTGTGTCCATAAAGTCATGGTGCACTTTTGACCGGTCACAGGAAAGCAATAAAAGATGATAGAAATGTGAAATCTGCACCAAATAAAAGGAAAACTTTCCCAGTTTCATACCTATTCAGTGCAGTTCGATGAGGGCTCCATTTGTTGCCCTACACACATCCAAATGATAGTGAAGTTCTTGCCACACATGGGTAAGGACATCTGGTGTAACAGAGTGAATAACGTCCGTGATTCTCTGTTTTAAATGATTAATGTCATGGCACTTTGTTATAAACGCGCCGATATTCATGTTGCACTTTGATCACGGATTCGAATTTAGCGAGCCACAGAACACACTGAACTTTCCTCTGTACCATCCATATCTCAACTGGCATGGCCGTGGGCTGCTCCTCTGTATACACGGTGTTACATCATCATCTGAGCATGTGCACATGCTGCCACATCATCCTACAGAAACTAGGAGGGTTTTCTTTTTATTTGGTGCATATTTCACATTTCTATCATCTTTTGTTGCTTTCCTGTGACCGGTTAAAAGTGCACCATGACTTTACGGACACACTGTATTATTATTCATTATCATGTCACCAGACATTCTTCTTGCCAACAGAACTTACCTTCCTGGAAACATGGAAATCATTCTTCTTGACTAAATGAATACTCAGTAGATAACTGCCTTTTCCATTTTTCCCCCCAAATAAGTGCCTGGTTTTCTAGTGGGAATAGAAATAAATATTGGAAGTACACCTCGAGTAAAATATTTTACTAAATGCCAAACTCTGCGTGTTGACTTCTACAAGCATCTCAGACATGCTGAACCGGGGAGAAAACTCAGGCTTTGGGTCACCAAGCATTGAACATCCAAAGGCTTTCTCTTTACACAGGCATAAGTCAGTGGAGATGTCTTATTGGTGGCCAAAATAGATATCATCTGTCTAGTAGATAGATCTATTTGTATATAAATATCTCTACAAAAATTCAGTAACACTTCTTTTAATGGTTTTCTGGTCCTCACATTAACCGTAAACTCAAGTAACTGAACATTTCCACTAAATATTAACTATTATTATTATTAATTCAGCCAAATACTATAGTCATAGAGTATACATGATCAGACCTCTGTATAGCCCAAAACATTATAGCATCAATGCAAATTTTCTGTTCTATTCATTCTAGGTCAAGTATAGAAATAGAGGGAAGTGTGTTAGGTTTAACAAGAAAAAGGTATGCACACCCATGTATAAAGCAGCATTATTCACAATAGCTAGTGCCTATTAGGAGATGCATGGATATATGCACAAAATATGGTGTTTGCACACAATGAAGTATCATTCTGCTTTAGGAAGGGAAGACATCCTGACACATGCTACAACATGGATGAAGCTGAGGACATTATGCTCAGTGAAGTCAGCCAGTCACAAAGGAACAGACACTATATGACTGCACTTACACGAGATACCTACAGTAGTCAAATTCCTGGCCACAGACAGCAGGTTGGCGGTCGCCAGGGCCGCGAGAGAGAGTGGAGTTTATGAAGGGGCAGAGTTTCAGTTTTGCAAGATGAAATCTTGCAGATGAATGTGGTGATGGCTGCACAACAAAGTGAGTTCTCACTGCCCTGAGACGGTACCGTGAAAAATGGCTGGGTGGTAAATTTTATGTTATGTATATTTTACTAAAATTTTTAAAAATAAGCAATTTTTAAAAACAGGGTAACTGAGGTTGGAGGGGGAGGAGGAAATATTTATTATATTTTCCTTAGTTGAGTTATTCTCTTTCACATATTAGTTATGTGTATATTTTGCCATAATTTTTTTAAAAAGGGAAACAATGAATATCTAGACAGTACTTCCAAAGGGTAAAAATAGAGCAAATTTGGTGACTGATATAGTAGTGGGTTATCTGGGATCAAGTTTCAAAAAGGACAGTGAATCAGAACACCTGTAAGCTCTCTGCTCCCTGGCTCCCCGTCCATCTAGGCTGAATGCATGTGGTCTACTAGACAGCTCCACCTGAACACACAGGGATGGCTCTTCTCAAGGTCTTCAAACCCTCCATGTTGACAAATGCACAGTCACTTCTCTGCCCTCTTCTTTCTCAGTCTCTCAGCCCAAGGCAGCATGGCTGCCACTTCTTCCTCCTTTAAATTGTCCTTCCTTTGCTGTTACATCACAGCCTGCTGGCTTCTGGGTCGCCATTGCTCTCTGGGGTCTCCTTCTACTTCACTGGCCAGCTATAAGTCCCATTCCCTCCTTGTCTGGTTGTTTCTGCAATTCTCTGACCACTCAATATTGGAAACCAGATCGTGGTTCTGAGCTCTCCCTTCTGTCAACACATTCTCTTTAAGTGATCTTACCTGTCCATGGTTTTGAATCTCATCCATATGCCAATGACCCCCAATTCTATATCTGTAACCTTGATCTTTCCCTAGACTTGATATTCCCATTTGGATGTCCATAAAATGTCTCCAGTTGAATGGGAGCAAAGCACAAACCTTGATACTCCTCCACTCTACTCCTCCTCCCCAAGTTCTTCACAGCCCCACATCCACAGACCCAGGGCTAAAGCCACATCTAAGGGTCACTCTTGACTCCTCCTCCTTGCTTTCACATCTAATTCATCTGCCAAATCTGCCCAATTCTCTCTATTCCCACTGTCACCAGCTAGACCAAGCTGCCATCACCTCCTGCCTGGTCTACTCACATGTGCTTCTGGTCTCCTGGCATTCACCTTGCCCACAGAAATCCCCTCTCCCCTGGCCTCTAGATGGGTACACCAGGTCCCACCCCTCCTCCACTTCTCTCTAATGCTCCCTTCTCACGTATTTAAACCCCAGACTGTGCTACCTGGACAACAAAACCACCTGTAGCCTGGCTTTTGCATGCCTCCTGGATCACAGTTTCCATCACTTTCTACCTTGTCCACGACTCTCCAGTGTAGCTCAGTCTTCCCGGCTCCTGCGCACCCAGGGGCCTGGAATGTCCTCTCTCCCTCCACAGGACTGGCCCCTTCCTCTCATTCAGAGCACAGCCCAAATGCTGCCTGCTCAGAGGCCCTCTCGGTCCACCCACCTAAACCTGTACGTCTGCCCTGCCTGCCGTCATTTCTTTGTCTTTATTTTAATTCTTGGCATACCACTTCTCGGGGAACTTGCTGTCATATTCACTGCCACTTGTTACCTTAATACATATGTGTGATGGATTCAGGAGTAAACAAGCTTAAAAAGAGAAAAAAAATTAAAGCATTTAAAAATTGCTGACAGGGACCTTCTCATGGCTCAATAGCTGGGGCATTAAATGATTCTATAGATGGAGGCATGTGTGTTTACTGACAAGTCCTGTTTCAAACTGAGACACAGTATGGGAAGGCCCTCTCTCCCCAGCCAGGGGGAATTCTAATTGCAAGCCTCGGTTTTTATTTTCTTATTCCTTTTTCTCAGAATAGTGTACAGTGATCTAGGCTTCCATGCATGATTACTCATTCCAGGAAAGGGCATTCCTGGCTACCATCTCCCCTCCCAGTAGAAGGTCCTCTCCTTTGCCAATGGAAGGTGCAAGTGTAGACTCAGAGACGTCAGGGGAAACATAGAGGTCTGTGCTCACACAAGCCTTCTAGTGAATATAAGGATATGCTGTCAAATAACACCTTCAAGTAATAAAACAGAGAGAACTTCAACTGCTGAAGTGCCAGGAAAACTTCTTAAAAACAGGGTGATGGGGTGGGTCAGCTGTGATGATGTCTGTGTCCCCCACCCCCAGTGTTGGCACACAGCAGGCACCTAACAAACCTTTGTTAAATAAATCACGTAGGGAGGTTAGTGAATGGGGTGGGTGGAACAGGGAGCAAATATGAGGGGTGACGACGGAATGAGTAAATGACTGTTAGACACTGGGCGGCCAAGGCTGCAGAAGATGTTGTCAGTCCCAGCCAAGAAAGTAGCCCATAGCTCAGCAGGGTTCAAATACATATATGAGAAGAAAACTGACCTTTCCATGCCCTCTTTCATCATCTCCCAGGGATCCTGACCAAACCAGACCTCGTAGACAAGGGCACTGAGAAGACTATCATGCGTGTGGCGCAGAACCTCACGTACCATCTCAAGAAGGGCTACATGATCGTGAGGTGCCGAGGCCAGCAGGAGATCACAGACAAGCTGAGCCTGGCGGAGGCCACCAAAAGAGAACTGATGTTCTTTCAGGCACATTCGTATTTCAGGTGAGCTTCTGCAGCATAGTCCCGGAGCTGGACTCCGCGGAGCCAGCCCCGCCTACCAGAATTGGCCACGATAACCAAATTGCATAGAAAAGTGGTAGAATGTAGCAGAACCTATCCTTGTCTTTATTTTAGTGTTAAATTCATTGGCTTATTTAAACATCTTTTTTTTTTCATGGACTCTAACCATGGTGACGATGAACAGTTGTGTTATGGCATTTCAGAGAGCAGAGGCACTTTGGGTTGTCAGAAATGTTTTCATTTGCCTTCTCATCTGCATCCCACAACATCTTAAGAGATATATGTGGCAGGAGAGGTTCTTCCCATTTTTATAAGATAAGAATAATGAGGTCAAACCAATAAGGAATGAAAACAGGACAAGACACAGATCTTCTAACGTCCAGAAACTGATGCTGACCATCATTAACGGTGCACATTAAAACCTGCGTTAGGGCACACTCCACCGCATTGGAACATGCAGACAAACTGTTTTATCAAACGTAAATTATCCTATAGAGACGCGGCAGTTTGCAAGACATTTGGATATTCCTATTGAATCAGCCGCTTTACCCTTTCATTTTATCCAGGAACTTGATCCTGAACGGTGTGGGCAATGCAGGGTGAGACCCAAAGTTTCCTCTTGCTCTAAGAGAGAGACAGTGGGCAACCAGAGTCCAGGCAGATCAGGTTTGCTGCTCGCTGTGTGCCTTAGGGAAACGGCTGCCCCTCTCTGAGCTTTTGCTTTCTCCTCAGCTCAGGGAGTGCCACACTATTGCTGCACAGGATTGTTTCTGGATTAAATAATATGACACATGCAAAGGTTCTGGTGCACAAAAAGCCAGCACTCCCATGCATACCACCTGGGTTCTTCTTCCTTCCTCTCTGCCCCAGCCCTGAGGAAAAGAAACAGAAAGTTTTCTATAGCCTTGGGGGCCCACAAGGAGAAGGAAACTGCTCGCTGAGTGGGAGAGAAGATTCTGTAATTATTCCACCCACGGCTCTCAACCCTGAGCAGCCAAATCTCTAAGAGAATTTGTTAAAATCCAGCTGATTACATCCTTTCCCAGAGTTTCTGAGGTCTGGGATAGGGCCCAAGAATTTGTGTTTCTATCAAGTTTCCAGTTGAGGGTGATATTGCTGGTCCACTTTGAAAACCACTTTTGGACGCTTGGGAACGTGAAGTCACCTGTGGGCTCCTTGTGCTCTGCAGTCTGTAGAACTCATGCAGCTGGTATCCCTGAAGATTGGTGCCCACTGATTACCAGCTCCCCATTTCCCTCCCCCAAGCAGCCTGGCAGCCCCCATTCCGCTCGCAGATTGTGTGAGTTTGACTATTTTAGATTTCTTACATAAGTGGAATTGTGCCATATTTGTCCTTCTGTGAACTGGCTTTTGTCATTTAGCATAATGTACTCAAGGTTCATTCGTATGGTCACGGATGACAGAATTTTCTTCTTGTTTAAGGCTGACTCATATTCCATTGCATTGCTAACAGCAAACACAAATGGAGATCAGACTTTGAAATTTCCTGAGCAGACAAAACCAGATTAGTAACACAAGCAAAGCTTAATTTAGCATATTTTACCAGGTAAGGAAATGCCAACAGGACTGCTCCTCTTGCTGATGCCTCTGAAAATCATAAACGAAACTTAAATTGTTCCCTAAAATTGATGAGGTAACCAGTAACCAATGTCCTTGTATTTAAAAAAATTCTAATGCTATAACCAGTCACTGTGAAGAGTAAACTGTCGCTGCTCTCTCACTGTGCACACTGCTCCATGACAACATGCTCCTGAACCTCACTCCCTGTTTTGGTCTGATGGCCTCCAGTTTGCAAACTTTGTGTTGTGTGCGCAATAAACTTTTACTGATTCCTACTTCAGTGAGTCGTTGGTTTTGCTTCTGTTTTCTCCTGCACTTTAGATAGCATGTATATATGTACCACAGTTCCTTCACCCATTCATCTGTCTACAGGCATGGAGGTTATGTCCACATCATGGCTACTGTGAACAGTACTTCCGTGAACATAGGAGTACTATTATCTCTTTGAGATCATGATTTTAATTCTTTTGGATAAATATGCATAAGTGGGATTGCTGGATCATGTGGTGCTTCTAACTACAATTTTTTGAGGAACTTCCGTACTGCTTTCCATAGTGACTGTACCACTTCGCATTCCCACCAGCACTGAACAAGGGTTCCAATTGCCCCACATTCTTGCCTCCACTTTTCTTTTTAATGATATCTATCTAAAGAGTTGTGATACCCATCGTGGTTTTGATTTGCATTTTCCTGAGATTAGTGATGGTGAGCATCTTTTCCATACACCCGTTGACCATTTACATGTCTTCTTTGAAGAAATCTCCACCCAAGTCTTTAGCTTATTTTTTAATTGGATAATTAGTTGGGGGGTTTGTTTGTTTGCTATTGAGTTGTAGGAGTTACTCACATATTTTGAAAATTAACCTTTTATCAGATATATCATTTGCAAATAATTTCTCCCATTCTGTAGTTTCTTCGTTGATTGTTTCTTTGCTGTATAAAAGCTTTTCAGTTTGATGTCATCCTACTTTATTCTATTTTTGCCTTACTTGTCTGTGCTTTTGGTAAAATCATTTCCAAGATCATAAATATTTTCCCCAATTTTTTTTCTAGGAGTTTTACAATTCATGTCTTATGTTTAAGCCTTTAAAATTTTTTCAGTTGACTTTTGTGTACGTAATGAGATAAGTATCCAGTTTCCTTCTTTTGCATGTAGATATATAGTTTTCCCAATGTCGTTTGTTGAGGAAATTATTCTTTCCACATTTTGCATTTTTGGAACTGTTATTGAAAATTGGTTGATTGCATATGCATGATTTATTTCTGAGCTCCCTCCTGTACATATCTGTCTTTATACTAGCACCATACTTATTTGATAATGAACTACAGCTTTCTAATATATTCTAAAATCAGAAACTGTGATGCCTCCCTCTTTATCCTTCTTTCTCAAGATTGATTTGGCTCTTCAAGGATAAGTATTTGCTACAAGAAATAAAACACTGATTTGGACAAGTTACTAAACTTCTATGAAGTTAGGTTTGTTTTGTTTTCCTGTAGATAAAAAGATCACTTCCTTCATCAGTTTGTTGGGATCATAAAAAGAGAAAATTTAGTAATCGTCCGAGTACCATGCTGGCCTGGGTCCAGGCTTATCCCATAATTAGAAGCTGTTTTTCTCATGCACTATTAGGCTTTTCTGATGCCATGTGTTGCCCCAGGGAGCTGAGCTCACCTACTCACCTACAAAGCCCAGTCCTGGGGAAATAACCCCATGGGCCCGTTCTGCATTCATGTGTGCTCTCCCGTTTCAGAGCCCTCCTGGAAGAAGGCAAGGCCACAGTGCCCCGCCTGGCAGAAAGACTTACCACCGAGCTCATCTTCCACATCAAAGTGAGTCAAGGGTTGGCTGGAAGTTCTAAGAATTGCAACCTGCCCAAGTCACTCTCTTGGTCATGAGTGGGCTAAGATGCTGCACTGAATGGCCCAAAAGAGCAAACAAACAAACCTATTCTGAAAACGAAGTATCTCCCGGTCAGAGGCTCACAGAGGAGCTTCTGAAACAGGGAAGGAGCAGCTGCATAATCTTGAAACAAAAAGCTGACTCAGTGAGTTTGGGGGAAGCAAAAAGAGAAACTGTAACAACAGTTCAGCGTGTAAAAAAGAATGAACACCAAATTAGCAAATCATTTTTTTCAATAGGTTTTTAACACTTCTTAGAATCAAACATTTCCCCATCCTCAAACTTGTAAGAAATATATGTTCAGTGTTAACTGATTCTCAAAAATGGACAACTGCAGATTAACTTCTCGTGGTGTCATTAAAGATGAAACACATGTGATTTAGTGCCTCCTGAGACAGAGAATATTTGTAGGGCTTGCCTAGAACTGTGTATGTGAGGTTCACAACATGGCAAGACTGGAGGGTAACCCTTTGAGCAGAGGTGGTCCCAGAGCCTGGGTTCCAGTCCATGCCAAACTGCGTCTCACATAAAAGCCATGCATACTCTTGAGCCAGGGAACATATACTCAAAACATGCGGTTGGAAGGATGTAGTGATTTGGAAATGGTCATGCACACAAGAATCTCCTAGAAATTTTATTAAAACTCATATTCCTGGGCTCCAAACCCAGAGTTTCTGCATCAGTGGGTCTCAGGCGGGGCCTGTGAACTTATACTTGTAAGGTCCCAAAGGATCTAAGGAACACACTTTGAGAACTACTGATGCTAGTGGAATCAGTTTGCAGAAGGAGACTTCAAAAGATATACCCCTGTCTAATTGAAAAAATATATCTTTTTGCAAAAGGTGATGCACTTTTTAAAAAATATTTTATTAATTTTAGAGAAAGGAGAGAGGAGAGAAGGGGAGGCAGGAGGAGCAGGAAGCATCAATTTGTAGTAATTGCTTCTCCTATGTGCCTTGACTGGGAAAGCCCAGGGTTTCGAACCAGTCACCTCAGCATTCCAGGTCGACACTTTATCCACTGCACCACCACAGGTCAGGCAAGATGTTGCATTTTGATAACACATTTCTCAACATTTAAATATTTGACTTTAAAATTTGTAATACTTTAATTTTTTAAATTTATACCAAGATTCAATTATGGTAATTATAATTTGAAATACCAAAATTTTTTAATACATTTCTGCCTATAGATACAGTCTAAAAAAAAGAGCTTGTGAGAAGTTATTAATTCTTAGTCATCACCTTTATCATCATTTTAAGTAGCCTCAACAAACTACCTCACTCTCTCTCTGTCTTTTTTTTTTATTATTAAGTGGGAGACAGGGAGGCAGAGAGGCAGACTCCCACATGTGCCCCAACCAGGATCCACCCAGCAAGCCCTCTATGGGGTGATACTCTACCCATCTGGGGCTGCTGCTCTGTTGCTTGGCAACTATACTATTTTAGCACCTGAGGTGAGGCCATGGAGCCATCCTCAGCACCTGGGCCAACTTGCTTGAACCACTCAAGCCATGACTGCAGGAAAAGAAGAGAGTGAGAGAGAAAAAAAAGGGGTAAAGGGAGGGTGGAGAAGCAGATGGTTGCTTCTCCTGTGTGCCCTGACTAGGAAGTGAACCTGGGACTTCTACACACCAGGCTAATGCTCTACCACTGAGCAAACCAGCCAGGGTCTAACAAACTGCCTCTAAATCCTAATGCACTATCCTGCCAGGTTGGCTGCAGGGACCTTGGACACTAAGGCAGAAATCGGGGTTTCTGCTCATATAGGTGTCTTTACCTGCAGCATTTGTCTGCATGGGCTTTGAAGGTGTTGAGCAGGGTGCAAATTTGAGCTTTGCCACTTCCTAGCTCAGCAATGATATCAAGCACTCTGCCTTTCTGAGTCTTAGGTTTTTCTTGTAAGAAGAGGCAATGATGCCAGGGGCTTTTCTGCAGTATGAGGCTTCACTGGGTTATGGAGGGCTTGGGATGATATGGGGCTGACACATAGCCCTCTATGGTGTCACTCTAGGTCCTTCCTCCTTGTCTCTGTTATCATCATTGGCATCATTGATTGGTTAGGACTGCCAAGTCTGACACCAACACCCCAGATGTGTCTTCTACCAAAGCACCCTTTATCAGTTTATAACCTTCAAATCATCCCCAACAGCCCATTTTACTAAAGAAGGCTTACATCGTATTCAAGTGTAACTGTTCCCGAAATACAAAATGCTTATCCAAACCAAACAAGAAATAACTGTCTATCTCCCGAGTCCTCCACTCTCCCATGCATCGCAGAACTACAGACTCACAGACATTCCAGCTGTGGTGCATCCCCAGAGCATGCAAAGCCCTCCTCGGGCTCCTTAACAGACCTTCACTTCAACAAGCCTCACACAGTAATGGAAATTCTGCATCCCCTCAGAATGTTTGCAAATGGGATTCTGCTCATATACCCCAAACATCTGCCAGCTAATTTCAAGCTCTAGTGTTTCATTGTTTGCTATTTATTTTATTCAGAAATCACTCCCATTGTTAGAAAATCAAATAAGGGAGAGCCACCAGAGTGCGACTGAGGAGCTGCACCAGTATGGGGAAAGTATCCCCAGCAACGACGCTGATAAAATGTTCTTTCTGATTGAGGTGAGGATTTGCAGGGACTCCACGTGACACCTAGGCACAGAAACTGGCTTCTCAGGTACCGGATCCCTTTAGATGGCCTCATCCTTCCAGGTGGCCCAGTACATCTTCAGGGTGCCCTCTCTACTTCCGACCTGTGTCCTGCAAGGAAGCTTGTTCTGCCCCCTCCATTGTCACCTGGTAGATGAGGTGGTTGGGTGGGTGAGCTCAGGTCCCAGCCCCCTCCCCACCACATACTGCTGCCCTAGTTCCCTGCTCTTTAATGTGATTGTGGCACAGATTAATGACTTTATCTCATTTTCAGAAAATTAAAATGTTTAATCAGGACATCGATAAGTTAGTAGGAGGAGAAGAAGTTGTAAAGGACAAGGAGACCCGCTTATACAACAAACTCAGAGAAGAGTTTCAAAACTGGGTACTCGTACTTGCAGCCAACCGCCAAAAGGGTGAGTCCTCGGACCGGGCTGCCCCTAAAAGCGGTGTCTGGCACATAAAAAGTGCTCAAAGCCAACATGCCCACACCACAGACACTGGGCCCCTTAGTCGTCCATAACTGCTTCTCTGCCACCATCAACATGATGCCTTACCCTCACCAACTAAACAAAAACAACTCCTCCTCCCGACTTTCTTCTTCTGTCTTTGTCTTGAGGCTAGAAATTCTGCTTATCCCACTTCTTCCTTCTTGTTGCTCCTAGTCCCAGACCAGAGAGGTCAAGGCTTGGGTAAGAATCTCCTTGCTCTGCCTATCAGAGTTCTAATTTCCATTCTGCTCCAGCCCGTGTGTGTGTGTGTGTGTGTGTGTGTGTGTGTGTGTGTGTGTGTGTGTGTTGCATCTTTGTTTGTATTGGCACATGATAAAAACAGCACTGCTCATTTCCATGGTAGAATTCCTCCAACCCTAATCTGGCTAAATTTTTGAGAGACCTGTAAGTGAAACAAGAACATATAATTTTCATTTTCCTTGAAAAAATCAGATTATTTTATTTTATTTTTATTTTATACAGTGAGAGGAAGGGAGACAGAAAGACTCCCATATGTGCCCTGAACCAGGATCCACCTGGCAAGCCCACTAGAGGGCGATGCTCTGCCCATCTGGGACGTTGTTCCATTGCTCAGCAACTGAACTCTCCTTAGCGCCTGAGGTGGAGGCCATGGAGCCATCCTCAGGGCCCAGGGCCAACTCACTCCAATTGAGTCATGGCTGCAGGAGGGGAAGAGAGAATGAGAGAGAGAGAAAGAGAGAGAAGTGAGAGGGGGAGTGGAGGAGAAGCATATTGTCACTTCTCCTGTGTGCCCTGACTGGGAATCGAACCCAGGACATCCAAAAACCAGGTCGATTCTCTACCACTGAGTCAACTGGCCAAGGCCTCAGAATTTTTCTTTTGACTATAAACATTAAACTTCACTCTCAGGGTGATGATGAATCTCAATTAAAATACTTTTTAAAAAAAATAAGATATTGTTTCTTAAAAGTCACTATCAGACCATGTATTTTTATTATTATTATTATTAGAAGAACTCCATGTAGAAGCATTGCCTTAGGGCATATCCAGTAGGTAAGCAAGATTTAAAATGTTTTTACCTTTAAAATGTCTATGGTTTGTTTTCTGTCTCAGTTAAAAATATTATTCATGAAGAAGTCTCAAAATATGACAAGCAGTATCGTGGCAAAGAACTTATTGGGTTTGTCAGCTACAAGACATTCAAGACCATTGTGCAGCAGTACATCCAACAGCTGGTGGACCCGGCGATCAACATGCTCCAGCAGGCTGTTGGTGAGCGTCTCTCACGAGTGCCTTCCCCAGAGCATGCAAAGGGACCTTCTCAGGACCTTCCATGGGGCTCCGTAGCTTGGAGGGAGAGATTGGAGTGGAGTTATCAAACACAGCCTTCAGGTCTTCTTTGCCAGTTTTGGGGAGGAGGCAAGAGTGCACGTGAGCTCCATCTAATCAGACCCAACCCTCCACGCAGGTGCTAACCCTGGGAGATCACAGACTCGGTGAGAGGACAGGAAATTAATGGGACCTGCTGAGAGTGGGTGGTGATGATGCATTCTGTCTCCCTGGGGCCATGTATCATCCCCTCCGTCTTTCTTGGTCTGTAAATCTGAGAAGCATAGCCTTTGAATAGGGTCATGTACCATCATCTCCCCTCACCCCATATCTTTAAAACCCATTTTATTTCTATGTGCAGTTTACTAATGTCTGGGTTTTTTCCTTTGGTCAGAAATCATCTGGCAAACTTTCATTGACACAGCCAAAAAACATTTTGGTGAATTTTTCAACCTTAATCATAGAGTCCAGGTAAGTACCCACAGTTTTCCTGCTGGTCACCTGTACTGGTTTATCTAGGTCTCACCTATGAATGCAGGTGGATCTGTACTGTCATTTGGAAATGCGAGGCCAGGTTTATAATTGCAGGTGTGCTGAACTGATGACTCAAGCAGCATCTGCTGTTTTGTTTCCGCTCAGGCTTTGGTGGGCACTCCCTGGGAGAAGTGCCTTCTAGCATGTGACCCTGCTCTCCCTCGTAATTTCCTGCAGCATGTCAGGGCATGCCTGAACATATGACTGTCCCTGTTGACTTGTTGGTATTTTGGATCTTTTTCCTACACAAGGACAGCATTGTCCCTGTCCAAAATTTTTATTAGCTTGATGTAAAAATATAGCCACAATTGTTTCCACTTAGCAATTTAACATCTCTCCCTGAATCCCACTCTCAGTAAGAAAAGGAGAGGGTTTCTAGGTTAAAATCCTCCTCTGCCCGGGCTTAGGCTATGGATCGGAATCTCATCCCACAACCTCGTTCAGGTGAGCAAGAAAAAGAGATTCCATTGTTTTCCATAATACACCTTCATTTCTCCTTTCACCTCTTTTGCCTGTTGGTGAAAACTAAATCTCACTTCTGAGTTCTCCAGCTTTGCCAGGGTCTGTGTGTGAGTCCCAGGGTGCCTTACCTTGGGTAGGTGACATGCCCAGTCCTTGATGGTCAGATGTACGCCTTCCTACCTGGGCTTTAGTTGTTGGCCCCCTGGGCTCCCCCTTTTACCAATACAGGGGTGGTTCCTCTGAGCTCCTCCCAGCCAGGCCAGGACACAGAAGCACTCTGCTCCATGCCCAGGCCAGCCTGGGGTCAAGGACACTCCAGACTCACTAGGGCAGCGGTTCTCAACCTGTGGGTCGCGACCCACAGGTTGAGAACCGCTGCCCTAGGGCCTCCTCCCATTGGTGCCATCCTCAGATAGCTAAGAAGTCTCACCATAACTCTCTGACCTGTGGGGGCTCCTGGAGCTCCTCGAGGCCACCAATCCAGACATTCCCCTCCACCATTATACTCTGCTCCTCCTGAGCTTCAGAACCTCCTATGTCCCTCCTCCTGGAAGGGATACACAGGGCTTTCTGCTTGCAGGCCCCAAACCTGCAAGCAGGTATGACACTTACATTGTCATTTTCCAAATACACTCCAAAAAAAAGAAGAACCAGCCCCTGTGAAACTCATAGGCTCATCCTTTCTCTGTCTGTCTCTCTGTCTTTCTCTCTTTGTCTCTGAGACCAGTCTCTGCCTTCAATGTATAAAAAAGTCTGTACTTCTTAATCCCTTCACTTTTTTTCACCCATCCCTCCAACCCCCATCCCCTCTGGCAACCATCGGTCTGTTATTTGTGTCTATGATTATGTTCTATTTTGTTTATTTGTTTTGTCCTTTAGAATCCACATATAAGTAAAATCATACTGTATTTGTTATTTTTAATGATCTATGTGAGTTTATAATTTCAGAATGTAAGAATCATGGTTAGTCCATACGATACTTTTGTACAAGTTAGAAACAGGCATTTTCCCCTCAGGACACTTCATTGTTCATCTTTCAAAACAATTATCATAATATAATGATTTTGTTGGAACAAAAGAATTTCCTACCAACTGCAAGATAATTGTTGAAATAAAGATACTGATCCACACACAAAAACAAAGTCTGTTTGAAACTCAAAAGCCAAGACATACTTTTCCCCTCTATGTCATCCGTTCCTTTCCCATAATGCCTCTGACTGTGTGGTTGACACTGCAGTCACAAGATTTCTGGCAAAGATATCAAGCTGTTATCCTACTGTGTTCATTAGAATCCTATCCCACTGGGGTCATTCCTGAAAAGTTAGATTCAGGCTAACTAGAGAGAGAAGAGTGACAGACATAAAAATGTAAACTGAGCCACAGTTGCGGAAGCAGAAAGGCAGTGATGTGAATAAATTGAGGTGAAGGCAGAGAGAAAGAATGGGTGGAAACAGGTGGAACTGGCATGGTCAAAAGGAGGGGTAACAAAGTGATCGAGGAGGACTGCCGCAGACCAGTGGGGCTAGTAATTGTCTAGGTCCTGAGTGAGAATGATGCGGAATGAAGAAATAAACTCGGAGAGAAAAAGGATGGGATTGGGAGGTCTCTGCACAGCCCATAGCTTGCAAGAGCGAGTCTCCACCCCCAAACCACTTTATTTATAGGGCAGAGCAAAGTCATTAGCAAATCAAAGATATCTCTGATACAAAGTCACATTTCCAAGGCAACCCAAGAATTCTCCCAAGTATTAGAAAACTGCTTCCAGTCTCTCTGAGGGACAGGGAGGATAGGATGAGTAAAAACAATCCAGCATCACAGCTAACATGGAGGTGTGGGGAAGAACTTAGCCTTTAGCAACTTACCCAAGCAAGTGAGGTGGGAGGTTGGGCAGACTGGCAGCTTACTGCCAGTCCCCCACACCTCTGTCCCCCAAAAATCTAAACCACAAGGACCCTGTCAGCTTGCAGTCTCCAACAGAGGACTGCAACAAAGGATGAAACGGGAGTTTCTAAAAGTCACCATAAAGTCTCAGGCTGCCCTGAATGGAGAGCTATGTGGGTTAGAGCATCATCTCAATACACAAAGGTTGCCCATTTGATCCCCGGTCAGGGCACACACAGAAACAGATCAATGTTTCTCTTTCTTCCCTTCTCTCTCTTTCCTTCCCTCTCTCTGAAATCAATAAATAAATTTAAAAAATAAACAAAAATGTAAAAAAATAAGGCCACAGGCCTCCTTTGACCTGAAATTATTTTTAATTCTGTGTCCATCATCGTAGTATTTCCTAAGTAGTTTCAACAACAGTGGGGCAAAGAACAAGCAGTGATCTGCTTCTCTTTCTTCTCCAACCAGAGCAAGATTGAAGACATAAAAACCAAACAGGCAGAAGCAGCAGAAAGTCTGATCCGCCTTCAGTTCAAGATGGAGCAGCTGGTTTTCTGTCAAGACCACATGTACAGCATGATCCTGCAGAAAGCGCGGGAAGAGACTTTTAACCCACTCCAGCAGGTTGCACAGACCAATTCTTCAAAGGGTCTGTCTTCTGTTTCCTCCTTCACTGAGATCGGGATGCACCTGAATGCATACTTCTCGGTGAGTGTGGGCGCACGATGGCCTGTGCTGGGCGGGCCCCACTGAATTACTTAACTGAGCAAAAAGGGAGGGGCCACTGCTCTGTAAACTACTCACATATTATCTCATCTACAATATTGCAGAAACTCTTATCAAGACACCTTTAATTAATTTGCCCCAAGTCAGATTCTCCATGTGGCAGAGCATGGACTCAAAAGTAATTCCAGCCCCAAAGTTCTTTATATTTTGTTATGCCTGAAGTACTATTGTAAGAATACAGCACAATGCAACAAGAATACGACTAACCTGACTGGTCATAACTTAGCTTTCCTTGATGTTTAGAAAGTATTCAGGTCTTAGAAGTACTTGAAACACACCAGCTTCACAAAACAGGAATGAAATTCCTTTCCCTCGATTTTGGGACCCAATCATCTTCATGGTTTCTAGGCATGCCCTCGATCCACAGACAAGGCACACAAAAAGGGAGGTAGCTTTTACACTGCAAAGAAGCCCAACTACGGAAGCCTTTTCCTAATCAGATAAAAGGTCAGGTGACCCAATGTGGATGCCAGCTGCCAGGTGAACTGGATATGCCTGGGAAGGGGGGCGTGAGGCGAGGATGAAGCGGGTTCTGATCTGCTCTCAGAACAGGGCCAGGGAATCACAGGCCAGGAGGTCTCTACAGAAAGGTGGGTGGGGAACAGGCAGGGGAGGAGCCCCTGGGAAGGCTGGGATGCCTGCAATGTGCTCTGGGTTTGCTAGCCTTTAGGTGGGTTCTCAGTGCCAGATGGAACACCTGGGGAGTAAAATCGGGCAGCTCAGACAAAAGTTTCTCGTGGTTTGATACTGAACACGGCAGTGGGGTGGACGGCACCACCAGGACTCAGCAAAGCGACCAAATATGCATCCAGAACCCCAAGGCTTCTCTCTGCAACCATAGGTCTTAGGCCCAGAACCCTCCAGCTGATCCTTCTTACCCCCTCTTCCAGGAAGCCAGCAATCGTCTTGCCAACCAGATCCCATTCATAATTCAGTATTTTATGCTCCAAGAGAATTGCGATCACTTGCAGAAAGCTACAATGCAGATACTACAGGATAAAGATCAGTCTTCCTGGCTGCTCCAGGAGCACAATGAGACCACCAACAAGAGGAGATTCCTCAAGGAGAAGATTTCCCGGCTCACTCAGGCACGGCATGCCCTCTGTCAATTCGCCTGTTAAAAAGGGGAGAGAGATGGAAGGGCCACCATACTCTGGGGTTTTATCTTATACGTGTTCATTGTCAGGGGAGGTGATGCAGGGAGTGGCTCCTCATTTGGGGCCAGCCTTTTCTGTTGCAACTGTCTGTCCCTCTTCGCTGTACTGCACTCAGCACCAGAGTTTAGATCTGAAGTCCCCATGGCTTGGAGTTGTTGTCTCCACCTCTTGAGCAGCTGTCTCTCTGGTCCTTGGACCCGTAAGCCTCCCATTGCAGCTATCATTCTTTGTTAATTTGTCGCCCCACATACACACCCATCAGATAATGACAGCCTGGAGGGGGAAAGTCAGTGTTACAGTCTTCTTCTGTATTCCAGAACCTTGCTTGGCTCCTGGTGCACAGTAGCCACTTGGTATCTGATAACCTCATTGAATAAACACATGGAGGTTACCTGAGGCCATGGTGTAATCAGATTTTGGTTGTTGGGGATAGTGTCCCTTAGCTGGTCACCTTCAGATGAGTTTGGTCATGCCACCTGCTATAATCGTGTTTCCCAGCCTCCTGCTCACACACACACCCAGGAGAAACAGGCCTGAACAATACAACAATTCTACTATTGATCTTTATTGTTTTTCATTACTATGTTGTTTTTTTAACACTTTTTTATTGAGTTTATGGGGTGACATTGGTTATAGGTGAAATCTTAAAGGGAAATTTAATAAAAATATTTTTAAAGAAAATTATAAAGCTTTACACAAGTGGTCATCTCTAGATTGAAGAATTACAGCTACTTTTATTTTCTCCTTCACGCTAAGCGATGCCTAACTCATAGAAATTTTGGGAGGGTGAAGTGAAACGATTTCCATAAACTACCTATCCCAGAGCACATGTTCTAAAATGCCAGCAAGCCTTCCCTCCGTCAAAGAAAGATCTCTTTTTTCTTTTCCTCCAGGTCCATACAGCAGCCCTCGCTCCTGATGCTCTTCAGCCTGCTCTTATGTTTAGGTCTTTAAGACTTTTTGTTTTTTTGTTTGTTTGTTTGTTTTAATTTTTTATTTATTTTTATTTATTCATTTTAGAGAGGAGAGGGAGAGACAGACAGAGAGAGAGAGACAGAGAGAGAGACAGAGAGAGAGAAGGGGGGGAAGAGCTGGAAGCATTAACTCCCATATGTGCTTTGACCAGGCAAGCCCAGGGTTTTGAACCAGCGACCTCAGCATTTCCAGGTCGACGCTTTATCCACTGCGCCACCACAGGTCAGGCCCTTTAAGACTTTTTGAGTCAATGTTTGTGCGTTGTGTTAGAGAAGAGTCCAATTTCATTCTTTCGCATGTGGATATTCAGCTTTCCCAGCCTCATTTGTTGAAAAGACTGTCCTTTCCCTCATTGGCCTTGCCATCATTGTCAAAAATAATTTGACCAGACATACAAGTATTTACATAAGGGCTCTCCATTCTGTTCCATTGGTCTGTATGTCTGTCTGTCTTTAGACCAGTACCACAGTTTTGAGAACTGTGACTTTGTAGTAAGTTTTGAAATTAGAAATGTGAGTCCAGCTTTGTTCATCTTTTTCAGAATTGTTTTTGGCTATTTGTGGTCTCTTAAGATTCCACATGAATTTTAAGAGGCTGTCTTTTCTCTGCAAAAAAAAAAAAAAAAAGTTGGGATTTGACGGGAATTGCATTAAATCCATAGGTCACTTTGGGTAGTATTTGCACCTTAAAATAATAAGTCTTCTATTCCCTAAACACAGGATGTCTTTCCATTTACTTATGTCTATTTTAATTTCTTTATGCCACGTTTTGTAGTTTTCACCCTACAATGCTTTCACTTCCTCAGTTAAATATTTTGTTCCTTTTGATGCTATTGTAAATGTAACTGTTCTCTTTATTTTCTTTTCAGATTATTCATTATTAGTCTACAAAAATGCAATTGATTTTCATGGGTTCATTTTGTATCTTGCCACTTTGTTAAATTCATTTATTCATTATAACAGTTTTTGAGGGGGAGGAAGGGAATCTTGATGCTTTCTACATATAATCTCATATCATCTATCAACAGAGATAATCTTATTTTACTTTTTTATCTAGCCTAATTGCTCAGGCTAGAACTGCCAACACTGTGTTGAAGGAAAGTAGCAAAGTGGGGATCCTTGTCTTATAAGTTATTCTGCTTTTAACGAACTTTTGTCATATTGAAGGTAAAGATGAAGAGAATTTATAAGATAAAACACTGGTTTTAGTTTAGATATTCTTCACCTTTTTTTTTTAAACTTGGCTTTTCTCCCTTATTTTCTATACAAATCATCTGTAGTAGAGCTGAAGAGAGGAAGCATATCTCTTCTAATTATAAATATTGTGAAAACAGTCTGGGAAAAATAAAGCTTGATACTTAATATTTATTCCATAAATTGTATATTCGACCCTTCCCTAAATGTTCAATATGTTTCACATATGTATGTACACACAGACACATACACATACACACACTATCTCAACCAAAAGTTCACACTGACCACCTTAGGACTAATCCCAAAACCCAGGTTTGAGGTGTCCTGGGAAGAGGCTTGGGGCCTGGTGTATGAGTTTCTGGAGGCTGCATAACAAAGTGCCACAAATCAGATGGCTTAAAGCAACAGAAGTTTGTTCTCTCACAGTTCTGAAGGCCAGAAGTGTAAAATCAAGGTGTTGGCAGGTTGGTTCCTTCCAGAGCTCAGCAGGAGAAATTCTCCTGGGCTTTCTTCCCACTCCTGGTGGCTCCTGTTGTTGGTTTTCCTTGGTTTTCCTTGGTTTGCAGCTGCATCACCCCAGTGCCCACCTCCGTCTTCACATGGTGTCCTCTGTTCCCTACAGCAAAGCCCCCTTTCCTTTGACCTTTAAATATACCAGTCATTTGATCTGGAGCTCACCCTAAACCAGGATAATCTCATCTCCAGGTTCTTAAATTAATGACATCTACAAGGACACTACTTCTAAATAAGATCAGATTTATAATTTTGGGGGATTTGGACTTGGACATGTCCTTTAGGGAGACACAGTTGTTTCAGTGGGTCAGAGTATGGAGCTGGGTGGATGGCCTATGTTTTCGTTAGAACAAGCTAACTGCTACAAGAAACACTCTCTGTGGGTCAACACAAGTGTATCCCCCACTCACATCACAGCAGTTTAAGGTGGGCTGGCAGGGTCCTGAGCAACTCAGGCCCTTAGGGCACCAGCCTCCCTCCATCCATTGGCCCCAGGTCAACAGGACCCAGTTTCCATTTCTGACTAGCTGTGTGATTTGGGGCAAAAGAATCCACCTCTCTGAGTCTCCATATCCTATTTGGTTGGTGTTTGTGATATTGGAGGTTATGTATGTAGAGACATTAGCCTGGTGCCTGCCTGACAGGGTCAACATTCCACAGATGCTCCATAGCCAAGAGGTGGCATTTTTAATACAGAGATGTTGCATTGGGGTCTCTCCACAAAACCATAAAGCAGAGAGCCCAGTCGCAGCAGAGAAAGAACGAAACAGCCTGAGTTAGAATGTAAAGACTTGATGGAACAGGCTGAGCTGTTTCCTTAACCCTCTGGGGAGAGGACCTGGAAAGGCAGGTGAGGCGTGCGACTGCCTCCACCATAGGAACAATGAACTTCTACGCATTTATCATCCGGGGAATGCCAGCAGAATGGCTGGTCCTGTCCCAGAAAGATGATTTTGGAATGGCCACTGAACTTCCCCCTCAGTGACTGCTCCCTGGGCCACGTGTACACCAAGGCAGGACACAGGGCTTTCAGCTCAGCTCCTCACTAGGCGGCCTGGGGAAACACATGCTGGCAAAGCCAAGCCTGGAACTAGATCAGAAAAACAGCAACCTTACAGTCACCAGTCCTCTTGCACTTGAATTGCAAACGAAACACCTGGAGAATCCCCTTAAAATGTGGATTGATTCATTGATCTGGGGTGGCCTCAGATCCTGAAGCCAATGCTGATGATTCAGGGACCACCCTTTGAGAAGCTCTGGTCTAGGTCACAAGCACAGAGAAGAAAATGAAACTGGGTAAATGGCAGCTGACCCTGGACTGATGCTCCTGGCAGGACAGAGGGGGCTCTAGGCGGAGGAGTGCTGCAGTACCTGTTAGCTGGACCGCCACTGACAAGGGCGCATTATTCCGGTGCTTAAGGGCTGTCCCTCAGCCCTGTGCCCTGCTCTGACACGGTCTTCCAGTGGATCTGATAGAACGGTATCCAGGCTCCGCCAGACGTCTAAGCGACAGCCCTCAGCCTCCTCCGGGCTCCACCCCTCCTCCCCCGCACGCTCCCTCGTACTCGGCTCCGCCTCTTCCTTCTCAGATCCTGAATTTAATAACCTAACTAGAGTGACCTCATCTGACTTGCCTTTCTGCGAATCAAGGAAGAGAAATGAAACTGAAACTGAATATAGTTGATTGGGAAATGGGGGAGGAGAGGCCCACAGGAGACTAAAGGAAACAGACCTGGGGAAAAACTTCAGAGGACACCTTCTGCAGACCCAGAGCCAATCCTTTCCTTTCCTTCCTTCTTCCCTTCCCTTCCCTTCCCTTCCCTTCCCTTCCCTTCCCTTCCCTTCCCTTCCCTTCCCTTCCTTTCCCTTCCCTTCCCCTCCCCTTCCCTTCCCTTCCCTTCCCTTCCCTTCCCTTCCCTTCCCTTCCCTTCCCTTCCCTTCCCTTCCCTTCCTTTCCTTTCCTTTCCTTTCGTTGTAGAGTTGCTGAGTTCAAGGCAGTGTAATGCAACCGTGCCTCATGGGCTGGGGTGGACAGAGCACGGGGCTCCCATGGAGCAAGTGAGTGCACTAGGCCTAGAGAAGGATGCAAGTGGAAGGCTGGGTCCTGGAAAGGAGCCAGTGCACAAAGCAGAGCTATCTAACAAGAGAAGGCTAGCCCCCAGGGCCAGGTCACCCCAGGGCCCTCACAGCCTTGCAGGTCCACAGCTGTGCTGTATAACAGTTGAGCTGCTTGCATTGAATAAAGTTTCCTTCTTCACCACATCTCAAATTGGAAATTCCTGTGTGCATTGCAGGGCCAATGATGATTGACAGCTATTACTGTATTACTACTGAATCACGCCCCAGACATGCCCCCTGGGCTCTTTAGGGAACTACCATACTTTGTTCACATTAGAAACAGTAAGGTGCCAAAAGCCTGGGGAGGCACTCTGAGAAGCCCAGAGGCAACACATTTTGGGAGGTATTTACTCCTACTGAGAGTGAGTGGCTCCTTCAATTTGGTGCCTCAGGCACCTCACTCACCTCCCAGCCCTGACTCTGGGTTGGCTGTGGCTCTTTCTGAATTCATTGAGCCACTGGGGAGAGCCTCCCTTGGTTTGAAGAAGCAGTGCCATTTGTCAGAGTGAAATCCTCTGTCCATGCCTGCTTTGCTCACACTTGCCCTGGATTTCAGCAGCACTTTTCCCCCTTTAGGAGCCCTGGTGTATCCTGCTCACAGCTACCAGGAAATGGTCACTCTTGTTTTGAAACTAGGAGGTAAGTGAAGGTGTGAAGGGGATCAAAGTTTTTACCATCCTGAGGCTGCCTTTTGGGATATTGCTTTATATATATATATGGAGGAAACGCAGAGACAGACTCCCATATGTGCCCTGACCAGGATCCACTGGGCAAGCCCACTAGGGGGTGACACTCTGCTCATCTGAGGAGTTGCTCCATTGCTCAGCAACTGTGCTCTTCTTAGAGCCTGAGGCAGAGGCCATGGAGCCATCCTCAGTGCCCAGGGCCAACTTGCTCCAATTGAGCCATGGCTGCAGGAGGAAAAGAAAGGGAGAGAGAGAAGCAAGAGAGGGAGAGGCGGAGAAGCAGATAGGTACTTCTCCTGTGTGCCCTGATCGGGAATCAAACCCAGGAGATCCACATGCCGGGCCAACGCTCTACCACTGAGCCAATCGGCCAGGGCCAGGATATTGCTTTTAAGCTGGTTGTTTAAAAACAAAAGCTTCAGAAAGAACCTTTACCTTCCTCCTTTCCACCTGATAGATTCAAATGGAAAGGCCACCTCCAGGAAGGCGATCTTAGGATGTTCACCTTAGTCTGGTTTGAATTAAGCATGGTAAACAGAGGGCTCCAGACAAGACCTGCTAGCTAGATACCCACCATGTCCCACTGTTTCTGGGTTGCCCCAGCAAGAATTTGCCCGCCATGTGTGTTCTGCTCCTCCTCAACTACCTATAAATCATCCATCCTCACTTTTGAAATCTAAGACGTTGTTCTACCCCTTTCCTCCTTTTTCCAAAATGTCATGTATACCCACTGTTGCCTAGCTGTCTGGAATTTTCATGCTTATGTGAATTCCCCATGCTCGTGTATTGGAATTTGATTTTCTCGTGTTAATTTATCTTACCCAGCTAGAAGAACTTAAAAGGTAGGAGAAGATGTATTAATTTTTTTAGCCCCCACAGAGGAAAAGTTGTGGTTTTTTTTAAGCCCCAACACATAAAAGGTCTGACAAAAGTTTCTCATTAATAACTGGGAGAGCAGGAGTCCTTCCACCAGGCAACCCTGGATGGCATTGTCCAGACCCCAGCAACGAACCCTGCAGAAGAAGGTGGATCTCTGGCTGCACTGTGGGGACTCTTCTTCTCCTTCTCTTGCCAGGGTGGGAGGTAAAGGGCTTTTCCTGACCCCATACTTGGAGCTAGGCTTGGTTTGGGGCCTTTGAGTGGGGTAGGGGTAACCCTTCCTAACCACAGGAGTCTTCTGGAGGGCCTTATTGTTAGGGACTCTGAGCTGAGCTAAGGATAATGGAGGTAGTGTATGCCCTTCCCAAAGAGAAATGTTATGTCCTGCTCAGAGTCCCCACAGGGAGGGTCACTCTTGAGTGAGCTTGACCGCAGTCCCCACTTCCCCCCTAGTTCCACTCCAGAAAAATTAGATGACCCAGGGAAGCTTGAAGTGTGCAAAGAGATTGGGAGGGGAGACAGGGGGCGTGGGTGTGCAGGGGTCAGGGGAGATGGAGGAAGATGCCATTAATATAAAAATGCTTGAGCATCCCTGCTGATGCTGAATTAACCTCCGGGAATCTCCAACAGGACTTTGAGACCCTCAATTATTGTCAATGCATCTGCTCAGAGATCAGGGGTTTAGGGACCCTCTAGGTTCAAGGCTACGTTCAGTTTTGGATGACTCAGGCCTTTTAGAGTCGCGGTTCTGCAACAGCGCACCCGAATCCTCTGAATAGCCTGATAAAGCTCAAGGAGCCAGGCAGGCGCCCGGGGCGCACATTTGGAGAGCCTGGGGAGGCTGCAGCTCTGCGCGGAGCTCAGCGGCAGCTAGCTGGTCGGTTTCGTTTCTAAGTCCACTGGCCCCTCTGGCCCTCCAGGTTCGAGGAATTTCGTTTCTCCGCGGATGGAGATTGGCCGAAAGCGATGGGGAGCCGGTTAGGTTTCATTTCTGAGCCTATGACTGGGCTGTGCCGTTTCTCGCGGCCTGGGCGGGCCAGGAGCCAAGGGCGTAGCCTGTGCTGCATAAATCAGAGGAGCGGAGGGCGGACGGGTGGCACTCGGCGCTGCGAGGGGCACAGGTGAGTGTCGAGGGGTGTTCCGCTGGCTGCAGAGACCAGGGCTTCGGGGTATGGGCTTTGCGAGGGGGCTAGTCATGATAATAACAATAGTCATAATAATATTAGCTGTGTTCGCTGAGATCAGAGCACACTTAACTCTACTAAAGACCTGCAGGCTGCTAAGGCTCCTGGGTGACCGATCAAAACTGGTCCCCGTTTGCCTAACCGGCGCTTTTCTGCAACCACTTTACTTAAATTAGTTCCTATTTCTTGTCTTGGCATGTTTACGTTGAGTTGATGTGGATGACAATAGAGAGAGACTTCTTAAGGGCCTGGATTCAGGATTCATTGAGCACCTTTTCTTTTCTTTTCTTTTTTTAATTTTATTTTTTTAATGGGGCGACATCAATAAATCAGGATACATATATTCAAAGATAACAAGTCCAGGTTATCTTGTCTTTCAATTATGTTGCATACCCATCACCCAAAGTCAGATTGTCCTCTGTCACCTTCTATCTAGTTTTCTTTGTGCCCCTCCCCCTCCCCCTTTCCCTCTCCCTTTCTCCCCTCCCTCCCCTAACCACCACACTCTTATCAATGTCTTAGTTTCACTTTTATGTCCCACCTACGTATGGAATAATGCAGTTCCTGTTTTTTTCTGATTTACTTATTTCACTTGGTATAATGTTATCAAGATCCCACCATTTTGCTGTAAATGATCCGATGTCATCATTTCTTATGGCTGAGTAGTATTCCATAGTGTATATGTGCCACATCTTCTTTATCCAGTCATCTATTGGCGGGCTTTTTGGTTGTTTCCATGTCCTGGCCACTGGAGCACCTTTTCTAAACCAGACCCTATGCTGGCGTGACCAGACAATACTAAAAAAAAAAAAAAAAAAAAAAAAAAAAAAAGAGGAACGAAGGAAGAAAAGGACACAAAACTCTGGCCAGTTGGACCTAGGGAGAGTTAAGTGTTGTCCCGTCTGCAGACAGAAGCAGAAGCAGTAGTAGCCTCTATGAAAGAGATAAAAAAAGAAACACCACAGAGCCATTAAAATGTGAAATGTGTTGGAGGCAGAAAGTGATTCTGACCCCCAACGACTGGTGTTCTCTTTTACGGACTGGGAATTTTTAAAATTAATAAATTTAAGTTAATACCTTCTGGCATCTCTAAAGCCATAAATAAATGTAATTGCAGTTCCTTAACTGAATGCTTGTCTGTAGAGGACCTTAGCATCCAGAGTAGACAAGGCCTGCATAGTCACATAGAATCGTGACCAAAAACAACAGTGCAAACACACACACACACACACACACACACACACAAGAATGGACAGAGGTGGATTAAGGTCAGTTGAGGCCCAGAGCACAGCCACGCAGAGCCTATGCAGCATAGTATGTGTATAGTATGCAGCATAGTAATGAAATAATCAAAATAAGTGAATATAAACATACTCTCAGGTTTTCCCACTGATTATAAACTTGTAGGTAATTAAAATTGCATAATGAAACCAAACTTGGTGTGATTAGAAAAAAGCGTAAAGTTGGGTTTTTGCAGGGTCCTTCAGAAGTCGGGCCCAGGGCTTGCACCCCGTGTGCCCACCATTAAATCTGCCTCTGGGAATGGAATGTATTTATAAGTACATTTCCTGGGACCCTCTGAGCACAAAATATTTCCAAAGGCACGGGGTTAGGGATTTAATTTCCAGATTGCAAAATTCCATGGTACTCTAAAATTGATTGCCTTTCAGGATCACCTTTCTCCCCCTTTACAATTGCATCCCTGTCTCCTTTTTGTTTTTCTAACCTTGCCCCTTGAATATTGTACCAATATTGAAAAAGATTGTGTAGCTCTTGCGGGGTGGGTCCTGTGAAAAGAAGCACAGAGCAAATCAGCAAAAAAAAAAAATCGTTGATTCAGGCAGTAAATTTACAGCAAGGTTCTGGCCTTATTTATTTGTCTCAGAATTAAAATACTCACCATTTACGAAAAGGATTCCGGGAACTATGAATTGGCTTTAAAGCAGGTCCTCACTGTCACCTCTGCCCTCACTGCATTTGTATTATAGGCAGCTATGGGGATGTACCTGAATGAGAACTCTGACTTATTTGCTCGAATTTTTGTCTAATTCGTATGTTTTGCATGATTTCAAGGAAGTGTTGGGGAACAACACTGCATTTCTGTTCAACTCATCGACATTACAGTATTTATGACAAAGAGGGTATGTCACAAGCAGATATTTTGTAACATTTCAAATCAAGGAGAAATATTTTTATTTACTTTTATCCATGATTATTAGATGTATGAAATTTAATATTTAGAGACTTGTGGTCCCAGAAAATTTTTCAAATGAATTTCAAATATATTCGTGTGTGTGTGTGTGTGTGTGTGTGTGTGTATATATATATATATATATATGGTCTACTGGAAAGTTCTGTCCGTTTCTATCACAACAAGTTTCAACACGTAAGCACGTTGATTTGGCGCATGTGTGCCTCTCTATTTTTATCACTTAATGTATACATACTGACGTAGCAAATTAACTAAAACAAAGTTGATTCACGTTAGTCTTATGTGTGAAGCGATAGTGTACCCATGGCTACTGATAAAGTTCATTTATGCCACTGTATTTTTACGAATTTCAACAAGGAAGAAATGCTACAGAAGCATGTAGAAATAAAGTGTTTGGTGAAGGTACAGTTTCTGATAGGACATGCAGAAGATGGTTCGAAAAATTCGAAACAGGTGATTTCGACCTTTCTGATAAGCCACGTTCTGGGTGACCATCTTTGATTGATGACAATGTTGTTAAGACCATGTTGGAGCAAGATCCTTTTCTGACAACATTGGAGATCACAGAAACGTTTAATTCAGCTCAGCAAACCATTTCGGACCATATTCAGAAGATAGGATTGGTGTGGAAATATATTATTTAATAAAGTCTATTGACGGTAAGAAAAATTTGTATTTTGTTTTATTCCAAAAACGGACAGAACTTTCCGGTAGACCTTATATATATGGAGAGAGAGAGAGAGAGAGAGGGAGGGAGGATGCAGGCAAGTATGATAAAGTGGTCAATTAAATGCTTTTAAATAAAATGAATAACATTAAGATATACTTATGTGGGAAAAATGGGAAGAAAATATGAAATCAAGGATCAAAAAAGATAGAATAAATGACTTAGAGGTGATATATTCTTTTAAACTATAGGTTTGGAAATCAAATTACCATAATTAGATTCCTTTGGCTACATTAGAATGAGTTCTATAACAATTTAATTTTTAAATGTAAATTTTAAAAATACATCATAAATTCCGTTCTTTGCCACTATCTAAATTAATGGTGAAAAAATTTTTGATGTTCAACCTGAAATTGTGACAGGAAATACCTAGTTAAAAAAAAAATCTTTTGGGTCCCCGAAGCACATTTGTGAAGACCACTGAGCTGAGATGGAGCCTTTGCCTCCATCTGACGTTTGCTTCCTTGGGGTCTGTGAAGAGTGGTGGGCTTGGTTCCGTGATTGCGTGTCCTTGGTTTCTGATTTGTGTTCATCCTGATCTGCTTGATGTTAAACTGAACTGATAGAGGAAGAAGATGGTTTATGCTGACATGCAAATCGCAAAACCTGATTCAACATCTGCATCCAATCACCAATTACCAAATGGAAATGCTGAGATGCCAGAGAAAAATCTGGAAACGGTAAGTTACTTCTTGAAGATCACTGTATGTATGGAGGTGAGCTGTATCCATTTTAGGGCTACTCTTGTGCACAGCGATGCCACTGTGGCCAGAGAGGCCTGCTTCCTCACCCATCCCAGGTTGGAGGAGGATTGGAATCCCGTGGCCTTAGCCCTTCTTGAGATTGAATGTAGACTTTTTGCCTTAGCTGAAGCTGGTTGGGGTGCAGTTTTGGCCTGGGAAACCAGGCAAGATGCTAATTGGCCCATATAGGAATTGGCCTGGGCCCTGGGCCTAAGGAGCCCTGTGTTACCCTGTACCCATGTCAGGATTCAGTCTCAAGCTGCAACCCTCTGAGCTGTCATCATGACATTCCCTCACCGGGTAGCCATGTGGTGTCTTTTTTCCTAAAATCAAGACATATATTTATTGGGAACCAAACTTGGCTTCTGGAATCAATCCAGCGTAAATGTGATCCCAACACTGACAATTGCAGCCAGCTGCATGATCTTGGGGTTATTTCTTCCTTTGTAAGCCTGGCTTGCCATCTTTTAGAGGGGATAATAATAGTATTTACTTCATGTGGCTGTTGAAAGGCGTGAATGCAGGTAGTCTGGGCAAAGCTCCTTTCCTTGCTGTCACATGTTGTTTTTGTTTTTTTTGTTTGTTTGTTGTTGTTTTTTTAAATATTTTATTTATTCATTATAGGGGGGGGGAAGAGCAGGAAGCATCAACTCCCATATGTGCCTTGACCAGGCAAGCCCAGGGTTTTGAACCGGCAACCTCAGCGTTTCCAGGTTGACACTTTATCCACTGAGCCACCACAGGTCAGGCCACTGTCACATGTTTTTTAAAGCCACAGATCATCAGCTTCTTTCAGGCTGACTCCATTTTCATGATCAGTGCTATCAATATTCTAAACAATATTAAAAGCCATGCTGAAGGGCATAGAAAGATGAAAAGGTCCACCTATCTTTCCACTTCCCTGATCTGTCTCTGGCCTGGCTGTAACTGATTGCGTATGGGGCAGTAAGAGTTCACACAGCTCACTCACCTGGTTGGAAGTAGTGTGGCCTTTTTCAGGCAGGTTGAACAGAATGTCTTGTAATCTGGCAATTTTACTTCTGGGTGTAGACTGTGGTTCTCAAAGTGTGTGGTCCCCAGACCAGCAAGATTAGCATCACTTGAGTTGCTACAATGAAAATGATGTTTGAAATGCAAGTGATCACACATCCCTCCTCCAGTCTTAGAGAACTATTGATAGAAACTCCAAGAGTGGGGCTTTTTAACAAGCCCTTCAGATAGTCCTACTTCGTGCTAAAGTTTGAGAACCACTATGTAAATTCTTTCACATTCACCCTGAGAAATATACTCCTAATAGCATTGTCTATAAAAGTAGAACCTGAACCAGCACAAGTGTTGTGAGTGATGGAATGCAGAGGGCGATGGTGGTATGCCCATGTAGTGGAGTTCTATATAGCAGTGAAAATAATGAACTTCGCTTCCAGGTATCCAGATGGCTGAGTCTAAAAAGCACTGCTGAACCAAAGAATCAAGTCTTAGAAGAAATGTACAGTATGATCCCATTTATATAAAGTCCTAAGCCAGGCAACAATAAGCAATGTATTGTTTATGGAAAGTAGGATAGCATGAAGAAGAGCAAATATGTGGTTATCACAAACCTCAGGGTAGAAGTACCCTCTGGGAGTGAAGGAGTAATAGGAAGACGGTGCCTGGGGAAGACCGTAGGGAGTGTCGTAAGTACTGGGAACATGTGTTTTCTTGAACCAGGTGGTTGGTACTTGCATATTTTCTAATTATTCATCTTTTATACACTCTTGTGAATGGATGATAAAAGAAATGAAAACAAAAGAGCCTGTAAGGGGACCTGATACTGAGGCTTCTTGTGGATTCAAAAGCACAGCCAGGCTTTTGGCAGGGCCACCAAGGGCTTTCCCTGTGGCGGTAGGCTCCACACCTTCCTTAAGTACTGTTATGGGGAAGATCTGCAAGGGAGATTTTATTCAAGACTATTGCAACAGGGGAGAGAGATTGAGCTCAACGTGGAATCCAAGGATGACTGGGGTTTTTAGCCAGCAGGTGGGATGAGAGAAGAGGAAGGAATACTAAGTGGAACTTGGTTAGGATCCAGGGGGCAAGGGAGGAACATGATTAGCTGTCGAAAGTGAGGGATTCTGGGTGAACTGGCTTAGCAGCAGGCTGAAGACAGGGCTCAAAGGAGTCCCGTTCAAGATTGGTTAAGGGAGTCCTTGCCAGTGTGTCCCTCCCTTTCTGCTGAAACCTGTCAGTGTTCCCTGTATGTGAAGTTTTGAACTCATGCATTCTGTAAGGCAGTGGTTTTCAGCCCCAGGAAGTTTTGCCTCTTGCAACATGTAGCAATGTCTGAAGACATTTTAGTTGTCACAACTCATAGAGAATAGTGAGTGAATAGAGGCCAGGGATTCTGCTAAGTCACCAATAATATGCAAGGTACATCCCTATCACAAAGACTTGTTTGGTCCAGAATGTAAGTAGCTTCTTACCATGATGTAAAGAAATATTCTAGTAAAATTTATGTAAGTCATATACAAACATAGGAATTAAAAAGAAAAAGGTAAAAAATAAAATTATTTTTTCATCTTCTTAAATGGGTTTTCTTATTGTTGAGTTTTGAGAATTCTTTGTATATTATAGGTACAAGTCCTTTGTCAGATACGAGCTTTGCAAACATTTTCTCCCAGGTTGTGGCTTGTCTTTTTCTTCTCTTAATAGCCTCTTTTAAACATCCAATGTTTTCATTTTGATAAAGTCTAATTCATTAGTTGGTTCTTTTATGAATTTTGCTTTTGGAAACATCCCTAAGAAACCATAGCCAGATACACAACCATAGAGATTTTTTCCTATGTTTTCTCCTAGAAGTTCTGTAGTTTCAAGTTTCTTATTTAGATTTATGCTCCATTGTGAGTTAATTTTTATATATGGAATTATATATAGATTTAAGTTCTTTTTTGCATATTAATAATTCATTTATTCCAATACTATTTTTTGAAAAGCTTATCTTTTTTCCATTGCATCATCCTTGCATTATTGTCACAAATCAGTTGTTCACATATGTGTCAGTTCATTTCTGGAATATGTATCTATTCTATTGATTTCTTTCTCCATCTTTACACCAGTATCACATTGTTGGGGTTACTGATGCTTTGTAACAATTATTGAGATATAGTAATGTTATCCCTCCATATTTGTTCTTCATTTTCAGTCATTTTGACTGTTCTAGGAGTATTTAGACCATTTCTGTTTATTGGTATGTGTGTGTGTGTGTGTGTGTGTGTGTGTGTGTGTGTGTGTTTGACAGAGACAGAGATAGAGACAGAGGGACAGACCAAGACAGGAAGAGAGAGAGATGAGAAGCATCAGATCTTCCTTGCAGCACTTTAGTTGTTCACTGATTGCTTTCTCATATGTGCCTTGACCAAGGAGCCAAAGCAGAATGAGTGACCCCATGCTCAAGCCAGCAACCTTGGGCTCAAGCCGGTGAGCCTTGCTCAAACCAGATGAGCCTATGCTCAAGCTGGTGACCTCGGGGTTTTGAACCTGGGTCCTCTGCATCCTAGTCTAACACTCTATCCACTGCGCCACCACCTAGTCAGGCCATTTATATTTATTGTGATTGTTAATGTTAATAACTGGGTTTGAGAAGATCATTTTGCTATTTATTTCCTATTTACCCTATCTGTTCTTCATTTCTTCTTTCTTCTTTTCCTACCTTCTTCAGAATTAAGTACACTGTTCACAAAAATTAGCGGATCAGGGAAAGTGCAGATACTCCAATACTTTCAGCCTTTCGTATAGTACATTTTTACCAATGAAATAAAAGTTGGTTTTGCATCTCATTTGCATAAGAAAACAACTTTCTTTGACTTCTCGTTTGCTTTTCTGATGTTCTTGTTTTAAAAAAAATCAAATGCTTTTTTTTTATTGCTTCATATTCATTTGGAAATATCCCCTAATTTTTGTGAGCAGTATATTTTTTACGATTCCATTTTTTCTTCTTTCTTGGCTTATTAAGTAGAACTGCCTTAATGTTTATATTAAACATCATTAATTTATCAAGTGTACCTTCAAGGGATATTATACTACTTCATGTTTCATGCATCAACCTTTAATATACTTTCATGTCTCCCCTCCCAGCCTTCATGCTATTTTTGTCACAAAATTTAACTTTACCTATATTAAAACCTCCATTATACATTGTTTTTGTTCAGTCAAATATCTTTTAAATGTATTTAAGTAATTTTTTTTAATAAATTTTTATTAATGGTAATGGGATGACATTAATAAATCAGGGTACATATATTCAAAGAAAACATGTCTAGGTTATTTTGTCATTAAATTATGTTGCGTACCCCTCGCCCAAAGTCAGATTGTCCACCGCCACCCTCTATCTAGTTCTCTGTGCCCCTCCCCCTCCCCCTAACTCTCTCCCTCCCTCCCTCCCATGCCCTCCCTCCCCCCACCCTTGGTAACCACCACACTCTTGTCCATGTCTCTTAGTCTCATTTTTATGTTCCACCAATGTATGGAATCATGTAGTTCTTGTTAAAAAAGGATAATAGTTCCCATTTCTAGTGTTGATTGCTTTGTGTAGATTAGGATTTCCATTCAGTGCCATTTTCATTCTGCTGGAAGGAATCTAGCATTTCCTGCAGTGCAGGTTTGCTGGTGATGAATTTGTCCACCTTTGCTGTGTCTGAAAGTCTGTATTTCACCTTCGTCTTTAAAAGATGTATTCAGTACTTTGCAAGTGCTGTTCCACTGTTTTCTCACTGGTGTTATTTCTGATGAGAAGCCTGCTAAAATCTCGTCTACGTTCTTCTCTACGTAACATGCCATTCCTTAGCTGCTTTGATCATTTTCTCAATATCACTGGTTTTGAGCAGTTTGACTCAATTGATGCTGTTTACTTTGTGTTTCTTGTGCTTAGAGTTCATTGAGCTTCTTGAATCTTTGGATTAATAGTTTTTATCAAGTTTGGGAAATTGTTTTCTCTTATTTCTTCAATATTTTTTTCTGCTCCTCTCCCTCTCTGTTTGGGTAACTCGAATAACCTATATATTAGGTCAGTTGAAGTTGCCCATCCTTGATGCAACATGACCTGCAAACCATGACATAATCTCCTATTCTTCTTTCTCCAGAAGCATGAGAACAGCCTGTGTGAACAATATGAGGAGAAGGTGCGCCCCTGCATCGACCTCATCGACTCCTTGCGGGCCCTGGGCGTGGAGCAGGACCTGGCCCTGCCCGCCATCGCTGTCATCGGGGACCAGAGCTCGGGCAAGAGCTCCGTGCTGGAGGCTCTGTCAGGCGTGGCCCTTCCCAGAGGCAGCGGTAAGAACTTACCCTCTCTATCAGTCAGCTGGCTGCCATAACAAAATGCTGCTACAGGCTGCATGGCTTAAACAACAAGAATTAGTTTCTCACAGTATAGAGTTCAAGGTCAAGGTGTCTCCCAAAGCCTCTCTCCTTGACAATCTTTTTATTGAGTTTTCACATGGCCTTTTCTCTTTGTGTGCACATGGATGGTGTCTCTTCCTCTTTTTATAAGGATGCCAGTCATGTTGTTTAGGGCCCCACCCTTATGACCTTATTTAACCTTAAGCACTTCTCTAAAGGAGGATCCTGTCCCTAAAAATACATCACATTTAAGGTTGGGATTCAGCATATAAATTTTGAAGCAGGCACAATTCAGTCCATAACACTCACTCACTCACTGCACATTTTTGTGTGGTTTATATGTAACCTGCAGTTTCTGGAAGGTCTTGAGTAAATGTATGTGGGTCCCCAGCCCAGAATTCTGTGCATAGGGGGGTGTCTTTTCCCAAGAGCTGACCCTCTGCCTGGGAGATAAAGATTGATGCTATGGTCAGTGGTGCTGTTTGAGCTACAAGGCCAAGGACATCTGTGAGGGTTCACACAGACCTGAGACAGGTCATGATATGCTCTGGCTGTGGAAAATGGGTGGGATTTGGAAGGAGTTTATAGTACGGTGGCCTGATGGGAGTAGTCTGCCTTCCTGACAGGAATACTGTGTATATTGGGAGATAATGGAGAATGTTTACATAATTTTTGCTGTTTACCACCTTAATGGGTTGCAAAACACTAGGATGAAGCCAGAAGCTGAAAGTGGTGGCTTTCAAGCATTAGGGAGCCAAAAATGTCCCCAGACGCATATTCAAAATGTCTGTTCCGAGGCTATCCTGGACATCGAGTATTAGACTACTAGAAAGTGAGAGTCAAACATTTGCAGTGTGAGCAGGCTCTCAGATTGTATAAAACTTTGAGAACCACTGGTCTAAGGCTACCATGGAAGGCTGTCGGGAGCCGATCCACAACTGCTGGCTGACAAGGTCACAGCAGGAGAAGACCCACAACTGCTGGCTGACAAGGTCACAGCAGGAGAAGACCCACAACTGCTGGCTGACAAGGTCACAGCAGGAGAAGACCCACAACTGCTGGCTGACAAGGTCACAGCAGGAGAAGACCCACAACTGCTGGCTGACAAGGTCACAGCAGAAGAAGACCAAAAACTGCTGATTGACAAAGTCACAGCAGAGAAGACCAATAGCTGCGGGGTGACAAAGTCACTGCAGTGAAGACCAATGGCTGTGGGGTGACAAAGTCACCACAAAGGATAGGCACAACGATACTCCCCCCCTTTGACTTTTTGAATTAATCTGGCCTTATATCCCCCCCTTTTCTGGGTGTGTGCTATTATTTTTGGCACAGGGATAATAGTACCGTGCTTTCCCTGTAGATTCGTAGTGATTTCTTTGGAAATGAGACAGAGGGTGTGAGTTCCACAGAAAAGCCTGCAAGCCCCTTGAACTGGGCTCATAGACATAAGAGGCTGGCTATGATATCCCTCGTAAAGGGTTAAGTTTGTAGAAAAATTCCTTCTTAATCATGTTAGAAAGAAGAGATTGTGACTTGTGAATGGTTAGGAGGCAGTGGCTGTGCACAGAGCACCCTTAGGCCTTCACTTAACATTTTTCTTCCCTAGCCTTTTCATGTGATAAGTAGAGAAACATTCCTTTCTTCTTTGATCTGCAAATAGTGGTATATTCTGAAAAGAATAGAGTCAGAACTTAACTAGTGTTTAAATATAATAAATAAGTAATATTTGACTAGACATTAGTATCTTAGGTAAGGTATAGTAGAATGGCCCATTGTGTGGCCTAGAATGAGAGCGTAGTCAGCAAGAAAAGAATGTTTTACTAAGAGAATTGTCTTTTGACTAAAGGCAATTGCTAGGCTTTCTCAATGAGATGTTTTCATGAGATTTAAAAATGTAGGAAAATCCATGGAATGTCTTGTGTTGCTGCTGGGCTATCTTGCAAGTACACTCTGCATATCTTTGGGTGAAAGCTATTCTTGATGTTATGTTAATTTCTATAAAGGCAAGCCTTTTAGAATCTTGTGAGAAAAAGTAGGACACTGCATAAACCCAAGGCCATTTACCTGAGCAAGCGGTGGTCCATTGTTGTTGTCTGCTAATCTCTCTCTGCCCCTTAACTCACTTTATAGTTAACTTTTAGAACTAATACTCTAAAAGCTTTTACTGATGTTGTTATCGCTATTCAAGTTATTTTGTATTTTGAATGATTTGCTACCTGATTTGTGACTCATAGATGTAAATTAACTGTTATCCGGAAACATGAAAACATAGTGAAACAAAAGTAATAATTAACATCATGTGATTGTAACTCGGTGTGCGTGTATAAAAAGGGAGCTATACTAGCATTTGGTAGAGATGCCTGGCAGTAAATGCTAACCGGAGAATAAAGAGAAAGAAAAGAATTCGGCTCTCTCACTCCATTTTCGCCGATGCGGTCTCCTCCTGTGGGACCCCTGGATCTCCCCCCCCCCCCCGGGGCTGGACCCCGGCAGAAGGCTTTTTAAGAGCAGAGTATGGAACTGATTTTCACATGGCCTCCTAGGAATTGTTACAAGATGTCCCCTGGTGCTGAAACTGCGAAAAGTTGGGGATGAAGATGGGTGGGCAGCCAAAGTCAGTTACCGGGACCTCGAGATGAACATTTCAGCTGCTTCGGAGGTAGAAAAGGAAATTAGGAAAGGTAAGTACTTTGTATTCATTCATCCTCACTTATTTGGACATCACGTCAAACCATGTAAAGTGGGTGGGGCCTACCTGACAGTGTCCTCACCCTCTACTTTCTGGGCCTGCCCTGGCACCCTTGGTCCAGTCCTCCTTCCTTCCATCCTTCCTACACAACAGGCCTGAGCTCCCTTGCATTTTATCTTCTTTTCCCTTATTAAGACCAGTGCTTCTGGACAGAATTTGACCTTGGTGATTTATTGCTTAGTATAAGTTAAGTATCTGAGAATGATGTGAATTTTGAAATTTAAAGCTTGTCTCCAAATATTGACTGTCATTTTAATTTAAGGGCTTCTCCACACCATAGACCTGATAAAAGAGGATTCAGGGTAAGCATTCTCCTCCAGGAGCAGAATAGATGTGTTTACAGAATCCTTGGCTAGACTAATTTATGGCAGGTCTCAGTAAATGTAAACCACAGATATTATTTGATCAATTTAAAACATCCTAAAGGAGAAATCACACTCAAAGTTGATAAAGACAGAGGAATGACACACTTAGTTGCTGCTAAGTATGATGAGATGAATAGAGAACTTTTCCTTATTGACTTTAATTTCTTCCTTGATTGTCACATAATTAAATTTCAGTCATTTTGGGAAGGTAGAAATGTGGCTGGTAGGTGTTGCTTTCAAAGAATTCTCCATAATGAGTGCTATTTGGTTTTTCTTTCCTTTTTTTTTTTCCTCCTCTCTAGCCCAGGATGTCATTGCTGGGGAAGGTGTGGGAATCAGTCATGAGCTAATTAGTCTGGAGGTCAGTTCCCCTCACATACCAGATCTGACTCTGATAGACCTTCCTGGAATCACCAGGGTGGCTGTGGGCAATCAGCCAGCTGACATTGGACATCAGGTAAAACTTCAGGTTCCATTCTGACTTTGGTTTTGGGGGGAAACCCTGCTGCATTAGAGCAACAGCACTGAGATTATAGGGAATATTAGGAGGTGTGAATGGGGAGTTATGAGAGCATGATGGTTGCAGTTTTCTCCACCAAGTCAGGTAGAGCTTCTCTGGAGAAAGTAAAGCAAACAGGCAAAATTGAAACTATGTCTTGTGTTTTGTACAATGACTCATTTTTGCTTATACTCACATTTTATAGCATATCTAAACTGGCATGTATTAGGAAAGGATCTTATGTAAGAAGAGTGAGCATTAAAAACAATATATTTTCGTATCAGTGACTCTGACCCTGTGCTTAGGGAAGAGTCAAGCAATTCTTCCAATATCTTGTTTTTCATTGTGACCATCAGATTGAGGTTTTAGGAGATGGTTAATTAGTGAAAATCTCTTTTTCTCTTACCCCAGAGCTCTTTCTGCCACAGAGAACTTAGTTCCTAATAACTGTGGCTCAGGAAGTACCACCATGCTGAAGTTGTAGGCTTATTTTTTAGGGGGTGGATAAATATCCCTAGGACTCCAAGGGCCTGAAGCAAGTATATATAAGGGGAGGACCTATCTCAAATTCCACACCCTCCATTTTCTTAGATTAAGGCACTCATCAAGAAGTACATCTGTAAGAATGAGACAATCAACTTGGTGGTAGTGCCCAGTAATGTGGACATCGCCACCACAGAGGCTCTGAGCATGGCTCAGGAGGTGGACCCTGAAGGAGACAGGACCATAGGTAAGAAGAGGGAAGAACCTAAAAGTAGTAGGTGGTCTGATAGTAGAAAAGCATCACTTGAATCCAAATGAGTGTTTGTTGGCACCCACACAGGGCGGGGGGCCTGCATCCAGCAGATGAGAACTGCTGAGGTGTCAGTTTTGGTGCTCACTGAGTCCCGATGACATGGGTCACATTGACTCTTTTTGGCCACTAGTTGGCTCCTAACTTTTGTCTACCTCAGGGGTAGTCAACCTTTTTATATCTACCGCCCACTTTTGTATCTCTGTTAGTAGTAAAATTTTCTAATTGCCCACCGGTTCCACAGTAATGGTGATTTATAAAGTAGGGAAGTAACTTTACTTTATAAAATTTATAAAGCTAAGTTACAGCAAGTTAAAGCATAAATAATACTTACTTACCAAGTACTTTATGTCAGATTTTTGCTAAATTTGGCAGAATAAATCTTTATAAAACAACTTACTATAGTTAAATCTATTTTTTTATTTATACTTGGTTGCTCTGCTACTGCCCACCATAAAAGCTGGAAGGCCCACTAGTGGGCGGTAGGGACCAGGTTGACTACCACTGGTCTACATGCTTATAAAAAACATGGTAAGTTCAGGGGGTGGGGCAAAACCAGAAAGCACTTGTGTCAGTTAACAATGAATTTGAGGTAGAAAAAAAGGAAGGACATTGTGACACATGCCACAACATGGATGAACTTTGAAGACATCTTGCTAAGCAAAATAAGCCAGCTATGAAAGGACAAAGACCACATATATTAGGCCCCTAGAGGAGCTAAATTCCTAGAGACAGAAGTAGAGTGGAAGGTACCCAGGTCTGGTAGGAGGGGAATGGGGAGTTAGTTTCTAATGGGGACAGAGTGTCAGATGGGGAAGATGGAAAGTTCTATGCCTTGCACCTGGGCTCTGCAAGCCCTATTGTCTGCCCTCAAGCAAGGGTGGGAAGAAGCTGGTGAGCCATCCACTTCTTATTCTGATGAAGCTGTGAGCATCCTCTCATCAAAAGGCTCTGGTTCACAGGCATCCTGACAAAGCCAGACCTGGTGGACAGAGGAACCGAAGACAAGGTAGTTGATGTGGTGCGAAACCTCATCTTCCACCTGAAGAAGGGCTACATGGTCGTCAAGTGCCGGGGCCAGCAGGAAATCCAGGACCATGTGAGCCTGACTGAGGCTCTGAGTAGAGAGAAGGCCTTCTTTGAGGACCATCCATATTTCAGGTACGCCAGCAGCTCTGTTTTCCCAAGGTCAAACCCAAACCAAGGACCTTTGTCCTCCCCTAGGAAAAACTGCCACTTTCCAAAAGCAGATATGTGTGTGAGCATGTTTGTTTCTTGACAATGACTATGAGATTTGCCTGGAAGAATAATGGAGGAATTTACACACATGACAAAAAAAATAAATAAATAACTTTTTAAAAATCAAATTAAGGAGTGAACTTGTTACAATAATTTAAATAGTATGGTACTGGAACTGGAATAAAAATATAAATGCAGCAGAATAAGAAAAAAGTTGAGGACCCAGAAATAGACCCAGTATTTGAATATGATAAATGTGGCATTTGAAATTCCTGGGCTATGTCAGTTTGATTATTAATCAGTAGCATTAAGATAATTGTTTAATATTTGAGGGAAAGAACTAAACTGTGCCCTTACTTAAATTAACATGTCACACCAAAATAAATATCAGTTGAAGCTTATAGATGGAGATGGGGAGCTTAGAACCCCAGGACAGAGATCTTTCTAACCTAATGCCAAAGGCAAAACTTCTTAAAAAGAAAAGGACTGATAAATCAGTTCGATGTAAAATTCTGAGATGATGCTGAGTTGGCAGGAAAGGAGGAGCCTGGCTCTGCCCCGCAGCTGGGCGCTGCTGGCATACCTGCCCCTTGCTTTGGTACCAGCCAAAATGATCTCAATGCAAAGGTGCTTATGGGATCTTGAGGCCCCTTGTGTGCAAACATGTGTGTGCAGGTGGAGCCCTGAACTCTTGTTAATATTATTACAGTCAGTTCTCCCAGAAGCCTGTGGAGAGGTCTGGTTCAGCATTAACAGGTGTATAAACAGATATTTGTACCCCATTGTGCACAGCAGCATAATTCACAAATGGTGGAACAACTCAAGTGTCCATCAATGGGTGAATAAACACAATGTGGTCTATTTACATGATATAATATTAGCCTTAAAAAAGGACATTCTGACACCTGCTCCAGCAGGGATGGACTTGAGAACATTATATATATATTTTTATTTTATTTATTCATTATAGAGAGGAGAGAGAGAGAGAGAGAGAGAGAGAGAGAGAGAGAGAGAAGGGGGGGGAGGAGCAGGAAGCATCAACTCCCATACGTGCCTTGACCAGGCAAGCCCAGGGTTTTGAACCGGCAACCTCAGCGTTTCCAGGTTGACGCTTTATCCACTGCGCCACCACAGGTCAGGCCGAGAACATTATATTGATACTAAGTGGAATAAGCCGGTAACAAAAAGACAATACTGTATGATTTATATAAGGTCCCTAAAGGAGTCCCATTCATAGAGACAGAGTGTAGAACAGTGGGTGCCAGGGGCTGGGGGAGGGGGATGGGCAGTTAATGTTTAATGGAAAGTTCTGGAGATAGATGGTGGTGATGGTTGTACAACAGCATGAATGTACTTAATGCCACTGAGCTGTGCACTTAACAATGGTTAAAATGGCAAATTTTCTGGGATGTGTATTTTATAACAATTAGACAAATTGACAGGTGTTGAAACAGAAACTTAGGTATGCATGTAATCTCACAACTAGGTATGTCAACTCATGGTTCCTTGCCTTGAATACTAAAAAGTCCTTTACAATGTCAAAACCCAGTAATAACTCACCCTGTGAACACAGATTTGCATGGAGTGAGGCGAGGGCTTGGCTTCCTTCCTCTAAGCAGCCATGATTTCAAGTCTTGTCTCAGGGAAAGATGTATTCATCCGCACACCTATGTAAATATAAGTCAATATATTTTTATAAAGTCATATATCAATATGCATTATATGTACTTATACATGTGATATACACAAAAGGGTATGTGTATGTGTGTGTGTGTGTGTGTGTGTGTGTATGATGAAAACTTATCCATAGGTGACTGTATTTTTGTAAAGACACATTCACAATATTGGCTGTAAGGGGACATTCTATACCATTTTTGAATGATCCAAATTTATTCAAATGCAGTCACAATTCTATGTGATCCAGTTCTGAATATTGGCGGGGTCCCAACTGCAGGGCACACCACTTAGTTGGAAGTAACTGGATTTGCCGTGACTTCCCCAGCAGCACAAAGCTGGCTCCCATTTTGTGGCTACACCATGATGGATGTGCACATTGTCTTCTCTTGCAGGGAACTCCTGGAGGAAGGAAGGGCCACGATCCCCTGCTTGGCAGATAGACTGACCACGGAGCTCATCGCACACATCTGTGTAAGCACAGAGAGTTGTACGGTCTCGGGGTAGAATCGTACAAACACGGAGCTGAGCCGTGGCAATTGCTGAACCATCAGCACACACACATAATTCCAGGCAATTCTGTGAAGATGAAGGCCCGGGATCAGGGGCTCTGGAGTGTTGCCTGAAATCCTCCATTTCTAGAAAGGGCTTTGGTATTATGGATGATGCTTGTTAGAGAACCACTCATTGAGCGGGATCCTGATAGATTATATCCTCTTGGCCAAAGTAAAAATTCTGTATTATTTCCTTCTCATCACCAACCACTATCATCGTGTCTTGGTAACTGTAATGATTGTATCTCATGTCTTAAATTTCTCTGGTTCTCTTCCAATCTGTATGGAGAGTCCTTTTCTTTTTCACATTTGCAATCCTTTTAAGATGTCTTTGAACGTATTTCTGGTGTATCTTGAACTTGATGATTCCAGTACCAGAAGCCTGGTGTGCTGGGTTCCACTTGACCATCACCCACAAGGACATGGGCGAGCCTGTCTTTCTTGGGACTTGGTCTGCGGGTATTTATGGAAGCCTGGATCCAAATGGGGTTTCTTCAAGGAGAGGCAGTGTTCGCTTCTGCCAGACACCTGGGAAGGCTTCCAGCTTGAACCACTTTAAGCTTCTCTGCTTGAGGTTTTAGGGACTGCTCAGCAAGAGTGGATTTGAGCAACAAGCCTGGTTGAGGGCTGGCTTTTGGCTCCAGGTTCTCCATGGAGATTTTGTTTTTCCCTGCACTCTGCACCAGAGTTCAGGCATTGTGTGCAGGCCTCCAGGAATGGACTGGCAGGCAGGGTTGTGCCTACCTGACCATGTTGACAGCCTAGATATTGGGGTCCCAGCTTTATGTAGAAAGAAGGTGGTCATCCATTAGTTTCACACCTGGAACAAGCCCACGGGACATCTCCTTTGCTTCAGCACCAAGCAGCACTGCTGCTTTGCCATCACATTCGTGGGTGCTCGCTGTCACCGGGCTTTGGCTTCTGAGTGTTGGTTATATACCTGCCAGCTCACTGGCACAGTTGAAAAGGGTGCTTGTGACATGTAGTCCAGTGTTTTCAGATGTTTGCCATGGAAGACCAAGCTGGCACGTTCAAGCAACCATACCCTTAAGAGCCAGAAGTCTGATAACTTCATCTTGGAGCAGCATAAACATTGCTGAATCTCAAACTATTGCACCTGTCACTTTTTCAGAGCCCACTAGACAAATGGTTCTGTCTGTTCCCTCCTGCAGAGTTTCTGTTAAGTCGATCAGGAAAGGAATTGTTCCTGGGTTGGTTTTCTAGGGCTCAGGAACCATGCAGTGTGGTCACCTGGGCTTGTTCTGAGTCTATCTGAGAAGGAACAGGGGAGTGGGCAGGCCTTGGGAAGAATGCTGTCGTCTCTACTTCTGAAAAATCTTTCTGGAAAAAACTGGGAAGTCAATGTACTGCTCAGCTTCCCTGCACCTTACAGAAGGGGGCCTGGGCCCTTTTTTATTTTTCTATTCCCTGTGCATATTTATATATTTCTGTTACCTTATATTTTCCTCAGAAATGCCTGCCTCTGTTAGAAAATCAGATAAAGACGAAGCAGCAGACCATAACAGAGGATCTTGATAAGTGTGGCTCAGACATCCCAGAAGATGAAACTGAAAAAATGTTTTTTCTGATTGATGTGAGTATTGCCCATTGCGTCTCACTGAAGAATCACACATTGAATGTGTGCAAGGGGTTGTGTGACTATGCACTTCTTTTTCTTCCCACTTTGAACACCAGGAAGGGACTGGGCTTAAGAAGCAGGGGGCAGGGACACGTGGGGTATGGAAGGTGGATAGTCACATTGCTCCTTGATTCTTCATCATGTGACTCACTCAAGACCCCCAAAGGCTGCAAGGGGAGAGCGGTGTGGGCTGGTGCCAAGCCACCCCTTTCCCATAACCCCACTGTGGCCCGTAGGCAGCAAAGAATGACACACATCCCCTTAACACACATACGACCTCCAAATCCCACTTGTATTTAAAATAGCTCTACTTATGTTTCTCCTTCACAGAAAATTAATACATTTAATCAGGATATCCGTGCTTTAGTGGAAGGGGAGGAAGCTGTAGGGGAGTACAACACTCGGCTGTTCACCAGAATCCGGGCTGAGTTCTGCAGATGGGGTACAGTAATTGAAAGAAATTTCAAGAAAGGTGAGTCCAAGGCACCCCCACAAACCCAGAGCGTTGGGTTGAGGTGGAGGACTGGGAGGCAGGTGGTGCAGCTGGTGGGGCCAGTGGGAATGAGGAGTTACTGACGTGAGAGGCACACTTGCCCTGTTCCATGAACTCGGGCTAGCGAGAATCTATGTCAAAAGGCACCAAAAGAGGCTTCTAGAAGAATCAGCCTTCCTTTGATAGTGAGCAGGTCTACATGGCACATGTGTCATGATCTTCCTGTTACAAATGGTGAAATAACCCAGGTCGGCCTGACCAGATAGCTTGGTTGGTTAGAGTTTTGTCCCAAAGTGCAGAGGTTGCCTGTTCAATCCCTCATTGGGGAGCATGCAGGAACAGATTGAAGTTTCTGTCTCATTTTCTCTCTTCCCATTCCTCTCTCTCTAAAATCAATTATTTTAAAAAAATGAAAAAAGAAAGAAACAAGCCAGATCGATCTTAACAGGCCAGGTTCTTGAAGGCTGCCATGTGTCTGAGTGGACTGTATAGTTACAGCAATGAAAAGAAACGAGAGTCGGAAAAAGGTAGACAATGTGGCCTGAAATTGATTCTTAGGGTTTCAAGAAGCCTGAAGAAAATCCTACATTGGCCAGTGATAACGCTGTAGTGACTGAGGGAAATATCAAGTCCTTTTGCTTTTACCCAACCAAGATGGGAGGGCTCCACAGTAAATTTCATCTGAGCAGAGGTTCAAAGGGACAGTCTTGCTAGGCTCCGAGTGATGAATGTGGGCAACTACATCATGCAATTGTTTTTATTAATTCTAGGCTGCACCTCGAGTCTGTTTGTTCCTTGGCAGAGGAACGGAGGGCATGATGGGATGGGTAACAGTGTTCCTGGTGGAGAAATGGCAGGGAAGCTCATTTCTGGGCTGGTCACTTGCCCGGAGCTAAATCCACAGGGCAGAGTTGAACATGCCTATGTTCTCATGTCAGGGAAGGGGCCTCTGTGCTCCTTTCAGTGCTTGACTTACGACTTTTCCCTGCATTGCTCAGCCAGCATGCTGGGGCATCGGTGTTTAGAAAGAGCTCGTTGTTTTGTTTTGTTTTTGGTGTGTGTGTGTGTGTGTGTGTGACAGAGACAGGGAGAAACAGAGAGAGGGATAGATAGGGACAGACAGACAGAAATGGAGATGAGAAGCATCAATTCTTCATTGCGGCACCTTAGTTGTTCATTGATTGCTTTCTCATATGTGCCTTGATGGGGGGGGGGGCTGCAGCAGACTGAGTGACCCCTTGCTCAAGCCAGTGACCTTGGGCTCAAGCTAGTGAGTTTTTTTTTATATAAATAAATTTTTATTTTAATGGGGTGACATCAATAAGTCAGGGTACATATATTCAAAGAAAACATTTCCAGGTTATCTTGTCAATCATTTCTGCTGCATATCCATCACCAAAAGAGAGATCATCCTCCATCACCCTCTATCCAGTTTTTTTTTGTACCCCTCCCCCTCCCCTTCCTCCTCTCCCTCCTTCCCTCCCCCCACCCCCCGTAACCACCACAATCCTGTCCATGTCTCTTAGTCTCGCTTTTATGTCCCACCAATGTATGGAATCCTGCAGTTCTTGTTTTTTTCTGATTCGCTTATTTCACTCTGTATAATGTTATCAAGATTCCACCATTCTGCTGTAAGTGATCTGATGTCATCATTTCTTCTAGCTGAATAGTATACCATGGTGTATATGTGCCCCATCTTCTTTATCCAGTCTAATATTTTTTTACAGTGATTAAAAGCCTTTAAGCAAACTCTTGGCCAATACAGCAAGAATCCATAAAAGAGTAGTGTCCTTAACATGTTCACCAAGTCCAAGTTGGCCCCATCACCATGCCAAATCCCTGAGAAATGCAACCCAACCACAGTTCAGTCTGTTAGGAGCTGTCACAGGGAGCAGGAGTCCAGGAAAAGTCTACACAGGAAAAGTCCGCATGGCGCTGGAATTGTTGTCACCATTCTATACTTTGCAGCTCATGTCCAAGTCCCAATGACAGCTGCTTCTAGCTGGTAATGATTCAGGTAGACTGGAAAAGCCATTTGCAGCATGCGTGGATATGGAGCTTCTGTTCTCCTCTGCCTGGAGAGTTGAGACCAGGTTGCTTTTCCCTGGAGCTCTGCAACTGTGGCATGGTAAAGAGAACCTTGGGATACACTAAGCAGTCTCTGTGTGGCTTCTTCAGTGTTCCTTGGTTGAAGAGTCCTCTTAGTTTAGTCCAAAGTTGGTTTTTCCAGATGATAGTTCATAAAATTAGTTTGTAATCCACTTTGGTTCTGGGAGGTAGATGTTGGTACGTCCGCCTACTCCAGCGCCATCTTGTCTCCTCTCCAAGCTAGTGAGCTTTGCTCAAACCAAATGAGCCCACGCTCAAGCTGGCGACCTCAGGGCTTTGAACCTGGGTCCTCCACATCCCAGTCTGATGCTCTATCCACTGCGCCACCGCCTGGTCAGGCAAGAGAACTTGTTTTGTTTTGTTTTTTTAATTGCTAAATTCTTCCCAGCAAATTATCAGTGACAAATCACTAGATACCCACAAGCAAGAGAATTTGGACCCCTATCTGACCCCCTATACAATGGGAGCAGGGTTCCTGGTGGCGAAGGAGATGTTTAAGGATTAGGTAGTGGTGACAGTTGCACAACTTTGTGAATATACTAAAAACCACTGAATTATACACTCTAATAGGGTGAATTTTACAATACATGAATTATATCTCAATTTTAAAAAAAATTGGCCCTGGCCAGTTGGCTCAGTGGTAGAGCGTCGGCCTGGCGTGCAGGAGTCCCAGGTTCGATTCCCGGCCAGGGCACACAGGAGAGGCGCCCATCTGCTTATCCCCTCCCCCCCCCTCCTTCCTCTCTGTCTCTTTCTTCCCCTCCCACAGCCAAGGCTCCATTGAAGCAAAGTTGGCCCGAGCGCTGAGGATGGCTCCATGGCCTCTGCCTCAGATGCTAGAATGGCTCTGGTTGCGACAGAGCAACGCCCCAGATGGGCAGAGCATCACCCCCTGGTGGGCATGCCAGGTGGATCCCGGTCGGGCACATGCAGGAGTCTGTCTGACTGCCTCCTCGTTTCCAGCTTCAGAAAAATACAAAAAAAAAAAAATTATGAGAAAATGTCTCCTGACCAAGAATGGGTATATGGGTTACCATCTCAGGTTAGTGCTTCTAAAAGAGAAACCAGAGCCCTGTTGAATTTTCCCCCAATGGGGATATTTTTCTCCAGTCTAGTGTGGTTTTTCTTTTACTATTTTACTTACTGATTTGAGAGACCTTGATTTGTTGTTCCACTTATTTATGCATTCATTGGTTGAGTCTTGTATATGCACTGACCAAGGATTAAACAACCACAACCTTAGTGTATTGGGACAACGCTCTAACCAATTGAGCTACTCGGCCAGGATAGCACAGCAGTCTAGTATGTTGAGAGTAAGAAGAATTCTAAAAGTGTAAAGAAAAAAACTAAGTGGTTCCTACCTAATAAACAGTGATATCATATTAATATCTTATGTGCCCAGGTGCTCCATTATTCTATTATCCCATTGGATCTATAAATACTTCCTAGTCATGCAACAACACACAAATAAGTGATGTGTAGCTGATTCTGGATGGTGTTCATGGTCAATCCATTTTTTTTTAAAGGACCTGCAGGTCATAATATTCTATTATGATAAAATTGCTTTGGGAAAAATCTAATTGGATTCACCAAATTTCATATTCAAGTACCTATTAAGGAATATGTCTGCATTTGCTGCTTTTTGGTGTTATACCCAGGCTCTACACTTGCCCTCTAAAGATGACCAAGGAGAAGTATGTTGAGATGTTTCTGTATTGCATCCCCTAATTACTTTTTTATTTACAAATCAGATTTGATATTCTTTTTTTTTTTTTTTTTCCTGAAGCTGGAAATGGGGAGAGGCAGTCAGACAGACTCCCACATGCGCCGACCGGGATCCACCCGGCACGCCCACCAGGGGCCATGCTCTGCCCACCAGGGGGCGATGCTCTGCCCCTCCGGGGCGTCACTCTGCCACGACCAGAGCCACTCTAGTGCCTGGGGCAGAGGCCAAGGAGCCATCCCCAGCACCCGGGCCATCTTTGCTCCAATGGAGCCTCGCTGCGGGAGGGGAAGAGAGAGACAGAGAGGAAGGGGGGGGGGTGGAGAAGCAAATGGGCGCCTCTCCTGTGTGCCCTGGCCGGGAATCGAACCCGGGTCCCCCGCACGCCAGGCCGACGCTCTACCGCTGAGCCAACCAGCCAGGGCTGATATTCTTTTTTTACCTTTCTGAGTAAAAAAAGTCCTTTCAGGACTTTCTGAGTGGTACTGTGTTTAGAAAAACTGGCAATGTTATTACTACTTTTTTGTGTGTGTGTAAAATATCATAATTTAGAGCTCTTCCTTCCTACAACAGGTTATGGGGATATGTATAAACAGATGGAGAAATTTGAAAATCAGTACCGTGGCAGAGAGCTGCCAGGATTTGTAAATTACAAGACATTTGAGGTTATCATAAGAAAGGAAATCAAAACTCTGGAAGAGCCAGCTATGGACATGCTGAACACGGTGATCGGTGAGTCCTCGGCTTTGCGTCCAGGCCAGTGCTGGCCTCCAGAGCTCTCCCTTGGGGGATTTTCCAACACCAACAACCTGTTAGCCTAAAAATGAAAAGCTGAGGTGAGAAGCAATGGCATTTATTTGAGTTCTAATAAATAAGAATAGCTATTCAGGAATCACTTATTTGGGCAGAAACCCAGCTCATGTCGCAATTAGGACACAAAAGCAAGGAGCACTTATGAGAAAGAGAAGGGGAACAGTCTCACCCGGAGAAGAAAGGCGTTGCTATTGGTGCAGAGAACATAGCACAGTGAGGCTGGTGCTGAACCACGACTTCAACTTTCAGTCTGGCAGTCGCCAGTCCTCTAGTAGTCATCACGTCTGCTTGCTTGTTGTCCCGGTGAACACAGTGTTGCCCTAGGCCCAGTCCCAAGGTTATTTTGCCTGTTTTTAACATTTCAAAGGTTCTCCATTTTAAAGTAGTTTTGTTTACATTAATTTTTTACAAATCCACCCAGATCTCTAACTCCCTGGACATCAAATGGGTGTTCAGCAATTCAGCTCAGTTGTGACACTACCCGGGGTTATCACAGACCACACAGCTGAAGGGCTCAGGCCCACAAGCCTGCCCCACTTTGGGCGGAAAGACAGTGCAGAGTCAGTGAAAGATTTTCAAGCATGAAGATACTGTACATCATCTTAGGATACAATTTGGTGAGGGAGTTAAATGGGAATATAGGTTTCAAAACAAAAATCATGTCAATTTTCAATTTAAGTAAGAGCTTATTCATGTATTTCCTTTCAAATAGACAATGTGGATGTTTAGCTTGATGTGAGATTTTACTATAAAATACTGATGGCCTGACCACTGGTTGCACAGTGGATAGAGCATCAGCGTGGGATGCTGAGGTCCCAGGGTCAAAACCTCAAGGTCACTGGCTTGATTATAGACATGATCCCAAGGTCACTGGCTTGAGCCCAAAGGTCACTGGCTAGAAGCCCAAAGATACTGGCTTAAACAAGCAGTCACTGACTTGGCTGTAGCCCCCCAGTCAAGGCACGTATGAGAAGTAATCAATGAACAACTAAGGTGCCACAACGAAGAATTGATGCTTCTCATCTCTCTCCCTTCCTATCTCTCTCTCTCACTAATACACACACACACACACACACACACGTGTGTATGTGTGTGTGTGTGTGTATATATATGTACATGTATGTACATATAACTTAGTTGAAATTCTTTGCAACTATTCATACTTAGGATGAAAACTTTAAATGTCAAATAATTATGCCAGGGGACATTGAGGTTTAAATCCTTCCAAGGGTTCTTGAGCAGAAAAAAAGCACACCTTCCTCCTTTAGTGGAAAGAGAAGAGACATGAAGCGAGGAACTGAGGATACTTTTCTCCTTGTCATTGTATCCTCCTGCTGTTTGCATCTCTAAAGGAGATGAATGATTGCACCAGTCCTGAACTTGTCTGTCTTTCTCTCATCAGAGATGGTCCAGCTTGCCTTCACAGACGTTGCTCAGAAAAATTTTAAGGAATTTTTCAACCTCCACAGAACCTGCAAGGTAAAACCATTTGTTATTTTAAAAATAACAATAATCCTTATGCTAGAAGATAAATATCTTGGATTAAGACCATTATAACTTTAGTGTATATTTGGATGGAGAATCAAATAATGAAGCTTTTTGGTAAATGTTACTAATTATATTACCAGTGAAGTCTGGTTAAAAGCAGTAAAAGAGAGAGAGAAAGAGAGTGAGAGAGCTCTGGTGTCCCTTTTTATAAAAGCTCTAATGTCATTCTGAGGACTCCACTCTCATGACCTAGACCTCCCAAAGCGCCCACCCCCACCCTCCAAATGCCATCTCATTGGAATTACACTTTTAATTTATGAATTTGGGGGGACACAAACACTCAGTCCCTAGCACCCAGCACTCTGGGAAGACCGGCTCTGCCATGCACAAGCTGGAGGTCTTGGGGTGGGCCACTTAGATACCTGCGCTTCCAACGTGGAGAAGGGTAGCTTCCTCAGAAGGTTGTAACAGACATAGAAGACAGTGGTGAAGACCCCCCCCCCCCCAGTGTTCATCGCATACCATGACACTCAGTGAGGTCAGGGGTGGGGGGAGGTCCAAATATTTTCTGTGTGAATGATCTCCCTGGCTTTCAGGTAGCTTGTTTCTCTAAATCCCAGGAACAAAAACAGAGAATTTGACTCACTTAAATTCGTCCCTCATGTGATCCTTGTGAGCTCTCTGATGGCTATTCACTCCTCATCAGAGGGAAAAGCCTGTGAATGAGAAGAAAAACAAAACTAAGTCTTCAGATCTTCAAACAGAGCCCTATGGGTTCCCAGGCTCTGGGGATGAGGGGTCTGGTCACATGTGTGGCTCAGGCTTTTGGGGAGATTCTGACCCTCTGTGGGGATGGGAACCCCATCTTAGTTAAGCCAAGGTGGGGTGCAGGAGGCTGCCCAAAGCAGGGTGCTGTTTTAATTCAAGTGGGAGAACCTGCTGTCTGTGAACTTTGCGTATAACCTATGTTCCCATGATCCAGTGGTTCACTTCTAGAGGGAAATTCTGTTGTGTTCTCTTGTGCATTAGTCCAAAATTGAAGACATTAGATTAGAACAAGAAAAAGAAGCTGTGAGGGTCATCCGACTTCACTTCCAAATGGAGCAGATTGTCTACTGCCAAGACCAAGTATACCAGAACTCGCTGCATAAGGTCAGAGAGGAGGAAACAGAAGAAAAGAACAATACACCAAAATATCAAGTCCCTATACACCAGTCTTCAAATGTCTCCCTTGATGAAATCTGTCAACACCTGATGGCCTACCGCAAGGTGAGTCTGTGCATGTCTCAGAAAGCTGGTCTCATCCCATTTCCCGATTTATTATCTCTGTAAGGTGCCAACCAGCCAGCTCCGTCTTTCAGGCTTTGATTAGCATCCACAGGAGCAGCTCAACCTCGGATGATGAGACAAGGTTGTGGCTTGGAGCCATTCATGTCTGGTGTGACCGGCTTTGTGGTCCTGTCCAAGTTCCTTCACCTCTCTGAGCCTCAGCTGTCTTCTCTATAAAATGGTTTCTCCTCATAGTTTCCTAGTGAGTATTCAGTGGGATGAGTGTGGGCAAATCCCATAGCACAGTGGTGGGATACAATGACAGCACACCAAGAGGAAGTTACTCATGGGAAAACATGCTTTGATTGCTACTCTGCATTTCAAATAATACAAAGGGTGAGCTAATTCATTTTGGGAAGGTTGCACAGCTCAGCTGATCACGCCTGAGTTAGAACCATGGGCATATGTAAAAATCTGGACAGGTGAAGCAAATAGGAGTCTCATGCTCTACCAGGTATCTCTGTCCCTTCACTATTCGTGTGCTTCAGGCTGTGCTTCTCAAACTTGACCTCCTGGGGTCTTGCTCAACCGCAGAGATGAATTGCAGATCTGAGCTGGGGGCCAAGATTCTGCAGTTTCTAATAGGCTCCCAGGGGAATGCTGCGCTGCTGGACAAAGCCCACCTTCTGGGCAGTAAGGTTCTAACCCAAAGGTCGAACTCCGTTTCCCACAAACACTGGGAGGTGCACACATCTTCGTGAAGCCAGTGAAGGGCAGGACAGAAGGCCACCTGTGTGACTTGGCTTCTGCAGCCAAGCTTACCACCTGTCTGCTTACCTGTCTCGTAGAACCTGTTAGAATAGGTAATGCACGCTCACACACACACATCCCAAAAAAGGGAATGAGTGACAGTGGAAAGTAGGTCTCCTACCCACCCCATCCCGAGCCACACAGATGCAGTCTCCTCTCAGAAAGCCGCAAAAGCAGTTCCCCAGTTTCTTGATATCCTCTGAGGGAAAGTTTGTGTGTGTGTGCACGCGCACGTGCAATGTAAGTGTGTGTATATGTGCAAACTGGTTTTCCACCCAGGTTAACAGAGTATACTGGTCTGCCTCTTGCTTCCCTTCCTGTGCCTTGGAGACTGTTCCACTTCAGTTCATGTGGAGCCACCTCACTGTTTCCTGCAGTGAAGTCTCCCATTTTGTGGATGCAGCATATTGAGCCATTTCCCTGTTAACAGACATAGTTTGTTTCTTGTCTTTTACGAACACAGGGGTGTTGCCACAAATAGCCTTGTCCATGCATCATATGTCTGGAGTATAAATGAGATTCCTGGTGTATCAGTCAGGGTTGTACCAGGGAAACAGAACCGTTAGGTTATATATATAGATATAAAATGTATTTCAACACACTGGCTAACGGATTGTGGTGGCTGACTGGGCAAGTCCAAAATCCATAGGAAGGCCAGCAGGAAAGGCAGACTGGAGATCCTTGGGCAGGAGTGGAAGCTGCTGTCTGCTGGCAGGATTTCTTTCCATTTTTACTCTTCAGGCCTTCACCTGATTGAATGAGGCCCACCCACATTTTTAAGAATAACCTCCTTTATTAAAGCCATCTGATTGTAGATGTTGACCATAGCTACAGAATGCCTTTATTAGTGTTTGCTTAAATAACTGGGTGCTAGTGCCTGGCCAAGTTGGCACATGAAAGTGACCATCGCACCTGGGGCAAGGACAGTACTCACTCTGCCTTGATAAATACTACCTGTAGAAGGCCCTTGTCTTTCCACACATGCCGATTCAGTCTTTACTAAAGTCTGGTTTTGTTGACAGTGTGATAGATGAAAATGGTGTCTCGCTGTAGATTTAGTTTGCATTCTTTTTAGCGCAATGAGTCTGACATCCTCTCATTGCATGGTGTCGTTTCTAGAGCCTGTTCGGTGAGCTGTGCATCCGGTCAGAGCTCTTTCGACAGCACAGTGTCAGCCCCTGGAGGCTTGCGATAAGGACCCTCTGAAGCCTGCGATGTGCCCTCTGCCTTTGTTCATGGTGGTCTTAGCCCGTGCTGAAGTTTTCTTCAGCATGATTTGTGGGTTGGGTTTAAGAGCCCTTTCTTTGGGGGGTTCCTGTGCTTTTTGTCATACTTCAAAAGGACTTTATCCCTGAGCTTTTAAAATTAAGTCGACAGTATTTTTCTTCAAGTAACTTACTTCAACTCTCATCTTTAGACATTTGATCCCTTTGGAATGTTTTGAGGTCAAGAATGAGATTTGTTCCAGGTGGCTAAAGTGTGTTGTCCCTGAAGAATCCTTCTCGTCCCTGCTGGTGGGGACACCTGTGTCACCCTCTCTCCTTGTGTGTGTTGGTCTTTATCTACATCCTGAATTCTGTTCTGTTGGTTTGCTGTTCTATGGTTTGCTGTTCAATATGGTGCAGTAGTAGATCTTTATACAGTGTTTAACTATCAAGTACAGTCAGAGATTGCCCTCAGCCCCCCACATTTTTTATTTTGTGGCAAAACATAAAACACATAAAATGTATTGTTTTAACCATGTTTGAGGTGCACAGTTCTTCAGTGACACTCAGTGCACCTGCATTGTTCTGCAGCCATCACCACCATCCCTCCCCCAAACGTCTTCATCTTCCCAAACAGGAATGGTACCCATCAAACACTAACTGTCCCTCCCCTTCCCCCACCATTCTACTTTCTGGAGCTATGAATTTTTCTATTTAGGGACCTCATGTAAATGGCCTTTTATAATACTTGTCCTTTCGAGTCTGGCTGATTTCACTCAGAGTAATATTTTCAAGGTTCATTTCTGCTGTAGCATGTGTCAGAATTCCCTTCCTTTTCAATGTAGAATAATATAATCCACCGTATAGATGGACCGTGTTTTGTTTATCCACTCCTCTGCCCCTGGCCGTGGAGTTGGTCCTGCCTTGAGCACTCTGAATAGTGCTGTGGTGGGCGTGGCTGCACAACTGGCTACGCTCTCCCTGTGTCAGCCTGTTCTTTATTGGAGAGAGGGGTGGAGTTTGTTTTTCACTTTAATATACAAATTTTAGAATGAGCTTGTCCAGTTCCTTCTGAAAAGAGAGTAGTGTTTGTATTCTTACTGGGATTGTACTCATTTTTATGGGCCTGCAGAGTAAATCTCCCTGTCTGAGACCTTCATGGGTTTTGCCATTTCTAAGGTCTCCGCCTGGGGCCTCAGAAGTGTTTTAATGTTTTCTTTATGTAGATTGTGCCCATCTCTGCAGCTTATCCAATGTGTGTCCTCAGCTTTGTCCTTCTTGTGAATGAGTCTTTCCTTCCACTCTGCCTTCCGCTTGCTATGGGTTGATGTCCTATCATTTAACACCCAACATCCATACTGATTCTTCCACGGTCTATAAGCTTTAGAGTTTTCCCAGTGAGCCCTCACCCCTCTGCAGATGATGGGAGTTTTCCATTCCCTCCTCTTTCCAACCTTATACCTCTGACTTTCTTTGCCTGCCTTGTCGGGTCTCTCTGGTACAATTTGAAACAATGGCGAAGCTAATAGGCGGCCTTGTCTTGCCTCCAACAGTAAGATGAATGTCACTTTTTCCCATTAAGTGTGACTCTCACTGGCTCAGATCAGGGTGTTGGCAAAGCTGTGCTCCTTCTCGAGACCCTAGGGGTGAAGCTGCTTCTTTGCTGGTCCAGCTTCTGGAGGTAGCAGCACTCCTTAGTCTGGGGCACCCCCACACACACATCTTCACAGCCAGTAATACAGGCATCTCTCCCACCTCTGTAGTCACATGTCCTCTGGCTCTCCTCTCTGCCCCCCTCCTTTGCACTGGACCTACCAGATAACCCAGGACTGTCTTCCAGTCTCAACATCAGCTCATTAGCAGTCTTCATCCCATCTGCAACCTCAGCTCCCCTTTGCAGTGAGAGGTAACACACTCAGATTCTGTGATTAGGATGTGACACCTTTGGAGCCATCACTGTCCCAAGTACACACCTCATGAAATGCCTTGAACTTCCCTGGGTCAGTGATTTGCATATTGTCCCTGTGGGCACTGGGAAGAGGTCCAGAGGAGCTAGCTTTCTCCACTCAAAAATGTCTTCTCACCTACCAAAGAGAAAGTTTCATGCAAACACGCCCCATCTGTGAGATTCGCTGTGTGGCACCTCCTTGATGCCCCAAATGCAACCTGGCCAGGAGGGACTTCTGCCACCAGCTTTGCTCAGCAGTTAGGCACCTTCAGGAGTGGAGTTTCTGCTCCATGTCTGACCTATGCTGCTCCCTCTCCACCCTTCCCCCATCCCCTGCTCCCATGTGGCCCTGCCTGACTGCCACTGCTCCTGTTACACGTGAGTCAGGGGTGCTACGGTTCCTGTCTCCTCCTCCCACCAAAATGTTGACATCTGGGATGATCTCCAAGAGAATGAGGAAATCAGCCTGGCAGCCATGTTGGCACCAGAAGTCTCAAAAGATATTTCAGGTCCCTGATTTTGTCGCTCCAAATATTAGCTATCCCTTTCAGCTTGTGTCTGTTGTCCATCAGACTTCAGTGCCTATTGTTCCCAACATTCCTCCTGAATGCTTCTCCTCAGGCTGGTCTGTCTCTTCTTTCCTCCATTTTTTTTTTGGGGGGGACAGGCCACCTTCCTGGCTCATTCTCCTCTAGAACACATAGCTTGAGTGCCATCTCTGACCCTCTGAATTAAATTCACTGAATGCTTTTTCCATGCCTGGCAACTTTCTAAACATCTGTCTTTTTACTTATTGAATCTTTGTAAGCAGCCCACAAGGCCAGTTGCTAGTATCTTATAGAGAAGGAAACAGTGATCACAGCACTTGCTAAGTATGAGTATATATTAACTTCCTGAGAGATCACCTTAAGAAAGAGATACTTTTCACTAACAGGTGGGTTGGGGGGTGGAAACTACCTTTTAACCTGCATAGAACTCACAAGGCTCCCTTCTGTGTCTTTTGATAGTCTAGCCTCTGTTCAGCTAAATCAGGGGTCGAGAACCTTTTTGGCTGAGAGAGCCATGAATGCCACATATTTTAAAATGTAATTTCATGAAAACCATACAACAACCCATGTACATTATGCATTATACAATAAAAACTTGGTGTTGTCCCGGAGGACAGCTGTGATTGGCTCCAGCCACCCGCAACATGAACATGAGTGGTAGGAAATGAATGGATTGTAATACATGAGAATATTTTATATTTTTAATGTTATTTTTTTTATTATTAAAGATTTGTCTGTGAGCCAGATGCAGTCATCAAAAGAGCCACATCTGGCTCGCAAACCATAGGTTCCAGACCCCTGAGCTAAACAATCTTTTTTCTTTTTTTAATCATAAAATCTTTTCAGCAAAGTTGTAAATAATTAGAAAAATGTAGTTTTTGGACTCTGTCCGTGTACCTTTTTGGAACACATTTTACCCTCTACCATCAGAAGTGACCATTTCATTGTCAAGACAAGCTGGTGGGAGTCCAGCTGGCCTCTGACTACAGGTTGGTGCCCTCTACCCTGCGGGAAGGTGTGTGGTCTCATGCGCCCTTAGCACGGAGGTGTGAACCCTACCAGGCCTGGGTCTGTCCTGATGCTCATGTGGTGAAGAGGGAATCTTCCCCTTCCAATGTCCTCTCAACCATGCTGTGAACCGTTCCTTCCTTCCAGGAGGCCACCAATCGCCTGTCCACCCATATCCCCTTGATCATCCAGTTCTTCATCCTCCAGTCGTACAACCAGCATCTGGAGAAGTCCATGCTCCAGCTGCTGCAGGACAAGGAGAAGTACAGCTGGCTTCTCAAGGAGCATAGTGACACCAGCGACAAGAGAAAATTCCTGAAGGAGCAACTGGTGCGGCTGACCAAGGCTCGGCGCCAGCTGGCCAAATTCCCTGGTTAAGCTGGGCTCAGTCTCACCCCACGTCTCTGCTGTTTCTTTCCCTGAGAGCTTCACCTTTGTTAGTTCCCCGTGCTCATCCCTTTAGTGGAAAAGGACCTAGCACATAGCTGTTATGAGCAATTTGGTTTCCACCATGAGTCTCAACGCCTGCCCTCACGAGGGGTGTGATTTAGATTGGGTGGATGATGCCATTTCCTGGTTAGGAAAAATTAATGTTCCCATTACATCGTTCCTGCTTCCCGGACCCTTGCCCTGTCTTCATCAGAAACCCAGGCACGTAGGTATGTGAGCATCATAGAAGGACTATCTCCTGGGGGGTTTTCTGATACTCTTTTATGCACCTGATGTTTGAGAATCGTAGTGAATGTTGTAGAAGTCAAACTTCATTGCATTTACAATAAACTCTTTCTTAGCATTTCTCTGATACCCTTTCTGCTTTGGGGAAAAGCCAGAAGATGACAGCAGGTAGGAACCCCAGGAGCTGGTACTACCTGCTGTGGCTGGGCCAGCCAGGGATGAGGAAGTTGAGTAAAAGACCGTGGTCTGGTTCTTTATAAGAGGCAGAAGGGAAATGGGGGAGGAACTAATACAGCCTGAAGCCAGCGGCATTAGTTGTGTGCACTGGTCTAGTGCCCAATTGTTAAGCCCCCAGGCACCTGCTTGGAGTTAAAGATAAATGCCCAAGTCCAGAAAGGGGGCCCAGCAGACAGGGACTCTGGCTGAGTGTGTGTATGTGTGTGTGTGTGGGGGGGGGGGTTCCGGAAAGCAGAGACAGTGGAGTATGAACCATGAACTGCCCCGGGTGAGCGCGGCAGAGTGCCACCCGTGAACTGCCCCGGGCGAGCGCGGCAGAGTACGAGCTGTGAATTGCCCTGGAGGAGTATAGCATGGTCATGACTTCTGGTCTGGCCAGGGGTGGGGGCGCTCCAGCTCAGGGGCAAGACACTGAACAGGGGGCCTGTAGCTGGGGAGTGGAGGGATAAAGGTAGGGAAGAAGGTGTCCAAAAGGACCTGTACCATAGCCTCTAAAGTGCGGAAGCATCTCTCTTCCCAAGTCTGGAGGAGAGAAGGCCAGGGGAGAAGCAGAAAGATAAGATCCTCCTCTTTGGTGCCAGCCGTGCCAAAGAGGAGGACCCATGCGCAACCAGCAGGGGTGACGGGAGCAGTTTCTACCAAGGTGTCCAGAAAGGAAGGGCTTCCAGCCAAGCTGGGCCACCCATTGTCAGGGCCGAAGAGATGGGCTAGTCACATTGTCTCCTCCCACCCAGCCTTCTCCCGCTCATCACTTCTGACACTGCATGCTGCTCAATGCTTTGGGACAACTTGAGAATTTATGTACAAGAGGGCATGTCAGGAGAACAATAGGCACACACCTCTGGGGCAGCACCTCTGTGTCTCTCCCAGGCGCCAAACACCTGCCGGTTGACACAGGCCCAAGCACTTGCAGAAGCCAGCGTGACTCATATTTAAAGGGAACAGTATACCAACACTTGCAGACTTTTTGTAGGAGCAAGGGTAAGCAGGTCGTGCATGCATCCCCAGGCCAGTAACTAGGCAAGCATCTCTTAAAGAGACTATGCCAGCCTCTCACCTTGGTGCTGGGAGCTCATACCCCCTCAGGGCTAACCTGAGTCTTCTCCAGTACCAGGCATCCTTGATGCCGAGCAAAGATTCTGAGGGACCAGATACACAGGTGGCAGTGTTGCCAAGGTTTCTTTGCTGTTATAATTTTCCTGGTAGCCCCAGAAAGCTGGTTATATATGCTCCCTATCGGGAATTTACCCAGTGGGGGGGGGGGCAGTGTGTAAATCCGATGGGTGCTCAAGATCTGTTTGGTTTTGGCCATAGAAGAAGTATCCAGGGATCTCCCAGACTCGTACAGTCAGCCATCAGTAGGAGAGAAGTGCACTGCCCCTTCACCAAAGCCTTCAGGGCACAGAAAGAAATATTCCTGGAGAATATGTTGGGTGATTCCTTCAGAGGGTGGCAGGGCTCAGCAAGGGGTTGAACTGCCCCTGATGTCCCCCAATCCCACCCCGCCCCATAAGGGACATCCCCTGATTCTGCTGCCCACTCTGTAGCACCGGTTTGAAAGTCCATCAGCCCATGCAGGATATGCTCACATTATCATGACCCTCACTCCAGGCAAGTCTGCGGCTCGGTGGACCCACATCATGGGGCTGAGTTAGGAGCAGAATGAGGTGAGGAGCTGGAGAGACTTGAACTGACCAAAAGTCTTCGTTTTCCAGAACACATGGTCTGGCATACTGCAGGTGCTTAATAAGTGCATGGGAGGAAGGGAGGGAGGTGTGGAGATGCTGGGCACTTGTTCAAATGACTTTCTGCATTTGTAGTTATCCTCTTAAGATGCTACGGAGCACCTGCCTTTATCATAATCCTTCCCAAGCAAAAGCAAAGACAAAGGCACCCATCAGGCTGGGAAAGTCCTTCAAGGGTCTGTGTTTGGGAGAAAAAGACTCCAATCTGAGCAGCTTGTCCTCTGCCAGGCAGCAGTAAAAGCTGCAAAGGGGAATGCCGAGGAATTCCACTTGTCAGATCCCACCTTATTTTTCCTTCTAGAGAAAAGGGGTCTCAGTGGTGCACTGGCTTTTCAGGCAGTGACAAGATTGCTCCTTGGTCACAACAAAGTGATGGCTCCAACGCTATGATTTATGGAGCTAATTTATTCAGAATGTGATAGCTGGTACATAAGTGAACTTATTAAATGTTACTTAAGTAACATTAATTCCAGCCTTTTTTTTTTCCTTTAGAGAGAGACAGGAAGGGAGCAATAAGCATCAACTCATAGTTGTGGCATTTTATTTGTTCGTTGATTGCTTTCTCATACATGCCATGTGCCTTGACCGGGGGCTCTAACTGAGCCAATGATCCATTGCTCAAGCCAATGACCTTGAGCTTCAAGCCAGCGACCATGTGATCATGTCTATGATCCCACACTCAAGCCGGCAACCTCGGAGTTTTGAACCTAGATCCTCAGTGTCCTAGGTATCTAGGACTCTCTATCCGCTGCACCACCACCTGGTCAGGCAATTCCCGCCATTTCTTTTTCATTTTTTTCTTTTATTTTTGACAGTCAGAAGGAGAGACAGATAGGGATAGATAGGAAGAGAGAGAGATGAGAAGCATCAACTCTTCATTGCAGCACCTAAGTTGTTCACTGATTACCTTCTCATATGTGCCTTGACTGGGGGACTCCTGCAGAGCGAGTGACCCCTTGCTCAAGCCAGCAACCCCATGCTCAAGCTGGTGAGCCTCCACTCAAGCCAGATGAGCCCACGCTCAAGCCAGCGACCTCAGGGTTTTGAACCTGGATCCTCAGTGTCCCAGTCCAATGCTTTATCTGCAGCACCACCGCCTAGTCAGCCAGTTCCAGCCTTTTCTTAAAACACTGGGAACCCTGGAAGCATAAGCTCTGGCATTTGCATTGCCTTCCCTCTGCATCCAAAGCTGTCAAGGGCTAGGGTCCCATATGTGTGGCTGTTTACAAAGTCAGGCTCCAGAGGAAACTTTAGTCCAAAGGAGAAAAGGCTGTGCAACTAAAGCAGGATCAGAGGAACTGCAAAACAGAAAGAGTTGGGGACAGCCCAGACCCCAGTGTAAAGCAGGACTGTCCCCGTAACAACTCAGCAAACAGTGAATCAAGGCAGGCACCCATTTCAATGCTGGGAACCCCACCGGCTGACCCAGCCGCAAGAAACAACAAAATGATCAGTACACACCATGCACATTCACTAATATTCACACCTTCACTTTACAATTAGTATTTTGGGGCATTTTATAGTAAGCAATTAATAATTTGTTTTTATAAGGTTTAAAATTCCAAACTATCAATATTTCCCTAGTCTCAGCATTCTGGATAGACCTTGAAGATGACACCAGTTGCATCCTAAAGGAAAACCAGTCACAAGGTGAATCCAAAATGAAGAATACAATGGAAAGGCCTGTCAGCTCACCTGCATGAATGTTTTTAGGTGTATACCAGTCATCATTCACAATCCCTTAAACCTGTGAACCTGCACACTTGCTAACATTGAGTTGTAACCTCCCATTCCATACTCGCAGCACTTTTATGAACACAGCAGAACACCAGCTGGGGTGGAACAGGATTCCAAAGACTCAATAATAATATTTGGAGGCCCTGGCCAGTTGGCTCAGTGGTAGAGTGTTGTCCCAGTGTGTGGGAGTCTTGGGTTCAATTACCAGCCAGGGCACATAGGAGAAGCACCCATCTGCTTCTCCATCCTTCTCCCCTCTCCCTTCTCTCTATCTCTCTTTTCTCCTCCCACAGCCAAGGCTCTACTGGAGCAAAGTTGGCCTGGGCACTGAGGATGGCTCCATGGCCTCCGCCTCAGGCGCTAGAATGGCTCTGGTTACAACGGAGCAATGCCCCAGATGGGCAGAGCATCGCCCCCTGGTGGGCATGCCGGGTGGATCCCGGTAGGGCAGATGAGGGAGTCTGTCTCTCTTGCCTCCCCACTTCTCATCTCAGAAAAATACAAAATAAATATATAAATAAAATATTTGGAAAAAAAAGTATAATTTATTTGTACAATATTTCACAATTTAATTTTACAATTTACAAAAAGATACAAAACAGAAGACAAACAGGTCACATCAATAAAAAGAAGCACTGCAGTGGGACACTTTCTCCCATGACAAGGCTTGTCGGAATCCGGCCTGGAGAGCAGGCACCTCAGTGCTGCATGTCTGGAGGACCTCTGGGAACACTGTTGCCACTGAGGCCCATGGGCGGAGCATCCTGAGAGAACAGAGTTCTACAACCTTCCATTCTAAGGTTAAGTCCAGGCAGGAGAATCATCTCATTCTTCTTGAAAACCAGTGTGCTGGACAGGAGGCAGAACCTCGGGGGAAGGAGCCAGTGCAAGCATTCACCTTCCCCGTTGGCAATTCAAGCATGGCCCTTTCCTCCAGGGCATCCGCAGGAGCTAGCAGGGGCCACACGGAGTCCAAAGTACACTTTTCTCTTCTCTGTGAAGCAGTACAGTGCTGCTGTTCTTCAACAAACTCACTTGCGGAAGGTGAAGTTAGGAGTCAGTCACTTGGAAAAGCAGCTCAAATTGGCCACAGCTAGTCCTCGGCAAGGACAATAGTTTCAGAGAATCAAAGGTAGCAACTAAGGGGGATCACAGCCAAGATTCCATGAGCACTGAGGTAGTAACACGTGGAAGCAGTGGATCTCGAATCACACATCCCTGATTTCCCCAGGTAACCTCAATTTCCTGTGATTAGCAGGCCCAAGAGGGTCAGCACAGCATCTTCATCACACATGGTCGCCCTGTGAGGACCACCATTAGTGAATGTCCCCAAGGAGGCTGGGCGGCTTGTACGCCGGGGAGGAGGGTGAGGGGTGGGGAGTAAATCTCCCTGGGCAGAGCCCCATCCAACATGCCATGGCCCCAGCAGTGTGCAGGGGGACACGTCTGCAAGGGCTCTGTCTGTACTCTCATAAGAAGTAAAAAAGGTTTCTATGCCCTTTCAAGTGACTCTCAAGTCATCACCCACTAAGGGCTGGTCCCTTTATTTCCAGCCACCATCCAGGGCTGCTAAGAAGGCACTTTAAAATGATTGGTAAAAACTCTCATGGGAGACAGGCGCCAAGGTTCCCCTAAGAGGCCCTCCATAGCAGTGGTACCAGAGGGGTTGGGTCCTTTGCATGTCCCACCTGGTTTTCTCCCCTTCTATCTCAAGCCATCCAGCAGCTGAGAGGTCACCAGCCCCATGGGCATCCCCTGGGTGGGCTCAGAAGGAAGATGCAAGTGGACAGACTCCATCCCTCCGCCCTGTGTTGGCCCCAGGCATCCACAACTCCGAGTTGGACATTGTCACCCCTTTTGGACAAAATGTCAAGGAGCCTGTGGCCTGCATGGAACTGTGGAGAGTGCCAAAGGCAGACAAGTTCACTATTTAATAAAAATGAGAGGACCTCTGAATCATTTCTACAAATATATTACGGACAGGGAATTAAAACTCAGCCCCTTCACTTTTTTGTGGAATGGTGTTAAGGACAAGGCCGGACAGATTAGCTGTTTGCCTGTTCAGAAGGGAAAAGAAAGAACGTTATTTTCTTAAGATAAACAAGACAGAAACTTACTCCCCCCCCCCCCCAATTGACGAGGCATTTATACACCAAATGAACAAGCTTAATAGGACTAAGGGATATGATTTCCCTACAGCATGAAGGTAAAGGAGTTAGGCTAACAATGGAGGGAAGGTGGCTGGGCTGAGGACCAGGTGTGCGCAGGACTGGAGGGAGGAGGCAGCGGGGTGTGTGGGAAAGCAAACAGTGTAGCAAAGCCAGGACATAGGCCTTCATTGGGAAAATCAAGCTTGACTTCACCACATCAAGTTTTAACAGTCCTGGCTCCCTGCCAGTGGTCTCTCTGCCACCTAGCCTTTCCCTGGCTGTGCTGAGCCATCGGCTGTGCCCTGAGCACATCAGGTGGTTTGCCCTCTTACCTACTGGTCAGACAGTCCACCCTTGGCCTGGCTCAGCACCCTGGCCCACCCCAGCTCCACTAGCTTCCCTCCACCGTGCAGCCCCAACAAGACAGCTAGGTTGTCTATTTCTAGCACTCATACGTTTGCTAGGTGCGAACTGGCCAGCTGCTGTGGTTGCTAGAAGGTATTAGGTCTCATGGTTTTATTTAGGGGCCACGTCAGGCAGTGCCCTCTGGTCCTGCCCCTCCCTCCCCAGCCTGGAAAGGCGCAGAAATCTGTGGAGACGGCCAGTCCTGGGGCCTCTACAATGGAGAGGGATCTGGTTCTCGCCGAGGATCCGAGCAGTGCCTGAGAAGAGGTCTCTGTTAGGCAGTGTGGTCAGGCTGGGAGTCCCAGAGGGCAGGATGGCAGAGAGCCCCTTGGACTTCCCGTCTTCACAACCTATATTTGTACCAAAGAATTCCAGCTGCTCTTCCACCCCTAAACTTTGGGACCTGCCCAGGGTGCAGTCAATAGCCCAGAAAAGGACAGGGCACAGTCACTACTCAGCTGGCCAGTTTGCATCCCTGCGCTCTCTGCCCATCACCAAATTTTGGATTTGGGGAGGTCTGGGTGGAGCCCACTGAGCCAGGACCATGTGGTCAGCAGAGCATAAGTCCATTGGCAAAGTCAGCCCTGCCAAGCTAAGCCCTGGATTTTCTCATCCAAGCACCACTGGGCAGCACACAAGTGAGACCCACCAGTAGTGACAGGTGGACACTTGGTGGTGGTGGGGTGATGCTAGATGCAAACCATGGTCAAGAGAAGCACTGTTTGCATCATGCCAATGGGTGGACGGCAGACAGCTCCCTGAAGCAGGACCACAGCTCATAGGCATCTGGGATTTGACACAAGTGAGAGATTTCAGTCAAGAGGATGAATGCAAAAATTACCCTCATTTGTCGATAAATCCAGTCTGTAAACACTGTCACGTTTCCGTACACTCCTGGTCTGTTAGGCTTGGCACAACCCGATCCCCAGCTCGTGTCCCCAATCAACCACCAGACACTGCTCTTCAACGTGACCAGAGGACCACCACTGTCACCCTGGGGGACACAGCAAGTAACAGAGCAGAAGGTCAAACCACAAGCCACACACACCACCCTTGCACACAGAGGGTGTGGGTTGGGAGAGGGTCTCAGCTGGACTTCCAAGTGGGTGTGTGGGATGGGTCTCATATCTCCTCCAATAAGGTAATAGTAATAACAACCCCCAAAAGAGACTATGCCAGTGACAAATTTTAGTCTATAACAGCTAACAGTTACTAAATCACCTGGTGTCCATATTTTAAAATAGCCAAATATCAGATACTTATTTCTGTCCCACCGATGCTTCGACAATATAAAATCCTTCTGGAGGAAGCAGCGGCATATGAGTGTTGATAGTACAAAACCGTTCACACCATGACCGTTAGCTACCATCATGTCTCAGAGCTGGCTCCGTGTCCCAGGGACATTGAATCTTATTTCTCATGGTGGGGAGAGAGGGGTTCATCAACTCAGTGAAGTAGGCAAGGCTCAAAGGTTGAACAAAAAGTTGCAATCACCTGGCAGGAATCAATGTTTCCCTGCAGGTACCCTGCGCAAAACATGGTCGATGTGATCAAGTTGTTGTAGACGAACCTGCTGTTGCACTGCCAGGGCTCGATTAGGGGCACCATCGCGGCGTTCAGCACCTCTGATGTTTTCCCTGGGACAGAGCACATCATTGTGCATTTAGTGCGGCCAGCAGCTCCCACAGGAAGAGACATGCCACTGCTGACACTAGACAGGTGGCCCTGTCCCCGCCCCTCCCTCCTTCCACCTCCCAAGCAATCTCCTGGGGGACCCAGGCTGTCTTTGCGGCTGGCGGGTCTGTGGCTGGCGGGTCTGTGCCTAATGTAGCTCTAGGCTTTGGTTACAGGGAGGAGACTTCCTGCCTCTGGAGCTATAGAACTCCCTCTGTTCTAGGACTGTCCTCAGTAGTCACTCAATGGCTTGGTTCCCATAGGATCAACTTTCCTCATTCATCACACCCTCTTCCCTGGACCATCCCCAGCACACAAGGAGCTCCTGTTTCCCACCTTAAACAAACAGACCTTTCTCCATCCCACACCCTCCTCCATATGCTGTCTCACTTCTCAAACTGCTCTGAGTAATCATCAGCACTTGCCGTCTCTACTGCTTCCCTCCCACCTTGCTACCTCCACCTGACGCCTCTGAGCACCATGTGCTTAATGTGAGGAAACAGAACTTCACATTGCCCACCTCTCCACCCAGTCCTTGCTTCCAGTACCATCTGGGGCTCCACATCACAAAGCTGAAAGCTGTCCCCCCTCGATGCTCTCACTCTCGCCCCTGCTGACATCCAATCCATCAGCAGATCCGATGGCTCTATCCCAAATCTATATGGTTGCTCTCCCTGAGCTGCTGTCTTATCATGGAGGACCACATTAGTGGTCCCTTCACCGTCCTGTCCCAGCTACTCTTGCCTAGCCAGCAGATTATGTCACTCCCTGGCTTAAAACTTCCAACGGCTCCCTACCTTGTAAGGAATAGAAGCCAGTGTCCTCATCATAACCCATGGGGCCCCACACAATCTGGTTCCAGATGACACCCTCATGCTTGGCTCATCCTGCCCCAGCCTCACTGGCCCTGCTGCTCTTTAAACATCCTTGTCATTCAGATGTCACCTCAAGTGTCACCTCTTTCAAGAGGCCTTCCCTGATCACCCCCCTGCACCCCCTTCAAAGCAGCGACAGTTATGCTTCCGGTTTGTCTGATCACATCCTGCACCACACATCCACACAGGAAGGTGACGTTTCTGTGGGCAGAATGTTTTATTTCATTCATCAAGGCATTCCCACTGTGGCAGGTACTCCAAATGACCCGCGGAGTTTCCTTTCTGCTGTGACTGCTCTGAAGCCTTGCTCGCGACCCTGAGGCTCAACAGTAGGGACTTCCTTGAAATGAGATGCTGGGACACCCAGCACCACTGTCTTCCGGGAAGATCCCACATCACTCAGCCCTTGTCCTCTATACCTTGTTCTAAAGGACTCCTTTGTACGTGTACCCTAAACACTTTTTGGAAGAAGGGTGAGAACATTATATAAAATGCTCCTTTGTACCAGTAAGCACTTAAACACTCCACAAAAAGGAAACAGCCAGAATCCTTTCATTTGAAAATTATTTGAGATGAAAAGGAATGACAACAAAAAGAAGCTGAGCAGGTCTGTGCCGGGGGAGCCTACCTCCTCTTCCTCTCTGCGGGATTAGGGCAGAAGGACAAAGGCCCTGGACAGCCCACAGCTGGCCATCACTGGCCATGCAAGCCCATCCACACTGAGTTCATTATCCCTCGCCATCCGAGGGCGGCTGACTTCCATCGTGGCCTGTTAGCAACAACAGGACACAATCACAGAGCAACATTACCCCCTCACACTCACGTAGCCTGTATCCTTCCAAAAGCAGTTTCCACACACTGTCCCATTTGATCTTAACCTGAACATGGTATGTTAAGTAGGGCAGATCAGATTCTTCCCATTCAGCAGATGGGGAAACTGAGGCATGAAGGCTGCGTGCACTGCCTACAGTCATCCAACCATTCAGGAGTAGAACCAGGAGTGACACCCAGGCCTCCTGCTTCCAAACCCAGTGCTGTGTTTCACGGGAGCTGCAGACATGCGTGCCCAGAGGAGCCTCACCTTTCTCGTAGGTAGCCCCCCACCCGGAAATCCAGCAGGACTGCTTCGGCTCCAGCATCATGCCTGGGTTGGGCAGACACACGGGCTTCACTTTGTCTGTTTCAAGAATAAAATAACACCGTGAGCTGGTCTGGTCTAACCGAAGACCACTGGCGATGGTCTTCACCTAGAACTTCCCCATGTGTGTGCTGCTGGGCCATCCCGCCCAAGGGGGATGCCAGACCCCTTGCCAGCAGCCCCAGCCCTCCCACCGTCTGCCCCTGCCAGCGCCCTCCTTCCAAATAGCAAGACATTCGCTTCTGGGAGTTATGCAACCTATCAATGGAATTATTTGCTAGCTCTGTTTAAAAAATTACATGGTTAACTTTTCTTCAAACTTAAATCTTCATGAAATAGGGGTTAAAAACAAACAACGTCTCCAAGGGACAGAAGGGAAAAAAAACAGACTGTGACAGTGGTTGGAAAGCTGAAGGGCACTTCTAGCTTGCCCCTGGGACCCCACGTTGCTCATCAGCCCCCATGGGCTGGTTTCCTGCACCCACAGCATCCTGGCTTGAAGGCAGACCTCTCAAGGGGAGGGATGAAGTTTCCCTTGTCCCAGACCCATGTGGAAATAGGGCACCCTGAACCCTCGGATGGACTAGAACGGGACCCAAGTAAGAAGCTAAGGAAAAGCATGTTTGCTGGTTTCTTTTAAATCATTTTAAATTATTATGTTAAAGTATTTTATTTCTAGAATTTATGTGAAAAAAATTAAAGCATCTTTACAAATTATAGACCAGTTGTCGCCAATTGGAGGTGATTTTGTCCCCAAAGAACGTCTGACAATGTCTGGAGACAACTTTGCTTGTCACAGCTGAGGAGTAGCTCCTGGCATTTAGTGGGCAGGGGCTGGGATGCTGCTAAATGCCCCCACTGCAGAGGACAACCCCCACCCCCCAACCACAGAGAATTAGCCAGCCCCGGATGTCTGTGGTACTGTGGCTGACACCCTTGTCCAGACTCACATGGACTGATTACACTGCCACTCCGCTTCCCTCAACACACATGGGCACATCATCGGGCAGTCTGGCTTCTGCTGAGCTCACGTCCATCAGGCAACCCTCCCGCATGCCACCCCAACCCGGTGCAAGTTACTTCCTTCCATTTACTACCACAGCACAAGTTTGATTTCCGATCCGCCTCACCTTAAGGTTTGGTCAAAATTGTTCATGCACCCTGAGCCTCACAAACAAAAATATGTACCGTTAAAAGTCAGAGGCGTCTGCAGCTTCATAAGAGCGATGTCATTGTTCTTGGTCTTAGAATCATAATTTGGATGTGAAATCACTTTTTCTACCCGGTACCCACTTCCATAGAACATGAAAGATTGTCTCAGAATTCCAGCAAAGGCCGTCCAATAGCGTGGATTGTTCAGAGGTCTGGAAGATAAAGGTAAATACCTCTCAGCATCTCAGAACCATAGTGTGAACACTCATTTGATGATCTAAAGTCATACACTGGAGCCAAAGTTCCCAGGGGTGACATGCCCCCATCAAAGCCAGCAAGACTGGCAAGAAGGCACAGGCTTTCCTCTCCTCAATCCCTACCTCAGCATGGCCTCACCTCCACACTTTCCCTCTTTCTAGCCCCTGCTTTACCTCGTGGGTGAACCTGTGCCTTCTGTGCATTTCCACACTAGCCCACAAACCCTCACAATTCTGAGAATATTTTTCTTGGATCCAAATGCCCCTCTGAGGTTTTAAACTTCATTTTCGGCAGGACCAGTCTTACCTACCTTTATATGCTAAGGCATTTTCTGCCACAGGAGGTGCTTGATAAATGTGTAGGAATGAAAAGACTTTAGGTCGGTAGCCATCAAGGTGTTTCCCACTGAGAGCACCCCAGATCCTAGAGAGCCGTCAGAGTCCAGTGAAGGGAAGGAGGGGACAAGCTTGGGGAATGAATACTGCTTCCTGCAGCCCTCACCACTGCTCTTAGGAGGAGCAGATGCACCTGTCTTACAGGTGCACACACTATGGTCAGAGAGCTGCGTCAGGCCCCACCACACTGTAACCCAGAAAAACTGTTCTGATGAAGGAGGTTTCCTCCAACACTGATGTGTGACCAAAAAACTCTATGTTTAAGAAAAAAAGAAAGGGGCAATATTTCCAAGAAGTTAATGCTATAAATTATGCCTACCCTCACCCCTCCCAACCTGGCTGTGTGGGCAACACTTGGCCCAAGGACACTTAACTGAGGCCACCGGGAACCTTCTTGCGGGGAAGAATGAGACCCCGGGCGAGTCTGACTGCAGCCTCTCCAAGGATAATTGTCCACAAGAAATCAGAGCTTCCAAGAGGGCAGAGAAGGACAGTGACATCCCAGCCCCACCTTGCATCTTGCTTCCCCGCCTGCATGTGTGGACACCCAGCGCATACTTGCTGAGGGATGGGTCTGACCATGTGCTTCACAAGCAGCAGCTCCTCTGACCTCCCCAGCCATACCCCAAAGCGGGCACCATTAGAACTCCCACGTAAACACACAGAAACCACAGCTGCAAGAGTTCAAAAGACTTCACTCAAGGCCACATGGCCATGGGGCCACCTCCAAACCCAGAAGCCCTTGTCCCACCATGAACATACTCTTCCACGCAGTGAGCGGCTGTCACGATCCACTCGGGGGTGATAATGGAGCCTCCACAGACATGAACGCCTTGGACGTGCAGGCTGACCTGCCAGGGCCAGTCCCCCGGAGCGGCATTCGTCCCACCCACGATCCGGCCCTGGCGGCTCATCTTCGTGTTGACACCACACTCTGAAGGTGACAAGCACAACACAGCTGGCCATTGAGCAAGATCTGGGGCACCCTGCATCCCCAATACCCACCACTGTCCCTAGCACTGTGTGCACCCCGAGGGCTGCCATCCCAAAGGTCCCACTGCCAGGCTGGTGGGTAACTGTCACCACCTCTCACTCTCATTGGCTCGGGGTCTGACTTTGAAAGAACATGGCCTGGCCTCTTTTTGGTTAGAGAGATGACAGAGCACTCCTCCAGCCCCCCCCCCCCCCAGGAAGCACCACTTTTGTGACACTGTGACTCAGACACTCAGCAGGGGGTTCCTGAATGACAAGGGCCTTGGGATCTCTTTGAGTCCCAGAGGCATTGACTGCTCAGAGGCCCAGAATTCCTGAACAAAGTGAAGGAGGGACTTTCCCCTGTGTGCGGGTCACATTCCCCACTCGGTGCCACTGGGGCTGGAAGGTGGGTCAGGCACCACGCTCTCTTGGTAACTAAAGAAGCTTGATCCCAGCCCTGCTGACAAGCCAGTGCCAGGACCACTGGGACATAGAGCCACCACGAGCATCTGCCAGTGTCACCCCTTCAGTCAGAGAAGCTGAGCTTCAGGACCAAGAGTCCATGAAGGAACAGAACGGGGCTGTACCCAAGAGGAAGCATAGGGACAGTGCCTTCCCTGCTGATAAAAGGTTTGGAAACTATAAGTAAGGCAAACACAGCATAGGGACTGGCAGCTCCACCTTGGGGTGGTTCAAAAAGGGGGCCTTCTCTCTCCAATTCTCAAAGACATGGGGGTACACATTCAAATGTACAGACTGTCTCCTTTTTTGCAACACAAAGAGGAAAGTCAGGACTCACTCACCTATGCAGCGTAGAGACACCACGGTTTTTGAGGAACAGACGTCGCTACAAAAGAAGAAAGAAAATTGTGGTCACAATACATCAGGAGACACTTGACTCTCAAAATACTTAGAAATTAATATTTTCTTTCAACATTCTCACTCCCTTGCCTTTCCAAATGTAGACGGATCCATGACTGAAGGGTCGAATCAGGAAAGCAAATCCACACTGGGGACAGGGGTGAAGAGTATGGGTTCAAATCTCACTCAGTACATGACTTTGGGCAAGTCACTTAACCTCTGTGCCTCAGTTTTCCCACATGCAGAATGGGCTAGTAGCAGCACTAACTCATAGGGTGGTTTTGAGGGGAAGCAACACAACAATGTCAGCCATTGTTTTTATTCTGGAATTTAAAATGATCCTCTAATATTTTTAAGGGTTCCATTTGTAAACACTGGTTTCCTTGTGACTGCTTTACAATTATTGCACAGAAAACAATATGATTAATTATCTTCCCAGGAGCAGAAGAAAAGTTACTCATTTAAGAGATAAACATTCTAGGTTACAGATAAAAAAGAAAGAACTGGTGCATTCTGTTGTATAGCAAATTATCCTCTGCACAGGCTGGAGAGGGCAGACGCATTCACAGGCATTCGCAGCAGGCTGCGTTCTGCTGCACACAACTCCAGAGACCAACGTCGGGACAGTCCACCGCATAGTGCTGTCTGAACACACACCATGAACCTGCTCCAAACCAATGACTGCCCACCTCCTCTGCTGGCTACCATGCAAAACTATAGCTTCCTTGCCAGTCCTGGAGGTAGCCTGGCTGCATGCTACCCACCTTCTAGAAAAAAAGCACTAAGATACCAACCCAAGAATCACCCACGATTTCTGAAAACCATCCAAACCAGAGCAAATCCCTGCTTCTATGAATCTTCCCCAGAATGACTCAACACAGGCCCAAATACTAGAAGTCATTTACAACCCCTTCAACTGAGATGCTCCACAGTGCCGAGGACTGTGGGTGTGTCCTGGTGGTCTTTGGCTGAGGGGCATTGGCCATGCCAAAAGAAGCACATGTCCACGAACTAGAAGATGTTTTCTAAGAATCGTGAGTTGATTCTCCTCTACAAAAAAACCCCACTGCGCAAGCCACCAGCATCTGAGTGTGCTGTGGCCACTAGGATAAAAGCCAAGAGACTCTGATATCAAAGAGCAACTTCTGAAATCAAAAGAAAAGTCTTGCCACCTCCCAACACATTTAAGAGACACCACGTGCCACACAAATGACCTTCTCTTCTTTCCTCCAAATGTGGCAGCCCGCCTGTGAGTCCCCGAGGCTCTTGCAGAGAGATGGCAGCCTCCCCTCCCTACCGCAGCTCTGCATCTGTGTGTAACCCAGGAAGACAAAGAAACACTCAGCCCCTACAAAGAGCCCAAGCAGCTGTGTTTAGCTTCTCTGGAAGGCAAACCACAGCCCCATAGTTTTGATGGGCACACCTGGCCACTCACATCCTTCCCCCTGGACTCACCCTGTCACATTCCCTGGGACAGCCAGGCTCAGGAGGAAGTCAGCCCCCCAGACATCTCAGCCAGCGGCCACCAGGAATGCAAACCTTCCAGCCTCCCACTCACAGGAAAGGAGGGAGGACTGATTAATCCATCCTTCCCTAAAGTAGCACCTGGCCTGTGGGGAGGGGATGGCCTGGCTACCCCCCTGGGGAAGAGTGACAGGGACCAGGGAGCTTAGGAAAGCTTATTCACAAAAGACACTGTGTCTCTGACATGAAAACAGTCAGATAATGATGATAGTAGGAAGACTGTAAGCATTTTAAACAGTTGTGAAACAAATCGAGTAGCTTACGCCCTGCCCCACTCCATTGTTTGGGTTCATTTCCACCCATAGGACTACTGTGCCCCACCCAGGACTGCAAGTTGGCTTGGAAGTGCAGTAAATGTTGGCTGAACAGAACTAGTTGCTCCCTCTTGGCCTCTCACAGGGCCTCCTGTGGCACAAGGCTTGGAGCTGAGAACCCAACCATCCCGCTGTCTGGAACTGTGGGATTCCTGGGAAGCAGGAGTTTCAGTGCTAAAACCAGCCAAGTCCTGGGCAAACCGTGAGCTGGTCACCCTGCTGGGACCCCAAGCTGCTCTCTTGGTCTCTAGAGACCCTCCCTGACACATAGTAGGTCCAGTTCTAATGTCCAGATAGTGAAGACAATAATGTGGACTCTCAGGTTTGCAATGGCATCCAATACCATCGAGGGTGGAGGGCACAATGAAATGGCACATAAACCTTCTCCAGAATGAACCCAGCTACTCAGGGTAACCTGTCCTGCTCAGACTCTATACCCCTGGCAATGAGAACGCAGCCAAACCCACCATTGCAGCTCAGAAAAATCAGACTTAGGACAGTGATGCCCTATGATATCCCCTGCCATTCTCATTCTACATTTTTCAAAGGAGAACAGAAATCAAATACCTGTGGTAGAGCTTTTTGTAGAGATCGGTGTTGCTGGCACTCAGGTTCAGCTTCATAAAGCTGGTGGCCCCGCTGTCATCCACTATTCCCTGGCTAGAATAAAAACTATTCCTAAAAAAAAAAAAAAAAAAAAAAAAAAAAAAAGAGAGAGAGAGACAAAAAAGCATATTTAAAATAATAGTTAAGTTGTGAGTGATCACAAATCATATGTCAGATCGCACTACTTCTCTTGCATGAACTTCAGATAAAGGGGAACACTTTAGCATTTTGGAAAAGAAAATTATAAGTTCTGAACAAGTAGCTACGTTATAACCATCTTTCTCGACACCATTACCCTCAAGTGTCAGATTAAAATCCTCCACTGGTCGTCTTTCTAATCTAGTTTGGGTGAGAATAAAGAAACAACAATTGCCCTGGCCAGGTAGCTCAGTTGGTGGAAGTGTTGTCCCAAGGCACCAGGGTTGCAGATTTGATCCTAGGTCAGGGCACATATGAGAATCAACCAATGAATGCATAAACAAGTGGAGCAACAAACCAATCTCTCTCTCGCTCTCTCTCTCTCTCTTCCCCTCCCTTCCTATCTCTCTAAAACCAACCAATAAAAATATTTTAAAAAGAAAGAAACGAGAATAAGGATGTGTACATACATATGATCTAACAGATTTTACAGCTATTAAAATGCCCCCGGTTAGAAGTACAGGTCCTGGACTGTGATGCGGGCTTCACTCTGTCATTCAACTCTGCAGCAGGGATGGCATTTTGAAGTGATTCATTAGCTAAGATACCAATGTTCTTATCAAGTTGCAATTCCTTTTGGAAACAGGCATATAGAGAACACCCTAGAACTGCATAGAAGTCACACAGGGACACCCCAAAGAAGAGATAGCAGTAATAAAATCACCAGTGATGTAGTGATGTTCTGGTGAGATCCCAGCTGGGACTCTGGGAGGGGACAGTCCCTCCTTCTCTCTCACATTCCTTGTGACTATGTGCAAGAAAGAATTCTCTCATGTACCAATACAATGATCAATCCTCTTCTGTTCAATCACCTTCAATGCCTCGCATGTGTGTGCTGTGAAGGTTGCGCAGGGTCGGTTCCTGCCAACTTCCCCATCCAGTCCTCCTGACTCAGCCCCAACCCCAGTCCCCACCCAGAGAGGCCCTCCATCAGCATACTGGGCCCTGGTGACCACAGCACTGGATGGTCCTGAGGAACCAGGAGTGGATAGAGGTCAAGGCAGAGCTGGGTGGCGGGCAGGGAGAGAACAGGGGTAGATGTGATGGGCAGGAGGTCCCTTAGCTGGCTTCCTAAATCAGCCCTGGGAAGGAGAAAACTGTCCACGATGCTCGAGCGCTGGCACTTCCCAGGAGGGGCAGTGAGAACCACTGGTCTTTCTCGAGTTTCTGCTGCCTGTACCAGTCACCATGGTGCCACAGCCCCACTTGTGAGGCCACAGGGCTCCAAACTCACCTGTAGCCCATGTCCTGGCACGCTGCCCTTCCATAGCTCTCACTCCAGTCGTCCTGGCACACGGGGTGCCACGACTTCCTCTGGGACGAGAACACTTGCAGGATGAAGTGTGGTCCGTAGAGACGAACTGCAAGGAGAGACACAGCCCATGCGTTTCAGACAGCTGTTCCAACAGCTGCATGGCCCCGCCCCCTACACAGGGTCTCAGGCACCAGTTCTCTCTATCCAAGGCGCTGAACGCCCTCGGGGGAGGCCACACATCTATTCTTTCCCTGCTTAAAAAGTGCTCTTTACCCAAAATAATTGAACACAGGGATTCAGGCAAAGCCTTGCACATAGATGTTCCCTGGCAGCACTGTTCACAACAGCCAAAAGGTGAAAACAGCCCAAGAGTCCATCGAGGGATGAATGCACAGTATGCAGTCCATCCACACAATGGAATATTATCCAGCCACAGAAGGGAATGAAGCACCGACAAGCAGGACATCTGTGAACCCGGAAGACACCACTTAGTGACAGAAGCCAGGCACAAGGGCCACATACTGTCTATAAAATGTCCAGCGTAGAAAATCTGTAGATACCGAAAGATTAGTGGTTGCTTAGGACTTGGAGGGTGGGAAGAAGCCAGCTCAAGGTTTCCATCTGAAGGGACAAAACTGTTCTGGAATTGACTGTGGCGATGGCTGCACGAATCGGCAAATATGTAAAGGCCACCGAATCACACACTTAAAAAAGATAAATCTTACTGTAAGTGAACTATATCTCAGTAAAAAATGCTTTGAAGAAATAAATAAATAAGATAAAAGGTTTTTGAAAAATGCTCTTTCAACAGTCATTTTGAGCAGCATGTGGAGTGTCTTTTGCCCAAACCCTGGGCCAGGGCAGAGCGCCCAGCAATGTGCCCAGTACCTGGTGGAGGCTCTGCCTCTAAATTCATGCACATTCAGCCAAAACTCAGCTCTGTTGCTTAAAGAGATAAAATTTTATAAACACAGCGTAAGCCCCTCCCAATTTCATTCCTCTCTCTCCCTAGAAGTAACCACAGCTCAGAATTTTGAGCACATTTCACCGTGTGAGAGAAAAGTCAAGTGACGACTCCCAGAACAGACCTAAGAGGACTCGGATTAACTGGAGCATTCTGAAAAACCGAGCTCTGTGGTTTGGGGGGAACAGCTGTGGGCTCACAGTGTACGATAAAGGACCCACTATTCTTGGACCTCATTCTCACCTCCTGTCCATGACCCCTGACTTGCTGGGCAGAATGACTGACATTCCTCCATGGAATATCAGCCTTGGTCTCATTATTTCCCAGTACCTCCGTGATGAGTGATTCCACATGCCATGTGTGTGTTAGCCAAGTGTTCTGTGAGCAGGTAAACAAACTGTACTGCATCCGGACAATGGAATGTTACTCAGGGCTATAAAGAAATGAGCTATCAAGTTGGAAAGACATGGGGAAACTTAAGTGTACATTACTAAGGGAAAGAAGCCAATCTGAAAAGGCCATATAATGTATGATTCTAAATACCACATTCTGAAAAATGCAAAACCAAGGAGACAGTAAAAACATCAGTGGTTGCCTGAGGTTGGGGAAAGGATGAACACATGGAACACAAAGGATGTTTAAGGCAGTAAAATTACTCTGTATGACACTATAAAAATGTAGACATGTCATTATATATGTGTCCAAATCCACTATCCCAATGTAAATACATTAAACATTTGACCACAATAACAAGAGTGAACCTTACTGTAACCTCAGAAATTTAGTTAATAATGATGTATCAATATTAGCTCATCAATTATAATACATGTACTGTACTAGTACAAGACATTAGAAGTAGGGGCCACTGTGTCCTGGCCGGGTTGCTCAATGGATAGAGCATTGTTCCGGCACACAGAGGTCGTGGATTTGATCCCTGGTCAGGGCACATACAAGAAGCAACTAATGTGTACATAACTAAAATGCAACAACCAAGTGGAACAACAAGATGATGCTTCTCTCTCATTCTCTCTCTCTCTCTATTTCTATCTCTAGCTCTCCCTTCCTCTCTCTCAAATTATTTATTTATTTATTTATTTATTTATTTATTTATTTATTTTTTCTTCTGAAGCTGGAAACGGGGAGAGACAGTCAGACAGACTCCCGCATGCGCCCGACCGGGATCCACCCGGCACGCCCACCAGGGGCGACGCTCTGCCCACCAGGGGGCGATGCTCTGCCCCTCCGGGGCATCGCTCTGCCACGACCAGAGCCACCCTAGCGCCTGGGGCAGAGGCCAAGGAGCCACCCCAGCGCCCGGGCCATCTTTGCTCCAACGGAGCCTTGGCTGCAGGAGGGGAAGAGAGAGACAGAGAGGAAGGAGGGGGTGGGGGGTGGAGAAGCAAATGGGCGCTTCTCCTGTGTGCCCTGGCCGGGAATCGAACCCGGGTCCCCCGCACACCAGGCCGACGCTCTACCGCTGAGCCAACCGGCCAGGGCCCTCTCTCTCAAATTAATGGAAAGAAAACTTTTTTAAGTTTAAAAGAAATAGGGGTGATGGTGAGGGGGATGGGAACTCTGCACTCTGCTAAACTTCTGAGTATGCCTACTAATTTAAGTAATCAGAATTAGATGTACTTTCAAAATTAAAAATAGAAAGTGACACTAACATGGTAGAGAGTAAGGGAGACATTTCATTCTTGATTTATGGACATTTGGGGAGGGATTTTTTCCCTTCCAACTATCTATATTCAAATGCTAACTGGGAAAAGATGTCAGTTGGTACACCAGAGAACCCTAGCAGGTCTCAAGCAGTTTTTTATTTAAGTATTGTGATTTTTTTTCAGCTTTTCTAAAGTATCATGGACAAATAAAAACTGTATAAATTTAAGGTATACAACTGGTGTTTTGATGTATGTATGCATTGTGAAATAATCACCACAGTCAAGCTAATTAGCATAAATATTCACCTCAATCTCCTTCCTTCCTTCCTTCCTTCCTTCCTTCCTTCCTTCCTTCGTTCCTTTCTTTTCATGGTGAGAACATTTAGATCTGCCCTCTTAGCAAATCTCAGGTACCTAAAGCATTATGTTAACTGTCCCCTCAAGTAGTTCTTCTGTTTCTCTTATGGCATTTTAATAGAGGAAGTATACGTGTGTGTACTTGATAAGTGTTTTCTATGTGCTGTGTCTACATGTGTATAATTGACTTGTGTGTACATGAGTGTGTATGATTGAATAGTGGTGTTTCTGTAGAGAGAGTGTATATGTGGATACTTCATATGTGTGTTCGCATACGTGGTGCGTGTACATGACAGTGTATGGATGAGTGTGTATTAGAAAAACAACCCAGCTCTTCCCTCCTCCCGGCACCTGTTTCTCATGTGTCTCCTTTGTCCTCACAGAATATTTTACTTCTGACACTTCTGGTCACCAAACATGCAGGGGGCTTTCCCCACATCAAGCTATTCTCCACACCAGGGTGTCCTACAACTTCCTGACACAGTCTATCTGGAGATGGCTTCAGATCCCACAGGTGAAGGGCTCAGTCCCACAGGATTGTTCTCACTCTAAGGCCAGATGGTCACCATGCTTCTGACCAAACTGGAGGTTCCCCATCACCTGCTCAGGTTTGGTCAGATTTTTAGAAGAAATTACACAACTCAGGAAAACATGCTTATGTGCACTGGTTTAGGATCACAGGATGTGATGGAGGAGGTGCGGAGGGCAAGGCACGTGGGTGCACCGCTCTCTTGGCACCTCTGCCCACCCTCCCATCAGGAAGCTCCCGAAAACCATACTCTTGGGATTATATGGAGGCTTCATCACTAGCCATGATGGACCACCAACTCCGTGTTTAGCTTCTCTCCTTTCTCAAGAATATGGGAGGGAGGGCTAAAACTTCCCAGCTTCTAATCATGGCTTGTTCTTTCTGGTGCCCAGCCTCATCCAGGCCCACACCCAGAGTCTTCTCATTACAAAATATACCTGTGTCACCCAGGAAATTAAAAGGGTTTTAGGAGTCTGGTGTCGGGAGCTGATGTCAACGTCCAAATAAAACAAAAGATGTTCTTAGTGCTCTTGTCACTTAGGAAATTGTAAGGGTTTCAGGAGCTCTGTGCCAGGAGCTGGGGGCAGAGACCAATATATATTATCTCACAGTGTATGTGTGTGCTTTGTGGGTTTGTGTATATGTGTGTGAGTGTCTGAGCGTGTTTGAGCGGAGTTGGGGAAAGAAAATCACTACATATGCTTTGGTACTTTCAGAATTCTGAGCCATTTGAGTATATTAATTCTTCATATATTTAGAAAAATATAACAGACATTAAGAAAAGAAAGAGAGAAGGAGACTCTACAGGTAACATGAATTTGTCTCGCTGGAGCTGATTCACTCACACGCACAAGTGTGTGTAGAAAACATCAAAAGCCATTTCTACCCGTATCCTAACCACCCTCTGCTCAGCCTCCAAAACTTCCCACTTAATGTCAAAAATGGGTGACCAACAGATCATGGCTAAAATAAAGGCAGGCACTGTGTCAAAAGTTTGGAGAGTGAGTCAATTGCAAGTGCAAACGTTCCCCGACCAGGAGCTCCTGGCACAGAGACGAGGACATTCACCTGCGGGCACAGGTGACCATGCGGGTAGCAGAGGCCAGCCCGGGGCCCAGGCTTCCTCAGGGAGGAGTCCAGGAGCCAGGGCTAACAGCATAGCCCACACAGGTGTCTCGCCCAGGAAGTGAGGATGTGCAGGAAGAGAAAGCTCACCAAGGAAGCCATGAGAAAGGAAGATGCCCATGATATGGGCAGTCTTTCCCCAGTGTTAACTGTATGAAACGTTATCAGCTCAGAGGACAAGCGCTGCTCTCTGGGTGTGGGTGTCAGTGACGTTAGCCCAACTCTGGGACTCAAGCATCTCTTTCTCAGTTACAGTCACAGCACAGAGTGTGCCCTCAACTTTACATTTGAAGCTGTTTGCTCCTTTTCACAGTCATGTGGTGACATCCTGTGGCAGACGGGAGTGGGCATGTCCCAGTGACTGGCCCTGTCGTGTCCCTTCTACCGCTGTGTGATGCAGGACCAGGAGCACTCTCTCTGAGCTGTCTCCTCATCTGAAAATCGGGGTTAACTCAAGACTCCAGATAGGGAAGCATGATATAGGCCTGCATTGGCATGCCCTAAACATGGTGGACCCCGGTGCCTGGCCCTGACCACACGCAGTCCCCCACTCACCACACTGGTTCTCGTCTTCCCCGCTGGGACAGTGCAGGACCCCGTCACACCAGTGGGAGGCGCTGACACAGGTCCCCGAGGAGCCGCACTCCATCCCTGACAGTGTGCACTTGTTCCGTGCTGGTAGAGATGGAGGGAGATGCTTGTCAGGCTCAGGAACCAAGAAACCTGCCCCATAACCACGAGTTCTGTCTTCCACTGCATAATGAGGAAGAATCTTTTCCCCTTAATTTTGACGAGGGGCTGTGTCCTTGCTACAATACATCAAAGCAAACAGGGCTACAGGGCAGCAGCACAGAGCACCTAGGGCACACCTCTTCCAGGGCTGTTGCGAAGGGCTCCTGGCCTTAGATTTGAACAGGCTCCATTACCTTTCTGCCACATGGTGATTCCTGTGGGGCCACAGGGCCCTGAGCTGATGGAAGAGGCCCGGTGGCAAGACAAGGGCTCATTGGACCCACAGCAGTCACTGCTATACACTGTGACACAGGGGACCAGGTGTGGTCCCAAGGCAGGGAACCTGTGCTCAGAGTGCCAGGTGGCACCTGGTGCCCCAAACCACTGAGTAAACTTGAAACGCTTCTCCCACCATGTGTCAACACCACACTCATGGCACGGGACCTCAACAACCCACAGATTAGGAAGAAGCACGCGACTCAGACAAGGTGATGCCTGCTTCCAGGAATGGTTATCTATGCATCGCAGTGACTAAACAGAAGGAAGAAGACAGCTCATGCTGGAAGAGAGAAAAACCCCAGCCCAAAGATCAAGGCTGTTGAGTGCTCAGGACACCACAACGACCCGAGCATCGCGTGCCAGGCTCAAGCCACGCCCAATCCAGCTTCGGGGTGGTCACTCCACACTTACTGAACTTCCAGAGCAGGACAGCAGCCGCCACTGCTCCGGCGAGGACGGCCACCAGGGTGAAGGTGATGCAGAGTGCTCTCTTAGTCTCTGAGAAAAAGAAAAAAGTTTGCGATTTATTGAAAAGTGTTATTTTTTATCACACTCTCAAATGTATTCTACTACTTTTATAATATAGTACATCAAGAAATAATAATTCTTATGTGCTTAAAAAAGCAACATTTGAGGATGTATCCCAGGAGGTCTTAATTGTTCCATGGCACTAAACTGTGTGCTTTTTCAGAGACCAAACGTAGGAAGCCATGATATAAAGCAACATACAATAAAATTAATCTCTTAAAAAGAAAAGTATGGTCTCAAAATTGTTAATGATTAATGTAACAAATTGGCTGAAAGAGGAAAAGTGCCTTGTTTCAGTAGTTACAAGCATAAGCAAAATCCTAATAATGTTCCCAAAACTATCACCTCCAGGTCAGTGGTACTCAAGGCAAGAGAACTGTCTCACCCATGGCTGTTCATGAAATGACATTACAGACCCACTTTGCCTTGTCCAGTCATTAGCTACATGTGGTTATTTGTACTTTCAATTAATTGTGATTAAATTACTAAATAGTTCAGTAAATGCAAGTGCTTGATGGTCCCTGTGGCCACTGGCTACCATGCTGTCATTGTGGCAAGTTCTACTGGGCAGCGCTAACATCGACCCTTCGGTCTGAGGGCAGCAATATTTTTAGCTAAGAATAAAGACTTCGGTAAAGGTAACCAGTGATCTCTAGTCAAAACAAACTGGCATGCCATTGTAGGCCGGAGTGTAAGCCCAATGTTGTACGTAGCTTCAGAGAACGGCCCCAGACACCCTCACCCGTGGCAATTCCTACATGCAGGGCAGCTCCCAGCCCAGGTACCCCTGGGAGCTTTCTTTGGGAGGAAGGTGGAGAGGTAGAGGGGAGATGGGGAAAAGAAATTTAAACACATCTTCCAACCTCCTTAGTATACACCATAGGATACCAGGCTGGAAAGGAAGACTGCATAGGAAGGCCTGGTGCACCCATAGCTACACATCTGGTCTTCTGCAAGTCAATCAGGACAAGAAGTTCAGCTTCTGGAGTGGACAGACCAGAGCTGACCCATCTGATTGGGGCTGAAAGCCATGTTTTGAGAATTCCACAGTCTGTTCTCATACTGTAACAGGCTTAGGAATCACCAGAGGAGAGATTCTGATTCATACGGGGGCGAGGGAGGCATGAATTTGCAGCTCCCAACAGGCTCACAAGTGACTTCAAGGCCACTGCTACAAGGAGCGCCAAGGGCCACCCTGCAACATTATCAGAACTTGGCCTACAGCAATGATGTCTGGGGAAGGCAAGGTGGAGTCAAAGAGGCCGCTTGCTGGAGACATTCCAAGTGGCCAATATTACCCGCTGGCCAAGAACAATCTTTTCCTTTGGGCAATTTACACGAATGTTATTTTATCTAAAAAAAGACAACTTGCCCGATGAGTTAAGGGATATTAAATTAGGTTATCTCAGCCTCTCGAGTGTGTGACCGGTAATCTGCCCAGCTCTTACTGGGAGCAGGTGGGCAGTGGGCACCCCCAGTTTTACCTTTGGTGGACCAGCATTTTGCAATCAGTGTCTGTTCGGCCCAGACTTGACTCGATGTTGGTTTCCATTTACCTTCATCATGATCAATTTAGTCTACTGAGGATTCAGCCCTACTGTTTGTTTGCATCATAGGCTTGCTGGCCCTCATTCTCCAAAACCTAAACTGTAACATGTGTATGCATTGTGATTCAAAGTGAAACATGTAACTGCTGCTAAAGCAAACAGATACATTAAGTCCAAGGATGGCCCCTGTACTCCTGGTGAGGGAATCTTCTGACTTGTGCTACTTAAGTCACTTGCAGAATACTGTACTGTCAAGGCTCTGACAAGGCTACAGATTGCCTGAGTCCATCTATATGACTTTCTGGAAAAGACACAACAGTAAGATCACTTGTTGCCAAATGCTGGGGCAAGAAGAGAGAGGAATAAACACTAAGAGCACAAAAACTGTTAGGGCATGAAACTATTCATATGATACTGTAATAATGATGGGCAGGTGCCATCATACAGCTGTCAAAACCAATATACAATAAAAAAGGGTATTATTCTAATTTAAAACTAGGACCTTTGTTAACAATAATGTATCAATATTGGGTCATTGATTTTAACAGATGTGTCATGCTCAGGTAAGACAATAGGAAACTTTGGGGGATGAGGGAAGGAGGTATATAAGAACTCTTTACACACAATTTTTCTAAAAGCCTGAAACTACTCTTTAAAAAATAGTATATCGTTAAAAAAAGTACTTCCAAGGTCAAACGTTACACTTAATAAATATATATGTTTTTATATGTTATCAGCCAACAAAATGTTCTAAAAATAACACCGAGGTAAGTTCAAAAGCTATTTTTCAGTTTAATGGACAGTTTTATAACACAAAACCATATGTGTAGGGTCCTATTCTTCCCACAAAAAGTAACTGACAAGAGATTCCTATATTCCTGTCCAGGTGTCTGTCATTACCAACTTTTCCCCTGGAAAAGTGAAAAGTGAGAACATGCATGTCAGGCAAGTGGGCTCTTTCAGTTGGCCTGGGTTGGACGGTCATTCTTATGAGTACCACCTACTGAAGGTGCTGACCTCAAGAGGGGACCCCTGGTTTCTGACCCCTGTCCTCTTTCTTCAGGAGGCAGGTATCACTGTCAGGTTCCTCAACCCTCTTCACCTGGCTCCCTTCCCACCACACCGACAGACGTCAGTGTTTTTCAACTGCCATCCTCTGGACCGGTCCACCAGAAATTTCATGCCAGTCTATGAAAGAATTAACCACCCTAATGTTATATGAAAATTACAGACCCAATGATCTTAGTCGAATTTGCTTATGCTTGGGGTGATTTCTGCCTTAGTGGTCCCCAAAATGATCCTCCTATTTTCACTGGTCAAAGGTGTAAAAATGTTGAAAAACTGCTGGACTAAGTTCTCAGCCTCAGTACTATTGACATCTCGACTGGATCATTCTTGGATTTGGGGGTGCACTGTGCACTGTAGGATGTTGAGCAGCACCCCTGGCACCCACCCAGGAGATGTCAGTAGCACTCATCGCTGGGGGTTTTTTTTGTTTTGTTTTCTTGTTTTTTTATTTTTCCGAAGTTGGAAACGGGGAGGCAGTCAGACAGACTCCCCCATGCACACGACTGGGATCCACCCGGCATGCCCACCAGGGGGCGATGCTCTGCCCATCTGGGGTGTTACTCTGCCGCAACCAGAGCCATTCTAGTGCCTGAGGCAGAGGCCATAGAGCCATCCTCAGCACCCGGGCCAACTTTGCTCCAATGGAGCCTTGGCTGCAGGAGGGGAAGAGAGAGACAAAGAGGAAGGAGAGGGGGAGGGTTGGAGAAGCAGATGGGCACTTCTCCTGTGTGCCCTGGCCGGGAATCGAACCCGGGACTCCTGCACGCCAGGCCGATGCTCTACCACTGAGCCAACCGGCCAGGGCCCCACCCGCGGTTTTAACAAAACTTTCTTAGACTAATATCTCCAGGGGTTAAAGTCCCCCCGATGAAGAACCACTGGCCACTGGTCTCCACCTGCCCAACAACCACGAGAAAGATGTTAGCATGGAGGCAGCCTTCCTTGAACAGAGGAAGTAATAGAGGGGAAGAGAGGACCTTGTAGCAAAGAAGCGAAAATTATTGAGATTCCTTCATGAAGGGATAAAAAATGCTACATAAAATAAAGCAAAGACTGATGGAAAGAAGGAACAGCATGGACAAACCACATGAAGGGTGAGGGAGGCAAAAATACCAGAGTAACTGATAGTGCTTGTTAACAGCAGGGAGGTGAGGTGGGGGGTATGGCCTACAAGGCTCCAAACAGGTGGATTCACTTCGGTCATGGTGTGGTGGGCAAATGGAAATGCACTTTGTTATTCACCTGGGACAGCATGAGTTGCATACACATGTATATCCCCCTCAATAAAATAAAAACATTAGCAATGCAAACGTTAGGAGAGCCACTGTACTGGTTCTGGAAGAGGGCTGGCTATCCTAGTCCACTGCTGCACTGGGCAGGTCTTAACATAAATGACGAAGAAGAAGAAAGGGTCTGGGGAGGAAGGAGACAAAGTCCAATGCAAAGAAGGGGGGTGAATGAGAGCGTAAAAGAGATACTCTCTGTTGACACGATCAATCGATGAAAAAAGAACACACAGCTGGCAGTCCCTCAGGTCCTCTCTGCAGCCAGTTCAGGCCTGCCCATAGGTCATTAAAGCCAAGCCAAAATCTCAAGGACCTCACTAGCCACTTTACTCCCTGAACACAAAATCCTTATTGAGCCTCTTAACCACAACAGGCTGTATCCATGGAACTGCACCACAATGGAAGGTCAGATCGTTTACTCCTGCATCTAAAGCTTACCTACCATTTATTCAAGATAAGCCACAGAGGCAAAGAACAGTAAGAGAGGCCCATCCTGGAAGACCATCCTGGGAGGCAAAGCTGGGACAGGAGAGTTAAGGAAATGTGAAGATCTTTGCAGCTCAGAGACTCCCGAAAGGCCTTAGGACAGGAGGTGACCCTTGGGCAGCTGACAGCTTTGACACAGAGGAAGGGGAGAAGGAAGGCATGTTAAGTGGACCAGCTCCAGCAGCCGAGAAGAGTTGGCCACAGAGCTGGTGGGAAGGGAGCCCTTTAGAGAAGGCAGACCCCAAACTTGGGTTCCAGTATAGCAAATAAACACAAAAATGGGTCCTACTTGAGGTACACGGTGCCCCAGATAGGGACTTGGGCTGCGTGTGGATGACGGGTGTCGAAGCGTTTGTCAGAACCCTCGGGGTGTAGTGGGGTACTGCGGACGGGTAGTAGTGAGCCGGGTACGCTGGGTAGGCATTGGGGGCTACGGGGGGCGGTGGGGGATACAGGCGTTCAGGCTGGTATCCATGGTTTTCGTAGTAAGGTCCAGCACCTGATGGTAATCCCTAAACAATTAAAAAAAAAAAGATGAATAATATGAAACCCTAATGAATACATATATATCCCAGTGCACTCAGACAAGATACTGGAAGCATTCTTCAGATTCTTTTAGGGCAGTGTTTCCCAACCTTTTTTGTGCCATGCCCCACCTTAACCTTTCTAAAATTTTATGTCCCCCCCTATGTAACATACATAATTTTTAACATTAAAAAAATTGATTTGTTCACTTAATAAACATAAATGATAGGTTCTAGGAAGAAATCACTATGAAATTGTTAACAAAACACAGTAAGTAAAATTTCAAAACATATAATGAAAAACAGAAATTTAAATTCCAAATAATTTTAATACTGATTTTTCTATATTAATTTATTATTTTAATTTAGTGTGATCCTTGCGCTTGATGCTTGCTGCACAGAGATTTTATATTAGATTCCAATTTGGTTAGCTTTAGTCTCAAGTCTCCACATTGTGTTATATCCAGCCGATTTCTTTTTTTTTTTTACCAATAAATCATTTACAGCACTAAATCCACATTCAGCTAAAAATGAAGATGGAAACGGTAGCAATAGTTTTCTTGCACATTTGGTTGAATTTGGGTATTTGATTTCTGTTTCCTCACAAAGCCATGCCATCGCTCCTTTGATATTAAATAAAGCTTTAACTGACTCATCATTTTGCAATTCTGCGAGTTCTTCTTGATACTGCATAGTTGATAGATCAGACAAATCCACTAACATTGGCTGCATCATCCATGTTGGGAAATCAATTTGTTTTAAATCAGAAAATCTTTCTTTTAAATCAGCCGATAGAATATTCAAATGATTGACAATAACAAGTAAAGCGGTATCAGTTACTTCACATTTTTGGAGCCAATGAAACTGTTTAAAGTTTTTGTTGTTAATATGTTTCTGACATAACTCAATATTGGTAATGAAACCAAATATCTTTGCTTTTGCATCAACAAGAGTTTTATTTGTTCCTTGAAGTTGCTTATTTAAAATATTTAGTTTTTCAAAGATATCAGCTAAATAACTCACAAATGCTTTACCATCTATTGTTAACAGATACTTCATTTCAGGTTTGTCACTTAAAAAATCACTAAGAGTATCAAACAGTTCCATAAATCTTTTCAAACAGTTTCCTTTAGATAGCCATCTTACTTCAGTATGAAGTGAAAGTCTCACATGGTCTTCATTTTGTTCTTCACAAAATAACTTGAAAAGACGCTCACATTTGCCACTAGCTTTAATAGCATTAACACACTTTATTACTGTATGTAATACTTCATTCAGAACAGGCGAGATGTTTTTAGCTACCAAGTTTTCCCTATGAATAACACAATGCACAAGAATCATTTCTGGATTCGCATCTTTCATCAATTTTAAGCAGCCATTTTTCTTGCCCATCATATTGGGAGCACCATCTGCAGCACAAGATGTTCTATTTTTCATTGGTATATCATTGACATTTAAGTAGTTTTTTAGCTTATTATATATATCTTTGGAGGTAGTGGTGCTTTCTAATCTTTTACAGAACAACATTTCTTCAGCAAAATGTCCTTTATCAATATATCTTATGTAAGTTATCAATACTGCCTCACTGTCTCTCAAAGTTGATTCATCCATTTGCAAGGAGAATTTTCTTGTTTTCAGCTTTTCAATAAGTTGTTTTTCAATATCCTCACTCATTTTGTCTATTCTTCTGCTAACAGAATTGTTACTGAGTGGCACAGCTTTTACATCTTTGTCATCTTTTTCAAGAACCGTTTTAAGAAATGCTGATATTGACGGTTTTATTAAATTCTCTCCTATACTGTGATTTTCTCCAGTTTTAGCGATGAATAAAGAAATTTGATAACTAGCCTCAAGAACACAATTATTAGTTGAAGTATGAGCAGTAAATAGAGACTTTAATGTTGTTCTTTTTTCAAAATTTTTCTTTAAAATTTTAAAGTAACTCAAATCTGAATTAATATGAGCACTATGTTTCACCTTCAAATGCGCCTCAAGACGACCTCGTTTCATTGATTCGTTAGTCAAGCATTGCTGGCATAAAAGACAAAAAGGAATCCACTCATCGTGAACAGCGGGTATGAACCCAAATTTTAAATATTCCTCCGAATATTGACGAGTTTTTTTCTTGCTTGCACCACTCATTTTACTATGGGCTATAATAAAAATAAGATCAATTGGCCTGACCTGTGGTGGCGCAGTGGATAAAGCGTCAACCTAGAAATGCTGAGGTTGCCGGTTCGAAACCCTGGGCTTGCCTGGTCAAGGCACATATGGGAGTTGATGCTTCCAGCTCCTCCCCCCTTCTCTCTGTCTCTCCTCTCTCTCTCTCTCTGTCTCTCCTTCTCCTCTCTAAAATGAATAAATAAAAAAAAAAAACTAAAAAAAAGTTAAAAAAAAAAAAATAAGATCAATTAAAAACTAATATTGCCCTGGCCGGTTGGCTCAGTGGTAGAGCGTCGGCCTGGTTTGCAGAAGTCCCGGGTTCGATTCCCGGCCAGGGCACACAGGAGAGGTGCCCATCTGCCTCTCCACCCCTCCCCCTCTCCTTCCTCGCTGTCTCTCTCTTCCCCTCCCGAGGCTCCATTGGAGCAAAGATGGCCCGGGCGCTGGGGATGGCTCCTTGGCCTCTGCCCTAGGTGCTAGAGTGGCTCTGGTCGCGGCAGAGCGACGCCCCAGAGGGGCAGAGCATCGCCCCCTGGTGGGCAGAGCGTCGCCCCCTGGTGGGCGTGCCAGGTGGATCCAGGTCGGGCGTATGCGGGAGTCTGTCTGACTGTCTCTCCCCGTTTCTAGCTCCAGAAAAATAAAAAATAAAAAAATAAAAAAAATAAAACTAATATTAAAATATGTGTTAAAATATATTCAATGTGACATAGAGTAAACGTATACTAAAAATTCATATTTATTTAAATGTATATAACACATTTACTACACTACCACCGCAAATCAAAAGGTATCTATATTTTTTCCACTTGACAAAATTTTCTGGAAAGTTATGCTTCTAAAATTAAAATTGTCGTGCATGCACTATTATAGCCCCAATAATATTTATAAAATATTAGTGCTTTCTAGCCCTGATGCAAGAAATACTTAATAAAGAGTTTAATATTGATAAAAATAAAATCAAATACTTATACCAATTATATCTATACAATGTATATATGTATATTTATTAAATCAACGAGCTTTTACAACAGTTTTGACTGACATTTATTTCAAATTAACACCAACTGAATGATGTGAAACACTACAGAAGTTGCAATGGGCCAATTAGGTGAGAATAACTGCGTTGTTTAGTGAGTTTTTAAAACGTCCGGGGTTCCCCGCGGCAGATGGCGCGCTCCGTGGTGAACCCAGGACGAAGTTTACTTGACGACGCCAATCACCCAGTTGATATTTTGGTCTCATCAAACGAAATTATACTTAATAATTATTTACCGCAATTATTTAAGAATTGCATTTTTTGTTAAATTTGGCACCGATATCTAGCATTGCATTTAAATGGCCCGGGGTGAAAGAGTTAAAGTCGTGTCTAGTCCATTTTCAAATTGCCCCCCTTAACTATCAAATTGCCCCCCTGTGGGGCGTAGGCCCCACGTTGAGAAACACTGTTTTAGGGTGTCTATATTATACCAAAAGCTAAACCTACTTAGAATAAAAGCTAACCAGAATTCTCAATTAACTGTCAATAGATTTTATTCTATTTGTTTACTATTCATTTTTTTATTGTGGTATAATTACTATGTAATATGGTACTGGTTTCAGGTGTACAACATAATAATTCAACATTTTTACAAATTGTGCAATGATCACCACAGTAAGTCTAGTTAACTTCCATCAGCACACAGAGTTACAATTACTTTATGATGAAACTTTTAAGATCTATTTTCTTAGCAGTTTTCATATATGTAATACAGTATTATTAACTATAATCATCATGCTGTACATTACATTCCCCAAGATTTATCTATCTTAGAACTACAAGTAGTACCTTTTTGACCCCCTTCACCCATTTCACACATCATATTTTTTTTCCCTAACCCTAACCCTATACACATCACATTTTTAAAGAAAAAGTGTAGGCCCTGGCCAGTTGTCTTGGTGGTAGACCGTTGGCCCGGTTTGTGCATGTCTCAGGTTCGGTTCCCAGTCAGGGTACACAGGAGAAGCACTCATCTGCTTCTACACCTCTCCTCCTCTTGCTTTTCTCTCTCTCTTCCCCTCCGACAGCCATGGCTCGACTGGATTAAGTTGGTCCCGGGCACTGGGGATGGCTCCATGGCCTCTGCCACAGGCATTAAGAAGAACTCGGATGCTGAGCAACGGAGCAATGCCCCAAATAGGCAGAGCATCGCCCCCTAGTGGTCTTTCCGGGTGCATCCCCATAGGGGCACATGTGGGAGTCTGTCTCTGCCTCCCCTCCTCTCAGTGAATTAAAAAATAAATAAAAAATGAAAAAGTGTAGAAGTCTTGGAATGGTTCAACACCTCAAGAATGGGGCACAGGCGCTGGCCGGTTGGCTCGGCAGTAGAGCGTCGGCCTGGCGTGCGGGGGACCCGGGTTCGGTTCCCGGCCAGGGCACACAGGAGAGGCGCCCATTTGCTTCTCCACCCCCCTCCTTCCTCTCTGTCTCTCTCTTCCCCTCCCGCAGCCGAGGCTCCATTGGAGCAAAGATGGCCCGGGCGCTGGGGATGGCTCCTTGGCCTCTGCCCCAGGCGCTGGAGTGGCTCTGGTCACGGCAGAGCGACACCCCGGAGGGGCAGAGCGTCACCCCTTGGTGGGCAGAGCGTCGCCCCTGGTGGGTGTGCCGGGTGGATCCCGGTCGGGCGCATGCGGGAGTCTGTCTGTCTCTCCCCGTTTCCAGCTTTGGAAAAATACCAAAAAAAAAAGAAAAAAAAAAAAGAATGGGGCACAAAGTTATGAACTAGCGCTACCAGAATTACAGCCATTTGGCAGAGAGACACATGACAGTGGTTAAGGAATCTATGCAAGCTATTCTGCACATTCCTTTTCTATCTCCTCTTCTCTTACAGAAATGTATTTACTCACCCTCTGTTATTCATGGGCACATAACTGGTTTACCATTGCTTAGCAGTTCTGCATAAAACAATCCTCACACAGCACAAGCATTTTTGTGGAAGGGTGTGCAGGCTGCCGTAGCTACATTTCTGTGTGTGGAATTTCTGGGTCCAGAAGTGGAAGGTGCTGCTCCAGCCATAGCATTTTATTCTCAGCTGCAACCTGGTCTGGTTGCTATATTCTGAGAAATTCCTTCTTCTCTCTTTCTACTTAAGAATTGACTCTCCAGGCCAACCCTTCAAGACCCAGACCCCAGGAAGCCACTCTAGACCCCGTCAGCCTGAGTTCTTCCCTACGTCAGCACCCTTTAGTCATGCCCTGGCTGGGAAGCTATACTTGCCCCGTGATCAGTGTCTGAGGTCCCCATGCCAACTTTCTGCTTGCTCATTAACTTCTCCCCTGATTTTTTATTGATGTAGTCTCAGAGAATTTCTAAGAGGACTGGTACTCTGAGTAGAGGCAACTTAAGGCTTAGAATTTTAAACGGAGCCTCCAGGGAAGCATGATTATAAAAACGAGCTCCCAGAGTTCACCCTAGCTTAATAACTCACCCATGTTCTCCTTCAAAAGTCCAAAGATTATAAGTCTAAACCAGAGCAGAGGACAGAGAGAGAAAACGAGATGTAATCTCCCATCTAAATGGGGCTCCAGAGGCAGAACAAGCAGCACGTGTATTGGGCTTCTATCGGGAGCATCTGAGAACATGCCCTCCGCCCAGGAAAGGCCGCAAGCACAGTTGTTTGTCCTGGCGGATTCCTGTGCAGTGGATATGAAATTTTAAATGGACCCCCCAAAAATATATACCAGTAACAAATAAAGGCGGTGGGGATCAGGGGAGCAATAGGTCTATTTTCCAGATACAGGATCTAGAAAATTGTTATTAAACACAACTCTTTACTAAACATACTTATTCCCAGGTAAAAGATGAACCAGTGAGATATGATGGTGAACAAGGATAGTGCATTTGTCTTTAATGGGGAGCGGGCTGGGGGATTCAGTGAGAGAGAGCCAGCCCAACGCCCCATGCAATTATGACCTGTCCCAGGATATCAGGAAGCTAGGCTCATGTATGCTACACACCTTTTTCCCCTGGACTTACCGCCTCTTATCATCATCCTGCCACCACCTGTCCCCATACCGCCCCTGTCCTCTGTCCCACCCCTACCCTCAGAGCAGGAAGAGAAGAGGCCAAGGTGAGAACCCACATCTCCCAACATCCACCCAACGGCTTTGAGACTCATATCTGTGCGGCTACTGTGGGGCCACGCCCTGACTCCCACTCACTTGTAATGTATAGAAGGCCTTGACCAACATCCACGGAGCACACCCAGTCAGGACAAACAGCTCTTAAAGTGCTGAGCAACACACACCCCAGGAAGTAACAGAAGAAATAAGGGAACGTGGAAAAGTCCAGAAGGGTAATAGTTCACAACTTACTGAGTTTAAAGCCATCTTGACTTTATCAGCAACATCAGGTAACAAGAGGTATTTGGAATGTTCAAGATGACCTAGAAGAAAGAATGATAAGACTGTAATATTTCCGTACCAATTAGTTTCTGAAAGATCAGTGAAGAAAGCACTAGAAGACTGTCTAGGACGGTGAAAGTTAACTTACTCCAGAACAAGCAGTGGAATCCTCCCCACTGCCACTCACAGGAGTCTGAGGCTGCACCCTCCTCTAGGCTACCTCTACGGAAAGGAGAATCCAGGGACTAGGAACACACACAAGCTGACTCATAGCCTCAAGTTCAGCAGAGGCTACAGGTGGGTAAATACCTGGGGTCAACTCCTAGCAGGGCCACTTCCCAGAGGTATCATTGGGCAATCACTGACCCTCTCTGACTCTCGGACAGATGGACATAATCATGGACACTGTCTTCTTGTTCAGTTGAGGATTCAGCGAGAGGGTGCAGGCAGAGCCAGCGCTGGGGGACAGTGGATGCAGTCAGACGCTACCTCGCTCGTGGCTGCAGAGAGAGTACCACGGGCATGAGGAAGTAGCCACAACCCTGAGCAGGTGGTCTAGAACTTAGTACCAGGTAGAGGCCACACCTGACTTTTTAAATAAGCCATATGGAATCTTCCATTTCTTAATATATACCCATGTAAAAAAAATCTGTAAAACACATCCACACTCACTTACTACACCGTTTACTAGTCTAAATCCAGAAAAGAAAAAAATTCAGAACTAATCATTTGGACTGTCTCTAAGGAAGACAGAGCTCTGGGTCATTTGTTTGCTGATGTCTGTGAATGGTCTACAATATCTAGAAAGACCATCAACATGAAAAGCACTATGGGAAAGCCCCACCTGACATCCCTTTTCCTCTTGTAAGCAAATGAGGGCTCTTATCCACCCCTCCCTGCTTTCTGGCAAGGACCAAAGAATGCCTCAAGAAAAGGCCTTTGCAATCATCTGTCCACAAGATTGTATCCCCAGTGAGAAAGCTCTGGACTGCGAAACTGGCCAGCTCAGGTCTGAATGTTTTCCATCTGTGAAGTGCCCACCACACAGTAGGTGCTCAAACCGCAGCAGGCAGCACGGCACGTGGGAAAGCCCAGGACCTCCGGACTAGCCTCTGGATCCAGACCCCAGCTCAGTCCTGCATTAGCTGTGACCTCAGGCAAGTCAGTTAACATTTCTCTGCCTCAGTTTCCTCATCTGCAAAAGGGGCTAATAATAACACCCACCACAGGGCTGTTGGAGGCATGAGAGGAGTTGATGTTAGTGAAGTTCTTAGTAAAGTGCTGCATACATTTCTCTTTTAAATAGAAGTGATTGTAAAGATGATACATAGTAAGCAGCCTGATATGGGGGAGAGAGAAGGGAGGGGCTAATCATGGCATTTGCATATTTGCCTCTGGTTCAGGGCTCCTGAGCTACCAGCAGGAAGTCCACCAGCTCTGAAAACCCAGCAGAGTCCACTCCAGCGCACTTCTGTTCTTGCTGTCTCCTTAGCAAAATTGTTTCCTGGCTTACTAATCTAAAAATAACAACATGTTATGAATAAAAACACGAGGATGATTTCTTAATCTTGGGAAACCTCATTAACTAGGTTCCTCCCAAATGCACCAGATAATTTATTGACTGATCGTGTAAATATTAAATATGAGGACTATTTCATATGGACAGCATTGAGGTTTCTTTTTTTTTTAAAGATTAAAAATGTCAACAGCTTTCTGGGGAAGAGGAAAGAGAACTGATCAATATACAACAGGAGAGATCACCATTTGGAATATATATATATATACACACACACACACACACACACACACATGCACACATATATAATATTTAAGCTTTTAAATGGTATGATTATCACATATTAATATACCTTTCCTACCTCTATTCCATGAGGAGAGAACCTTCTAAGACTTGACATCAGCACAATGAGCTCCACTCCCCTCTCATCTGAGCAGGAATAAACCTGTCACTGTCCTGAGATTACTTTCAAAGGAGTCGCGGCCAGACGGGCCTTCCCACCCCTCTGGTTTGCCAGCCCTCGGTGGCAGTCACTGCCCCCCCCTCTGAGCCATCCCACCAGTCACAGGTTCGGATGAAGTTTCAGGAAATGAAAACTCGATCCCACTGGCGGCTTTCCCAGTGGAGGAGCCCTCCGAAAGGCATGAGGAATCGATGCTCCCAATCCAGGCTTCCTATTCATTCAAGATCCCTAACACTGAGCCGAGAAAGCCAGAGAGGAAGCCAAGCGCCCAGAGAGCCACGGCCATGAATTGTCCAGTAAAAGCCCAGGGACCCAGAAGTAATGGCAAGATATCCTGTCTCATCCAGCGATCCCACTAAACCTTAGAACCAAAAACACAAGTGTGCCCAGATCAGCTTCCTGGACTTTGGAATAGATGACGAGTCATGCTGCCCATAATTTTCTCTGGCCAAGAAAAAGGGTCAGGGGTGGGGGTGGGGAGAATTCTCCCAATGGAACTGGGTCTGAAAGGAGACCTGGAGATCACCTTTGGTCCGGCTGCTCCACAAACGGCATGTCCACGCCCACACGAGATAGCGAATCTCTAACTGGTCTCTGAAAGGAGCCAGGCCACCTGGCTGGCCAGAGAGAGACAACACTGTGCCACAGAGGTTCTTTCCTGTCATTTAAAGGACACAGGTGACTGTACTGCCTGCCGAACGCCAGCCACAATAAAGCACTTTTCCTTTAAGTGAGAAAAAAAAAAAGTGAATATGCCTTGAAGCTCCTTAACCCCACCTACCTTGTTGACGGCCAGCAATCGTCCACGTGAGTCACACCACACAGCATGGCACAGTTGTTTCGGTCCACTGTGGGCCTTCCTTTCAGGGAGCTGAGTCACAGCTGAGTCACCTGTGATCATGCCATGGAGGCCCAGCTGCAACCCATGACATAACAGAGCTTGTCCCAAACAAGAACAGACTCTCCTCACAGTATCTTTTCTCTGCACATCTCAGTATATGTTTACTGGAGACTAATTGGGAAAACCCCCAAAAGAATGCAAATGAGCTCTGTCTCACAGATGCTGACTCCCACCTATGGGGCCAGGAGGGTTCCCTATAATGAAGGCTTCACTGACTTCACCCTGCACTCCCATTTATGCATTTGCTCTGGCGCTGCAAAGCCCTGCTGGGAGCCTTTGAGGGGGACTGCAGGTGCGATAAGGTGTGACAAGCCAATGCGGCCCCCCTTCCTGGACCTCAGATTCTGTGTCTCTTCTTCAAACTCCAAAGCAATTATTAGCAGTAGATGCTCCCTATCCAATAAACAAATGACCCATGAGAGTCTCTTATGCCTCAACCCTGGTACAAAATCATATTATACACAAAGATGCTCTCATACCTGTTGGGGACATCACACACTGTCAAATTTAACAGACAGTGGTAGATTTAAATAACAGCTCAACACAAACAAATATAAGACAATCAGACAAACAGCATGCACAGTGATGAGAGACAGACAGACACCCCCTCAGGAAAGGTACTGGCTGTGTCATCCAACTTCCCTTTTTGATGAATGCCTCATGGTCCCAGCACACTTCTTAGGCAGGAATTGGATGTGGTCGTTTTTAATTTATTATTGTAAAGATCTAGCTTGCTTGTATTATACAAAGAAACTGTCCCAATATTCTTTGAGTTCCAAAGGCCAAATGAGAAAGATGTAATATTAGAACGAGAGGGCAATGGGACAAAACCACACAGGTCCAGGTGTGCAACACGGAGTGCACGCCTCATGTGACAGATGGGTCCAGGTCTCTCCAGGAGGGAGTGTGCAAAGGCCACCGGCTAAGAGTTATAGAACTTCTGCCAGTCAATCTGTGAAATGCAGACAATAAACAAGTGGAGTTGTCACAAGGATGAAGCGTGTAAGTGGCCCAGCACCAGGCCCAACATGGGGTGGGCACTCAGGAATAATACCATAACAGCAGCAGGGAGTTACCTTCCAGTTTCTAAGGAGCTGTTATATGGAAAAGGGACTCCATTTACTCTGCGTAAATCCAAAGGACGGAACCAGTATCAAAATGGTCAGGAATATCAGAAAGGCGGGTTTAATTCAACCCCAGGGAAACCACATTTCCAACAATGAGAAAGTTCAAATGTCACCTGGGTTGTGCCTTGAAAAGAATAGAGTTCTCAAAGTTAAAAATGTTTGATCCAATACTAAAAGATCATTACTCAAGAATATTCTAGACCCTGGTCAGTAGCACAGTGGATAAAGCGTCAGCCTGGGACACAGAGGACCCAGGTTCAAAACCCTGAGGTCACCGGCTTGAGCATGGGCTCTTCAGCTTGAGTGCAACACCACTGGCTTGAACATAGAATCATAAATATGATCCCTTGGTCACTGGCTTAATCCCAAAGGTTGCTGGCTTAAAACCCAAGGTCGCTGGTTTGAGCCCAAGGTTGTTGGCTTGAGCAAAAGGTCACTGGCTCAGCTGGGGCCCTCCCTCAATCCCTGGTCAAGGCACATATAAGAAAGCAATCAATGAACAACTAAGGTGCCACAACAAAGAATTGATGCTTCTCATCTCCCTTCCTATCTGTTCATCCCTCTTTCTCTTTGTTACTGTCTTTCTTGCAAAAAAAAAAAAAAGAAGTAATCAATGACACAACTAAGTGGAACAACAAGTTGATGGTTCTCTCTCTCTCTCTCTCTCTCTCTCTCTCTCTCTTTTTCCCTCTGGGGGGAAAAAAAATAAGAAACAGAGCTGGGCTTTAGCTGGGAAGTCAGACATGATGATCTTTTATTCTGTGTGGTCAGAAACTTGAAGAATGAATTCCAAACCCATCGTCCCTAGAAAATGTAGATCAAGGGCTGAAAGGAGGTCAGGTGTGGTGCCCTGCCAGGAAGGCCCCTTGGAAGGCAATGACCTTAAAGGGAACCTGACACTGGGTCTCAAGCCACATACGAACCAGCAATAATAAAGACTGAGCTTTGTTTCATCTTCCCATTCAGCTCTCACTTGGATATATTTTTCTAACAAACATCCACTGCACTGCCATCACCATGCTCTCTCTTCTCAGCCCGCCTCGAACACTCTCAATTCTTCCATCTGTTCTGTCCTTGAATGAACTTCTAGACCAGAAGCCCCAACCAAAAACATGTGGCACCCTCCAAACATTTCATTTTTCTTATCATTTTCCTGTACCCCTACCCCTACCTCCCCCCCTTCAATGATGCCTGATGGCTTACCTCCACTCAGAGACACAAACCAAATATCTGGACTTGTCACCTAGATTAAGTCCTTTTCCTCCTCCTCTCTGGCTTTCCTCTAATAAGAGCAAAAGCTTATCTTTGGGTCACCTCTCTTCTTCAAACTCCACAACTTACAATCCAAGTGACTGTCCACACCCCCACCAGAAAATCAGTGTCTACCTTTCTCTGCTGTTGCCCATGACACTTTCCCTGTGTCCCAGTTCCTCTTCTCTTGACCACGTCCAGTGGCTGGGACAAACCGGGTTCCACACTGGGCTCTTCTTCTTTCCTGACCCCTCTACATGGTCCCCCAAAACTTCCTGTGCGATCAGCCCAGCCATCTGTTAGTCTTGGATATTCCATGTGCAGTTGGAGCTAGGATGGTCAGTGGCACAAGGGCACTGTGTGTCCCCTTTGCTTATACCAGGATCCACTGCCCTGGGGATTTTCAAGCCAGAGCTGCCTAAGATGGCTTCTGGGGTTCCCCAACTCCAAACAGGAAAAGGCTCACTGAGTGCAAATCTCAGCCCTTAGGTCCATAACACCTTTGCACCCCATGCCCAGAGGCCACCTGACTCATCCTGTGGCAGACCCAACCTCAGGGGAACCTGGCAGGTGCCTTGAAAAGTAAGGGAGTCCAAGAAGAATAGGTAGCAATGGCTCAACAACTGTAGAATGTGGGACCACCCATGGGACCCAGAGCAGAGGGAGAGAACAGAGGAGGGAAAGCCTTGCGGCCTTGAATGCCCCCCCAACCCTCCTCTACACCCCTCCCCAGCAGGGACTTGAGGATTGAGCTTCCAATCCTCAAGTAACCCGAACTGACCAGTGGATAGATTGACCTAGTTGCCTTCCTTTTCTGCTTCCACACCCAAGACTTAGACTTGAGTGGTAGTTCCCAAACCTAGCATTCTAGAAGGTTTAGAACAGGGGTCCCCAAACTTCTTACACAGGGGGCCAGTTCACTGTCCCTCAGACCGTCGGAGTGCTGGACTATAAAAAAAAACTATGAACAAATCCCTATGCACACTGCACATCTCTTATTTTAAAGTAAAAAAAAAAAACAAAATGGGAACAAATACAATATTTAAAATAAAGAACAAGTAAAATTAAATCAACAAACTGACCACTATTTCAATGGGAACTATGGGCCTGCTTTTGGCTAATGAGATGGTCAACGTGCTCCTCTCACTGACCACCAATGAAAGAGGTGCCCCTTCCGGAAGTATGGCGGGGGGCAGATAAATGGCCTCAGGGGGCCGCATGTGGCCTGCTGGCCGTAGTTTGGAGATCCCTGGTTTAGAACAATAGACTGCCTGCTCCCAGGGTCAGATGTAGTCATTGGAACCAAGGCAATGATCTCCTATTGTTACAAAGTTCCCCAGCACCCCTGTCACAGGTTCAGGTGGGAAAGAGAGAGAATCACCAACCCAGGGTCCTGGTTTATGCTTCCTGGTAGACCACCCCCCACCCCCAGGCTAGACTGGATCCCCAGAGAAACTGTCAGCACACTTAGAAGATGATCATAATTACTGGCATAACGTCCTGTGTGTGCCTAGGCTTCACCATCTACAGAACATTTCACCAACGTCTTGTTCCTTGGTGGCTCATCACCCAGGGGGTCAGCTCCACTAAGGAGTCCCAAGCACTCTGTGGGTCACTACAGAAGAGGGCAGCACCCAGACCAGGTGGGGCTGCCACCAGGGCTCTGGGCTCAGGTTAGGGGGTGCATTAGCCTGGCCCACAAACAAGTCCCTTTCACACGAGGGTCCCAAGGCCCTGTTCTCTGCTCCCCTTTCTCCTTCTCTCCACTGGCTCTCATACATTCAAACCTTCTGAAGGAAGACAAGGTTCCTATGTGCCAGAGCCAGATGGCTAGCCCTCATTCCCAATTCTCCCTACAGGACCCTGAACAACTTATCTTGTCTCTCTGCATCAGTTTCCTTCTAATCACGTTAAATAGGCAAGGAATGATGCCTGGCTGGAAGACAGTGCCACATCCATGTTTGCTGATATTCTAACACCAGTGTGGCCAAGTTTGCTCAGACAATTAAAGTGACTGGCCCAGGGTGGGGCAGCCAGGGTGTGAGATGCCAAGCTCCAAGGCACTCCAGCAATAACACAACCCTCTTGTTCCCAGGTTGCCCTTGGGAGCATCAATGAAAACGAAGTTGTTGGGGACCAAACAAATGTCCAAATCAAGAACAAAAGTCCAAGCTGCTCACCAGTTGTTATTTATAAAAAATAGAAACAGATTTGAAAGATCAGTCTGCAGAGGTCCCAGCCCAGGAGGTATCCAATTCCTGTGCTGTCTTTGCTTGCTCAATGGAACCCTTGCCTTCCACTCGAATCTCATCAGCCCAGTAGGGTATGACCCGGGTTGGGGGTTGGAGGTAAGTAAGCTCCATCTCTGGTAAAGTTGGAGTAGTAGGGAGCAACCCTCTAGTGAATTCCTGCAGAGTTCCCCATCACCTGAACCACTAGACGACCCCTCCCACCTCACTCAGCAGCAGGGCGGCCTAGGATTCTGCCTAGGCTCCCTCAGTGCCTGGACCCCGAGTCCCTTAGCCTTGGTAAACTCTGAACCGCATTCTCCGTCTCCCCCTTAGACCTAGAGAGGTCGGCTCAATTCTCACTTCCTGGAAAACCTTCCGACCTCCCTGGCAAAGTCAACAACCCTCCCCCCACTTTAGGTTTTCTAAAAATCTTGGAACTCCACTTTGTTGCCTTTGTAATTCTCCATTCTTTGAGTGGTTCTTCACATCTGTGAGCGCCAGCAGCACACGGATCAGTGCGCCCCTGTGCGCCTCTTATCTTAACGCCAAGACGACCGCGCGCGTTTGAATCGAAGGGTGCGCAGTCCGGAAGCTGAGCCCTAGGGAACCCTGCCGACCAGGCATACCGCGGGCGCCATGCCATCACTGCCCTCCTAAAAAGAACTACTAAGATTCCCCCTGACCAAGCCTGGGCGCAAGAAACAGTATTGGGGGCCACTGCGCTACGCCTTCATGAGGGGTGGCCATGTGCCGCACCGGCTCGGAGCTATGAGCCAATGCCGGTGGCCATCCGCTTAAAAGGCTTCTGTGACGCGGACGCACAAACTTTTAGGCCATAAAGCAATTTTACAGGAGGGTCTGTGGGGCCCGCGAGCAAGGTGCCCACTGCCTGGCTCATGCGCTTGGCTGCCCAGCCACTTGTGAGTTCGGCATGCGGCGGACCAAAGTGTCCAGAGTGCCTGGACTTCGCCTGCAGGGAGAGCGCGTCCGAGATCCAGGACCGCTCCACCGACCGGTTTCTGCGGGTGCCCGGTGCCCAGGTAGCCAGCTCTGACTGACACTGCCGCAGCGCCGCAATGGGGCCCAGGCTGCAGGCAGTACCTCCCACCCACCCACCCCCCGGGCCGTGGAGACATGTGTGCCTCGGGAGGGGACCCTCCGGGAGCCTTTCCCCACGGTCCCAGCCGCGCCGGCCGTATCGCTCCGGGCATCTCAGCGAGTTTCCAGTTTCTCCCCACCTCCGGAGGGAACCAAGAAGCTGAAGGAGTTCAGGTAACACTCCGGGGCTGCAGAGATTTCCCCGAAACAAAGAAACGGATTGACAAGCCCCCCGCTTCCTCGTTCCCGAAGGAAAAGGGCGCACCCTGGACCCCATCTCAGGGCCACAGAGGTTAAGTGGAGCAGAAGCCGGTTACGACCGAGGGGGTCCACTGGAGAAACCCCGAGGCACCCTCTTCTCTGACCAACTGGCCAGGGACTCACAGGACAATCTTCCCCAGTCGCGAGGTGCCGGGGGCCTCCAAGCGACGCACTGGGGGTTCCAGGACCGCAGCATCCTCCCAGCCCCCACGGAGGGCACCCTGCCTTGCTTAGCCCCGCGCGTCCCACACCTCCAGCGCTCGCGCTGCGCACATCTGGCTTCACCTCCGCCACCTGAGCGCGGAGGTCGCCCTCGGTCTTGAGCCCGTGATCTCGCACCCCTTCGCCTGTGGAGAGACACTCACCTGCCGCTCTCTGGTCCCGGAGCTCGCGCCCCTCGCCCTTCCTCCTCCTCTGCTTCCTACAGAGCTCGCGTCCTCCTCTGTCCCTCAGGGGTGTCTCCGACCCTCCCTGACTCTCGCTTTAATCACAGGAGGCGGTGTCCGAGTGCCCAGGGCGACACCCCCAAGTGCAGGTTCGGGTCACCTCTGGCTGGGTGAGGGGACGGACCGGAGCTGCCGCTCCCGCGGGGCGGGTCTGGGTGGGGGGCGGGAGGAGGCGTTCCCCAAGGGGAAACCCGGGACGCGCTCCAGGCCCCGGCCCGCGGCGGGACCTAGAGGGAGCTCTGAGACGCTACCGGGGCCGCGTTTCGCCGCCGGCAGTTAGGACTGGGGAGGAGCGCGTCTCCCTCACCAAGTCCGTTGGATCTCGTCTGTCGCGGACGCTTCCAGTCCAAGGACTCGATTCGGATGAAGGATCGAGACCCTTTGTAAGCCTGGGAGCTGTTGCTTTGCGAACTCCTGTAGACTGCCGGCCCGGGCCTGGCCTCGACCCCCGCCTGCCCTCTGAGCTTGGCGAGGACCGCGGCGTTGGCTCCCGGAGACCCCTGACCCTGGCACTAGAACCGGAAGACGCGGCGCAGCGAGCCCAGGACCCTCCCTTCCTCCTGAGCCGCCTCTCTGCCCACAGGTCCTAAGTCTCTTCCTCCTCTTCAAAACATCCCCAGAAGTGGCGCGAGAACTTACAGCCCACCCAAGGCAAGGGACAGGTGGTGAGGAAAGGGAGTGAAATAAGCCTTAGTCCAAAAGCATGGCTTCCTCAGTCCTCCAACCCCTATCTTTAAGTGGCTTTTTCCAATGCTGTTTGCAATATACCAAGTAATGTGGGTTGTTTTAGAATAAGGTGTTAGCATAGGAAAACCTTCATTCCAAGTCACGTGCTGCCTTGGCTCAGCGCTTTTTCCGGGCAGGTCCCCCAGGGAACTGGACTTTCCTAGTAAGTTCTTCCATCCTCCCTTTGGGTCCTCCCACTTAGATCCACAATAAGGGGCTGTCTTGTATATGCATCAATCCTATGCATCTCTCATAGTTCATTGGTGCCCAGGTTGTTCTAAGTAGAAATATATCAGGTCGGGTTCTTTTCTGGTGGCAATTCACTTTTTTTTTTTTTTTAATTATTGACTTTAGAGAGAGAGGGAAAATAAAGAGAAACATCAAGTCGTTGTTCCACTTATTTCTGCACCCATTGGTTGAATTTTTGTATGTGCCTTGATGGCTATTGAACATGTAACTTTAGCATATCAGGACAATGCTCTAACCTTGAGCTACTCAGCCAGGGCCACTTGTTTGTTTTGAATAGTATGTTTGGAGCTTCCTAGGAATGACACCATTGTTCCCAAACCCCTAATGTCCACCGCACACCATGGAGTCTGTGTGTCTCCACATTTAGCTCTCTTGTGCTAATTGTTTTTTCAACATTTATTTCCTCTTTTTTGGGCAACATTCTGGAATTTTTGTTGGGATGTAAATACCTCCCAGGAGCAGACCACTGGGAGCCAACTCCACGCAGTGCAAGAGGTGGGGATGTGGTCAGTCACTGGCCAAGCAGCTGAATCTTAGTCTCTGGCAGAATCCCTGCTTCAGAGATGAACACACTACCCACTCTGGCCAGTGAGATGTGGCCTCAAGTCATGGAAACAGCTACTTGGCAAAGCACCTTTTTTTTCTTCTTGTGGAAAGCAGTGTTAGAGGCTAAAATCTTGACTTTAGAGGTTTCCCATTCTTCTAAGGGAATTTCTTTGTGCTTGGTGGAAGAAGAGTCAACTAGTCTGGGAATTATTGATTGCCATCGTTCCATCATGGGAAGCTGGGGCCAGGATAAAGATATCTCCTCCCTCAAAACCCCAGCATAGAGATGGCTAGAAACCCAATTCTTCCTGACATCATGGAGTCACTCTGTCAAACCAGTTCTGAAGGTTAGCCCCCTTGATGGCTTCTTTCATGAACAGAAATAGAAAATCAGAACTGTTTACCAAGGAGAATAGGTGTGACGTAATGAAAACAAAACAACGTGATTATATGTTTAAAATTAGCAACAGAGTTCTCTTCATAGTCAAAAGGCAGACTAGATATCCTGAGATAAGGCCCCCACTGCAAAACAAGAACAACAAAAGCTGGATAGAATATATAGTTAATATTCTTTAAAATTACAGCAGAATTTGCAAGAAAACTTCAGAAATCTTTAGACATAAAAGCCAAAGTGGGGCATATGCTCAGGAAAGTGAGAAAGGAATTCTAGTGGCAGTCATCTGAAGTCATCCAGCCACCTCAGCCAAGGTCAAGGCCTCTGCGAGCTGGGAAGTGGGCTAGGAAACCACCACATCAAGTCTACCCTTGGAGAAAGAATGATTTTAAAAAAAATTTATATCCACCCCACTGGAGGGTGATGGCCAACAAGTTTGTCTGTATCTTAGTCTTGGATCTCAGGAAAGGAAGACTGATATTCTCCTGAGACTTTACAGCTACACACAAACCCTCATATGAGAATTTTGGTTTGAGACTCAAATTTCCACTAGCCTTGTGGTCAGAAAAATGTCAGGTCAAAATTTAATCTAAAGTGGTCTTAGATTGGTACGGCCCCAGGCATGTGGCGGAAGCAAACTCAGATCCTCTCTATTGGAATGCTGCTTGGGATGGTTCATTTCATGTGCCAACTCAACTGCACTAAGGGATGCCCAGCCAACTGGGAAGATGTTGTTTCTGGGTGTGTCTGTGAGGTTGGTCCAGGAAGGGGCTAACACTTGAATCAGTAGACTAAGTAAAGAAATCACCAGCATTCCTGAGTTTTAGACTTTTGGATTCACACTGAATTAAACCATCAGTTTCCTGGGTCTCCATCTTGCAGATCATGGGACTTCTCAGCCTCCATAATCTTGTGACCAAATTTCTATAATAAACACTCATACATACACATCCTATCGGCTCTGCCTCCTTTGGAGGACTCTGACTAATACACCCCTTAACCTAGGAAAAATTCCCACACAGTCACTATTACAGTGCAAATTAACTAAAAAGTTAAAATAAGACATAAAAGCAGACAAAAACAAGCAACATAATCAGATCATAGATATTGCCATTATTAGACACAGATGAGAAAATAAGTACATTGTTTAAAAAAATAAAATAGAGAATCCAAAAATGAACAAGAAACAAAGATTGGTTAAAATTACCTGGTTGAAATGGGGAGAAAATACTAAAGAGTACTTTGAGAAATAACAAAAAAATGTAAATTTTCAGTAACTGAAGAAAGACTCAATGATATGGAGTATAGACTTGAAGAAATTCACACAGAGGTACTAAGTTATTTTTTAATTATATAAAAAGAAACTAAGCGGGTATGGAGAACAGAGTAGGATGATCTAATTAGATCTCCAAACATGATAATTAAGAGATCAAGGTAGAAACAATATTTGAAGTAATAATTATTGAAATTTTTCCATGATTGATAAAAATTATGAATTTTTAGATTATTACAGCTTAATAAATATTAAGCAGGGAAAAAAAGAATCCACATTTAAACATCATATAGTAAAATTATATATTTGCAGAATCCTCAAAATAAAGAAAAGATCTATAAGCATCCCAAAATTAAATGTCCCCAAATGAAAGGCAGAATATATTTATAGTAGTATAAAATATTTAAAGTGTTGGGGGAAAGTGATTGTCAACCAGAATTTCATATCCTGTATAAATATCCTTCAACAAAGAAGGAAAAAACATTTCCAGAGAAATAAAGACAGTATTGACCACAAAAAAGAAACGAGCCCTGGCCAGATAGCTTGGTTAGTTAGAACATCACCGGATTCACAGAGATTGCCGATTCGATCCCTGGTCAAGGCATATACAGGAATGGATCAATGTTCCTGTCTCTCTCTATCTCTAAAATCAATAAATAAAATTAAGAGAAGAAAGAAACTTGAAATGATGTAGTTCAGGAAAAAATAAAATGACCCAGAAAGAAATGCAAGAGGAAATAGTGAGCCAAGAAATAGTAAAAATGTGGGCAAATCTAACCAAATATTGACAACATAAAATTATACTACTGAATGTTTAATTTGTAAAAGTAAGAAAACAACAACAAAAAAGTAAAACTAAATTATTGGAAAATAATAGCATGAAATCCTAGTATAATCCCTAGTGGAATGAACAAAAATGAAAGCATTTCAATGATTGTATTACTCTGGAGGTGAATAAATATACTGATTAACTTTAAACTTGTTGAACATGCTTGTTAAATAGATAATTACAAAAAATTAAAATAGAGTATATATTGATTGTGTCTAAACATAAAGTGGAAATAATGGGAAAGGGGGAAACAATTCAGTGAAACCAAGTGAAATAATGTAGAGAAGAAGGATGAAGGGAAGAAGAAGAGTAGAACTGACTCAGCACAAACAAAACAAATATAAATGTGGAAATATATTCAAATACATCAGTAATCATGATACATGTAAGTAATCCAAATGGTCTACTTTATATGGGTAGATTTTAAAAAGATTTTCAGATTATCTAATTTTGTATGTGTGTGTGTGACAGACAGAGAAACAGAAAGAGGGACAGATAGGGACAGACAGACAGGAAGGGAGAGAGATAAGAAGCATCAATTCTTTGTTGCAGCACCTTAGTTGTTCATTGATTGTTTTCTTGTATGTGCCTTGATGGGGGGGGGGGGGTTACAGCAGACCGGGTGACCCCTTGCTCAAGCCAGAGACCTAGGGCTCAAGCTGGTGAGCCTTGCTCAAACCAGATGAGCCCGCGCTCAAGCTGGTGACCTTCCTCGGGGTTTCAAACCTGGGTCCTCCACATCCCAATCCGATGCTCTATCCACTGTGCCACCGCCTGGTCAGGTTCAGATTATCTAATTTTCAAGACAGCTATATGTTACTTATGAAACCTTGTGAAATGAGTATTTATATGGAAAAGTTGGTTTGGCTATACATATTAATTTTGAAAAAAGTTAACGTTAGAATAAAAAATTGCATTGAGAATAAGTAGAGTCACTTTATAATGATAAAATGGACAAATAACTGGGAAAAAATATAACAGTTGTGAACTTGTATATACCTAACAGCATAATCTCCAAAAATATATAAAGAAAAAATTTCTAGAATTACAAGATCTTCACAAATTCACCACCCTTTCTCTTAGTCATGATAGGTCAAACCAACCAACCAACTAGCAGACAAACAAAAACCCAGTAAAAATTTAGAAGATTTGAACAACACAATGAACAAACTCTATTAATGGCATATAAAGACACCTACACCAAATAATTGCCAAATGTATTTCCAGGTTAATTCTTAGAAATAGTTAAACATACTATTCCAGTCTTTCAGAAATTCTTCAAAGCAACAGAAATATAGAAAATACTGTCCAACTCACCAATGCCTAAACCAGGAAAGATAGTTCAAGGAAAATTATAAGCCAATCTAATTCATGAATATAAATATAAAAATCTCAAATAAATACTAGGAAAATGAATCCAACAATGTATAAAAAATATTATGACAAAGTTGGGATTTTTGTAGGAACATATATTGCTTTAACATTAGAAAAGCAGCTTTCAGTATAGTTCAACACAATAACATATTAAAACAGAAAAAATCATAAAGCCATAATAACATATTTAGAATGAGCATTCAGTAAACTTTCATGAGGACTTTGAAAAAAGTCCTTTGTAAAGATGAAGTAAAAGGAAACTTTTTAATCTATTAAAAAGTATCTATAAAAATTCCTTCAAATATTCTTAATGATAAAAGGAAAAAGATCACTTTAGCATCGCCTTGCTCAACATCGTACTGAATGTTTTAGCCCAGGTAGTCAACATGGAAAAAGAAATTACACTAATGAAAATTACAAAGGAAGAAACAATTCTGTCATTATTGGAAGATATGATTGTATGTATGCCTACAAAATCTCAAAGAATCAATAGAATATCCTGAGAATTAAGAAAACTTAGCCACCTATATTTGATAGAGAAAATACACAGAAATAGCTTGCATTCTTCTCTACCACCAACTAAGCATTGGAAATGCAAATTTAAAATGTACTATTTATTGCAATAATGGTAGTTTGATTTTGTAAGAGAATGCCATTCTTGAAGAGGCATGTCACAATGTCTGCAACTTACTTTCAGATGATTCATCAACAAAAAGCCACATATGAAAAAATGTTAAAATTGTTGGGTCTCAGAGGATGGTGTTCATATATTCATTGTACTAATTTTTCATATTTTCTGCGCCTTTAAAATGTGTCATCATAAAAAGATGAGAAAAACTACAAAGGTATGCAACTTCAACAGCAACAAATACATAGTTATTTGAATAAATCTACCAAAATTAGTGAAAACTATTATGGAGAAAATTATAAGACTTTATTGAAAGTATTAAAGACTGAATAAAAAGAGAGATATGAAATTCATGCACAGAAGATGTGTTGTTATAGAAGTTACAATGTTATAACAATTGTCTTTTTAAATTAACATAATGAAATTAATACAGTTGCAAACAAAATTTTAATACATGAGTATTGGAGTTCATAATATAGAATAAATATGCAAGAGCATGAAAGAATAAAACCAAGAATCACCAAGACACAGTTGAAGAAGAGCAAAGACATGGCAGGATTATTCCCAAATAAATCTTCCCATTCAGAAGATGGAACATAAGAGACTAAGTCTAATAACTTCACTGTAGGAAGCGATTTAATGGTACTGGTATGGGGACAAGAGGAAACAAGAAGAATGAGAGCACAGAAACAGAACCAGGTATACGTGGAGACATGAAGGTTACAGGTGGCATGTGGATCAGTGCAGAAGTCTAATGAGAAACTCATTATCCACATGGAAAAAGATGGAGTTAGCTTCCTACATCACATCGTACATGTCAACGCAGATGAATTAAGGGCCAAATGTGAAAATAGTGTTAGAACTTTCAAAGGATGCAGTGACTTTGTATTGTGACAAGTTCACCAAAATGTGTCTCTGGTTAGACTGAACCATGTGAAGTCCTGGGAGATTTGGAGAGAGGAAATGGAGCAGGGCCAGCTTCGCTCCCACACCTCAATGCTGGTCAGCAGACTCACCTCCCAGCACCAGGCAGCAGCCAGGCCTGCAGCCATTCCCCTTTCCCCACACCCTCCAGGTAGTTGGCTCCTGGACTGGGTGTGTATTTAGCCCGGCAATGAGAGCCCCACCCCAGCTTCTGTGGAAACCCTTGTCAAGGTCAGAGTTACAGTCCAGCCTTGTGGGCTTTACCATGTGCATGTGGGTCCCAGCTTGTTCTGGCTCTCCCCCATTTTACATCTGCAATAGACTGGATGATGACCCCCCTCAAATTCATATGTTGAAGCCCTAACTCTAATGTAACTCTATTTGATGATAAGCTTTTAGGTAATCAAGGTTACATAAGGTCCGTGGGTGGGTTGGTGAGTGATAGGGTTGATGGTCCCTGTAGGAAAAAGACATCTCTCCTTCTCTCTCTCTGTTTCTCTCTTTCTCTCTCTCTTCCTCTCCCTGCACCCCTGTGCATACCTGAGGAAAGGCCACGTGAAGCTACATTAAGGAGGCGTCCATCTGCAAACCAGGACAAGAGCCCCCACCAGGTACCAAGTAGACTGGCTCCTTGACCTTGGACTTCAGCTTCTAGAACTATGAGAGAATAAATGTGTGGTTTAAGCCCTTCACCCCCCTGCGGTATTTTGTCATGGCAGCCTGAGTAGGCTAAGGCAACACCTTTTCCTGCCCTATGGTCTTCAAGCTGCCACCTCACATGCAAAGACCAGACAGAGTCACCCAGAAACCAGTCAGGCAGCTCCCTTAACTGCACAAGGTCAAATCCTCTAACCAACTTCTTCCAAAAACACCCAGACACACATCATCATAGTATATGTGGAACACAGAGTAAAACCAGTGAGGTCTCCAACATGAGGGAACCTTGGGGACATGATGCTGAGTGAAGTAAGCCGAACACAAAAGGACAAACACGGTGTGGTTCCACTTATAGAGGCCCCCGGGGCAGTCAGACTCATAGAGACAGAACGCAGAAGGGTGGGTGCCAGAGGCTGGGGAGTAGGTTCAGCACTTTGTCTCAAGAAGCCCCATGAAGCCACTTCTGAGTGAGCCCAGGCCCTAACAGATGAACGAGGCCCTTCGCCCACTCACCACCCGTGGGAGAATCTGCCTCCATGGGCCTCTTCATACAGCCACCACGCTTTCAGCAAGTTCCTTGGAGGAATGCAGATCCCAGCGGTTCAAACAAGGAACAGGTTTTCAGTGTTTGTTGTTTGTCATGGTTGAAGCAAGTTATAAGGCTTGGCCCCAAGGTTCAGCATGTCCTGGGGCTCCAGCCTAGAAAAAGAACAATTACCTTTTATTAAACATTTACTGTGCCAGTCACCACACTCAAGTTTGCACCACCTCATTGTGCGATAGGTACACTGATTTCTCTACTTTATAGCTGAGGACACTGGGGTTTGGGGACAGCACCTGACCTGCCTGGCATGGACGGCTCATGGGTGGCTGGATCAGAATTAGGAGACTGGACTTCTGCCACTAAGACTTGGAAGGGCCCCATGCCCCAAGTTGGTCCCGAGGGACCCCAAGTCCCACAGGTCCCCTTGGCTACAGAATCCAGAGGGAAGCAATTGTGTGGGAAAGGGTGTGCAGGGGTATGAGGAGGGCCAACAGCAGCTGGCACTTCCCTCACCATATCCTCCTCCAGTGCCCTGAGTCCTGGCATCTGACTTTGGTCTTCCCCATCCCACTGCCCTCACCTCTACAGGGAGACACCTACATCAAGGGAATTAGGAAAGGGTGCTGTCTGATATACACTAAAATCAGCAGGTCCCCTTAAGCCTGACTCTGAGGGCTAAGTTATAACTTTGTCTCTAACATACCCAATTCTTAATGATAGAGGAAAAACGAGAGAATTGCAATTTAAAAAATCCACTTGGAAAGAGAAGGAGAAGCAGCATTTGGTGGTCACTTGCCCTTTTGTATACCTTGTCCAGCAGGGAGGACTAGGACTTGCTGCCCTGCTGTCCTGAGAGATCCTGGTGGCCCCCAGCTCTGCCTTCTGGGGACTTCCTTTGGTGGGAGGGTAATTCTTGCTGTTGACCTGCTTCAGCAACCCTGCTGTGCTCTGGCATCCACCCAGGACTGCATCATGGTGGAGGGATCACAGGATTTTCTCTGCTAGACCAGGCTTCTCTGCCTTACCTCTGGCAGGCTTCCTGGGAGGGTTGGTTTCCATCATCCAGAGTTCTGGTCAGACAGGCTGCTCAAAGCTAGGCTCAGGTTTGGTCCGGCTGGCCCCCACTGGCCGGTGTCTTGTTACAAAGAGCAAAGGGTTATGGGTAGAGGTCCCCCCCTCCTCGGAGACCTCCCCTGTCCCAGACAGGCCAGGTAGACACACTACACTCTTAGCCTTTTACATGATTTTATGATTCTTTGTGCCTAATGTCCTTTCTCTTCTCGAGGTTATGAATTCCGGAGCTAACAGGCTTACTTGGGAGCAAAGGACGAGTGACAACCTGACACCTCCAAGAGTACAGGCTCTTGGATTACATTCTGGGTGGCTGCTAGCTGCGTGTGCCCCAACGCCCATTAGCACCGGCCCTGATTCCTAATCCCACCCCCTGTGCTCTCTACCCCAGCCCTACGAAACACATTGCCCTGAACAGGGCCACCTAGCCTGAGGCCGCTCCCTCTGAGGACTGTCTGCACCCCAGGACAGCAGATTGGAGCCCTTACATTTCCCCAGTGGAGGCTGAGGCCTCTGCCGTGACTGCTTTCCTCTGCACAACGCTGCTCCCTCTATCCCCCTCAGTGTTGACCCCAATAACACTTCTCAAGGATCATCATGCCTCCCAGGAATCCTGTCACAGGACACAAGTTATTAAGCTCTCAGTGCCTCAGTTTCCTCCTTTGTAAAGCCTCATAGTAGTATAGTTAGGTTGAAATGAGTGAAGGCATGTATAGGTTTGGGAGGGTATCTGGCACCTAAATGCCCAGTCACTACTGCTAATGCTGCTGCTACTAGTAGTGCAGCTACTACTGCTAGTACTGCTAGTACTGCTGTTACTGCTAGTAGTGCTGCTACTACTGCTAGTACTGCTGTTATTGCTAGTAGTGCTGCTACTACTGCTAGTACTGCTGTTATTGCTAGTAGTGCTGCTACTACTGCTAGTACTGCTGTTATTGCTAGTAGTGCAGCTACTACTGCTAGTACTGCCGTTATTGCTAGTAGTGCTGCTACTACTGCTAGTACTGCCGTTACTGCTAGTAGTGCTGCTACTACTGCTAGTACTGCTGTTGCTGCTGCTGCTGCTAGTACTCCTACTAATACTCAGGACACACTACCTCCTTCTAAAGTATGACCTGCTATAGCTTTTAAGAAAGCACCTGCCCAAACTCAGACCCACATCAGTACTGGGATGTAGTCTAGGCTCTCATGATGGCTCCCATGGCTCTAAGAACTTATTCACTTCCTTCACATGTGAATTAATCCTTTCTAATTAATCCATTCTAGAATTAACCCCCATGGATGAACCATGTTTCTCAGCATGGTGTGCCAAGCTCTCTGTCTTGTCAAACTACGTTTCACCTGGGAACATCAAAGACCTGTTATCACCAAGCCCCAGGACCTACCCTCCCTGAGGAGCCCAGTGGGTTGTCTTCTCTCTGGCTTACTGAGTGAAAAACTTTTTTTCATCATGTCATAAATAATATTTTTATTGCATTGTTGAATACCAATATTTTAGACAATAAATGGTGGCATGTACTCCCAAGTAAAATGCAAAGGCTAAACTTACTTGGCTACCTGCTGTGCCCTTTATAGCATTTTAATAGTTGCAGCACTGCTTTAACAATAAGTTTATTGTTAAGCAAACTTCATTAAAGGTCAACCTCTGCAATTCTATTTCAACCCCACATCCTGGGCTTTCTAAAAAGCACAGCTTTGAATAACAGGTTAGATAAGTCAGGACTGGTGTGGCAACGAGGTAAACCTGCTGTCAGGAATCCTTTCCTTTTAAAGCAACACGATTTCCAGAATAAGACCTAACACTAAGGCCAGGCTGGCAGCCTTGGCTAGGGAAGGGGAGAGGGTGGCAGTGAGTGGCTGCAGTGTGGGAGAGGAGCTGCTCATCCTTCCTCTCCGACAGCAGACAACACACACACACACACACACACACACACACACACATTCCTGCAAGCTAACTCCGCATGTGCTCAGAAAAGTCTGTGGGGCAGGACAGGTGCCATAAGGGTGTGAAGGACATACTTGGAATGGGGACCAGGGTAGGGAGGGCACCACAGATCTGAACACTGTCCTCGTCCACCTGCATAGGTCCGCTTTGCACAGAGGATGCAAAATTTCACACAAAAAACCTGTGCTACAGCTTGAAAACATCTGTGGGCTGGGTCAGACACTGGAGCTCTGAGCCCAGAGCCATCCACAGAACCCAGTTTGACCTCAGTACAGGGGCATCTGGAAGGTTTAAGAGGGGAGATAAGGTGAATTCACACCTCCAGTGTTTGCCTCCTTTCCTACCCTGCCCAGGAGCACAGCAGGAGGGGTAGTGCTTGTGAGTATGAGTTGAGGGGCAGGGATGCTCAGCTGGGAGCTCACTGAAGCCGGGGACTCAGTTTAAGCTTTATCTGAATAAGCAAATCATCTTTTACCCTTTTTATATTTTATATTTTAAATTTTATTAAAATGTATTCCCTCAGTGGTACAGTTTTTGTTATTCATCTCAGAATGCGTGTTACCTAGATCTCTCAAGTGAAATGAAAATACAGTACCAAAGGCTAAACCTGACTGCTTTAGATTTTTCATGAAATGGGTTACACTGGACCCCGGATGTAAGCCCGGGTCTTCACCCTCCTGCTCAACCCCACCCAACACAGACAGGCTTTTCAGGGGGCCGGCAATCTGCATAACTGTTTTCTTTGAAAAGATAAATATTTAAAATATTCTTTCATTCATAATAAGTTACTAAAAATATAAAAAAGTTTTTCTTTACAAGTCTTTCTCAGCATAACACATTTTTTATGCTTAGGTATGATTTCTTTATTCTGGCTAAAATACACCCAAAAAACTTAAAAAACAAAAGATTAAGCCAGCCAGGATCATTCTAGGTCCTGAGACTGAATTTGTGACCACCCACCAGTCTCCTCTTGCTCAAACCCCTGCTGCTCTGGGCCAGAAAGGCAATTTAAGGAGCTACCTGTTTTCGTTTCTTTAGTTAGTTAATTAATTAATTAATTAATTAATTTTAGAGAAAGAGAAGAAGAAGTAACAATCTGTTCCTGTATGTGCCCTGACTGGGGAGCTAACCTGCAAAGTTTACATATTGGAAGACGCTCTAACCAACTGAGCAATCCAGGCGGGGCTCTGTGGAGTTCCCATCACCCCCACACCCCTGGTTATGGCAAAGTTCACAAAACCCTTGAGTCTTTTTCCCAGAGAAACACAATGTCCCTCTGGGAGAGCCAGTGCAGGATGTTAGTGAGGTCTCAGCTCTTTGGGATGGGTGTGATGTGCTTCAGAGCTGGACAGGACACTCAGGGTGGCTGGCACCTTGCAGTGATGACCTGGCCCTCCTCCCATTTGTTAGGATATGAGAATGCTCCTCATGGCAACTGTACTCAATTACCATCACCTATGCCACGTGAGAAATGGACTGTAACCGATCAATAAGAAGTATCATTCATTTTGACTTGAATACCTCTAATTTAATTGATTTTGAATATATGACATGCTAAGCACAAGTTAAATATATATATATATTTATATATGTATGTGCATATGCAAATACACACACAGGATGGAGCAAAGTAGGTTTATGATTGTTCATATGGAAAATAATACAATAATTAATTGTAGACAAAAAAGGCCACATACTAAACCTGACAAGCTCAAGGGAAACCTTGCAAACTCAGAGACTTAAAGTAACCACATAGGATGGTCTGAAATTAAAACTTTCTAACTAAAAGCAGTTCATGATGAGTAGTCATGTCCTAGGGTGGTATTTTTCCCTAACAATGGTCAATTTTCCCCTTAGCTAAGCCTGTCTGTGGTTTTTTTGCCTCTACAATAACATACCCAGTAATATACCTTTAGAATATGAGTTACATGCCTTTGAAATGTAAGCATAATCTTCTTTTCTAGACCACAAATCCCTCATTGTTATTATTATCATGTTGATAGTTCACTATTAAGTGTCCTAGACCTGCCTATGTAGAAAAAAATGTCTATTTATTTTACTTTCTTTTTGAGAGAAGGGGAGGCAGAGACAGACCCCCACATGAGCCCTGACCAGGAGCCACCTGGCAAGCCCACTAGGGGGTGATGCTCTGCCCATCTGGGGCCCTTGCTTGGCATTGTAACCAGAGCCATTTATTAGTGCCTGAGGCGGAGGCCATGGAGTCACCCTCAGGGAAGTGAGAGAGGGACAGGTAGTATAAAGCTAGTAGCCCCGTGGCCACCATCACAGCTGCCTGGCCTGTGCAGGTTCAGGTTTGATTCAGACAGACAGTAATGAAACAACGGAGCCAAGAACTTGTGGGCCATTACCTTTAATCCTAGCTCATACCTGACAGGCGAGAAAATACATACAGTGGGAAAACACTTCCCAAAGCCACTGACTTATCCAAGTATTCCTAGAATCAAAGATTTCTACCTTACCAGCCTTATTCACTTCTGTTCCCCATCTCCTCCTCTCTGCACAAACTCTGCACAAACTGGCTTTTCCTTCAGCACTCCGCCATCTTGGCTGCTTCTCCTCTGCAATGCTAATTTCAGAAACCCAGCGAGAGAGCCCCTGGTCTCCCTTATTTTATAGTGTAGAAATTAAAACCTTTAAACCAGTATATGAATAAGGAAGTCTCTGATACAAAGCCACTTATCTGAGGCATAATGGGATTCCTCATGAGAGTGTACCACCTCACATCACACAACAGTCAAGGGTGTGGGGAAAAACCTAGTGTTAAGAAGATCTTAGTATCAAAAGGGTGGGAAAGGCTTAGTCTTAAAACTAAGCCTTCGGCTATAAGGACCCTGCCTGCTTACAACCTGTTCCCCCACATCCAATGCAAACATATACATCATATTTGCACTTATTTGACCCACAGGTGGAGAAGCAAATTGTCGTTTCTCCTGTGTGCCCTGACTGGGAATCAAACCCTGGACATCCACACACTGGGCCAATGCTCTACCAATGAACTAACAGACCCGGGCCCATTTTACTCTTTATCCAACCCAGATAATTCTCTGCTTTGCTTTCTCCCTCCTCCCTAATCTATCACCAGTGGATTTCATGTAACCCCCTTTCATCTTCTACTTTGATTCTGATGTATAAAATAGGTGGTGATAATGCTATTTTCTGGAGCATTTTCTCAATCCGTTGAGATTTGCCTCCTGGCAATTGTCACTTTGACTCAAATAAACACAGAAAAATTCTTACAGGTTTGGATGTTTCTTGTGTTGACCTAATAAATAATTATACAAGAATAAACTCTGTATTTCACATACTCACTACAGCAAACCTACTTTTGCCCCACACTGTATACTTACGGAATTTGTGTGTGTATATTGTTTAAATATCCAATACACAGATATTCCTTTCTCTCACTGGGTTTTAGAAACCATAGCTCCTTTAAAAAAATGAGAACTGAAGCCACCTATGTCCAACCCCTGAAACAGCTCACTGTCTTCAATTAGCATGATTCTCCTCTTACAGGAGACCTAGTCAAATGACTGGATTATTCCTTACTGAAAACTAGCTCTTCATTGGAAAGTAGCAGCAATTACCACCCTTAGAGTTTTTGAATTCCTGCCCCAAACTCCTTGTCTGGCTGTTTCCACCAGGGCCAGCTGTTGTAGCACAATCCGCAGCCTATCTCATCAATCCTGGCCCCATGTCCCACAAGCCTTGCCTTCATCCAAACTCCCTGTTCTCAGGAGACCCCGCCTGCTTCCCCTCTCTGCCACTACAAGCTCTGCCTTGTTACCATGGCTAATAACCTGGGTTTTGTCTTAGTGTCTCAGTGGTTAACCTGACAATAATAGACCAACTTCATGTAGATAGTGATAAATTGCTCAATAAAGCTAATAAAGAAAATAAAACAATGACCATGTTCTTGTTTGTAAGTCTTTCAATCCTGTGTAAGACAGGATAGTAAGAAGTTTAGGAAAATTTTTTGGCAAGTAGATAGGAAAATTGAGACAGCTGAACAAACGGGCCAAGCAATATACAGCCAGATGCAGAGTATCACCACCTTAGAGGTCACATCTAGGCCTCAGTTGTGTTTTGGCTCCAGGACCAGGTGGAAGAAGACCTCCCCACCACCCTCACCCCCAGAGAGGATGTGGTGGCTGGTGGCTGGGCCTGGCCCATCAATGGAGACTGCAGTCCTGGAAAGGGGACTGTTGGTCAAATAAGTTTGTAAAATATGATTTTTATGTTTGCTAGCTTATAATTTGTGTTGGGGGCTGGATAGCACCAGGTATATGTGGGTCTGTGAAATTGCAAATTACCTTCCTGCTTGGGAAGGGCCATTGTCTTGCTAATGTTTGCTGGAGGAGAGGTTTTCATGCCAGAAAGTTTTGAAAAGAAGGAGAAGAGGCAAAAAGAAGCCATGTTTACAGAGTGAGAGCAGAGAGAATACAGAGTGCTGAGGAAGAAGCCATGTTGGCAGGGAAAGAGAAGGTGTGCAGATGGGGAACCAGAGGTGAGGGGCTTTGCGAGCTCCACTGAGACTGGTGGGGCCTTTGATTCTAAGAGAAACCAGAGAAGATTCTCCTGTGGAAGCGGATAATGTGTCAGTGGCTTTGGGAGCCCTGAGTGAAAGGGAAGTGTTTCCCCTGTGTGTTGCTCATTGGCCAGTGTGAGACTTTAATAAAGGAATGGCCCACCATTCTTTGGCTCCACTGTTTTTTTACTGTCTGCATGAATCTAATGAGAACCTGCATGTGCATGGCCACGATGGTGACGGCCACGACTACTGGCCTTACAGGGCACACCTGGAAAACAGATGAATATTCTATTAAAATTCTCCCCTAAACTCCCAGTCTTTAAAAACTATCAGAACAAAAGACCCAGCATGCTCTCCCTACAGTGGTGGGATTCAGCCTGTTTGATCCAGTCTGGCAGAACTGATACCTAATTTTTTGTTGAGTTTGCGAACCAGTTGTTAAAATGACACTTGTAAATCAGGGTTCTAAGGTGGGTGCCTGGGCAGCCGCCCAATGTAGACATCACAAGTTTACATTCCTTACTCTTTTTTAACGTTCATCTGCTCAGCAGTGTATTCTAAATGCCCGTAGTAATTTTTATTGATTGACTTTAGCGAGAGAGGAATGAAGAGAGAGAAAGATATAGGAACATTAAGTTGTTCCTGTATGTGCCCTGACCAGGGATCGAATCCACAACCTCTATGCTTTGGATGATGCCCTAACCAGCTGACACATCCAGCCAGGGCCAAAATGAAATCTTTATCATTAGCACTGTCATACAAATTAATAGAATGGCCCAAGACATCGCCCATCAAAATTGCTGTTTCAATTTTTAATTGTCTCCTGTTCTGCAAACATCTCCTCTGAAGAGAGCCAACAGGTGAAAGTTATACACCTCATTACCCACAGTGAAGCCTCAGGGGACCAAAAGAGTACTTTGATCTTAAGGTTTTAGGCTAAAAAATTGCTAGTGAGGATGCCAATCAAGAAGCAATAAGGAAATATCTTTAACAATTTTATTGTTTTTTGTCAGGTATTATTTAATATTTTTTCATTAATATTTTAAAACTTTTTAAGAATGTAATTTAGTTTTGTGTACCTCTTTTATTGTTCTTATTTAAGTATTAAATGCATGAAATAATAAACTACCTTTTGGTATATCATCTTTTTATATAGTCATTAAGGCAGAGAAACAGTTGTTAAATTATTTGAATCCCAGCACTGTCTCCCGCCCGAGAGCAAGCAGCCCGTATCCCCCACCCCCAGGCATGCATCTCTTAAACTCTAAGGCAACCAGGGCAGCAGTGGGCAGTGGCAGCTCATCCTGGGCTAACCCCCTAAACCTGTCTCCATGGCCCCCTTTTCTCCACTAATCTCTTTCCTATAAGGGTTCTTGTATCCAAGGCAGCCCTGCCTAGGCTGTACTGCTGCTTTTTCTATTCTAGGCCCTTCCTTATTTCACTGTCCCAGCTTTAATAAACTTACTCTTAAGATCACCTGGATTTGTGTTGTAAAATTTTCTCAGCATGGTCAAGAACTCACACACTACCATTTGGCCATAGGCAGACTTTGAAGGCCAGGTCCCCTGCCCTGTAACAGTACAGTATGTCTGCTGTAATGTCCTAGATTATTCTGCTATAGAGAAGGAAGAAGGCAAAAATCTACTTTCTCCTTCACCGACCACATTCTTAAAAAAGGACTGAACTCAGGGAACAGTGGTCCCCAGGCTGGAGGACAAAAATTATTCCAGCTGGTTTAATAATAAAAAAGGCGTGAGATAAATTAGCAAAAGAAAATAACCACATTTGATCACATACATTTGTATGGGACCCCACAGGCATGAGAGGCTCAGAGACAGAAAAGGGACATGGGTATATATGTCATTCTGAGCTAAGGATGAAGTAGGGTACCTTCGAAGGTCACTGCAGGGAGAGCAAGTCATTAGTCATTAGCTGGCCCTGCCCCACAGATAGGGAAAAAGTAATTTCTGTTGCTACATTTACCATATGCCAGGCTCCTAATTTAAGTTCTTCTAGATATTTAAGGGAGGAGCATAAGTTTCTCTTAAGCCTGAAGGGCCTTGGTTGTTTTTCACTCAAAATAATCCACATAGCACAGCACAGAGGCACACCTTGGGGTGACTCACTCTGAACTCCTACCCTAGTAACCCATGGGCAATGCCCTGAGAGGGACTGGCAGTAGCTGCCAGCACGGGCTGGGGGTGCTGGGGCGGGAATGATGGCACCGACCTGCAGAAAGGGTGAGGGAGAAGACATCCAGAGTTGCACGGGGTAAGACACGCCCGACCTCCAAGGAACCCTGGGGTCACAGTCTTTAGCAGATTGCTTAACTTCTCTGAAAATGAGCCTTTGCAACACATTTCTGGATCATGGCAGGAATGGGGGGAGAATTTGTAAATGTGAAGAGCTAGGCAAATATAAGCTGCCTGTCCCAACAAGTGGAGAATCTAGACAAATGAAAGCAATCTGGGGCTCGAATGGGCAGGGAGGAGACAGCCATGCCCGGGAAGCATGTGTGGTCTGCAGGTTACTCTGCGCAACTCCAGGGGATGCTTTCAGGTTGGTCATCACAAAGGATGTGGGCTTTACCACGCCAGTGTTCCAGCAGATGCCAGAAAATGTCTTGGAAAAAAGAAGAATTACTCTAATCCAAGTGAAACCATTCACTAAGCGAGCTCATGCTGAGACTATTTGTCCAGGCGCCGTCCCATCTCTGTATTGTCCTGACCAGGTACCATCTATCCTGTGTGGGCACTGTCCTGTGCGGGCACCATCCCGTGCGGGAACCATCCTGTGCGGGCACTGTCCTGTCTAGGCACCGTCCTGTCTGGGCACCGTCCTGTCTGGGCACTGTTCTGTCCGGGCACCGTCCTGTGTGAGCACCATCCTGTGCAGGCACTGTCCTGTCTCAGCACCGTCCTGTGTAAGCACTGTCCTGTGTGGGCACCGTCCTGTCTGGGCACCATCCTGTGTGGGCACCGTCCTGTCTGGGCACCGTCCTGTCTGGGCACCATCCTGTGTGGGCACCATCCTGTGTGGGCACTGTCCTGTGTGGGCACCGTCCTGTGTGGGCACCGTCCTGTCTGGGCACCGTCCTGTCTGGGCACCGTCCTGTCTGGGCACCATCCTGTGTGGGCACCGTCCTGTGTGGGCACTGTCCTGTGTGGGCACTGTCCTGTGTGGGCACTGTCCTGTCTGGGCACCATCCTGTCTGGGCACCATCCTGTATGGGCACCGTCCTGTATGGGCACCGTCCTGTGTGGGCACCGTCCTGTCTGGGCACCATCCTGTGTGGGCACCGTCCTGTGTGGGCACCGTCCTGTCTGGGCACTGTCCTTTTTGGGCACTGTCCTGTGTGGGCACTGTTCTGTCCGGGCACTGTCCTGTCTGGGCACCGTCCTGTCTGGGCACCGTTCTGTATGGGCACCATCCTGTGTGAGCACCATCCTGTGCAGGCACCGTCCTGTCTGGGCACCATCCTGTGTGGGCACTGTCCTGTCTGGGCACCGTCCTGTCTGGGCACCGTCCTGTGTGGGCACCATCCTGTGTGGGCACTGTCCTGTCTGGGCACCGTCCTGTGTGGGCTCTGTCCTGTCTGGGCACCATCCTGTGTGAGCACCGTCCCGTGTGGGCACTGTTTGTAATATGGGAGAAACTAACCCTAGGACAGCAGTCTCCTACATATTGTTTGTAAATCTGAAACACAGTTTTGTGTTTTAATTGTTCTTTAACTTAAGTGTATGGCTAGAGGCCAGAAGTAAAAGCATCAATCACTTTCAAAAATGTGTTGAGCAACTTTAGATTAATCTAGAACAGAGTTGCCATGTGCCAAACCAGGTCCGCCATGCCCTTCTACAGAAACAGAACTCTAAAACTATTTAAACTAACATTTAAAAACTGGAGGACTCTACATCAAGTCTAGCTTTCCAGCTTCTCAGGAGATGGGGTTGACCATGCTCCTACCATCCAGGTGAGCCAGGAGATGCCTCCATGGGCCCAGCAGTGACAAAAGATGCTCCACTCTGATACTGTTGGGATACTGACTATGTGGCCACCTGCACAGTAAACTTGCATCCCCTCAGGTGAAGGTGACCAACAGTCTATAGAAGAGGATGCTGAGACAATTACTCGCCACTTAGAAAAAGGCAGAGCGTGGATGTACCCCTCCTCCCCAGCTCTCTCCCTTCGCCTCCTCCCTGAGTGAGAGGTCCTCATTCTCTCTGCACGTCCTCTCTTCCCTCCATTTCACAGCCTCTTCAAATATTCTCTCTAAAAGAGTCTTCTAGGGCTTTTTGACTAACAATGCCACAAAGAACCACTTCTGGTCCCTTTCTTCCATCTGTCACCTCCATCGCCCGAGAAATATCACCTTGATCCAGCTCCCATCTGAATAAGGGAACAGAAAAGAAAGGGGAAGGGAAATAATGTAGATTCATATCTAAAACTGTCCAGCCTGGAAACTATTATGTTGAGTGAAATAAGCCAGGCAGAGAAAGAAAAATATCATATGACCTCACTCATTTGAGGAATCCAAGGAATAATGAGAACTGAGGAATGGAATTGAGACAGAGGAGGGATCAAAGGGACCAGAGGAAAAAAGGACAGAGGGAAAGGGGATGATAGGATGAGATAAACCTGAAGGGAAGGGGGGAGGGTGCTTTAGGGAGGAGGGCAAGGGAGATGTTGAGGGGAATAGGGGGGAGGGGGGATGCATCAGAGTGACCCTAGAATCTATGTAATCACAATTAATTAAATTTAAAAAAAAAGAAAAATAAATAAATAAAACTGTCCAGCCACATGGGAAACCATTGATAACACTGCTGCAGAGGAGGTAACTACACAAACTTGTTCATAACAGTGGGAGTAAGTGAAAAACATCAGAAATTCAAAAACAAAAGCCCTTTGTGGCCTTCTATGGAATGACAAGAAGGTGACTCAAGGACTTGAAAATAATGAAATAATTGCTTTCTGACGATAAAAAAGCAGAAGTCCACTAATAATAGATGGAAGCTTAGGGACTCGGTGCCACGTCTAAGAGACAAAATAGCTCAATACCAGCTAATCTTCACCCTAATCAGGTGGAAAGTGGAAGACAGCCGAGACAAACAGAACAGAAGAGGGCTCGGTCAGCCAGGGAAGATTAGAATAATGCCATCATGTATGTATGTAGGTGTGTGCAATTCTCTAGTCATCTCAAACTTCATTTTATGTAAAAATCACCCCCAAATTAAAAGTGCAGATTTGGGGGCATTGCTTCAGAGAGTCTGCTTCGATGGTTTTGAGGTCTAGAACATACCTGTCCTTTTACCCATTAGTTTCTGGGCTTGGGGACTGTGGGTCTGCCCCTGAGGGGTTTTACCTCTCGTGGGGTCTCATGTGGAGGGATAGGGCCAGCTCTGCACTGTGGCTCCACAGGGATTCCTCCTGGCCTCCGTGGGCACCAGCTGGATAATACATGCCCTAGGACTTGCAGTCCTGTACTAATTCAAATTTTAAAATTATCCAGAGAGAAATGACATGTTTACAGCCATTCATTTGCAGCTTGGCTTTTACACTGACATTGTGACAATGAGTTTAAAATTCAAGTCATGCCTTGGCCAGATAGCTCAGTTAGATAAAAGCGTTGTCCTGAAGTACAGAGTTGCCGGTTCAATCCCAAGCAGGGCACATACAGGAACAGATTGATGTTTCTATCTCTCTCCCTCTCCCTGCCTCCCTCACTAAAATCAATAAATAAAAAATTATTTTTTAATTTAATAAAAAAGAAAATAAAATTTGAGTCATGAAGCTTTTTTTTTGGACAATGTCCTCCACTTGGTTTTCAACCTGCTGTCCTTGAAATGCCCTCAGCGTGGAGATAAAAAGAGGAGTGGGTTTAGGTTCTGTCCCATGACGAGTAGTCAAAGGGTCCACATTCTCAACTGATAATCAGTCTTGTGTTTTTCCAAGTTGTGGTGAGAGTCAGGTGGACTCTCCCGTTAAATGCTGCATGTGCACATTGGAAGCATTGAATGGGGAATCTGAGAAGGCTCACCTGGGCCACGTGGCTGCCTGGGTGGCAGGTCAGGGGAAGCGGTGGCAAGCTTAAGAGGATGGAGGGACATGGCGGGATGGAATGCAGAGGAGAGCATTCGGGGAAGGGATGAGAGCTGCATCCATTGTGGCATCTCCCAACACAGGAGTAGAAAGGTGTTAGGCAGGAAGAGAGGTGGGGAGAAAATCGAATGACCAGGACGACTTCCTGTCATTAACAAAAACAGTTCGTGACCTGGGAGATGGTTTTGCTGGAGCTACAATCTCCATGAGGTCCTGCCCCTTGGACACCTCTGATCCCATAATTAACTCCGTACTGGGACAAGAGCTGGCTGACCAGCATGTGCACTTCAAGCTGGTCAAGTATTGACTTTGCAGGTCAGACGATTGGTTTTAAACACTGGCACTATGACTTAAATTCTCTAAGCCTCATTTACAATAAGGGGTAAATAGTGCCCCCACAGGGCTATTAGAAAGATGAAAGGACACAAGGATGTACAGACAATAGCACCATGCTTGCTGGATTCTGGATAAGAACAGCCTGCTCCCATCATATCTGTACTGCATCTGACAATTGCAAAAATTCTTGAACAGGTGTTCTCCAGCCCCAAGTCACCCAATAAGATAGAGAGGCAAGGAAAGGCTCATTCTAATTTAATTAAGAAAATAACTGTGACGAACACTGGATGCAGAACCAAAGGGTATAAGCGAGGGGAACCGGCCCAAGGAATCAAAACACCGAAGGCCTGGTCTTGGAAGAGAGAGCCTGCGGGCCAATTCTCGAAACCTGGGTATTTTTGCCTGGTTGTTTATAAACTCCAAACTCATACTTTGACCCGTGCGTGGCTTGGTGATGTAGAGCTAGAGCTGGACCTCCACCCAATGGCAGCTCGACGTCTTTGTGTGGTAATTAATGCCTCCCCTCCTCCTGAAATTTAATGAAGAGGTGGGAGAGGGAACCACATGCCTTCTCATGTTTCACATATCCTGGACTGATGCAGGAAGATATTAACTAAGCACTGTTTTCTCAGGGAGAATTTGAGAGTATCAATGGATTTCACGGAGCCCTGCTGATTCTTGTTCAGTGGCAGCAAGTAGCACCTAAAGCAACTGAAAAAAACATACTTTAGAAGAAAGAGTTTATGGTCAATATTTTAAGAAAATATAACTAATGATGCCAGTTATAGTATGTAATTATAATAAATATTCAAATTTAAATTTTTTATTATTTATTATGGAATTACAATCAAATAGCTGCTACTGAATATTTCTATTCCTCTTCTCCCTCCAAATTTTATATGTTGAAATCCCAAACTTCTAAGGTGGTGGTGTTTGGAAGGGAGACTGGGAGGTAACTAACTTATGAGGGTGGAGTCCTCAAGAATGGGATTTGTGGCCCTGTCTGGATAGTTCAGTTGGTTACACTGTTGCCCATTATGCCAAGGTTGTGGATTCGATCCTTGTTCAGGGCGCATATAAGAATCAGCCAATGAATGTATGTATAAGTGAAACAATGTATTGATGTTTTTTTTTCCTCTTTCTTTCTCTACCTTCCTTTCTCTCTAAAATCAAGAAGAAAATAAAATTAAATAAAAGGGGGGGGATTTGTGTCCTTATAAAGGAGACCCAGAGAGTTGTCTCATCCTTTCTGCCATGTGAGGTCACAGTGAAAAGACGACGTCCATCTGTGAACCAGGAAGCAGAACATCAGCAGACACGAGTCTGTCACGCCTTGATCTTGGACTTCCAGCCTCTGGGACTGCAGGAACTGTTGTTCACCCCACCCAATCTTTGGTACTTTTTGTTATAGTATCTTCAGTGGATTAAGAAAATAGGTTTAGCCTGACCTGTGGTGGCACAGTGGATAAAGCGTCGACCTGGAAATGCTGAGGTCGCCGGTTTGAAACCCTGGGCTTGCCTGGTCAAGGCACATATGGGAGTTGATGCTTCCAGCTCCTCCCCACCTTCTCTCTCTGTCTCTCTCTCCTCCCTCTGTCTCTCTCTCTCCCTTTCTCTCTCCTCTCTAAAGTGAATAAAAATAATTAAAAAAAATAAGAAAATAGGTTTAATTTTTTGTTTAAGTTTGAAGAGGGTCCATCTACCATGTGCTTGGTACTTTTATCTTGCTTCCTGAACGTGGTCTCCTTAGATTCTGGGCATCGTGTTGGGAGTTAGGTGTTATTAGCTCCATTCTGCAGACGAGGCAGAGTTTGAGCTTTTTGTTTGGAGTTTCATGGTGGTCAGGGCTGGGCCAGAATATGAAAGAGGAGAGGGTGTGGAGTCCATGTCCACTGTGTGTCCTTCAGTGCAGCTGAGTAATCAGGTTGGGCACCCATGTGGCCGTGGCGCTGTGGTTTAGGTGAGGGAGATGTGGGCGAGGTTCCCGGGCCAGCACCCTGTTACCTGGAAATGGTGGCAGCAATGTCCTGCCCAGGCATGAGCCTTGGAAGCTGTCCCTCTGCTCCCACATGCCCCAGCATGGTGGGCAATTGGGTTCTTACATTTCCTAGTTCATGTCTAGGCCACGAGAAAGCACAGGTCCGGTTTTTTAGAAGAAGCACACAGTCACTGGGAGACAATGAAGAGCTGGGGGAGTGAGCAGAAGTCCAGGGACTCCGCCAGGGAGAGAAGAGACAGAAACTCAAAGTGGGCCTGGACCCTTCCTTGCTGGGACCTGCATGGTCAAGTCCACTGTCGGGTTGCTGGGCTGCCCCCCAGGACCTGCGGGAACCGGGAGGTTTGTGTCTACTTGATGAATAATTCCACGTCTTTTTCTTCCTTTTCTCACTCCTTCCATCGGGGAACATCTCTCCTAGTTCTGTCCGGCTGGCAGCCTGCAGTCAATTGGAACCCCGCAGGCCTGGTTTTTCCAGTTGGACCAGAAATGCAGTCAGAGGCGCGTTAACCCCTGGGGGTCACGAGGAGAGATTTCAGAATGCTCCTTCACTAGACATATCTGCGTGCAAGCAAGGACTGAAGTTTTCAGGAACTTTGGGTTCAGGTTCCAGGGCCCCCGTTTCCAGTAGTGTCTGCCTGCCAACGAGGTGGCGCCAACCTTGGCCGGTGTCCACCTCTGTGCAGGGACTTGGTGATCTGTCCTGTGCCAACGGTCCCAGGAAATGATGAGTCTGAGGAGGCTTTGAAAAGAGAAGAAAGCATTAAACAATGCACAGAACCAAACAAAACCACAGCCCAACCCCGCAGGGACAGGTAACTGGGGGCAGGCGGGACGGGCTGGGACAGGACTGGCTTTCTTGGTATCAGCTCATTCAGGCTCTTCCCTGTGTCAACAATGGCAAAACAAACTGGCAGTTTCCACAGGACCTGGCTTTCAGCGCTGAGGGAGGTGGGGTGGTGCTTATAGGAGCCAGACCCATATTGTGTGGGGACCGAAGCTGATACGATTTGGGGGGACCTTCCTAAAGAAGTAAGATACAAAATTACAAATACACAAGCACATGAAAAGCAAACATCTATTTAAAGTGAGAACAGAAACCACAATAAATGATAAATTCTAGAAAGCTAACAGTATCACAGTGTCACAAATTCAGGAAAATAACATAGGAGTTTTATGAATTCTATAATAACTTTGTAACTACATTTTTTGGGCGCATATATTTTACTTCTTATAACAATGATTTTTAAAAAGCGTGTTTTTTTTTCATCACAGGGTGGCATGGAGAGCACGGCAGCTCTGGCTCCACGTGTCTGGAAACTTTTCTCTCTTTGTCCACCCCCAAATGCAGATGCTGGGCACTGCAGGACATATTGTGCTCATATTGTGGGGAGACACCTGGCCTGCATCCTTGCACCCCAGCTGGCACTGTGGGTGGTAGGGACATTTCTGGAAGCCATTCCCACACCTCACAGTTAACAGCAAATTACCTGCACATGACACAGACAACATAAAAATTACTCATCCCGATTGACAAGTATCCCCAACTCAGCTTCCCTTTAGCACCCATCCTAATAGGCCCGTGGCAACAGCAGCAGCACCAACAGAACTAGAATGGAGGGAAAGTAAGAGCAGAAAGCAGTCCTCTTGATGGCAGTTTAAATAACACCTTACTTTCTCAGCATTTGCAAAACGTTATGTTGTGTAAGTGCCTGCCCAGGGCTCCAAGACTGTGGTATCATTAGCTTGCAGGCAAACCCCACCTTGCGCACTGGGAAGGTCTGGAACCACTTCTGGCCCCTCTACAGGGCTGTAAAGGGCTGAACTTGCTGCTGGGGGACAGACACCAAGTCAGCGTGCACCTGCTGGTATGACCTTCACCTGGACCCCTCCAAGCTCTTCCAGCCTCTGTTTCTGCAGTTAATGGGGGGGACAGGACCAAGCAGACCCACAGTGAGTTGGGTATATAGTAGAAAGGCACTCGTAGCTCACTGTCTTTAATTATTATTGTGAAGGAACAACACTCAGGGTAATGCTCCAGGGTTTTTGGCTTGACCAGTTGGAAGTATGGAATCATTGACTGAGATGAGAAGTAGCAAGACTGTAAGGAAATAATCAGATCAGGTTTGTACAAGTTCAGTCTGCAGCGCATACCTGACGCCCAAGTAGAGACGTCAGAGTCCGGAGCTGGACAAGAGGTCTGGGCAGCAGGCCATAATCCCATCTGACTGGTGTCCGTATAGGAAGAGAACATGTGGTCCCACAGAGAGACAACAGGATTGTTCGTGCACAGATGGACAGCCATGTGCCCATATGGAAGAAGGTAGCAGGAGAACCAATCCCGCCAACACTTTATGTCTGACTCCCAGCATCCAGAACAGTGATAGAATAAATTTCTGTTGTTTAAACTGCTCGGTCTGTGGCATTTTGTCATAGCAGCCTGAGCAACCTACTACAAGTGGGGTCGTGGAAACCCATGAGACATTGTGTGTCACGGAGGGTGGGGTCAATTTTGATCATTGTGACCAGGGACTCTAAGTGTCAAGTCAGATGAGAGCTGACAACGACCTTCCTTCCAAATCTGTGTTTTGAATGTTTTCTTTTTTCCTGCAAATGCTTGCAAATAATTGAAAGGTTGCAAAATATATATATTTTGAATTGCATTTATTATTTTTATTTATTTATTTATTTAATGTATTAATCTTAGAAAAAAAGAGAAAAAGAGAGAGAGAGAGAGAGATAGGAACATTGATCTGTTCCTGTATGTGCCCTGACTGGGGATCGAACTGGCAACCTCTGCATTTTGGGATAATGCTCTAAACAACCAAGCTATCTGGCCAGGGCTAGTTCTTATTTTTAAATATTTTTATTTTTGTTTTAAATACTTTAGTTATCTCACAAACAAAATTTGTTGAAGTACCTATAAGATCTGAAAAATCTAAACTTACTAATACAGTGACTTGCAAACTATCTTAAATATTTTAATACTGTTTTTAAAAACTTAGTAAAAATTCCATCTTTCAACTGAACATTAAAGTTCTAAATCAGCTCCTCAAAACACATTAAACTGGAATCACAAGTCTAATACGTTATGCTCTTGAATAGCCTAAGTTCTTTTAAACATTACATTTTAAACATCAGTTTCATCTGAGTTATTCCTCAACTCAATGCAAATATGCTGGTACTCTTGTCTTCTCATCATCTTTACTGGGAATTTGGTTGGGTCTGTGTTCTGTGGGGCCTGAAGTCGATACAATTTGGGGGCTCTCTTTAAGAAAAAGACAAATTTATAAATATGAAATGCCCTCCAGTCTGTCAGGTCAGGGGCTCAGGCAGTCAGAGGTCCTGCAGCTTAAGCTGCTTTCATTCATTGCATGGTAACTTCAGGTTGGATCTCTGTTTCTCTTCAAAACCTCTCTTAGGGTTGTAAATGACTCATCAAAATCTTTTTCCACCATATAAGAAAAGACGCACTGGTCCATGCTACCATATAGGTGACCGTTGACAACATGATGCCAAGTAGAAGGAGCTAGTGGCAGAAGCCACATATTGTATGATTCTATTTGCATGAGAGAGCAAGTTGATTAGCCTTTGCCTAGAGTTGGGCAGGGGGGAGAGGCAGTGGGGATATATGAGTGAGAACTAAAGAGGCCAGGATTTCTTTCCAAGGTGATGAAAATGTTCACAAAGCGATTGTGATTATGGTTGCACAACTCTGAATATACCGTACTGAACATCACTGGCTTGGACACTATAAACGGGTGACTGGTATGATACATACAAGTAAAGTTGTTGACACATTTTTTTAAACTTTTTTTGAAGACTTTATATTCATTTTAGAGAGGAGAGAGAGAGAGAGAGAGAGAGAGAGAGAGAGAGAGAGAGAAGAAAGAGGAGGGGGGAGGGCCAAGAAGCATCAACTCCCATATGTGCCTTGACCAGGCAAGCCCAGGGTTTCGAACTAGCAACCCACAAATTTTTAAAATGAATAAAATTATTTAAAAAATGATATTCTAAGCAAGTTGGGATGACCTGCCTAGGCACTGAGGTCATTAACTGACCAGAGCCCACTGGGAGACCCAGCCTGTTGGTGACACTCAAGTGGCTTCCAAGCTCTGAGCATGCAAATAAAAATAAAATTTGAAGCAGAAGGTTGCAATGACTCCTGAGGACTCTACATGTGATAGGAAATCCTAAATTCTACCAGACAGAGCAAACAGGTTACTGATAAAAAGACAAAAATGAGACTGACCAGGCAGTGGTGCAGTGGATAGAGTGTCAGACTGGGATGCGGAGGACCCAGGTTCAAAACCCCAAGGTCGCCAGCTTGAGTGTGAGCTCATCTGGTTTGAGCACAGCTCACCAGCTTGAGCCCCAGGTCACTGGCTTGAGCAAGGGGTCACTCGGTCTGCTGTAGACCTCCAGTCAAGGCACATATGAGAGGGCAGTCAATGAGCAACTATAGTGACACAATGAGGAACTGATGCTTCTCATCTCTTTTCCTTCGTGTCTGTCTGTCCCACTCTCTGTCTCTGTCCAAAAAAAAAAAAAATACAAAAATGAGCAGTTATCTTTCTATCACCAATAAGACAGCAGAGGGAAGGAGCTCTCCAAAGCACAGACAAAAAAGAACTGTTGTGCCAACATCTTGTACTCGGTAATGGTGTAACTGAGAGCAAGGGAGAAAATAAAGATATTTTCAGACAATAAGAGATTAATGGAGTTTTCTACTCACATCTCTCATTAAAAAAATATTAACGGAAGAACTTGAGTAAGAAGTCAATTGAACTTGGAAAAGGCAGGTGACTCAAGAAATAATGAAGAGCATAAAAATTGACAAAAATTGCAGGAAATTAGATTTTTTATTGATGAAAAGTGCAACAGGCAGAATAATGTTCCCTCCAAAGATGCCCACGACTTCACCCTCCGACCTTGTGACTCTATGACCTGACACGGCAAAAGGGTCTTTGTAGGTGTGATTAAGGTCACAACCTGAGAAGGGAGAAGGTCCTGGATCATTCAAGTAGGGCCAACCCCATCAGGAAAGATGAGGCACTCTCCAGGGACAGGATAAGAAACAGAGGTGACCATTGCAGAAGAGTCATGGAGATGCTGGCCGGTTGGCTCAGCAGTAGTGCATCAACCTGGAGTGTGAAATTCCTGGGTTCGATTCTTGGTCAGGGTACACAGGAGAAGCAACTATCTGCTTCTCCACTCATCCTTCTTCTCTCTCTCTCTCTCTCTCTCTCTCTCTCTCTCACTTCCCCTTCTGCAGCCGTGGCTCAACTGATTTGAGCAGCCCTGAGCACTAAGGATGGCTCTGTAGAGCTTCCACCTCAGGTGCTGAAAATAGCTCGATTGTGAGCATGGCCCCAGATGAGTAAACCATTGGCCCCAGACGAAGGTTGCCGGGTGAATCCTGGTCAGGGCGCACATGGGAGTCTGACTCTCTCTCTCCCCTTCTCTCACTTAAAAAATAAAAAAGAGTCAGAGACAGGCCATACTGCTGGCTTTGGAGACAGAAGGGGACTAGGAGCCAAGAAAGACAGGCAACAGAGGCTAGACAAGACAGGGAACGGAGACTCCACTGGAATCTCCAGAAAGGGGCACAGCCCTGCTAACCCCTGAGTTTTAGACAGTGTGAGATCTGAAACTACGAGATGATAAATATGTATCATTGAACTCACCAGATTTGTAGCAATTTGTTACAGCAACAACAGAAAACAAACTAGTACAGCTAATACAACAAGCAAATGCAGTAAAAAGTACTTGCACATCTTTTGTTGCCATCAGTATTTTGTATATTACATTCAGATGGAATTGATGGCGGGGTGGGGGTGGGGGTAGATGGAAATGCAAATGCAGGAAGGAAAGAATCCACAGGAAATTCTTGTCTGTGAAAGACTGTGTTTTTCAAATGGCCAGTGGTTGATACCCAATCACTGGATTATTTGGATTCAATTGCATACGTTTTAAAGAGGATAAAACTTCTTATTTAAAATATCAGTATTGCTCTGGCCAGATAACTCAGATTTTTAGAGCATCAGCCTCATACATAAAAGTTGCCAGTTCAGTCCCTGGTCAGGGCACATATAGAAACAAATCAATGCTTCTGTCTTTCCCTTTCTCTCTCTAAAGTCAATAAATAATTTTTAAATTAAATAATAAATAAACAAAACGTCATTATTCATTGCTTCTTGGCCTTTTGGCTAAGATCAAGTGTGGGAAAATGTTCTTATCAGTTTGATATCTGATACTCCTCTATCCAAGGACAACATATGACAGGGTTTTGGAACAGGGCGATGACACAGAGGCCTGCTCCATCCACACTGCAGATGGATTTGGTATTACAGTGCCTCCAGGAGAGGTGCACCCCATCGGGGACAATAAAATAATAAAAAGTAAAATAAAAGTCAGTTCTCAAACCATGTTGGGTTTCATACTCCACCAATTAAATGTATGACAGAAATGCTTAGAAAGAGCAAGGGGGAATGTGGTCTTTCAAACATATTTTAGAAGTTAGACAAGGAAAAATTTGAAGATGACCAGTCCCAGGAACAGGTAAGAGGTGGGTCTTAAAAGTGACTCTTTAAAGATGGCTTGTAGCCGGGGTGTTTGGGCATGTCCCATCGGGGCAACCATGCCTTCAGGGAGAGGTTAGAGAACTCAGGAGAGGAGGTCTGGGAGTCCATCCTCTGGCCTGGACTGACCGGCTTAGCATCCATGATTCCTTCCCCGTCTCCGACCTGAAGCTCATCCCTACCCCTAACATGGCAGGACTCACCATGAAAACCAGAGATGCCCGGGCCACACTGGGGCCACTTAGGTCCAAGTCTCTGGGGATGGATTTTAAGCTCCCAGGTGATTCCAAGGTAAGGCCAGGTGAAAAGCCTCTGCCAGGAGATGACCTCATGGGCAAAGGGTTTGAAGGTATTATTTGGTCGCCATGTAGGTTGGTGGCCAGAGAAACAGGTGAAGTAAGTTTTTGTTAAGTGGAGCCCAACCCTGAGGTCCCCAAGTATCCTCTTCCACAATTCAGATATAGGTCCCCTCTTCTAGCTCATTCTGGGGGTGGGGGTCTGTTCCTCTCTCTGCTTCCCACATGTTGGCCCATCTATGCATAAAGTTCTCCAAGTTTGTCCCTTCTGGGGAGCTGAGGTGGGCAGAAAACAATGGGCTGTTTTTGGTTCTTACCTGGAAAACAGGCATAATTCTGTTGACTTTTGCTTTTGTACCAAACAATAGGCTACTTACTTGTAGCTTAGAAGAAATAAACTTTTGAAGCTTTCTAATGTTTTGTATGTAGTAGATAATATTGTTTGGGGGGGGGGAGAGAAACTTTCCTCTACCTTGAAGGTCCTTCTGGCTGGTTTAAATAATCAAATAAACGTGACACAGATTAGCAAAAGAAAGTTACCAGATTTACAGAAACCAGAGTCAGAGACCCCTCATGCAGGAGAGGTTCAGAGACAGAAAGGGAACACAGATATATATGACATACTGAGCTAGGGATGCAGTAAGGTATCTCGGCAGCTTCCAAGGGTCATTGCAGGACAATAAGAAGAGCAGGTACTGTGTAAACAGAAGTATGACTAGCAAATAAAAATGTCAGGAGGTTATCTCTGATAATCTCTTATCCTGGACAAAGCCTTACCTCAAGTTCTTCCAGATAATTAAAGAGAGAGACAGAAGTTTCTCTTCATCAGGAAGCTAAAATTGCCTTTACCTCAGATCAGTCTGCATACCACTGAGGCACATGGCATGTTGCAAATTTACTAAAAATACTAAAGTAGCCCAGAGTGTTCTCAATATGCCTCAATTTATAATGCTGCCTCATATCCCTGAAGATAGGGGATGCTGACTGTTAAAGGCATTTTCATACAAGAAAATCCATAAATGATGGACTCAGATTAAACAGTCCAATCTTCACCTAAAAATATAAAATGCATTTATTTTATTTACACACATTTTTAAAAATCCAATGTCGTATATAAAAATTCCAAATTCCATATCTACCATTCTGTCAATGTAAGAAATTCTAAACCTGTAAGAATTTTTATGAGTTTTTTTTAGTCAAAGTGACAATTGCTGGGAAGCAAAGTCTCAACGGATTGAGAAAATGCTCTGGAAAGTAGCATTATCACCACCTATTTTATATGTCAGAATCAAAGGGGAAGTCTTAAGGGGTTACTGAAATCCACTGATGATAGATTAGGGTGTTGGAAGAAGGCAAAGCAGAGAAATCTCTGGTTTGGATAAAATGTAAAATGAATAAACACATATTTCTTTTATATAGGTACGTCTAGGACACTTAATAGTCAACAATCAACACGATAATAATAACAATGAGGGGATTTGTGGTCTGCTGTGGTGGGGTGGTTGTGGTGAAGAAAATTACATTTCAAAGGCATGTTACTCTTACCTTCTAAAGATATGTTATCAATATGTTATTGTAGATGCAAAAAAAGACAACAGACAGGCTTCCTTAAGGTAAAGATTGACCTTTGTTAGGGAAAAACACCGCCCTAGGACATGACTACCCACCTTGAGCTGCTTTCACTTAGGAAGTTTTCATTTCAGACCATTCTGTGTTGTTACATAAGGTCTCTGAATCTGCAAGGTCACGATGCAGGCTTCCCCGGAGCTGGTCAGGTTTAGTATGTGGCCCCTTTTACATCCACACTTCGATGCAACCATTTCATTCAAACTCTACAATCACACCTGTCATCCCATTTCCTCGCCCCAGGAGCCGGCAGCCACCACGTTTGAGCTGTCTAATAGTTCTCCAGAGCCCGTTAGTGATCTCCAGTTTTGTCTAATCCAACGAACTGACTCAAGCAGGGTGTTGTCACCAGAAACTTGATCCCACATGGTTAAGTATCTATTTATACAACATGCGAATATTTTTTCTTTTTCATTCCTTTTGTGGGTGAATTTATGTAACATAGACACCCCACTGCTTTTAAGGCATTTTTAAGAGCTTATTTTTAACACCCTAGTCCTCTGAATGTGAGATTATACATCCCAGAATAATTTAATCAAGGTAAGTATTCTTTTTTTTCTTTATCTTCTGCGAGTGAGTCAATCAGGTCGCTACTCTTAGTATCCCAACCGAGCAATGACTGAGGTCATTTCAGGCTACTGTGCTTCCAGGAAAAAGAGGCTTGTTTTCGTAAAAAAAAAAAAAAAAAAAAAAAAAAAGGCAGCTGGTGTTATATTTCACAATAAACAATAAAAACATTAATTTAAAAAGCAAGTATGTGAAACTTAACATATGAGAAACTTTATAAGAACTTAAATAAAAGGCAGCCCAATCTTTTCTGGGGATGATTGGGGGGGACACTTGATTTAGAGATGTACCCAGTGACTGCGATCCCTGGGGTCTGATTTCAGGGCATCATTTGTGTTGTTTGGAGTTGGCTGTGCTTTTTAGTTGCTGATATCATGCTTACTTATAAATTCCTGTTTTGTTAGTTTTACTATTATCAGTTTAATTTGTTTGGAGTTGCTTGGTGATCTAAAGAGTAATACATCAATAGAATTTTTGAAGTAGCATTTTCTCATAACAAAACCCTAAACCGCTGGCATTTCTATGTGGGTCCCAAACCCATCCTGATCAGCAAGGCTTGGAGGGAGGCCCCATCCACAGGAGCCTGCTGTGGTGGTGACAACGTGCAGACTGAGTCCACACAGAGGAAAGCAATCACGACATTTTCTCAAGGAGAGTGTACCGAAATGATTGGTTATTTGAAATTTATAGAGCATTGTGTGTACTATCAAGTGATATGTAGAAGTTGATATTGTTCTCTAATGGAGGCATAAATAAATGTGTCTATGGGGGGGGTGGAATGTCCCTTTTCCTCTTTTAGGTTTCTGGTTGCTAAAATAATTAGAATGACATGAGACAGATCACTAGGAGAAAACAATGACATTGAATCACATATGTACACAGGGAGGTGGCATAAGAACAGGGCCTCAAGCACGAATGGGCAGTTAGGCTTCTATGCCATCTTGAGCAAAGAGAAAAAGGTGGTAGTGGGGGGGGGGTGAACTTCAAATGAGAAAACCATTTATATGGAGTTGGAAAGTAAATGTTTGGTAAACAAATATTTGCTGGGCTGTATTAACAATGAGAGGACTTTGATCAAATGGGCATTGCGAGCTTCCTCTCTGTCTCTCACAGTACATTCATATTAAACTATAGGTACTTATGCAGACAGCCCTTTCCTGGAGCAGGTTCTCTATGGAAATCCTTTAGGCCAAGGGTCCCCAAACTTTTTACACAGGGGGCCATTTCACTGTCCCTCAGACCGTTGGAGGGCCGGACTACAGAAAAAAAACTATGAACAAATCCCTATGCACACTGCACATATCTTATTTTAAAAGTAAAAAAACAAAATGGGAACAAATACAATATTTAAAATAAAGAACAAGTAAATTTAAATCAACAAACTGACCAGTATTTCAATGGGAACTATGGGCCTGCTTTTGGCGCATGAGATGGTCAATGTGCTCCTCTCACTGACCACCAATGAAAGAGGTGTCCTTTCCAGAAGTATGGCGGGGGCTGGATAAATGGCCTCAGGGGGCCACATGCGGCCCGCAGGCCGTAGTTTGGGGACCCCTGCTTTAGGCAAAATGCCAAAAGTTCTTTCTGGCCTTTTGTTTCTTTAAAATAATGAGCACAAATTAATTCTTATGCCGAAGAGACATACAGTATTTTGGGGTAACAGATTCTGTTCCCTTATAATAATATACATGTTTAGGGCGAGTTGAACTTGACTTCTACCTATTTTTTGTTTGTTTGTTTTGTTTTGTTTTTTTGTTTGTTATTGCTGTCACCAGGTTCTTTTTCTACTGCAGAATGAAAATGGGTAGAGGTTGGCAGAGGTTGTCTTTTCTCTAATTAATTTATGGAATCAAATAAAATTGTGAGCTAATTAATCTTTGACTTCTACTTTTTGATTTCTAATAGTCCAGGAGATGTGTGCGCAGTGGAGAGGCTAGTTGTGTGTGTACACATGCACATTTGTCCTTGCACAGACATATACAGATGCTCTTACATATGCATGTACACATACACACTCACATGTTGGTGCATGTTCATACATCTCACATATGTGCATGTCCACATGAATACACATAAGCATGTATGTATGCTCAAACATAAAAACACAAATGCATGCACACACACATCATGCGAACACCCATAATCCCTTGTTTTTTTTTTTAACAGTTCTCTAAGTCAAGATTCACTCAGGAACAGTGGATGAGGTTTTTTTTTTTTTATTTTTTTTAGAAAGGAGAGAGAGAGAGAGAGAAGGGGGGAGGAGCAGGAAGCATCAACTCCCATATGTGCCTTGACCAGGCAAGCCCAGGGTTTCGAACTGGCGACCTCAGCATTTCCAGGTCGATGCTTTATCCACTGCGCCACCACAGGTCAGGCAACAGTGGATAAGTTTTAAAGTTTGCTGATGACTGGAAGAGGGAAGGTAGAGAGAAGGAACAGGCATGAAGAGTCATGACGAGTTTCATATGCTCCATATATAATCACCCTTTCTCAGTTAGATGGAATTATCTGAGATGGTTCGTGTAACCTCTCATTTCTCTTCTCATGAAGAAAATGACTTAAATGATACATCTTGACACTAAAAACTGTATCAAGGTCTAGTTCTCCAGAAAGGGCAAGAGGTTGTGGCACCTGGCACTTGAAACTGTCTGCATTTGGTCCATCATGAGCGGCTCCCAAGCCTGTGACAACGGTTTCATGCTGCCACAGTCAGACTGAGTCCAGAGGAGCAGGACAAGAACTGCCCCAGAGTTGTCCTCAGCCTGGTCAGTGCCCCTACCAGGCATGGGTGTCCTCATGAGACACAAGATCTCATCCAGGCTTCAAGGCAGCACTCTGAGACATTCATTCGGACTTAGGTAAGGAACTGAGGGCATTATGTCTCTTAGTAGTAGTCTTGGATATGGGGACTTACGAAGGTTTTAAGAGCCGTTATTTTTAATAAAAAGTGTCTACTTTTTTAATTGAAAGTTATTGGGGTGACACTGATGAATTAAATTATATAGGTTTTAGGTATACAATTATATAACATCTCATCTGTATATTGCATTGTGTGTTCACCACCCAAAGGCAAGTCTCTTCCCATCACCATTTATCCCCCTTTACCCTCTTCTACCTCCTTCCTAACCCACTTTCCCTCTGGTAATCACCATACTGTTGTCTATTTCTATGAGGAGATTCTTTGCTTTGCTTTGCTTTGCTTAATCTGTTCACCTTTTTCACCCAGCTCCACAACCTACCTCCCTTCTGACAGCTGTCAGTCTGTTCTTTGTATCTATGAGTCTGTTTCTTTTTTGTTTGTTTATTTTGTTCATTAGATTCCACATATAAGTGAAATCATACAGTACTTATCTTTCTCAGACTGGTTTATTCCACTTACCACCATATAAAAAGTGTCCTCTGAACTGCAAAATTCTGTAGACTGCCAAGCAATGGTGGTAAAGGGAGTTGTCATGGAAACATATCCTGAAATCCACCATTTCATCTTCTGTCCTCTCCAGACTTAGCAGAAATGATGGTTGTCTCTGGCACTCATTATAGCAGCCCTGCAGTTGGAAGATGATTCTCAGAGCTAGAAAACCTAAACCACACACAGAAATCCTAGTTTTCTTGTTAGCAATTGGTCAGAATGCCTCGGTCAAAGCCAATCAACACATGACATTTTCCTGGTGGATGAGGATTGGCTCATCCAATGGATGGACATGTGATTGGTAATAGCCAATGAAACATCAGAAGAGGTTGGCTGGTGGCTTCTGGAAAAGATTCCTAAAAGGATGGCCCCTTTCCTTCTCATTGAACGTTAACATGAATTCACAATTACTGCTGGCAGCCATGATGACCAACAACCTTTAGGAGGAAGCTTATACTGTGATGCAGACTGGAGACAAAAATACTGTGACTATTTTTTTTCTTTCTTTAAATCAGATAAGGTCCTAGTAGATCAGGGGTCCCCAAACTTTTTACACAGGGGGCCAGTTCACTGTCCCTCAGACCGTTGGAGGGCCAGACTATAAAAAACAACTATGAACAAATCCCTATGCACACTGTACATATCTTATTTTAAAGTAAAAAAACAAAACGGGAACAAATACAATATTTAAAATAAAGAACAAGTAAATTTAAATCAACAAACTGACCAGTATTTCAATGGGAACTATGCTCCTCTCACTGACCACCAATGAAAGAGGTGCCCCTTCCGGAAGTGCGGTGGGGGCGGATAAATGGCCTCAGGGGGCCGCATGCACCGTAGTTTGGGGACCCCAGTACATTACAACTGGGATAATTCAGTAGCACTTAGTGAACTGTTTTTAAAAGGTACAGAAGAGATAAGAGCAGTGCCCACTTGGAGTTAGTATCAGTGGGGACAGCAGTTTCATCCTGGTCCCCACCTCTCAAGTCCTGAAAGGAGAGAGGAGCCTTCCAGAACATGAAGCAGAGAGGGCTGTGTGCAGGGGGCCTTCGGAGGAGGTGGACCCATCTGTAGAGGCTGCAGCGCACTACAGGGGACCCTGCAAGACAAGAGCTGGGAGAATAAATGCCCAGCCTCAGTCCCTATTCAGCTAGGAGCTCCTGTGGTTGTGCCCTATTAGCCGACTTCAGCTGGGAACCCACCCGGACAGCCTGCTGGGGCAGACAGCACAGTGGGCTGGGAGGCGGTCAGGTGAATGGAAGCTTCCCAGCACATCGAAGAGCAGCCAGACCTAGAACGGCTGGACCTGCAGCTGCACGACATGGCAAAGGTCCTCCTTTTAAAGTCACTTTGAATTGGTTTTTCGTTCCTTATTTTTTTAAAACACCCCCCATACAACCTATGCCTCACTAGGATCCTACTTCTTGTGCACATATCAGGCTTTTAGCTGCCTGCTGCTCACTAACTTATCCAGTTTTCTTAGGGTGGTTGGTAGAGCCTTTCAGGATTTTTCAGCCATCCCCTGCCCCCTTCCCCCTTGGCAGCCATCAGCTTTTTCTCTGTATCTATGGCTCTGCTCTGTTGTGTTTTGTTCAGGTTTCACATATTAGTGAAATCATATGGTATTTGCCTTTCTGACTTATTTTACTCAGCATAATACCCTCAAGATTGGTGTTTCCCAACGTGGGGCCCACGCCCCACAGGGGGGCAATTCGATAGTTAAGGGGGGCAATTTGAAAATGGACTAGACACGACTTTAACTCTTTTGCCCCGGGCCATTTAAATGCAATGCTAGATACCAATGCCAAATTTAACAAAAAATGCAATTCTTAAATAATTGCGGTAAATAATTATTAAGTATAATTTTGTTTAATGAGACCAAAATATCAACTGGGTGATTGGCGTCGTCAAGTAAACTTCGTCCTGGGTTCACCGCGGAGCATGCCGTCTGCTGCGGGGAACCCCGGACGTTTTAAAAACTCGCTAAACAACGCAGTTATTCTCACCTAATTGGCCCATCGCAACTTCTGTAGTGTTTCACATCATTCAGTTGGTGTTAATTTGAAATAAGTGTCAGTCAAAACTGTTGTAAAAGCTCGTTGATTTAATAAATATACATATATATATTGCATAGATATAATTGGTAAGTATTTGATTTTATTTTTATCAATATTAAACTCTTTATTAAGTACTTCTTGCATCGGGGCTAGAAAGCACTAATATTTTATAAATATTATTGGGGCTATAATAGTGCATGCACGACAATTTTAATTTTAGAAGCATAACTTTCCAGAAAATTTGTCAAGTGGAAAAAATATAGATACCTTTTGATTTGCGGTGGTAGTGTAGTAAATGTGTTATATACATTTAAATAAATATGAATTTTTAGTATATGTTTACTCTATGTCACATTGAATATATTTTAACACATATTTTAATATTAGTTTTTAATTGATCTTATTTTTATTATAGCCCATAGTAAAATGAGTGGTGCAAGCAAGAAAAAAACTTGTCAATATTCGGAGGAATATTTAAAATTTGGGTTCATACCCGCTGTTCACGATGAGTGGATTCCTTTTTGTCTTTTATGCCAGCAATGCTTGACCAACGAATCAATGAAACGAGGTCGTCTTGAGGCGCATTTGAAGGCGAAACATAGTGCTCATATTAATTCAGATTTAAGTTACTTTAAAACTTTAAAGAAAAATTTTGAAAAAAGAACAATATTAAAGTCTCTATTTACTGCTCATACTTCAACTAATAATCGTGTTCTTGAGGCTAGTTATCAAATTTCTTTATTCATCGCTAAAACTGGAGAAAATCACAGTATAGGAGAGAATTTAATAAAACCGTCAATATCAGCATTTCTTAAAACGGTTCTTGAAAAAGATGACAAAGATGTAAAAGCTATGCCACTCAGTAACAATTCTGTTAGCAGAAGAATAGACAAAATGAGTGAGGATATTGAAAAACAACTTATTGAAAAGCTGAAAACAAGAAAATTCTCCTTGCAAATGGATGAATCAACTTTGAGAGACAGTGAGGCAGTATTGATAACTTACATAAGATATATTGATAAAGGACATTTTGCTGAAGAAATGTTGTTCTGTAAAAGATTAGAAAGCACCACTACCTCCAAAGATATATATAATAAGCTAAAAAACTACTTAAATGTCAATGATATACCAATGAAAAATAGAACATCTTGTGCTGCAGATGGTGCTCCCAATATGATGGGCAAGAAAAATGGCTGCTTAAAATTGATGAAAAATGCGAATCCAGAAATGATTCTTGTGCATTGTGTTATTCATAGGGAAAACTTGGTAGCTAAAAACATCTCGCCTGTTCTGAATGAAGTATTACATACAGTAATAAAGTGTGTTAATGCTATTAAAGCTAGTGGCAAATGTGAGCGTCTTTTCAAGTTATTTTGTGAAGAACAAAATGAAGACCATGTGAGACTTTCACTTCATACTGAAGTAAGATGGCTATCTAAAGGAAACTGTTTGAAAAGATTTATGGAACTGTTTGATACTCTTAGTGATTTTTTAAGTGACAAACCTGAAATGAAGTATCTGTTAACAATAGATGGTAAAGCATTTGTGAGTTATTTAGCCGATATTTTTGAAAAACTAAATATATTAAATAAGCAACTTCAAGGAACAAATAAAACTCTTGTCGATGCAAAAGCAAAGATATTTGGTTTCATTACCAATATTGAGTTATGTCAGAAACATATTAACAACAAAAACTTTAAACAGTTTCATTGGCTCCAAAAATGTGAAGTAACTGATACCGCTTTACTTGTTATTGTCAATCATTTGAATATTCTATCGGCTGATTTAAAAGAAAGATTTTCTGATTTAAAACAAATTGATTTCCCAACATGGATGATGCAGCCAATGTTAGTGGATTTGTCTGATCTATCAACTATGCAGTATCAAGAAGAACTCGCAGAATTGCAAAATGATGAGTCAGTTAAAGCTTTATTTAATATCAAAGGAGCGATGGCATGGCTTTGTGAGGAAACAGAAATCAAATACCCAAATTCAACCAAATGTGCAAGAAAACTATTGCTACCGTTTCCATCTTCATTTTTAGCTGAATGTGGATTTAGTGCTGTAAATGATTTACTGGTAAAAAAAAAAAAAAAGAAATCGGCTGGATATAACACAACGTGGAGACTTGAGACTAAAGCTAACCAAATTGGAACCTAATATAAAATCTCTGTGCAGCAAGCATCAAGCGCAAGGATCACACTAAATTAAAATAATAAATTAATATAGAAAAATCAGTATTAAAATTATTTGGAATTTAAATTTCTGTTTTTTATTATATGTTTTGAAATTTTACTTACTGTGTTTTGTTAACAATTTCATAGTGATTTCTTCCTAGAACCTATCATTTATGTTTATTAAGTGAACAAATCAATTTTTTAATGTTAAAAATTATGTATGTTACATAGGGGGGGACATAAAATTTTAGAAAGGTTAAGGTTGAGCATGGCACAAAAAAGGTTGGGAAACACTGCTCTAGATCCATCATGCTGTTGCAAATGTTAAGATTTTATTGCATTTTATTGCTGACTAGTATTCTAACATAGATCTATGCTATATATCTATCATAGATATATATGTCATATTTTCTTTATCCATTCATCTATCAGTGGATACCTAGGTTGCTTCCATAACTTGTCTATCACTTACAATGCTGCAATAAACATAGGGATGCACATATCTTTTATAATTAGTGTTTTTGTTTTCTTTAAATAGAAACCCAGAAATGGACATACTGGGTCATAATACAGTTCTATTTTTAATTTTTTGAGGAACCTCCATACTGTTTTCCACAGAGGCTGCCCCTGCCTTTTTTTTTTACATCCTCACCAGCACTTGTTGTCTATTGATTTATTGATGATAGTCATTTTGACAGGCATGAGGTAATATCTTATTGTGGTTTGATTTGCATTTTTCTGAAATGCATTGAGCATTGTTTTATATGTCTGTTGGCTCGCTGTCGGAAACCGATCAACAGCTGCTGATTGACACAGTCATAGCAAAGAAGATCAACAACTGCTGGTTGACACAGTCACAGCAAAGAAGATCAACAACTGCTGGTTGACACAGTCACAGCAAAGAAAATCAACAACTGCTGGTTGGCACAGTCACAGCAAAGAAAAGGCGCAACGATACTTCCCCCTTTAACTTTTTGAATTAATTTGATTTTTTATCCCCCCTTTTCTGGGTGTGTGTGCTATCATTTTTGGCACAGGCATAATAGCACTGTGCTTTCCCTGCAGATTCATAGTAATTTCTTTGGAAATGAGACAGAGAGTGTGAGTTCCACAGAAAAGCCTGTAAGCCCCTTTACCTGGGCTCATAGACATAAGAGGCTATGATATCACTCAAAAAGGGTTAAGTTTGTGGGAGCATTCCTTCCTATTAATCATGTTAGAAAAAATAGATTGTGATTTATGAATAGGTAGGAAACAGTGACTATACACAGTAGCACGTTTCAGCTTTCATTTAATCCATTACTTTACCTCCCTAGCCTTTTCATGTGGTAGAGTAGAGAAACTTCCCTTTCTTCTCGCATACCTGACCTGCAGGTGGTGGAACACTCTGAGAAAAATAAAGTTAGAACTTCACTAGTATATGAATATAGTAGGCAAATAAAATTTGGCTAGATAATAGGATATTAGGTAGTTATTAATCAATACTGACCTTTTAGAAGTTTGCACCAATATTGTTATTGCTGCTCAAGTTATTGTATAACTATACTTAGAATGACTTACCACCTGATTTATAGCTTATAGAAGTGAATTAACTGTTGCCTAGAAATAAGTAACCATAGTAAAACAAAAACAATTATTAATCAATGTATTCTGAATACTATGTAATTGTAACTTAGTGTGTGTGTATAAAATAAAGCTAGACTAGCCATTGGCAGAGATGCCTGGCAGTGAATGCTAAAAGAATTCGGCTCTCTCACTCATTTCACGTCGACACCGTCTCTTCCTGTGGGACCCCTGGATTACCCCCGGGGCTGGACCCTGGCAGCTAGCTATACGCTCTGTTTGGAGAAATGTCTATTCATTCCTCTGCCCATTTTTAAATTAGATTGTTTGGGGGGGTTTTTTGGTATTAAGTTGTATGAGTTCCTTATATATGTTGAGTATTAACCCTTTATTATATATATCATTGGCAGACATCCTTTCCCATTTAATAAGTTATCTTTTTTTTTTTCCTGAAGTTAGAAATGGGGAGGCAGTCAGACAGACTCCTGCATGCACCCGACCAGGATCCACCCAGCACGCCCACCAGGGAGCGATGCTCTGCCCATCTGGGGTGTCACTCTGTTGCAACCAGAGCCATTCTAGCACCTGAGGCAGAGGCTTCAGTGCCATCCTCAGCACCCGGGCCAACTTTGCTCCAATGGAGCCTTGACTGTGGAAGGGGAAGAGAGAGACAGAGAGGAAGGAGAGGGGGAGGGGTGGAGAGCAGATGGGCGCTTCTCCTGTGTGCCCTGGCCGGGAATCGAACCCGGGACTCCTGCACGCCAGGCCGATGCTCTACCACTGAGCCAATCGGCCAGGGTCAGTAAGTTGTCTTTCTGTTTTAAATTTGTTTCTTTGTTTTTGTACCCCAAAGCATCCTAATATGCATACATAAAATATTTCATAGCTATTCTAGAACAAAAGTAATGTTATGGGCTAGAAATAGAATAAGAAAACTCAAAAGCTTACTGGCCTATTGGTGCCAGGCCTAGACACCAATGGCACCCTGTATGTGGCAGGAGTGTGGGACCAGCTCTCTGTAGGAAACAGAGCAGGGGCATGATCTCACTCTCACGAACATAATGCTTTGGATTGCTGTCAGTAAAGACTGTTTGACCTTGGAAGAGAGTGGAGTTAACCACAAGCTTACCAGCCATGATACTCAGGAAAAGAAAGAGGAGCCCTAAGGAAATAAAACAATAAGAGATCGCAAAATAATGTTTTAAAGCAACAGATAAAAATTAATGCTTTGAAAACATTTCCACTAAGCACAACAAATGAAAGACTGCTCCTGAGGAAATCTAAATAAAGAGCAATTATCAAAGGACTTCAATTTATTGAGTGTGATCTAAAAAGAGACAGAAGAAAAGATAATATAGTAATAGAAACACATCCACAATAGGAAACCAGGGAACAACTCAAGCAGCTATAAATCAAGAGGAAGTAGGTTTTTAATATGACTGATTGGAAATTCTGGATATTTTTTTAAAAAACTGTAAATATTGAAACAAACAAACAAAAAAAATCAGGATAAATCCTAAAGTAGACACAGTTAAAGAGAAAATCAGAAAAATAGACGCTCGTACCAAGGAATTAATGCTAACAGGACAGAGAGACAAAAGAAATGAAAAATGTGAAAAAGACTTAAACAATATGGAGAATAAAATGAGACAGTCCAACAGACATCTAACAGGAGTTCCAGGATTAGAGCCTGGATTAGAGCCTGAAAAGATCAAAATTGAGGAAAGATATTATTTTCCAAATAGAAAGAAAACACCAAGGAGCGAGCAGGGTACCTAAAAATAAACCCACAATCAGATGCATTGCAGTAAAACTTCAGAACATCAAGGACAAAGAAAATCTAAAGGCTTTAGAGATTAAAAAAAAAATAGGTAATTTACACAAAGAAACACTCAATAAACATCACACCACCCAGATGGAAAGTGGTGATTGAAAAACTTCCAAAAGGCAGAAGAAAACGACTTTCAACCTAGAATTCTGTAAACAATCAAACTATTATTGAGATTGAACATACAATAGACTGCAGAGTGTAATGCAGACTTTGATGAAAGAACTACAAAATCAGTGGCTCACAGCCTTGGATGCTCACTAAGCCACCTGGGAAAACCTTAAATCCCAGGGCCCAGACCACATTCCAGAGCCAAGTGTCAGTTCTTTTTAGTTGTCCCAGGTTATTCCAATGTCCAACCAGGGTTGAAATCACAGTTCTGCTTAAAATTTCAGGTAGAAGAAAAACCTAGGAGATTTTATCAAGAGCAAACAAATCAGCAACCTTCATCAGTTAATGTAATTGACTGTTGTTTGGGAGAGGGAAATAAATCCTCTGCAAGTCCTAGTGGTCCAGGTGAATTAGCTATGGGATCATCTAAATTCCGCTTCGTTTATTCTATCCCAAGTGAATTTTTCTTATTCATGTGTCAAGTATTTAACATCTGTTTTGAGAAAGAAGGTCAGTTCAGTCGAGTGATTTTGTGACGACCACGGGTCACAACCAGGCTGCACACTAGAAACTCCTGGGGAGTGTTTTGAATATGTTATCCTGGGAGTTCACTTCCCAAGGTTCTGCTTTATTCCATAAGGGGTAAGGCTGCAAGTCTCCCCACAGGTAGCCCAGCTTGAGGGCCACTGAGTTGGGGATTCTCTCTGCCAAGGACCCCAGGAGAAGCAGAGAAGGCAGAGCATTGAGTATGATGAACCGTCCTGGAAATCTCTTAGAAATTGTGGGTTGCTGAATCTTTTAAACAGTACAAATGTGGCTCATTTTCACAATGATGTAGACAAAGAAATTTATGCATTAATCAAATTAGTATTTTCTGAACACACTGAAAATATTCAGAGGATTTGTGGATAATTTAAAGAACCACTTGCTTATATTTCATCGGGGCCTACCTCTGCTGTTCATATCTGGAACCACCATCATGGCCGGGTAATCGTGGCTCAGAGCTCTTATCTCAGCTGTGTTCTTAGTTGGGGGACTTTGAACAAATCAGTTTATTATTTAGTGGGGTCACTTCCTTAAGAGTTAAGTGGCAAGCCTGTCCAATCCCTGTGTCTGTGTGGTTATAGATTAATTTGGTACTGAGTTCTCGGGAAGGCACTGGGTAGTTAAAGAGGATAAGGTGGCCGCCTGAGCCTTGTGACCTTTGTCCAAGGACTTCCCTTTATTCATTCCCACATTTCCACAGAACCCCTGCAGCCTCTTGCCCGAGATAAGCGGGTCCAGGGTGAGGAAGAGAGAATTTCTTCCCTGAAACTTGAACTCTGTCTCAAATGACCATTCTTGGAACAGGTAACGCTCACGTCACTGCCTAGGAAATCAGACAAGGACACCACATAGTCTGGAAGGCAAGCTCATAAGAGGGTGTTTTTATAGGGGCACTCAAATCAAGGCGTTTATTAACACAGCTCTCCTCACCAATGGCATCACTGGGCTGTGGTGATACCTTGTCACTAAAATAAGAGCTAGTTAACTTTTGAAGGGTTTTCACACCTTCATAGGCATGGAAATCCCTCAAGCACGGGATGTACATTGTAGACCTCCTGGGTCTACTCTCAGGGGCTATCAGTGGGTCTGGGGCAGGGCCTAGAATCAGCATTTTAAGCCACAGTCGTGCTTTGAGGAACAGCACACCATTCCCTGCAGGTGTACTTGTTTCCTCCTGCTTCAGCAGACTTTCTCCTCCCCCTTCCTCCTGTGGTCCTGTGAGTCTTCTGATGCCTACATCCTCTGAGCAAGGGTCACTTCTCCAGTGCCCTGAAATCCACCACACAGGTACGTAACAGCTGTGGGACTAAGCAACTCTAATTTATTGTTTCCTTCCTGGGACATTTTACTAGTATCAAAGCTTTGTTGCTGGAGACTCAATTGCCATGGGTGACAGCTGTCACCATGACCAGCCATCCATCAGGGAACCCAAGGCTGTGGCTAAGATGCAGCCAACAGTGTGCTGTAGGGAGAGCTAGGTTATCTGTATGTGTCTGAGAATGGTGGACTGCTTTGCTTCCATCCTTACAGTGACAATTGGCTTGCCCAGGCCCCAGCTCTGAGACAGAACCTGGTCCAGGCCCCTACTCCAGGCAGTTCCACCCAATATCTTCATTGCTCCATCAGACTCTTCCAAGATTTGTGTTGGTCAAACTCATCCATGTTTGGGTGCATGTCAAGTGTGGCTTCCCACATTTGGGGGGCTTCCATCAACACAGAATGTTTGTGATACATTGACTTTCTGGGCCAACAAACCTACAATCTGCCTAAAGCCTAGGTCTGTGGCACTCCTGAGATATGGAGAGGCCTGAAGTTCCCCTTGCTAGCAGAGGGGCTAAACCTTTGACCTAGGGCAGAATCACTCACACTTCTCAGGGTTGCAAATATACCTCATGTTTCTCAGGAGGGTAATGGGTTTACAGTTCTCTCTCTCTCTCTCTCTCTTTCTCCCCCCCGCCCCCGCCACCTCTCAGATTAGGGCTTCCATTGGTCTATCTGGCCAAGATCACAGATCTGGAGGCAGGAAAAGAATGTGAACCAGGACAACGTCAGCCCCACCCCACTGTACCTCACTGGCCCCTAAGCAATGTGAATAAGGGAGGGCCGGGGACTGGGATTATGAACCCACTGTGGTGGCCAGAATGAGCCCTGGGTGGGTCGTGAGCACCCCGACTGGTGGCAAGAAGTGCTCTGGAGGGAAGACATTCTTCCTAGATTTTCACTCTCCTGCAGTTTCCACGGAGTTCCAGGTGCACGCCAGATGGCACACTGTGAAGGGTATGGGTGGTGAGAAGCTGTGGGTGGCGGTGCTGATTTGGGAAGTTGACTGGGAGGTAGGAAGGATATCCTGTGAAAACTGGAGGGAACCTCAGGGCTATGAGAAGGGGAGAGGGAAGGGGGACAGGTGAGAGAAGAGCCTCGAAGAGGGAGAAGCCTGCAGATAATGGTGTTTTCCATCAAGGCGGGAGGGAGAAGAGGACATGCGTGAGCATCACTGAGACAAGGAGGTGCAGTGAGGAGAGCTGGGTGGTGACTGATGACCTGGGTCATGTGGACGGGACTTTCCACACAGAGATCTCTGGAACACACACACCTCTTCCTCCCCCTCCTCCTCCCCCTTCTTCTTTCCTCCTCCTCCTCCTCCTCCTCTTTCTCCTCCTCTTCTTCCTCCTCCTTCTTCTTCTGTTCTTGTTCTTGTTGTTCTTCTTCCTTCTGTCTCTCATGAAGTAAAAAGCTTCACTTTTATGTAGCTTCCAGAAAGAAGTATATATATATTAATATATTAACTAATCTCTTCAATTTTAGACTTAATACCTATTTCCAGCTTGAGGATCATGATTTTCTGTTAAGTACCCATTTAAGAGTGTACATTTCAGCCTGACTGGTGGTGGCACAGAGGAAGAGCATCAACCTGGGACACTGAGGTCCCAGGTTCAAAACCCTGAGGCCGCCAGCTTGAGCATAGGTTCATTAATATGATCCCAGGGTAGCTGGCTTGAGCTGAAAAGTCACTGAATTGAGCCCAAAGTTCACTGGCCTGAGCAAGGGGTCACTGGCTTGGCTTGAGTCCCCTGGTCAAAGCACATATAAGAAGCAATCAATAATCAACTAAAGTAAAACAACTATGATTGAAGCTTCTTATTCTCTCTCTCTTTAAAAAAAAAAAAAAAAAAAAAAAAAAAAAAAAAAAAAAAAGGTGTACATTTCAGCATGTCCTGGACATGGTTTGTGGTCTCTGCTGTCAGGGAGTGACCAGGCGGAAGGAGGTGCAGGGGGTTTGCTGTCAGACCTGAGTTGGGCTTGAACTCTGACCCTGGTCACCTTCACCTCTTCCAGTCCAGTTTCTTGCTGAACAAACTGGAGTGGTTGGTGCAGGATCACAGGAAGTGCCTACATACCACTTGCCCCCTCCGTGACACCTGCCTACATTTCTCCACCCAGTTTAGCAAAGTGGTTTCCAGGGGTGACTGAAGTGTTTATGAACCACTTGTTCCTGGAAACCAGAGCTAAGTGTAACTCCTCAAATGCCTGCATGTTTCCTCATTGTTAAATCTGGGGTTTTGAAGGGTTCTTTTTGTTTTGCAGCTTTCTCCTCAAATGGCTTTTGGTGGATAGTTAGTGCAGCGTGAACTTCCTCAGGGCGTTCCCGGTCATCTTCCTCCTCCCACGGGATTCATCATCCTGACAGCCACCTGGACTTCCTGGTGCTGCAATATGACCCTTCACGGAGGCACGTTCTATGCAGAGCTGTTACCTGTTGTCCATTTCTCCCATTATCCCTTCCTCTCCCCACAATTCTGCCATAAATTCCCCCCCTGAGAATATCATTCAAATGTTGGTATTGAGATCTGTATTGTTTCAGTCCAAAAAAATTGTCAAACCAAGTCTCATTATATAACGTCTGTTGCAGTTTTTCAAGCAATTACCAATGCACCTTTTTAAAAAAAATTCTTTTCTTTTTAGAAAGAGGAATGAAGAGAGAGAGATCAATTTGTTGTTCTGCTTATTTATAAATTCACTATTCGATTTTTGTGTGTACCATGACTGACCAGGGATCAAACCATAACCTTGGCATAGCAGTACAATGCTCTGACCAACTGAGCTACTGGCCAGGGCACCAATGAATTTTTTTTTAAGTTATGTTCCCAAAGGTTGTGTTTAAAATCAGCTGTCAGGCCCTGGCTGGTGGCACAGTGGATAGAGTGTCATCTTGGAGTGCCAAGATAACTGGCTTGATCCCAGGGTTGCCAGCTCCATCCGAAGGGCACTGGCTCACTTGACCCTGAGGTTGCCAGTTTGCACACGGGTCAGGGCATGCATGAAAAACAATCAATGGGCGCAGGAGTAAGTGGAACAATGAGTTGATGCTTCTTTCTCTCTCTTCCTCTTTCTTCTCTTTTTCTCAAAAGAAGAAAATCTAGCAGAATTCCCCACTTGTCATTAAGATCTACTTCAAATGACACAAAGTTCAGTGCTTTTTAAATTGTATACATTTTAGGACCCACTTACTCTATTATGTGTTCTTGTCACAGTATAATAAAAGTGACCACAATTCAATGAAGAAAATTGAGTAAATACCTGTTTTAGATGGGCTTTTAGATTTAATGCATGGAGACTATGGTGAAAAGGGAAAGGTGATCAACTCTGTGTCTGAGTGTGTTCTCATGCTGATAAAACCATCGGTGGTTTAGAATAAGAACAAAGCACTCACTGCAACTGCGCCCCTCCAGCCCCACGCACTGCTCGCTCCTCCTGCCTCAGAAATCCTACAGTGCTCTTCCCTCTCCCTGAACACTAGTCCCTCCTCCCTCCTCTTTGCCTGAATCACCCTCCACTCTGGTGACTGGGCTACCACCATCCCATCTTGTAGATGAGAAAATTGAGGCTTAGTGAGAACAAATCTATTGTCCAAAGGCCAACAGATGGTGAATGGTCAACCCCAAATTCTAAAGTCAGACTCTTTTTTTTTAAGATTTTTAAAAAATTTATTCACTTTAGAGAGGAGAGAGAGAAAAAGAGAGAAGGGGAGGAGCAGGAAGCATCAACTCCCATATGTGCCAAGCCTAGCATTTCAAACCTGTGACCTCAGCGTTCCAGGGCTACACTTTATCCACTGGCCGCCACAGTTCAGGCTAAAGCCAGACTCTTAACCATTGAGCTAAAGACTTCCCAGTTTTTATTCTGAAATGATATCTGGCTTTGGCTGAGTAATCCAGACAGTTGTCCTAAAACTGACTTCCCTTTGGGCTTCTTGAACCCTGATTTGTAACCCACAAGGCAAAGGGAGAGCAGAGCCCTGTCAGGCTCCTCCTGGGAGGAAAGGAGAACGCAAGAGCCCAGTTCTACCACTCTCTCCTCAGTCACCTACGTGAAACTCACTCTCATTCTAGAGCCCTCTGCTGCAGGTTTACTGTGGGAACTCACTGGGACAAACCAACAGAGCACTTAGGACGGGAAGTCCTTTGTTTGGCAGCCTGGCCTCCAGGTGGCCCATGCCAGCTCGCTCCCGTGGCACCAGTGTCCCTCACGGAGGGAAAACATGTTCTGTGTCCTTCTACCTGTGAGAGGGGCTTTTAGCTGCTTCTGTAGTAAAATTAAATGAATGAAGGAATGAATGAGTGAATTAATTTTTAGCAGCCTTGCAATAATAGCCTGGGTGCTACTTTTAGAGATTGGTTTCTGTGTTAAACAGGATTCTTTCATGAAGTACAACTTATTACAATCCTTATCAGTTTCTTATACTTGAGTGAGAATTAGTAGTGGCTTGCCCTCCTCCCGCTTGTTGGCAGTTGACAGTATGGAAAGAAGGCTGAGGGGTCATCTGGGTTCCACAAGGCTGAGGGATCTAAAGTGTCAAAAGGAAATGGAAAGAGCCTGAATACAACCTTTGTCTCATTTACAATCTTTGCTGGACTGTCCCACCTCACCTGAAAGACCCAGACAAGGGACCTGGTTTCCAAGAGCCATAAAGAGTTAGAACCATTGAAGAACCAAGTCTGGTTTTAGGATCAACTCACTCCTGCCACTCCCTCCTCTGGAGCAGATGACACCGAGCAGCCACACTCTCTACCCAGGGGACGTGGGCGTGTATTTCTCCAGGAACCCTAAGAGGCTCCTATGTGCCCCATTGTCCTGCTCTGAGGTTTGTGTGTCCCCAGACAGTGTGTCTGTGATCGAATGGGCTCCAGGATGAGAGTGAGCAGGCCAGCCCTCTGTTGACCAGGCTGCAAACACCTCATGTCTCTCAGGAGGAGGTTCATTAGAGGGGATTGGGTGATGCTCTGGCTGCTCCATAAGGAGATAATGAATGGAGTGCTGAGGAGTCCACCTGTGCTCCTGGGTTGAACCTGAGAGGCAGATGACCAGTGAGCAATTGGAAGAGCATTTCCCCACAATCAGGTACCTCCTGATGCCTCCTGAGCATTTCCCCTGCCAATCTGCCTGCTCTTCCCGGTAGCCAGCCTCCCAACTCCCGGGGCCCTCTGCTCATTGTCTCTTATCACAGGTGTGCACAGGGGAGGGACTGGGATGGACAAGCCCAAGGACCCAGCCTGTGGACTTTGCCAACATGCTGGGAACCAGCAGTTCTGTAATTTACCTGTCTGTTTAGTCACTGACTGACTACCTGTCTGGAAGCCAGCTGTCTGTTTGCTGAGCTCATTCCATAAAATGAAAATAGTGTTCCATCTACTTTACAGAAACATTATGAAACAAACCTAGGATTTCAGAGCACTGTAAAGTAGCCCGAAACTCCAAGTTACAATTAAACGTTGTTAACTATAACGTCAACTTGCATGAGCCTTCTCGACCCGCCCAGTCAATGCTGGGTGCATAGGTAAGAGGGGAATGAGCACACCATGCACTCCTATGGTAGGCTTGTTCTATATTAGAAGGAAAAACGTCTCTTATGAGAAATCATGACCACATGGCTTAAGTTCTCTATGTATGTGATTCCCAAATTCTCAGGCAGCAAGTTGAATTTGAAGTGTTTATAAGGTCCTGGGTGAAGGGAGGCATGAGGGTCAAGGTTCTCCAGAAATCATATCTGCAGCCCGGCCTCAAAGTATTTGCATAGATAAAGTTTCTAGAAAAATGAGCAGTCCACAGTTCAATACATACATACATACATACATACATACATACATACATACATACATCTATCTATCACAGAATTTACAAGAAAAGCCAGTAAAAACCACAGACAGCAGGATAAGACCCACAGAGACTTCAGACCTTTGAATGATCAGAAGTCTATATTGTAAGTATGTTTGTTTCCTTCACATTAAGACAAATAAAGCTTGAACATATAAACATATAAAAAAAAGCAGTTGTGCCCTGGCCAGAGAGCTTAGTTGATTGGAGCCTCATTCTGGAGTGCAGAGGTTGCCGGTTCAATCCCCATACACAGGAACAGATCAATGTTCCTATCTCTCTCTCCCTTCCTCTGTCTCTAAAATTAATAATATAAACATTAAAAATAAAAAGCAATTGTGCAGATTTTAAAAAGTGCTTAACGGATCACCCAGAACTTAAAATGTCAGTAATGAGAATGTAAAACCCCCTGGTAGCAGAGAAGGGAAAGGTCTTCCTTAGAGCTCCAACCAATAAACAAGAAAGGAATGAGAGAAATGGAAAACGTCCATTTGTCCAACAGCACAGAGATCACTGTTTCAAACAAGCTGATCAATGGATGCTAAAATTAGCAGGCAAATAAGAAACAGATGTGTGCATTGTTGTCAAGTATCTATCCACAGTTACCACTAAGTGTGGGAGAGGAGGAATGGTGACTTAATGGCAGTCATCACCTGACCAAATGATTACAAGTAACATCCCCAGTAACAGGACAACCTGACGTCAGAGCCTCCTGATACAGTGCACTGGGCAGCACACAGATCCCTGCTGTGACATTTCTGCCCAAAATGTATAACCTGAATCACATCATGAGGAAATGCTAGAAAACCCAAGTTGAAGGACATGTTACTAATTAACTGAAGTACTAACCAGTACTTTCTTTTTTTCTTTTGAGGAGTACTAAAACAAAAGGCAAAGAGAAAAAAGACAAGGAAGACCAGGTTATAAGAGACTAAAAAGACATGACAATTACATGCAATTTGTGCTTCTGGATAAGAAAAAGGACATTTGTGGGGAACCGGTGGAATTTGTATATGTCAGATGAGATAGTAAGATTACAGCAATGTCACATTCTGACTTTAACTGATGCTCTTTGGTCGGGGAAGATGCTCACATTTGGGGAAGCTGAGTGAAGGCTATTGGAGAATTCTGTGTCCTATTTTTGCAACATTCTCAAAAGTCTGAAATTATTTCAAAATAAAAAGTTAAAAGATGAAAACATTTACTAGTAAACTGAAGAATACATTTTTATAAAACCTATTCAGAATGCAGCTCCAAAAGACAAAGACATGGAAAGCACATGGGAGACTGGAGCATGCACAAGGGAATGCACAAACTCACAGTCACTTCATCGGAATTCCCGAGGAAATAACAGAGAAAACAAAAGAGGTGCAATACTAGAAAAAAATAATGGCTGAGGATTTTCCAGAATGATGGGAGACACCAGCTCTTAGATCCAGAAAACTGAATGACTCCACAGTAAATAAGTGGGAAAAAAAATCCATAGCTAAACTGCAAAGCACCAAAACAAGAAGAAAGTTTATATTCATAGAATCATACTCCAGTTGGGAAAAAGCAAAGGTGTCTACCCAACATGTCATTCAGCATTAGATGAATACATAAAAGGAATAAACATTGGAAAGGAAGAAGAAAAATAACATTTATTCACAGGCAGCATAGTTGTGCATGTAATGTAGAAAATCCTAAGTAATATACAAATACAAATGACTACAACTAATACATAAATTTAGAAGGATTTCAGGATGAAAGGTCAGTAATTTAAATAATCAACTTTTTCTATATATCAGCAAAGGAAACATGGAAAATGAACTTTAAAAATATCATTTACAACAGTATTAAAAAATAAAATTCATGGAGATAAATTTAACAACAAAAACAAAAATCATATAGTACCTCTACCCTGAATGTAAAAATCAGTGCTGAGAGAAATGTAAAAAGAGCTAAATAGTGGAGAGACAGCATATTCATAGATCAACATGCAATTGGAAGCAGCACCATGTGAGTCGTCCCAGAATGCATCTCCAGGTTAAATGCAATCCCAAACTCAATCCTAGCAGCAGAACATTTATGTAAAAATTTTCAAATTAATGTTTTTCCATTTAAAAATTTCATTCTAAAATTCACATGGAAATATAATGACAAAGAAGAGCCAAAAAATATTTTGACAAAGAACAACATTGGAGGACTGCCACTGCTTGATTTCAAAATTTTCTTGAAAGCTACAGTCTAGACCGAGTGGGACTGATCGATGGATAAACAACTGATCAGTGGAACAGAATAGAGCCCAGCAACGGACTCATACTTATCTGTTCAATTGATTTTTGATGGAGGAGCCAATGCATTTCAATGGGGAGAAGAAAGCCATGAAGCTGGAACAAAAGATTTCCGTGTGAGAGCCTCTCTCTCCCAGTTTAGTACACAATAAATTCATAGCATATTATTGATTGCCATGTGATAACTGCAACTACAAACGTCTGTCTTTGGGAAGGCAAGGATTTTTTAAGCATGACACGGAAAACACTACATATAAGAAAAAAAAATATGGTCATTTGATTTCATCGAAATTAAAAATCATCCAAGAAATAAACACGCAACACATAGACTGGGAGAAAAATGTGTGATACACATACCTGACAAAGAACTTGTATCCAGGCTATATAAAAAGCTGTTATAACTTGATAATAAAATGAAATGATATCAAATTTAAAAAGACAAATGACCCAATAAAAATGTGCGCCAAAAGCTTTAAAAATACTTCACATGAGAAGATATACAAATGCTCAATAAACCCATGAAAAAGTGCGTAACTGTCTTAGCCATCAGAGAAATCCAAATGGACACCATAATCAAATGGCTAGGCCAATATTAATGATATTGTAATGTTACTCAATGTTAATATATTAATTAATTTTAATATATTAAGTAATTTAAGTACAGTAATATTCTAGTAGCCTATAAAATGGCTAAAATGATTAAGACAGACAAGCCTAGATGTTGTCAAGGATGTAGAACGATTAAAACTCTCATGCCTTGCTGGTGGGAACATTAAATTGCACAAACACTTTGGAAAACTGGTAGTTTCTCAAAACGTTACACATGTATCTAATCAGTAATTTCATTCCTAGGTATTTTTCCCAAAATAAAAACTGATGTCCACAAAAAGACTTATACATGAGTATTCATGGTAGTTCACTCATAATAGCTAAAAATTGAACCAATCTAAATGTCTAAATGTCAATCAATAAAAGAATAGAGTGTAGACTATCCATACAAAACAATACCACTCAGAAATAAAAGGGAGTCACCCACTGATACCTGCAACAACACAGGTAAAATGCGAAAACCCAGACATAAGAGTACAAACTGTACAAGTCCACTTATATGAGGTTCTAAAATAAGACCCTGGCTGCCTGGTTCAGTGGTAGAGTGTCAGCCTAGTTTGTGGCTGTTCAGGGTTTGATTCCTGGTCAGGGCACACAGAAGAAGTGACCATCTGCTTCTCTACCTCTCCCCCTCTCGTTTCTCTCTCTCTCTCTCTCTCTCTCTCTCTCTCTCTCTCTCTCTCTCTCTCTCTCTCTTTCCCCTCTGCAGCCATGGCTTGATTAGAGCAAGTTGGCCCTGACACTGAGGATAGCTCTGTGGCCTCTGTCTCAGGTGCGAAAATAGCTTGGTTGCTGAGCAATGGAACAATGGCCTCCGATGGGCAGAGCATCACCCAGTAGGAAGCTTGCCTGCTGGATCCCAGTGGGGACAGGGAGTCTGTCTCTCTGCTTTCCTCCTCTTACTAAATAAATAAATAAGTAAATAAAATAAGCAAAATAATCTATGGCAGTTTCCCCTTGGAGGGGTTGCAGAAGGGACTTGGCAAGGGGCATAAGAGAACTTTCTGGCACGATAAAAATACCCAGTGTTTTGACTAGGGTGTGGGTTACACAGCATTGTTGTAGGTATGCTGAATTAGCAGGATGGAATGCTCACATACTCTCACAGAGGGCATGAAAAAGTTTAGGACTTACATAACTGAGGTCCCCAGGCAGGGCAGAGCTGGCTTCCAATCAGTTCCATAGTGTCCTGTGAATGAGCCCAGGAGCCAGGCCTGGATTTTGTTGTCCTTGGGGCGGGCTGAGGGTTCTTGCACATGGGCAGAGGCTGGTGTGGTTTGACTTTCCAGCTGGTGCCCATGGACAGACCACAGCCCCAGGCTTTTCTATCAGTGTGCCAGAGCTGGGGCAGACAGGGAAGCGTGAAAGCTGCCAGCCATCAAACATCCAATATAAAAAGGTACAAACTCTTTATAACATGCACCCAACTGTAACACTGAGCATGCCTCCATTTCACTGTAGGTAACTGCCGTTTAAAAAAAACAACAAACAATAAAAGGAAAATAACTAGATAGTGAATATTAACCAGACTGACAGTGCTTCTTTAAAAACAGTAATGAAACCCAAAAGAAAATGCACTAGTATCTTCAAAGCACTTGGAGAAAACAGCTGTCAACCTATTTTATACTCAGTGAAAATACCTTTCAAAACTAAAGGTGAAATAAATTTATTTTCAAATAAGCATGAGAGAATTTACCACCAGAGATTATGAAAGGAAATTTAAAATATATTCTTCAGGAATAAGAACAATTTTTGCAGCTAGAAGTTTGGAAATGCAAGAAATCTGATGGTGAACAAAGAACGTGGTCATTGTGCAGGTAAACCAACAAAACAGTGACTGCAGAAGCAATTATAAGTAGTGTCTCATCAACAGGGTTCTTTGGCTGCAATCCTGAGAACATAATTGCAAAAATAACGTCATTTGGAGGCAGAGTGACAGAAGTCAAGTGCTCTGAACACCTTGTATTCTTTGAGAGAAGGTAAAGACATCCATCAGCATTAGAACTTTGGGGTCGATTGAAAATAGAATTCGTGTCAATTCTTTACCCATTTGTACCCACACCTTTTGCCATGTAACTTTCCAGCTCTTGCCTTTAATACATGAAGTCGCCTGACCTGTGGTGGCGCAGTGGATAAAGCATCGACCTGGAATGCTGAGGTCGCCGGTTCGAAACCCTGGGCTTGCCTGGTCAAGGCACATATGGGAGTTGATGCTTCCAGCTCCTCCACCCTTCTCTCTCTCTCTCTTTCTCTCTCTCTCCCTCTCTCTCAACTCTCTAAAATAAATAAAAAAAAAATACATGAAGTCTGTTTCTCCACCCCTGGAACCTCACTCTGACCCATAGGATGTGACCTAGGCCTCCAGAAGTCTTGCACCGTACCACCCCTGTGTCTGGGAACCAGCCCAGCTGCTGTGAGAACAAGCCCAGTCCAGCCTGCTGGTTGTGAGCCAGGGCCCCTTTGCTCATTTTTTAATTGGGTTGCTTTTTATTCTCATTGTTGTTGAGTTTTTGGAGTTCTTTATATATTCTGGATATTCACCCCGTATAGAAATATGATTTGCAAATATTGTCTCCCAGTTGATAGGCTGCATTCTCACTGTTGACTTTACCTCTCAAGTTGTTTTTTTTAATGGCTTTATTGAGGTATTATTGGCATGTAGTAAATAGTGCATATTTAATCTGTACAATTCAGTTGAGTTCTGACATACATGTGTTTTGATTTAAAAATTATTTTGGTGGCAGGACACAACATGCTGAGTCTTGGGGACAGCTTCTGTAGGACAAGCAAGGTTGCGAGGGCTCCCTGTGGAAAAACTAATGGGAACAATTTTGCAGGCTCAAGGGCATGGGGGCTGTCCCCAGGCTGTTTTCTGGCTCTGGGGTGATTAGGGAAGGTGTATAGTGCCCCAGTGTGTGAAAGCCAGGAGAGGGAAGTAGGTGGGCTGTAAACTCAATCAGTATCCCAAGAAGGGGAACTGAGTGTCCTCATGCCAGCCTGAAACCTGGATCAAGACTGCATTTAAGATATACAATATATATTAATATTTATATTCTGCATATATATTTAATATATATTCTAATTTAATTTTAAAAAATTTATCATATATATATTACATATATATATTCCTCACTATAGTCAGATAATGAACATCTATCTCCACCCGCCCCGGTGTCCTTGTGCCCTCTTTGACCCATGCCAATTCAATCCTTCCCATCTGTTCTATTTCATCTTGGTGTTCGGAGGTACCATCTACCTGGATCATAATGCATTTTCAGTGGATGACATATTTAGTGCCACTTAAGTGACTTGAAGCTGAGCTATAGTCCATGGGAGGACTGGATTTGTCCCTCCTTACTCCTAAGGTGTGACCCATGGGGCTCCCAACTCACAGCTTCAGGAGTCATGAAGGCCCTAACCCTGGCCGGCCCTGGACTCCTGCTCTAGTCCTCCTGCCTCACAGGGTAGTCAGAGTGCTAGCAGTTCAGCTTCTCACCTCCTCATCCTCAATCAGCAAACATCCCGGACCAAGGCAGCAGCCCATGCCGGCTGCATCTCTCTAATTTCCATCTTTGCCTAGATCTCATCCATGCCATTTCACTACCTTGTTGGGGCTTCAATTACTTTAATCTGTTTTTTAAAAGACATTCTATCCAGTTTAAAGTTGTTTTCACTGGGATCATTGCTCCAAGCCACCTATCTGCTCAGTCTATATAACCCACAGTGGCACTCAAGTCCCCAATTAATAAACATGAGCTGTCGTATGCGCTCACTTTATTAAGGTATCCCCCGAATCTTGGTCAAATAAGGCTCCATGATTCACATATTTATATCACAGATCACGATCCACAGCCACTCATTCTCATAAACTCAAGACCAAAGTATCAATTATGAGTCGCTCGGCCATGGTTGTTCTGTGTGTATTCTCTGCCATCCATTCATGGTCATTCTCTGTAACCTGCATTTCTCCAGGCACCAAGGAGTGAGGTTAGCAATTCCCATCAAAAACACATAGACAGATGGTCTGGATCTGAACAAGCAGTTGTGTCTGTTAAGGTGAAACAAGGCCCAAGGTTAAAGAGAGTGTTTGTAATGCAAACATCTACATACACCTCTGCTGTTGGGTGTCGGGTGCTGTGGGATGACAGTGAGAAGGAAAGGGCTTTGGTACAGCAAGTCTCCACCAGAGGTTGTGGTCAGTGGCAGTGAAGTGGGGGTTTGAGATGGATGACATCATGTCCATGGCAAGCTTCCCTAGGCTGACCCCCACAACCCCAGTCCCCCTTCTCTCTCGTGCACAAAATTCCTGCGTGTCCCATTTTCCTACCTTTTCTTCCCAAGCCATTGGGAGAATTAATTGGTGATGTGCAAAATCAGAGTGAGCCATAGTGTAGAACTGAGGTCTGGATGGGGTGGAGAGAAGGGGCTTGCCATCAGAAGAGCACTCCTCTGAAGGAAGAGGTGGTTTCTGTAACATCAGAAGAATCACCTTAGCTGCTGGGATTGTGGGAGTCAGACAGAGACACAAGAGGATTGTCACGATTCAATAGGATTTCATTGTAAAGTCTAGATATTTGGGGACTCCAAAAGATGGAAAAAATAGAAAAAGAATTTAAGATTCCTATTAAGTTCAAGGGTCTTTAGAGCTAAAAACCAAAGTAAAATCTAATCAGATAAGATGTCAGCATGAGGTGCTGATTAGTAAAGTCTAATCAAATAAGATGTCAGCATGAGGTGCTTCTGGATTGGGGGCTTCATGCCTGTGGGGACTTTGTGCATCCAAGTGGCTATTGTCCTCTCAGGGGAATGAGGTCTGGGGCACAGTGTGTGAAATCTATGAGCAGAGGCGAACACCTCTGGTTGTCAGTTCACTGACAGCTCCTGCAGGGGTGGCTGCAGGGCCGCCGGGTGTGGGGTGTGCAGGCGCGAGGCCCAGGCCTTTTTTCCTGTGGAAATAATTCAGGATAATATGCCGGACCATGGTTTCCACTAAGTTGGCCCAGCAAACCCAGCAAAGGCTGTGATGAAACCGATGGCTCTTGAGGCTTTTCTTCCCCTTGTCCAATGTGTCCCTGCCCTCACTTCAATCACCTGAGCAGCCGGCTGTCTGGGCAGCTGGAAGCCAGAGGACCACTGCCTCTGAGGCCAGGGTGGGACGCCTGGCGGGGGTATGGAAAGAGAAGAGGAACTCCTGGGACGTCCTCCTTTGGGTCTAGGCAAAGGACGCAGCCCTGAGAGGGACAGGAAGAGTGTCCTCAGGACAGGTGGGAGGAAAGCAGGGGAAAGGCCGGGACTGGAGAGGGCCTCTGTTTCTGTGTCTGCGGAGTGGGAGACTGCGCTCAGGCTCACCAAGGACTCAGGTTCTGGCCAGTCTTGCTGCCTCCCTGCCGCACTGACAATGACCCAGTTGCCCTCTTCCTGAAAGGGCCTTCCGCTGTGACTCACCCAGGTGCAGAGCAGACAAAACACAGCTTTGCTACCTGGGGAGGAAGAAGGGTGGAGCCAGCAGTGCCAAGGCACTCGGCCTCCTAGTTGAGTCAGGGCGACTGTGGGCCGATGACATTGCTGCAACCTCCAGAGCCACTTGGCGGGGCCTGTCCAGACCGTTTCCTCCACGCCCTGGTCAACAGAAAAGAACGAGCTTCCTCTCTCTGTCTCTGTCTCCCTGTCTCTGTCTCTGTCTGTCTTTATGTCTCTCTCCCTCTTACTTTCTGTCTCTCTCTCTCTCTCTGCTTGTATGATGGTGACCAGACAACACTCCACTGGAAAGCAGTACAAGTACCAAACCACCCAAACAAACAGCTGGGCAGTTGCCCGAAGGCCAGCGGCCCGTGTGTACTTTCTGGGCAGGGAGAGGGCTGCATGGTGCCTGCCTGTGACCTACTCAGCCTTCCCCTGGCAGGCCACCCAGCTCTGCCTTTGGTGATTACTTATCTACCTCGTTCCTAGGTTGAAGGGCTTGCAGATGTCCTCATGTGTGACGATAAAAGCGGAGCCAGGAGAGGAGCAAGAGAGCAGAAGAGGGAGTATGCCAGGGCTGCGGTCAGACCCCAGGGCCCACACCCTACAGCAGTGGTCAGGAACCTATGGCTCGTGAGCCAGATGTGGCTCTTTTGATGGCTGCATCTGGCTCACAGACAAATCTTTAATAAAAAAATAATAACGTTAAAAATATAAAACATTCTCATGTATTACAATCCATTCATTTCCTACCGCTCATGTTCATGGTTGCAGGTGGCTAGAGCCAATCACAGCTGTCCTCCGGGACAACACCAAATTTTTATTGGATAATGCATAACGTACATGGGTCATTGTATGACTCTCACGGAATTACATTTTAAAATATATGGCCTTCATGGCTCTCTCTGCCAAAGAGTTTCCCGACCCCTGCCCTACAAGGACTGCCCACCTGACTACAAGGAAGCCCAGGGATCATTGTTGACTCCGTAACCACCAGTTTTTTGGCCAAACAAAGCATTTCCATGTAACCTCAGTCCTCTCTGTGTCAGCATGGTCTTTCCAGCATCCCCATGGCTTGGGGATCCCTTGCCCTAGGGAGCAGGCCAGGCCTTGGTTTCAGATCCCAGATCCTCACACAGGATGAGGGGGTCAGGAGCTGGATGGGGCGGTGGAGGCAGGTGGTAAAGGCCATTGATGGCACCCTCAAGTCAGGAGACATGGGGCCGGCAGGTGAGGCTGTGGAGGGGACAGAGGCAGCAGGAACTGGCCCTTGGGCCCAGGAGCTGCTCATGCCTGGAGAGGTGGCAGGCTGACCTGGGCAGGAGTCAGGTGCAGACTCATTCAGATGGAGGGATCCTGGTCCACCACTGAGAGATGCTGTAAAGTCACCATCAGATCCTTCCAGCTCTCCCCACCCACACCACAGAGAACCAGGAGCTGAGCCCAGGTTGGTTTGATTTAGGGAGTGAAGAGCTATAATATGCTTTTGTCCCTGTCATATCTCTCATGTTCCGTTTGCTTAACTTAGTGACATGCTGAGACCCCCACCTTCCTCCCTAGGGCTTGAGCTTGGGGCCTAGTCTCTCTCCCATCAGTAGTGGTGGGACAGATACTCCAAGTCCCTTGGCCTGCCTGAGCAATTTCCTTACAGCAGTGCCACGCAGAGGAAGCAGCCATCCTCAGCCCTGCGGGGCTGGGATGAATGAGCCATGATGGGGAAGCACTTGGAGCTGCCAGACTGCTCTCTGCCAGGCTGTGCGATAAGGGGCAGAGAGGGTCTCGTGCTCTCCCCAAAGCATTGTTATTAAAGGGGCAGAGAAGCCCACAGAAGTGTATGAGGGCAGGGTCTACAGCCTGGGAGATGCCACACGGAGACACAGCCAACGAATGGCAGTCCTGGGTGAGACTCTGGCCGCAGGCAGGTCTTGCTTGAGGGGATATGCACAGGTGTGAACTTGGATTTGGGGGCAGCTGACAGAGCTCTTCACCTCAGATAAGTGACGACCCTGTTTTCCTCCTGTGTGCGTGGCAATCATAACAGAGCTTATGGCCTGGGTGAGTCGCAGGGCAGTGCCTGGCACGTCACCAGGGCAGATGTCAATATTTGCCATTCTTTGTAGTATGTTTTTTCAAAACAATAGACACCCTTGAGATTCAGGTGTACACTTCAGGGATAAAAGTGAGTCAGGGAAGTTGGATGCAGAATGATGTTGTTATGAGGGGCGTCTTGTTTCCCCGTGGACTGCGGTTGGAAAGCCAGCATGCCAGAACCGAAACCTGCGCACAAAGCAGGATCAAGCAGGGTGAGAGAAGCCCGGGCGGACTGCAAGCATCTGGGACCCTCTCAAATCAGGGCACTCTCACAACCCAGAAGACTCCCTGCCGGGAGCCAGACCCTCTCTTCCTTTGCTTAGTACAGTGCCACACTCTGTTCCAACACACGGCGTTCTCCAGGTCACCCGAACAGAATTTGATTTTGCTGAAATGAACCAGCATCCTCAATACTTTAAGGTTAAAATCTGACATTCCTTGCAGAGTGGGAGCATTTAACAGTAAAACCCTATCATGTTTGCAAGACACAAAGAAATCCCGGCCAGATGCTGTGTGCTAGCCGCCTCATCATACTGGATTCACTGCTTATTAAAGCACATACTTCTCCACTGGGCAGGGCTTCTAGCTTCCTCACTTACCCACGTGGGCAGGCACCATTAGTTGTCAACCTAATGTCTCTTCTCCCATGTCCTGACTAACAGGGCCTCAATTACTCAGACAGGTCACGAGTCCGACTAAAAGTACTCATCCTTTTAAACTCTATTGAAGCTCTCATGTGAAGGGATGACCACATGACACTTCTGGTAAACAAGACATAAGTAGAAATCTGCTAGGGCTTCTGTTAAAACTTTTACTTCCCTAAAACAGGTACTATTCTATCTTCTCCCATGCTCCCATTCTTCCTTCCTCCCTGAAACATAGAAGCAATGCCTGGAGCTGCAGCAGCCATCCTGCAATCACAAAGCAATAATCTGTAGAGTGAAAGCCAACGTTAAGGATAGTAGAGCAGAAATGGAAAGAGCAAGGGTCCCTGATGGCACCACTGGACCACCACCCTAATGTGGGGTGTGGCTTAGTCAGAGTGTGTGTTATTTGTAAGTGAATGCTCCTAGGATGTAAAGGAGTTTATATGGGAGACTCTATGATGTGGTCAGAATTTACCTGGGTTGATGCTAAAAGGGCATTTTGGCCAGTCATTGGTGTGTTCCTCCATATGAGGACATAGGAGGCACATGATAAGGACACCGTTGGGCCCCCTAGACAAAAGTCAACTGCTGAGATCATGTTGCAAGGTTTCATCTGTTCTCAGAGCCCCTCCCCTGGGGCTGTGTGCAGTGGGATGGTCGCCAAGTTCTATGGGATCCACTAATGAGCTGGGCAACACAGGGGCAGACTCTCTGCTTCTCTGGACCTGTTTTTGTTCAATTGATTTTCTTTCGTTGTACTATAAATTAGGGTTTCATCTTGATCTAATCTTCTCTACACACAGTTTGGGGGCAAGATGACCAGCCACTAGAGGGTGAAAGATGAGAGAGAGTTCACTGGAAAGCTCTTTTCAACTCTGATAAGATAACCTTGTTGGGGTTGTGGGCAGAGAAGTGTTCCCACATAAAACAGAACTGTTATTATCAGAGAAGTGTTTTGTTTTTTTCTTCCTGTTTTACAAGTATAGCTGGTGTTGGCATGAACTCAGTCACCCTGAACCCAAATATTTGCATTCCAGGTGAATTAGTCTTGCCCTCATGACTGCTGGACCAGTTCAGGTGACACCCTATAAAGGGAAAGAATGCCCTGCCCGGGCGGGGGAAGGCTGGGGCTCCGCAGGGTGGTCACGCAGAGCCTTTGACACCGCTGGCCAGTGAGCTTCCTGAGAAATCACACAGTGATTCTGTCCATGCTCTACAAACATACATTCAGCCTCTGGCTGGACCCACCCAGCTGCATTCCGTGAACTGACCAAGCAGCAGGACACGGTCACAGGTTACGTGTGAAGCACCCTTCTGCCTCCTTCAGGAAGGCCTGAGGTTTCTTAGAAGGCTTCCAGAGAAACCAAACCCCATCACCACTGCGAGCCAGGACACCAGGGATTTGGGGCACAGTGCACACCCATGCTGGATCCCTGCTGTGTCCTTCCCACCACAGCCTCTTGGCATCTCAAATGCAGCAGTGGGTGGCACTCTTGTCTGTGCCTCATCCTTATCATCAGTAGAATTCTTAGTTCCATTACTCCTGTAGACAACCATGACTTCACAGCATATTTTGAGGATGGAAGATGGAGCAGAGAGGCTGGAATTTTATCTAATAACAGAAAACCACACTGATGTCCCCTTCCACCCCCATCCAGGTCAGCCCCACCAGGATGTATGTATATGCCAGGAAGTCATGACTATCCTGTTCATTTGATATTTCTGGCTTAAGGCATGATGCTTACAGATGGTAGTTGCTTGATGCTTATTTCATTGATATTCTTTCTCTATTTGAAGTAAAGACATACTTTTGGCTTGGAAGGAAAGGGCTCGTTTATTTTGCTTTTGAAACCCAAAGAGAGATCTGGTGATGCTACAATAATTTAGGCACCTTGGTTTTAGCTTGAGGCATTCAGATAATTCACAGCACAAGGTGTTTGATGTTCATCCACAGTGGGGCATATGGGGGTACTAAACAATACGCACAAGTCCTAGTCAGGTCATATTTTATCAAGACTGAGCTCTAATCCACAGTAAGACACTCTGAAATTTTATATACCTCTCAGCAAAAGTAGTAGCTGTCAACTAAACTGGAACATGTCATCTTTTGGACGATGTCTACCCATTTTAGAGATGTTAAAATGTGGGGGTTTTTTTTATTTTTTAATTTATTGATTGATTTTAAAGAGAGAGAAAGGGAGAAAGAGAGAGAGAGAGAGAGAGAGAGAGAGAGAGAGAGAGGAAGATTAGTCTGTTCCTGTATGTACCGTGACCAGAAATTGAACCAGTAACCTCTGATCCTTGGGACAAAGCTCTAACCAACCAAGCCATCTCAGGGCATAAAATGTAGCTTTGAGCCAATGAAATATAGAGGTTATTTATCTTGACTTCACACGTGATACTATGTGGACAAACCAGATTTATACATGTGACATAGTATAAAGACACTGCAGTATTGGGAACCCCCTGGTTGGGCATAGGAGAGACATGTCACAGGTTCAGGGGAGGAAATGCCGGCTGGTGCTGAAAAGGATTGGGGAAGGTTTTAAAAAGAAGGTGAAGGTCTTTGAGTCCTGAAGGGTGAAAGTCTAGAAGGAAGGAGAAGCCAGAAAGTGTCATCGTGGCAATTCCCTGGGCTAAGGCAGGGACGGGGAGGCAAGGGCAGGGCGGGCACAGGCCGGGCAGTGGGTGTTGAGGAGGCACGCAGGCCCCTTAGCACAGGGCCACAGTTATAAGAGTGCCTGCTCACCTGCACCTGACACTCGGCAGGTACAGAGCTGGAGGGAGGGCAGGGTCCCCGAAACCCTTACTAGTTCATGCACAAGTTGTGTACTGTGGAAGAGCTTCCGGGAGAGATTGGGGATGGGGCTGGAGCAGGGTAAGCAGACCAGAGGGCCAAAAGACGGCAAGTCCCTGGCTCAGCCTGAGCCCACGGGACACTGGAATGGACAGTCCCCTCAGAAGGAGGAGGCTGGGCTTGCCCCCGGCAGTCTGCACTTCCCTGGCCTCTTTCATGTGGCTGGAGGTAAATTTCCAGGCACTGGTAACTGCTGAGATGGGCAGGGAGTGGCTCTGGCAGCCTGAGAGCCGTTATGTAAGGGCAGTGGCAGCAAAGCTGCTAGAGGGCAAGCCCGGGAGGGATGCGAGGTGGGTCAGGGAGCACCTGCCACTCCGCTGCACAGGTGAAGTGTGGGAAATGCATGAGTTTAACAGGTCCTCAAGGTGACACTGTTAGGACCTGGAAACAGGCTCTTGGCCTCTGAATAAAGCACTTCATGAGTTTACCCATCCAAGTAGCAAAGACTTATTTCTTTTACTCTTTTCACTGCACCTAACTACTGAGAAAAGGATGTGATTGTGCAGGAAAGGAAGTTCAACTGAAGTGAGAGGGACAGAAACACCAGTGTGTTGTGACATTTTCGACTCTCTTTTGTTACCTTTGTTCTATAATAGATAGATAGATAGATAGATAGATAGATAGATAGATAGATAGATAGATAAAAATAATACCATAAGTAAAGACAGAAAAAAGTTAGGAGACAATAGTTCCAACTTATACCACAGAAAATGTGCTACATTTCTAATATTTAAATGCTGCCGAAAATCCAGGGGGAACTGACTCACAAATTCGTTTTTGCTCCATGGACAGGAGGTATGAACAGCAAGTTACAAAAAAAGAAATGCAAGCGTTTTTTTTTTATTCATTTTAGAGAGGAGAGAGAGGGAGAGAGAGAAAGACAGAGAGAGAGGAGAGAGAGACAGGGGGAGGAGCTGGAAGCATCAACTCCCATATGTGCCTTGACCAGGCAAGCCCAGGGTTTCAAACCGGCGGCCTCAGCATTTCCAGGTCAACGCTTTATCCACTGCGCCACCACAGGTCAGGCTGCAAGTGGTTTTGAAAAGGTGCTCAAACTCATACTGAGAGACAAGAAGAGATGCTGTTTCCTAGCTGCCAGAGTGATAAAAAACCGAAAGCTTCAGAGACATCTGATTGGAAGAACTATACAAACTAGGTGTCTTCACGCACCACCTGTGGGAATGCAAAACAGAACAAGCAATACAGGGGGAAATCTGAAGTTGTCCAACAAACTGATACGGTGACCCGGTGACAAATAATACATAATAAAATAAGTTCTAGGAGTTTATCTCAAAGATACATTGTCAAATTATAAAATGATGTCTGCCAGTGCTATCTACCCACTGTAGCATTGTTCGGGACATCACCAGCCCTGAGGAGAAACAGCTGTCCATCAGCAGGTGACTGTCCATCAGCAGGAGCGCTGTGCAGCTATGAAATGGGGGTAGTTCTCGATAACTACCATAGCGCTCTCTCTAGGATGTATTGGTAAATGAAAAGTGCAAGGTGCAGCCCAGTGTGTATAATATGCCCCACTTTGTGTAAGAAAAGGGAATAACAATATTTTTGGTTGTATTAAAAAGAAAAACAATGGAAAGATAAGTCAAAACTTATTAAAGCTGTTACCATTAGGGGGTATAAGAAAACAGGGAGAAGGTCATGGGAGGAAAGCCAGACCTCTAGGAGAGGACCTTGGGTGGAGCTGTGAGGTGGTCAGAACACAGAATTCCCGAGGGGCTGGGGAAGGAGGCCTGCAGTAGTATGCTGGAGCTAGCCAAAGCTGACTTGTACTACTATAGCTTCAATATTAAACAGTCAAGAATTTTACAAGCTGGTTGCTAAACTATTGGTAAATTTGTAGTGGATACAATCAAGGTGCTCCAGTCTGAGGAATGGCTTAGATCCAGGGACTGGGCAAAGGATCAAGACTTTCTTTTGGGGTGATTGTCCTGCTCTTCCTGATCATCCAGGCTTGATTTCTGTTGTTTTTTACAGAATTTTTAATAACTTTTGCATTCTTTTCATTTTCCATTAATTTGAGGAGAAAGAAGCATCAATTTGTTGTCTCACTTAGTTGTTCCATTTAATTGTGTACTCATTAATTGCTTCTCGCACATGCCCTGACTGGGGATAGAACCTGTAATCTCAGCATGCTAAGATGACATTTTATCTACTCAGCTATCCAGCCAAGGCTGTTTTTTCTTTTTACAGATTTTAAAGAGGCAAGTGATGTGTTAGCCTTACAGAAAAAGGTCATGATTTGTAATGTTTGCCAATTTCCTTTGTGTAGAAGCTCCCACCCCAGAAGGACTGAACTGAACCCAATTACATAAAATCCTAGCATATTCTAAAATTGCCCATACAGGATGAATAACCGCAATTTTAACCTATAATACGACCTTAACTCTGCTCAACCTTTTTTTACATATCCTATAACAATTACAACATTTATGCTATTTATTATAACCTCTTCAACAACAACACTGTCTCTCTCGCACATGTGAAACAAGATGCCCCTAATCATTACAAGTACTCTATTACTCTCATTAGGATGACTATCCCCCTTAACTAGTTTCCTCCTTAAATAAATAATTATTCAGGAGCTAACAAAAAACAATAATATCATTCTGGCTACACTAATGGCCATCACAGCCCTTCTATTCTTCTACATGCAATGAACATATACCTGCTATCAAGACCCATGTATGTAGCAATGCTTTTCCCGGTCTTCCCCTCCCAGACTTATGATACCACAATACGTCAGAAAGGTGGAATACCCTAGCATTTCAAAGTCTGTTGAACACATGGTTGAAATTGAGATGTATACTGGAGTCCTGAAACATTATTATAGGCTCCCTGTCAAAATGAGATCTAGAACGGGCAAGTAGTAAGTGAAATCCTGGCTACATGCAGCTCACAGTGAGTTCATTGGGCCCACAGACCAACCTAGTGGTCATTCCTGGGTCCCTGGATATATAAATAAAATGAGTATCCTTGGTACTTGACACAACTTCTAACATTCATGACTAGGCTTTGAAGAAGGAGCCGTCATATTGAGAAAGGTGGAGCAGAAGCCACTGAAACTGCTCTCCCACCTCTCCCCACCACCCCCATCCTGACCCAATTCAAGGTTCTGATTCAAAAACAACATTGCAAACTACGGGCAATGGCAGCAATCAGTGCCGCTTTAAAGGTCTAAAGGATTTGTGTGTTCTCATAATATCTCCAGGTTGGCCCCTGGATAGATCCTGGAGGATGACTGTACTGCAAACTCAGCCAAGTAGCAGTTCCACTGTGGCTGCTGTGGCAGACGAGCTGCACTTTCTAGAGCAGCTCACCCAGCGCTAGTTCAGGACATGGAAGGAACCACTGACTGGTGAATGCCTGCTTTTTCATCCCTGTCATGAAAGAGGTGCATGCAGTATTTGCTTTCATATCAAACAGACAAAGGTTACATTTGTGGTTTTGTCTCATCCCGGACATAAAGTACCCAGAATAGATCTGAACCTCCAGGACATCCTCTAGGACATTACAACTCTCTACTACATCAGTGACATCATGCTATTAAACTCTCAGGAGCAAGAAGTGGCTACAATGTTGGAGCCTTGGTATGACACCTGTACTCCAGAAGATTGGAAGTAAACCCTGCAAAACTTCAGAGGTCTGCCACAAGAGTACAGGTTTTAGAAGTATCCTGGGGCATGTTGCAACGTTCTCTCCAAAGTCAAGAATAAATTATTGTGCCCTATGGGAAACACCATGCAGAAGGGGGCACGATGCCTGACAGGTGTCTTTGTATTTTGAAGATAACAACACATACTCTCCATCTGGGAACATGACTTTGACCCATATACCAGGTGCTAGAAAGGCTGCCGGCTTTGAATGAAGCCTAAAGTAAGAGAGGATTCAGCAGTAGGTTCTGGTTCCAGAGCAAGTTGTCCCTGTTGGGCCAGCCAGCCATATGGTATTGGAAATATCAATGGTAGGAAAAGATGCTACACGGAATTTGTGGCAGCTCCAGTGGAAGGATCACTATTCAGGACCCTGAGATCTTGATACAATCAAACTGCATCCAACAGCATATTAACAGGATTATACACAACCAAGTGGGGTTGATCCCAGGAATGCCAGAGTGGAAAATATGAAAACCAATAAACGAAATGCACCATATTCATCAAATGAAGGGGAAAATCCCACACACTCATTTCAATTGATGCAGAAAAATCATCTGAAAAAAAAAGCCAACAGTCTTTCATGATAAAAGCATTCAACAAATTAAGACTAGAAGGGAACTTTCTCAACATAACAGAGGACATTATGAAAAACCCACAGCTAACATCATGCTCAATGGTGAAAAACTGCAAGCTTTCTCCTTAAGATCAGGAACAAGACAAGGATGACTATTTTCACCACTTTTATTAAACACTGTACTAGAAGTCCAAACCTGAGAAGTTAGGCAGGAAAAAGAAATAAAAGACATCTAAATTAGAAAAGAAGAAATAAAACTTACCACAAAACTATAGTAATCAACACAGTGGTACTGGCATTAGGATAGACATATAGATCACGGAAAGAATAAAATTGAGAGTTTAGAAATAAACGTATACAACTATGATCAATTGATTTTCTTTCTTTTTTTTTCAGTTGAATTTATTGGGGTGACACTGGCTAACAAAAGTATACAGGTTTCAGATGCTCAATTCTACTACACATCTCTCTGTGCATTATTTTCAACAAGGGTATCAAGACCATTCAAAGAGGAAAGAATAATCTCTTCAACAAATGGTGCTGAGACAACTGGGTATTCATGTTAATGTTAAAGAATGAAGTTGAACCTTACCTCACACCATATATAAAAATTAACTCAAAATAAGTCAAAGACCTAAATATAAGAGCTAATGAATAAAACTTTTAGAAGAAATTCTAAGACTAAATCTGCATGACTTTAGGTTTGGCAGTAGTTTCTAGATAGAACACCAAAACCACAATCAACAAAAGAAAATATAGATAAATTTGACTTCATAAATATTAAAAAGTGTCAGGTATCAAAGGACACCATCAAGAGAGTGAAAACACAACCCACAGAATAAGGAAAAAATATTTGCAAATCATAATTCTGATAAGGACCTATTATCCAGAATGCATAAAGAACACCTATAACTCAGCAATGAAAAGACGAACAATCCAGTTAAAAATGGCCAGAGCACTTTGATAGACCTTTATCCAAAGAAGATATACAAATGGCCAATGAGCACATGAAAGGAAGCCCAGTATCATTTGGTTATCTGAGAAATGGAAATCAAAATCATGATAAGATACCACTTCATACCCACTAAGGGAGCTATAATATAATAGTAATAAATAATAATAACATGTCAGTGAGCACAGGGAGAAACTGGAATCCTCGTTGATTGTTAGTGAAAATGTAACATGATGCAGCTGCTGTGGAAACATTCTGGCAGTTCCACCATATGACCCAGCAATTCCACTCCTAGAGAATGCAAGAGAATTCAAAACAGGTGTTCAAACAAAAGCTTGTACAACAATGTTCGTAGTATAATTATTCACATTAGTCAAAAGGTGGAAACAAATCAATTGTCCATCAATTAATAAGTGGATAAATAAAATGTGGTATATTCCACAGGATTGAATACTATTCAGTTATAAAAAGGAATGAAGCTCTGACACACGCTACAATGTTGATCAACCTTGAAAACATTATGCTCAGTGGAATAAGCCAGACACAAGTGATCTCATATTATATAATTCCTTTTATATGAAATGTGCAGAGCAGGCAAATCCATAGGGACTGAAAGCAGAGTGGTGCTTGACAGGGACAGTAAAAGACTGCTTAATAATACAAGGTTTCCTTCTTAGTGATGAGAATGTTCTGGAACGAGAGAGTGGTCGTGGTTGCACACACTGTGACTGTACTGAATGCCACTGAATTATATCCTTCAAAATAGTTAAAATGGTAAATGTTGGATTATGTGTTATCATATACTGTACACTCTTAACAGTGAGGCCCCCACCCTCAGCAGCTCCGGACATTGTCGGCATTGTAAATCATGGTTGATCTTATGGATGGGACATCCATGTTTTAATCTGAGAACTTTATTTAAAAAAAATTTTAAATTTATTGATTTCAGCAAGAGAGAGAGAAAGACAGAAACTTCAAGCTGCTCCTGTATGTTCCCTGACCTAGGATCAAACTGGCAACCTCTGTGTTTTGGGATGATGCTCCAGCCAACAGAGCCATCCGGCCAGGGATGAGAAACTTGAATTTTTAATGAGATCAAGTAGCTTTTCATATGCTTAAGGAAATTTGAGTGTTTGAATTTTGTATTTTATTGTTTTGTATCTCACCTTGGTTTGCTTGTAAGGACTTTTTCATTTTCATGCTAACCTACCATCTATCACGCATAGTGCAAATATTTTCTGGCAGTTTAAGATCTTCAATTTGTATACTAAAAGGATTTTCTGCCTGATAAGGCAGTGGCACAGTGGATAGAATGTCGGACTGGGATGCAGAGGACCCAGGTATGAAACCCTAAGGTCACCGGCTTGAGCTCAGGCTCATCTGGCTTGAGTGCGGGATCACCAGCTTGAGTGTGAGGTTGCTGGCTTGATTGTGGGATCATAGATATGACCCCATGGTCTTTGGCTCAAGCCCAAAGGTCGCTGGCTTGCACAAGGGGTTACTCGCTCTGCTGAAGCCCCCCAGTCAAGGTACATATAAGAAAGCAATCAATGATCAACTAAGATGCTGCAATGAAGAACTGATGCTTCTCATCTCTCTCCCTTCCTGTCTGTCCCTATCTGTCCCTCTTTCTAACTTTCTCTCTGTCTCTGTCAAAAAAAAAAATTTCCTTTGGGGTTTGATTTAAATTATACCTATGATGGACTGACCAGGGAGAGTGGAGGACAACATCATTCTGAGTGTTTGCTCATAACTCTCTCAAGTCCCCGGTGAACATATGTTGTGTGTAGTTTTTGGTCAAGTTTATTATTTTGTTCATGTCTGACCCTCTTAACAGTCTTCTCAGACACTTCATGTATTGGGCTGCAATGGTGCTGGGTGTCTTTTCTGCCATGTCCTCACATGGACACAGCTGGTGTAACAGAGGGCTGCTAGTGGCGCTGAATTTATCTCACACCAGCTGCTTCCGTGAATGTGATGTTAGAACCTGAGGCAGTCACTCAGCAAAAACTTGCTTTATATTTTTCACAAGTTTTCTGGAGCCAGAAAAAGAACAGATGGGAAAACAGAGTCCTGCAACATACTCACAAGTTCAATGAGTAAAAACTAATTATAGAAAATAAACCAGAACTAATGAAGGTTCTCCTGCAAACCAGTCTAAACACCAACAAGGAAGGTAAGGCGTGGGAGCCTCCTGCTGGGGCACCACGCACCAAGGAGGATATAAAAGCCCACAGAGCGAGCACCTCACACACACACACACACACACACACTCACAACCTCCTCCCAGCTCACCTCCACTACCACTGCCCCACCATGGCCACGTCCACCCTGTCCGCCTGCTCCAGTGACCTGAGCTATGACAGCTGCACCTGCCTGCCAGGTTCCTGTGACTCTTGCACCAGCTCCTCTTGCCAGGTGGACAACTGTCCAGAGAGCTGCTGTGAGCCCTCTTGCTGTGTCCCTACCTGCTACCAGCCCACCTGCTGTGTCTCCAGCTGCTGCCAGCCCACCTGTTGTGCTCCCACCCCCTGCCAGCAGGCCTACTGTGTGCCTATCTGCTGCAAGCCTGTCTGCTGCATGCCAGTCTGTTGTACACCTGTTTGCAGCAAGCCTGTGTGCTGTGTGCCCATATGCTCTGGGACCGCCCCCTGCCCAGCCCCCTCGTGCTGGCAGCCTACCCCCTGCCCCTCATCCTGCTGCAGACCCTCCTCCTGCGTGTCCCTCATCTACCGCCCTGTGTGCAGGCCTGCCTGCTGTGTGCCCGTCTCCTCCTGCCAGCCCAGCTGCTGCTGCCCAGCCTCCTGCATGTCCCTGCTCTGCGGCCCCATGTGCCCCCGCCCTGCCTGCTGAGTCTCTACCACAGCCCAGACTTTCTGCTACTGCCCAGCTCGATCCTCTGCCTCTCAGGTTGCTGTCCTTGCTCCTGAACACAGTTCTCCTCTCCTAGGAGCCCCTGGAGCCCCTCTGCTGGTGCTAGGACCTTTCCTCTCCCATCAGTGAGCACACAGTTGTTGCCTAATGCAGATTTGAACGTGCTGTCCATCCCTTTTTGAAAAGAGATGACCCACAAATCCTTCGCTGGGGTGGACTTGGGACCTCCAGGAGCCTCCTTCGTAGGACTGAGAGCTTGCTTTCCATGTGACAAAGGCCAAGTGCTATAATCAATAAAATGTTTGTGCAGAAAAATATGCATTTGCATTTTTGTCCTCCTTTGAGTCCCCTCTGTGGGTGCCCCGTCTGGTAGAAGCCAGAAAATAAAGACTTGTTCTCAAATCTGAGTTCAGAGCGGCTGAGCCACAAGATCTGACAGGGATGCCATCTGCACACTCGTTTCCCCTTCTGACCCCAGCGGCCCACCCTCCTTGCAGTGGACAGCCTTCCAAGGCTGGGCCCAGGAGGCAGTGTGGGTGCTCGAGGCATAGATCCTTAATGGATGTGGGCTCCTACCCACACCAGTCCCCCTGCCTGTCCAGGTTAAGGGTGAGTTGGGGCGCAGAAGAAACCCTGTTGGTCAGAAACTGACAGTCCAGTTCCTAGCACTGTACTGAGTTCCCTGGGAGAAAGGTGCCCGCACAAAGGCGTGCCTTGCCTACATGCCAGTCCTGACACAGGAGCTGATGCTCTGAGCATCAGCAAGACCCCCTGGGTCCCAAAAGGGGTACAAAGCTTGGCTCAGACATCACTTGCTCTGCTCAAAGTTTCAAGGTCTGATTGAGGAGGCACAGCGCAAATAGTCACCTGTGAACAAACCCTCAGGACTGTGGGGGAGGATGAGCCTGCAGCCTCAGTGGACGACTGGTTATAGAGTCAAGACATGAGTTAGTCCAGGAGTCCCCAAACTTCTTACACAGGGGGCCAGTTCACTGTCCCTCAGACCGTTGGAGGGCCGGACTATAAAAAAAAACTATGAACAAATCCCTATGCACACTGCACATATCTTATTTTAAAGTAAAAAAAACAAAATGGGAACAAATACAATATTTAAAATAAAGAACAAGTAAATTTAAATAAACAAACTGACCAGTATTTCAATGGGAACTATGGGCCTGCTTTTGGCGCATGAGATGGTCCATGTCCGGTTTCATATTTGTCACTGCTAGCTGTAACAAGTGATATGACGCGCTTCTGGAGCCGTGACGCGTGCATCCCGCGTCACCGGAAGTAGTACTGTACGTGGGCGATGCAGTGCTTTGTGGCGCCGCCACATACAGTGCTCCTCTCACTGACCACCAATGAGAGAGATGCCCCTTCCGGAAGTGCGGCGGAGGCCAGATAAATGGCCTTGGGGGACTGCATGCGGCCCGCAGGCCATAGTTTGGGGACCCCTGAGTTAGGCCAACCAAGCAGCATTAGGTTACCTACTTATCCCTTATCCTCTCATCAGGAACAGACCAAGGAGGACCATAGGAGCAGGGGAACAATGGAGGTCAAGCAGATGGGACCAGGGACAAAGGCATCTCCCCAGAAGGAGCCTCTAAGTCTCACCCTCACCCCAGATAAGCTCTACGCAGAAAAGAGGGGGCAGAGCAAAAACCCTAAGAGGGCCTTTAAAGAGGAAATGGCTGGTTCATAAACCTAACCCAACTCTTAAATCCCTCAGCTTGCCCAAATTTATTCAAAACCTGTACCCGTTATTTGTTCATTCAAATTTTAAGAAAAATATGACCATCTTTATAAATAAAGGGACAAAAGTCTTGACAAACTCTTTTTAGCACAGAATTCAAAATACATGGAAGAAGGTTCTACCTTATTCCTAACCCAAGGAAGGTGAGATGCAGGGATGTCAACACACGTGACAGCCAGCAACCTACAACTCATGATGTCAGTCGATTCCCCACCACTCCTGGAGCATGGCCATTTCTGCAAAGTGTCCTCACACCCCACGGTGCCTCTGCCTGGAACACACACCATCCTGAGCCCTTCATGTCACCCAGTGCAGCTCAGCATTGCCTCCTCGCAGGGGCCCCCAGCCACCCACTCTCTCTGCTGAACCTGTTTTCCTTTCTGGGACCCAGCCCTCCCTGGAATCACCTCGTGCTTTCCTTTCTCCATCCACTCACTCGTTGCCCGGGAAGGCTCACGAGGCTAGACTGTCTCCACTGCCAGCGCACAGTATATATTTGCTGCATAAACAATAAACTTCTGTATGGATCAGTAGAAGGCAGGAGTGGGCAGAGTTTCTTTAAAGGCAGATAGTAAGCATTTCAGGCTTTGCTGTCACCTGGTCTCTCCCACAACTGCTCAGCATGCTTGTGCAAAAGCAGCCCTAGACAGCCGCAGACATGGACAAGGCTGCAGCCAGTAAAACTTTATTTACAAACAGGCAGCAGGCCAGACTCACGCTGCAGACTTCAGTTTGCAGACTCCAGCCTTAATGTTCCCTGTGCAGAATAAAAGCTCAAACGACGTTATTGCCTTCAATCTTCATTGATGGCATGAGAGAAAACTGACTAAAAGAACACAGTACTCTGAGTCGAATCAGGGTGCTCTGTGCACAATTATGGTCTGGAAAACCACATGAGCCCCATGTAGTCAAACCAGAATACCCTGTTTACAGAAGGGCAACCTGGCCTCAAAGCCAAGTTCATTTATGGTGGAGCCTAACATAGGAAGTGCATCCCAGGAAAGAAGATTCTGGGAACACGGCGGAAACAGCCATGAGGAAGTCAACAGTCGTGCTTCTGTGTTCCGGGACGCCCACAGCCTGGGTATAAAGGCTGCCAGGGAAGGAGCCTGCAGACATCACTGCCCTCCAGTCCCACACCAGCCAGCCCCAAGACAACATGTGCCACACCAGCTGCTCCACAGGCTGCCAGGTTGGCTGCTGCTCGCCCAGCCCCTGCCAGTCCTCCGTGTGCCGGCCCGTGAGCTGCAAGGCAGCCGTGTACGTGCCTGTGAGCTGCCAGGTGTCCTGCTGCAGGCCCGTGAACTGCAAACCCATTGTATGCATGGCCCCTTCCTGCCAGTCCTCTGTGTGCCTGCCTGTGAGCTACAAACCTGTCATGTGTGTGGCCTCTTCCTGCCAGTCCTCTGGGTGCGTCCAGCCCTCCTGCCCCACCCTGGTCTACAGACCCATCTCCTGTTGGACCCCTTCCTGCTGCTGACCACGTATCTCCTACCCAGCTGCTCCGAGTGCAGACGTGGGCCCACCTGTCTGTCTCCCAGAATGGCCTCAGCAGGCCTCCAAGTTCTGCACGTGGCAGATGAAAAGCATGCTCAAGAACCCCTCTGAAACCCAGGACGAGAATGTGGCGGGGTGATCTGGATCCCTGGTGACCCTCAGGGAAGCCCTGGGGCTCAGCGTCCTTCTCTGTCTCCAGCAGGAAATCTCACCTGGTGTGAGGCAAATAAACTGTGCTTTATTGATGCGGCTTGTCCCTCTATTCTGCCTTCACGTGTTTTTGAAGTTGGATACCTCCCTAAGCACAGCAGCCCCTCCTCAAAGAGCTCTTGGCAGAAAGCTCAGCTGAAGGTGAAGGGGTCCTTGATGGGGGAAGGGGTGGGGAAGGTGCCGTCCCCACATCCGCCACCCAAGACATTGTGGGAAAGGGCAGAGGAAAATCTTCCCTCCTGCTGAGTGGGGGACAGAGAACAGGCCTGGGCCCCAGGTCTCACGGGGTACCCCAAAGGAGGTACAGGGAGGGCAGGAAACTCTCACAGAAACCCCCACACATACAAAGCAGAGTCTGCCATCCCAGGCGGGGGGGGGGGGGGGGGGAGGAAGTCTGAGAAAGGCTTGCCCTCCAAGTCCCAGGGCCTGCTCCAGTCTGATCCTGGGCAGGGATGACAGAGCCCTCCTGCCCCTGATTCAGCCCAGCCAGCACGGCTACACAAGCAGCCTCCGTCTCCACAGGAGAAAGGCAGATGCGGGCAGAGGTCCTCTGTGTGCCAGGCACAGGGGCAGCTGAAAACTCAGAGCAGAGCAAGAACCCTGCCCACCCTCTGCCCCAGCCCTCTCCCTATGCATAAGCCACAGGGAGCCCACCATGAAGAAACCTGAAGTCTTGGGTGCCCTGAAGGTCCTCACAATAACAACGAAACCGAAATAGAGCCAACATCTGAGCAGCTTAATTCAAACCTTCCCACACGCACCCAGACAGAAGAAGCAGCACATCCATTTCCAGGAGGAAACACCGCTTGTGTCCATTTCCATCAAGACGTGGTGTCTGCCAGTCAGTCAAAGCTTAGAAGACATACAGAAAAGCAGGGAATAATTCATTTTTAAGAGGCAAAAACAGTCAACACAACTGGACTCAAAATGACCCAGATAGATATTGCAGCCCTCAGACAAAAACTACAGTAAATTGTGAAATGAGTCAGACAGAGAGAGGCAAATACTGTATGGTCTTACTTATATGTGGAATCTAAGAAGTAATCAAGCTCACAAGGACAGAGGACAGATTGGGGGTTGTTAGAGGAGTGTACGGGCAGGTGGGTGACATGGGTAAGACACTCAAGAGCACCTGCTAGTTATAAAATAAGTAAGTCCTTCTAGTTATAAAATAAGTCCTATGGACATAATATATGTAATGGTGACTATTTAAAAAGTTAATATATTTAAAGAAATAAGAGAATTGTGAATATGAGAATAAAATGAGAGTCTACAAAGACAGAAAGAAGAAATAAATTTGAGAAAAACAAACAGAACTTCTAGAAATAAAAAAATCAAGTAATGGAAATTAAAAACTCAGTGGCAAAGTCAAACAAAATATTAGACACAGCTGAAGAAAGACTTAGAGAAATCAGAAGGCAGTTGTTGGACATACAGGAGGTGAAGAAATATTTTAAACAACACCTTAAAGACACAAATAACCTAATCCAGGGCAAATAACTGGATTTTCTCACCAAATAAATGCTCTAAGAATTACTGTAAATCAGAAGGGACCTAAGAGAAGCACTACCCACCTGCTATGTGCAAACCTTGTTTGGACTCTGATTTGAACAGATCAACAATCTGTCTATTTTTTTAGACAATCAGAATAAATCAAATAGACTAGATTAGCACTGTTTATGATTTAATATCTCAAGCTTGTATAAATGCTTGCAGTATATATATTACCTAAGTATAAAAAACACACATGTCCATGCAGACTTTTCCTGGAGGTGGACTTTTCCTGGACTCCTGCTCCTTGTGACAGCTCCTAACAGACTGAACTGGGGTTGGGTTGCATTTTTCAGGGATTTGGCATGGTGGTGGGGCCACTACTCTTTTATGGATTCTTGCTGTATTGGCCAGGAGTTTGCTTAAAGGTTTTAATCACTGTAAAAAAAAATGGAAGACTGGATAAAGAAGATGTGGCACATATACACCATGGTATACTATTCAGTCATAAGAAATGATGACATCGGATCACTTACAACAAAATGGTGGGATCTTGATAACATTATACAGAGTGAAATAAGTAAATCAGAAAAAAACAAGAACTGCAGCATTCCATACATTGGTGAGACATAAAAATGAGACTAAGAGACATGGACAAGAGTGTGGTGGTTGGGGGGGGGGGGAAGGAGGGAGAAGGGAGGGTGTAGGGGAGGGGCACAAAGAAAACTAGATAGAAGGTGACAGAGGACAATCTGACTTTGGGTGATGGGTATGCAACAGAATTGAATGACAAGATAACCTGGACATGTTTTCTTTGAATAAATGTACCCTGATTTATTGATGTCACCCCATTAAAATAAAAATTTATTTATTTAAAAAAAACCCCATGCATGTCTTTCTACACATAAATTTTTATAACGTGCTTAATTTGCCCCTTTTGGTAAAATATCAAGTACTTCTTGTTTCTACACATGTAGATCTACCTACCTCATTTTTTTTAATGTCTATGTAGTATTTTATTATGCAGACATGCCAAAATAACATCGTTCCTCTATTTATGGCTTTATCTTATCTCTTTTTGTTGTTGTTGTTGCTATTGCAATGTGATTACAAACACCTTTCACATCTATCTTGATGCAAGCATTTCTGTTAGGCTGCCTCCTGGGAGGAAATATCCATTTTCTAAAGGCAGAGAAGACTTGCTGGGAAGCTGACTGCTTAAGGCTACAGCCAATGTTTAGCAGACATCAGAGTTCATCTCCCATCCTCTCCCGCACTGCCTCCAGCTCTGGGGACTCTTGGGTGATGCAGTGAGTTGACTGTAAAAGCCTGGGGAGGGGGCTGCTGAGCACCCCACCCAGCTGACTCCCGCTGCAAACATCTGAAGCCTACAGTAACCAAATCAGGATCATGAGCTTCGCTGTGGCGGAAAGCATTTTTGAACTGACGTTCAGTGAACTGCTGGAGCCCATCACCACCCACACTTAGCACTTGGGCAGTCCCCTGCAGGGAGGAGGCGATAGAGGAGGATGAGACAGCAGAATTCCTCCAGGGATTACACAGTTTGGTAACATATACCAGCCACACCCAAGGCTTCAAGGTCTGTCCCATTGAATCGAGAAGAGAGGACAATGCCTCTTGAGTGGGAAGCCCCAAGAGAGGCTCCTCTGTCTTGTCCCCTTCCAGGGGGCAGTGGGGCTGACCTGCAGTATGAAGGCTTCTTTTCTGGTATCTCCCTCAACCTGTTTTGCCCATCTCTGAGAAGGAAGGGTTGCCTAGCAACCAAAGAAGGGCAATGACGTCTTCGGACTATTCTGTTCCACTCCTGCGACACTTAACTCAGGTTGATTATTAGCAGTCTGGAGAGGCGACAACCTATGTTAAGGAAAAATGACTTCTATAAAGTCACCAAGGAGTGGAAGGGCAACTTCGAATGTGGCCTTGGGAAGGGGTGCCTGATCTATACCAGATTTTCAGTTCTCAGAAAGAAACTTTCTCCTAAACCCCCAAGATTCCTTAGGCAAGCTGACAATAGGTGTTAAGAAAACTCTTTGAAATGTGAGCCATGCCATTTACATTCTAATCTGTAAAGCTGCGGGCAAATGTGGTATTGGCTGGCCTACTTCCCTTGACATTCTCAGCCTTTATCCTTTGTAAATAAATTAGGCAGCTGCACAGTAATATGGTGTGGGTCACTGTCGTATGGCACTTACGGGCCCGCCGTGTCTGTTTCTATAAGAATGTGTCGCCTGACCTGTGGTGGCACAGTGGATAAAGCGTCGACCTGGAATGCTGAGGTCGCCGGTTTGAAACCCTGGGCTTGCCTGGTCAAGGCACATATGGGAGTTGATGCTTCCTGCTCCTCCCTCCCCCTTCTCTCCTCTCTCTCTCTCTCTCTCTCTCTCTCTCTCTCTTCTCCCTCCCTCCTCTCTAAAAATTAATAAAAGTAAAAAAAAAAATTAAAAAAAAAAAAAAAAAGAATGTGTTAATAATTGACATTTTAACCAAGAGTTACTGTGGACACAGCGGTAGAAAGACTTTCAAAGAGCCATGTGAGTAATCCTAGATAAGCTTGGGTTTACCCTGAGACTCGGGTATCTTGAACACTTTAAGGTATGCCCTTGGGAAAGCTAGTTTGGCTGCTGCCCTCCTATAGTAAACTGGCACCAAAAACAAACAAAAAAAACCCCTCAATTTGTTCACACAAAGAACAGAGATTTTGGGTGCCTTCACACTGCTCTTGGTTCTAGACTCAAGACAAGGCTCAGTGCTGCAAAACAAGTCACGAGGATGTCTCCAACCCTAGAAAATCTTTAGACAAAAGGAAGGAAAAGAAGTCACCCCACATTACCACTCCTTAGAGAACCACTGTTGAGGTTTTGGTATATTTTTAACAATTTTTTTTTTCCATAGCATGTGTCTTTTTGGTGGGGGAAAAGGTATGCATTTTATTTTTGTTAAGCCTAATCGGGAAGGACCTGAAACATTGAAGACATGAACAAAGTCCGTCGATTACACACCAAAAGTCCGTCGATTACACACCAAAGCTTTATTGTCTAGCTTGGCCAAGTGGCGGCGACTCTGACAGAAATCTGAGGGAGAGTGCACTGGCCCTTTGTTCTACCTAGTTTTTATAGTTTTGTAAGTGGGAAGTACAGAAGCAAAAATTGTAATTAGGAGCCCTTTACCACTATTGGTTATAGTCATATGCCCTTTAACATGATAAGACCATGTTCAATTTGCAAGCCATACATCATTTTGGAGAAAACAAAATTTACAAGTCAACACAATGGTAGAAAGATGTCTCTTTACATATTAAAAGGCTTTCCTATATTTTCTAGTGTTTATCTACCATCTCTCTGTCCAGAGTCACACGTGTTAGCCACACGCATTTACATAGGAGAGGTAGTTTCCGTGGGGACAAATGCCCGCAAGTGGCTCATTGCTATAAGAAAAGGTTTATTTTGGCTTTTCTCTTCCTGCACCTGGCTAGCCATTCACCCCTTTCCCCACAGGTGTGGCGGAATGTCTGGGAATCCATGTTTTCCTTCCCTTTGCATTTACAATACAATGCCAAGGGCCATCCTGGTTATGCCAATCACGCAGTACAGAGACTATTCTCCCAATTTCTCTGCACACCTTAACCCAAATTAATAAAATGTTCTTCAAGCCTCTTATAAATATTAATATTAATTCTGTAGTTTTGGTACTTTACAACACTTGCGGGTGAAGTGGTGCAGTGGCTCCTCAATTTTTATAAGGTGGAGGTCATAATATTGGTATAACTTTCTGTTTTTTCTCAGAAAAACTTGATTGTGATATAGACCTATTCACAAAAACATGGTGGTAAGCATCCTTCAGCCATGGGTCTTGATAGTGTTTGTAATGCTCCACTATTTAAACTGATCTACTGTATTGAGTAGGGAGGAGCCCTAAGAAGTAGTGACCAGTGATGACACAGTAGATAGAGCCTCAACTTGGAATCCTCAGGTTCCAAGTTCGAAATCAAGTTGCTGGTTTGAGCACAGGTTCATTGGCTTGAGTGTGGGGTGGCTGGCTTGAATGTGGGGTCGTTAGCTTGAGTGCAGGATCATGACATGATCCTAAAGTCACTGGTTTGAACCCAAAGGTCATTGGCTTGAGCCCAAGGTCATTGGCTTAAGCAAGGAATCACTGACTCAGTTGGAACCTTCCCCCCAGTCAAGGCATGCATGAGAAGCAATCGATGAACAACTAAAGTGAAATAGCTACAGGTTGATGCTTCTCACTCTCTCTCTTCCTTCTGACTCCCTTGCCCTCTCTCTCTCTTTTTCTCAAAATCAATAAATATTTAAAAAAAAAAAAAAAAGAAATCAGAATTTAGACCCCAATGGTGGTGCTGGGAGACCTGTCCAGAACTGCCAAGGTCCCTTGGAAAAGTTTGACTTGGAATTTCATTGCAGCTCACCTCTGCTCTCCCCAAAGTTCAGGCAGGTAGTTCTGATCATTTCTGTGATCTAAGATACTTGGAAGGTGTGAACTTTTTGGTTCTCCCAGCATCATTTTTTCCAAACCACAACACCTGCTTCCTGAGCCCTGAGCGACCATCCCATCAGCAGTAATGAGACTGTGACCTCGCTACCTTGGTTATCTTTTCTCTAGGGCAGACTGTGAAGCAAGCAGGGGTCAGAGTAACCAGAACTTGGGGTTCTGACCCCTGTGGGCCCCTGGGAAGGGGAAGCTTTGCTAGGGAAGCGAGCAGTGGCCAGTGTCTGACGAGTGCCATGAGCCTTGCAGAGCGGACTGTGTCAGGCCACCTCCTGCCCAGGCCCCCACTGACCCGCATTCATGGGCCACTGTGAAGACCACAGCCATGGGACACAGGATCCAAACACATGATATAAAGGCCCCAAAATCACACTCCCAGTGAAGTTCAAACTCAAACTGAGACTCGAGGTCAGGGTGACCGGCTCTTGTCCTCATGCACGGGCTGTGGGAACACGGAGCACACCCCTGGCTCTGAGAGGGTAGGCCCTGATGCCCCATAGAGCCCTCTGGGGAATGAAAAGAGGAGAAGAGAAGATGCCCTCTGGGGTTCCAAGGTCATCCGTGGGACCCCATGTGTCCTGACCTGCTCCCTGGGTGTCAGTGGGCCCAAGATGACCACCTGGAGTGAGAGACAGAGGTCAAAGTTGCCCCAGAGCTTGACACCAAAACCAAGGACACCTCTCTCCTCTCTGTCCTGTAATTACCATCTCTGGAAGGCTGAATAATGTCCCCCAAGGACACCCATATTGTAATTCCTGGAACTTGTGAATGTGACCTTACATGGCAAAAAAAAGGACTTTGCAGGTATGATTAAGTTTAAAATGTTGAGAACAGAGATGATCCTAGATTATCCAGATGGATATGTATGGAAAATTCCATTACAGGTGTTCTATAAAACGAAGGCAGAGGGAGCTTTCACGCACGGACAGCAGAGGAGAACACCATGTGGCCACGGGGACAGAGACTGGAGCGATGGGACCACAAGTCAAGGAGTTTGCAGCCACCAAAAGCAAGGGACTCCTCCTGCCCTAGAGCTTCTGGAGGAGCACAGCCCTGCTGACACCTTGACTTTGATCCAGTGACCCTGACTTTTGACTTCAGGCCCCTAGAGCTGTGAGAGAATGCATTTCTGTTGTCTTCAGCCACCAAGACTTGGGTGCGTCCTTAAGGCCGCCCCAGGACGCCCGTCTGCCATCTCACATCCTGCAGGCTCTGAGCCAAGGCAGGGCAGCTCCACACACATGGAGCCCCACAAAATGCACAGCCCAGGAGAAAATTCCCATCGACATGACCACCCCCAGTGATAACCTCATGGTCCACGGGGCGAGAAACTCAGGGCAGCTCTCTGGTCCCAAATGCTGTCTGTCTCTTTAAATCTGCTTGTTGAATCATCGAAAAATCTGCCTTTGGATGGGATCGTCATTTGTCTGCAGTATGCACACCCAGAGAGGAGCCCAGCATGGGTTAGGCATCAGGGTGATGCCTCTGAGTGAGGCCCACCATGGAGAAGATCCCTGGAGTGTTGTCACAACACACCTTCCATCACCTGTAAATCCAGGCTGGGAGCCAATTTGCCATGTAAGTTCTGCCTGGGTGGCAGCAGGATGTTGTTGGGAATGCCAAGGACAGAAGCATAGCTTCATACAGTAGCAGGTTCCAGAAGGAGCAGTGAAATTAGTAGCCAGAGAACACACCTGTGCCTCTCCCACCCCAACACCTCAGTTTATGACTGAGGCCAGGGGAAGTTACACTTGGCAACTGACATTTCCCCAGTGAGAGTGTTCCTTATCCAAGTCATCAAGCCACAAAGTCCTTTGTCTCCTTCATAATTATGCTAAATGTCACCTCCTCCAGGAAGCCTGCCCAGAGTAAATTGCTCAACTTTGAAAAAAATCCAAGATCATGGCCAGCAGTAAGCTTAAGCTTACATACCCAAAACAGTGTTGGTCAAAACCAGGCTTTGTTCCTTGTTAGCCAGCGGGGGAAAGCTGCTCACCTTCTTCAGCCTCAGTGTTATCAGACGTTAAGTGGAGACACCAACAGGATAGACACCCTGAAGTTGGAGGAAGTTCACGTCAAACCCAGAGGCTGGGCACAGTGCTTGGTGATCGTCAGTCATTGCTGTTTCTGGCCAGTTCCACCCTAATGCAGAGTGAGAGGTGGACAGGCTCCAAGACAACCTCCAGTGACCCTGGTGTTTATGTACTGTGTCATTCCTTCCCCTTGAGTGAACCAAATACAGCAAGAGTGACAGGATGTTATTTCTGTGATTAGGTGTCAAGGTGACTCTATGCCTTCCCAGCTTGCACGCTCTAATGAAGCAAGCAGCACCCACGGGGCAAGAAACTCAGGGCAGCCTCTGACCAAGAGCCGGGGGATAAAGGGAGCCCCTTTGGCTGAGAGATAGCCCTAGAGCAGGGCTCCCCAAACTACAGCCCGCGGGCCGCATGAGGCCATTTATCCGGCCCCCGCCGCACTTCTGGAAGGGGCACCTCTTTCATTGGTGGTCAGTGAGAGGAGCACATTGACCATCTCATTAGCCAAAAGCAGGCCCATATTTCCCATTGAAATACTGGTCAGTTTGTTGATTTAAATTTACTTGTTATTTATTTTAAATATTGTATTTGTTCCCATTTTGGTTTTTTTTACTTTAAAATAAGATATGTGCAGTGTGCATAGGGATTTGTTCATAGTTTTTTTTCTGTAGTCCGGCCCTCCAACGGTCTGAGGGACAGTGAACTGGCCCCCTGTGTAAAAAGTTTGGGGACCCCTGCCCTAGAGGAACTGACTCCTGCTGACAAGGGTTGAGTAAGGATCTAGGCAAATGTGTCCCAGTTCAACCTTCAGGTGACAGAAACCCCAAACAATACCTTGACTGTAACCATGAGCTCTGAATAAGATTCAGGCACACTGTGCTCAATTCCTGACCCAAAGAAACTGAGATGAGAAGTATTTTTCTGAGCCACAGCATTTTGGATGAATTTGTTACGCAGAAGTAGCTAACTAATACAGACCATACTCTCTCTGTGCCTGCAAAGTTGCCTACTCAGCCAACAGAAATGCATTTCTTCAACTCATCCCATGTGTCTGAACACCTGCCATGTGCAAAGCAGCTGTGGGGATCTAAGGTTGAACATAAAAGCTAGTCTTACTCTTCAGAAGTCATCACATCTGCCAAAGGGGTAACAGGGCCACAAAGAACTATGAGGCTCAGTGCCTGCTCTTGAAGAGCAGATGTTCTTGCAGACACATGGTTGAGGAGGAAGACAAGGCTCAGCGAGACACACCAGCAGGACTACGCATCTTGTCCCTGAAACACTATGCATCTAGCTATTTCATCAGGAGCACTCTCTAAGTGCTCTCATGGGGACCTCCATAAAGAGGTTAGTATTGGCTCCTGGGGGTCCCTAGGGCCCTCCTCCTGTGTCACACTATGGCCAGTGTCCATCCCACTGCCAGTGCCCAGTACATTGCAGTCGGAGGAAAGCTGAACCTCATCCTATTAAGTGAGAGATGCACCCAATCCGACATAACCTGGAATGGAAAGGCCTGTGATACCTCCTCCCTGTTCCATTCATCACCCTGCTAATCCTTTTGTCAAACAGGAGAAGATAGTCCTTCTTGATATGTGTTCAAGCTGGAGGCAGAGGCAGCAACATGGGCAGAGCCCGGTGAGAGGGGCACAGCCTCCCAGTGGTGATGCCAGGATGGCCCCAGAGCACAGCATCTGATGCCTGCCAAGCCCTCAGGAAGCTGCATGGAGTCATTTAATATCTGAAGAGAAAGAAATCCTGGTATCTGTCCCAGCAAACTGTGTTAAATTTATTAAACAAGAAAGCCATTAGAGTCAGGTGACCCTACTGTCCTGGCAGCCTACGTCAGCAAACCCAAATCTAAGCCTGTAGATGCCTCAAGGTGACAAGCCAAACTGCACGGACAACCAAGGACAAATGGCCCAGCAGGTGTTAAGCTGCAGCCGATCAAACTGTCCCCTTCTTTGCTTCCCACTTTATGTGAGTCTCTCCCCAGCACTTCTAGATTGGTGCTGCCCCATTCGCATCAATTTCTGCTCAGAGTCAAAATGTTTACTACACCTCAGTTTACCTTTTAACACAGGAGAGAGCACCTGTGCTGTGAGCCAGAACGGCTGTACCCAACTGCCCTGGGACTGGGAACAGGTCACAACAGGACCTGGACAGGATCTTGAGGTTGTTACACCAATATGTCAAGGCGGAAAATGTGGCCAAGACTAATAAAAGCAGTAGCGTCATTGTAGAGAGCCAGGCTGTAGACTAGCACGTTACAGGCACAGTGTCATTTAGCCCACCAGGGCCCCAGGGAGGGGGTTCCTATTTACCCACTTTATAGATGAGGCTATTGAGCCACCACGAGGCTCAGAACCTTTTCCAAATTCCTGAGGCTGCAGAGGCAAAGCTTGGGTAGGAGGAGGTTAATCCCAAAGCTGGTATTGTGGCCTCCATCGACTCACTGGTTCCCCTCACAAGCCAAAACTCAGCCCCATGAGCTTGTGGTGGCCAGCTCAGCCCCTTCCCTAGCTTGGAGCCCTTCTCCAGGCTGCAGTCAGCCAAGCTGCCCACAGGGGGTGCCCTGAGCATGCTAGAAAGGAGCTGTACCAAAGCCGCTGCCAGGTCGGCAAGCCCAGCCCCAGGCAGAGGTCCCCTGGGCTGTGGGTGACCTGGGCAAGCTGCTCGCACACCGCCCTGCATGCTGGCAGGGGTTAAAAGTGCTGGCTGCAATCCTAAACGTGCTGAAACCTGACATGGGATACCAGGGAAAAGACACCTCTAGCTCAGGCATTGTTCTGGGATGGTTTTGCTTTGGGATTTCTCACTGTCTCAAGTTAAGGAAGTTTGGGGCTCTGCATTCCTGAGGTTTTACAAGTATTCCCTGGAGCTGCTGTCAGGGTTCTCACTGCTTCACGTTCCCTGGGGAAACTTGCTTGTTTTTGCAAATGGCTCCAGCCTGATGCTGTGCTTGCTTGCTGTACAGGGCTTCTCCCCCATTGGATTGGGGTGAGTTGTGTCCTCCCAAAAAATATATTCAAGTCCTACCCCCCAGTATGGATATAGCCATATTTGGAAACAGAGTGTTTGCAGATGTCATCAGGGGGAGATGAGGTCAGGCTGGAGAAGGGTAGTCTCTGAATCTAATGACCAATGTCCTTATAAGAAGAACACAGACAGATGCAGGGAGAGAGGGCTTTGTGAGGACACAAACAGAGATTGGAGTGATACAGCCACAAGCCAAGGAATGCCAGGGGCTGCTAGCAGCACCAGCAACTGGAACAGAAGCCAGATATCCACCCTGCTGACACCTTGATCTTGGACTTCCAGCCTTCGGGCAGTGAGACAATACTTTCTGCAGTTCAAGCACCCCATTCAGTGGTGCTTTGGACTGGCAGCCCCAGAACTCTCCCACCCTGACCTGATCCCACCTTTGACCAGATCTCCCCCATCCTCTTCTCACTTTTCTGTGACCCAGTGTCAAGGCTGAAACTTTCTTAGGCCAGGGTGGTAATATGCCAGGCTAGGAGTGTCAGGCTCTGTCCCAGGTTCATGTGGCACAGGACACTTGCACCTTTAAATTCATAGAAGTTTTGTGAGTTCCTAAAATTGGACAGCATAACAGGTTATATGGGGACTGACTGGGGACCCTGAAATTGAGAAAGAACACAGGTGTAAAGAGCCACGAAGGAAAAGAATACTGAGTGACAGGTGTGTTCTCTGACAGAGGACCTAGGGCCCCTGGAGGGAGAGCCAGGTCAGGAGCGGGGAGCTAACTTGGCACTGTCTGGTTGGCCGGCAGGGGCCTCCAGCAATAGGCCTCTGCGATAACATCCAAGGAGCAGAGGCCAGGAAGGGACTCGTAGACACCCTGTCTCCTCCCCTCAGCTTCCATCCCCCAGGGCCTCCTTGAGTGGTGGTATCCTCGGGGTTAGGGTTCTGTGTTCCAACAGCTAGAACCTGCTTCCTCTTGGGCATCTGCAGGCATATCCATTAGAGTGTCCAGGAGTTGCCTCAAACTCTACAAACCTCTCTGTCCCCCTCCTCTCTCCCTGCCCCTGCCCCCATTAACCTCTCTGCATTGCTCCCCTCAAACTACAAGTGGCTGCAAGATTACTGCCCAGGCAGGCCTGCCCCCTGCCCCACTGTGCCTTCCTCAGTCCTGGGCCATCCCCACTGCCAGGAGAGGAGGGCTTCTCTCCCCAAGTCTGGAGACGCCTTCCCCCCATTCCTGCAGGCCTCTCCCAGCCAAGCCAGTCCTTTCTTCACTGACCCCAGGCTGTGCCTGCCTCCCCACTCATCCCTACCCAGCCCTGACATTGGCCACATTGCAAACACTGGCCTCACTCAGCAGCCTGGCCCAGCTTCCTTCTTCACCCTGCCTCCCCATATTTTCCCAGGGGAAGCTGTGTCCAGCAGGAGGAGGCCATCCTGCCAGGCTGTGCCCACTGCTCCCTTTAGCTTATCTTCTAAGCTGGGAAACTCCATTTATATGTTGCCTCCTCCAAAAAATCTTCAGGAAGATGCCATGTTGAGAAAGGTACCCTCATGCAGGCATTTCCCACACTATTGGATTAATCACTATTTATGCATTTGTGTCCCCCATCAAATATATATAGATATATACAAAATTCATACCTATTGAATTAAATAAATACAGAAAATATAAAAAAGATAGACTTACCCAAGCTGCAGGGTGGCCTCAATTGTTTTAATTCAAGCAGGTTAGTCCGTCATCTTAGCCCAGGGATAAGTGACCTAGAATTCCTCTGACCAGAGGAATGGGTTTAGAAACGAGCCTATCTTCTGCTCCCTACCATCGAGACATGGGGACATTTGCCCTCCTGGTGTAGCAGATTGAATGATATCTCCCCAAGTTCATATCCACCCAACATCTCAACATGGGACCTTATATAGAAACAGGGTCTTTGCAGGTATAATAGGTTAAGGAACGGAATATGAGATCATCCTGGATTATCTGGGTGGCCCCTAAATCTTATGAGTGGAGTCCCTTTTAGAAGAGGAGATGCACAGGGAGACACAACATGGGGACAGGGACAGACTGGAGCGACACGCCTGCAACTTAAGGAACACTAAGGGTCTCTGGCACCCCCAGAGCCTGGGGAACAGATGACCTCTCAGAGCCTCCAGACAGAGCCCAGCCCACCAATATTTTGATTTCAGACTTCTGGCCTCAGAGTGGTGAGGAGAATACATCTCTGTTGTTTGAAGCACAAAGTTTGTGGTAAGTTTGTTCTGATGTCCTAGGATCCTAACACACCTGAGCATCTCTTTGCCTATAAATCTAAATCTCCCCACCCCCAATAAAAAGCCCCTTGATCATGGCACACTAGCAGGCAGAGTTAGAAAGACCTCTGATCCAGCTTCCTTCATGTTGTCCTTGGCACCTATTGCCCCTTAAGACAGGAAGAGGTGCTCAAGAGAAAAAGTGCCAGGCTCAGCGCAGCCGGGGCCACCTTACGGCACTCCGTAGCTCACTATTGCAGGAATATTCATATTAGCACATCACCCGACCTGAGATGTCCTGGATGAAATAGAAAATTTAAAGCCAGAGGTTTTTGACAGGCTGGGTTTTTTTTTTTTTAATCCATAGAAGCTTTTCTCTAACCTAACACGTATTCATGGATCAAAGAAGAAGCAGCACAGAACATATTTGGGGATACTGAGCTCAGAGGTAGATGCTGAAACCAGCCAGACAGCAGCACCTTGCCAAAGTCACACAGTTGGTTCTAGAACGTGGGTCTCGACACTGAACCACACGTGATGTATTATCTTCCTGCGTGCAGAAGAAATGCTAAGACCTCCGGCAGAGCTGAGATAAATCTGTGACCTACGAAAAGCCACTTATTTTTTTTTTCAACACAGAGTCAAGTTTAATGCAAAGCACAGAATGCAGGTTTCAGGAGAAAAAAAAAAAGATGTGAATGTGAACTCTGCAGGTTTTCTGTCCATTTCCTCCAAACCAGCTCCTCCCTGGCCTAATGGCTGAGTTCCCAGGTCAGGGAGGGAGGACATGGCCCAGCCCAGCACAGAACTCGGACGTGCTCCAGAGACCAAGTGAGATGAGTTGGTCTGAGGCAGATGGGCCATGGGAAGACAATGCGTGATGGCCTTCAAAGATGGCGCAAAGCAAAGTATGCACAATGTCTCAGGAATATTGTTTTGTGTCATTACATGTTGAAATGATAATATTTTGTATGTATGCAGTTCAATAAAATATACTGTTAAAATTAATTTCACCTGTTTTAATTTTTAACTTTTTTTTTGATGTGGCCACCGGAAAGCTTCACATCATACCTGTGGCTCATGCTTGTTGTGGATGTCCCATTCTGCCAGACAGAGCTGTAGCAGGACCTCAGTCAGGGTCCTTCATGTGCCTGACTGAGCCAGGAAGGGATCCTCACCTTGGCCCCTCCCAGGCTTCCCCAGAAGGATTTTAGCTTGTAGGGCCTGGCAGACATAGCAATCCCGGGAGGCTTCCAGGGCTCCCTGCTTTAGGAACAGGGTCTAGACAGGCCACACGGGAGAGGCATTTATTCTTGTCTGAAGTTATGATGGTCTGTACGGGGGTGGGGGGCTTTACCCAAGCCAAGAAGCAAATCCCCATGTTTCTTCACTTTATGGAGGGTGGCATTAATGGTCCACAAAACCATTTGGGTGGACAGCGTTGGGGAAACAAGCATGTGTTGGCTCAGTAACCCTCCAGTCTTCCTCAGTCGGCGGAAGCAGGTCTCCACTGAAGGTCATTAAATCCTCTGTGAGTTGCTGAAGGACAAGGGCTGGACCCAGGCTTTCTAGGACACCCTCTAGCCAGCACTAAGTATATTGCAGGTGTTTTTTAAATGCCTGCTGACAGAAGACAGGGGGTCACTGGTGACTTTTTTCATCAGAACTAGTTCTGCTTATAACCATACAAGTTCATTGGCTTCCCAGAAAGCCTGGGATGGAAGCCTGGGATGGGTTGAAGAGCAGTCCAACCTTCTCTTATAAGTAGAAGACATTTCTTTCTTTCTTCTTTCTTTTTTAAGAGCTAAAGAAGGGAGGAGGGAGGGAGAGAGAGAAAGAGAAATGGGGTTGGGAGGAGCAGGAAACATCAACTCATAGTAGTTGCTTCCTGTATGTGCCCTGACAGGGCAAGCCTGGGTTTTGAACCGGCAACCTTCCGGGTTGATGTTTTACCCACTCACTGCACCACCACAGATAAGGCAGAAGATACTTCCTTTAGCTGTTGGAGGTGGAGGCTCCCACCCCTCTCCAGCTACTACAGGTTAGGGAAATTACAGAGAACTGGGGAAGACTTGGGCTCTCTGCCAGCAGGGGGCAGCATAGTACGTGTCTGCTTCCTCCCTGGGCCTTGCTCCTGGAGAACAGATGTTGGCAGAGTCTGTTTACTGAGAAGATTCGGGTGGTGCTTGGGGCTTTTGTTCTTGATTTTCTTTTTTTTCTTTTGGAGGCCACTGTTGATGGTGAGGAGGGATCACAAGGACTTGAGATGATTTCAGACCAGTTTCTAAAGAGGATACATGCCTGTTTCAAAGTCAAATAGAGCCACAGTCAAATAATAAGAATGCATTGAGAAGTGTCCCCAGAAAGACACTGACAGTGTTAATATAGTATAAGGGGATAATAGAAAGTAAAAAAGGAGAAATAATGGTGGCACTCATAAACCAGAAACCATGAGAAGTAATCAGAATGGGTTCACACTGTAGGGGAATAATTAAGGCATGTGCAAAACATTATGAATTATATATCAGTAAACTGTGTCTGCCCACCTCTTGAAGGACTGAGGTTTTAAGAGTCATTCCAAGTTGTCGGCAGCTGGCCTGTGGGGAAAGCAGCTTAGGCTCCATGACTGTCCATTCCACTGCCCAGATAGAGTTCTGCTGGAACACCCAGAAACTTCTCTGATGTCTGTCTTTTCACTTTTGTTTACATTTGTTTGTGTATGCTTAATTTATCAAGTCAGTATTGTATGCAAATGCCGCCTTGGAAGAGGTCTTCTTTCTTCTCCTGGCATGTCCCTGCAGGGTTCGTGGGCAGCCAGAGGCTCAGCAGTCCTCACCCCTGCACAGAATGTTCCCCTTAGGTGCAAGGGCACAAACATCAGACTCCACGTCCAGAGAGTTAAAAATGATTTAAAAAATTCTTGCTCACCTTTTAGATACAGCTCTCTCAGACACAACTCCAGCACCTGATGCCCCTCTCTCGGTTTGCTGTTCCCAACGGAGCACCCAGGCTGCCGTGTTAGCTCTGAGGCCCAGGGAACAAGACAGGCTTCTTTCTGCCTAACGTCTTCCACTTATGCCTGAGTGAGTTACCTCTGTAAGACATGGCGGTATATTGCATTGTGTTTTATAACACCTGGATTTTTTTCAATTGCCTCTAATTCTTATAAGAGCCGGAGGAATGCAATAAAGTTCTTCCATCATTGTACAAGCACTCTTGGATATAGGTGGCAAGCTCTTGTCCTAAGCCAGTTAACAGAGGCATGTCCAAATCCTGTGAAGAAGGGTTTGAGGGTCTCAGTGTAAGGCAGGTGGTGCAGCGGTCCGCAGGCCAAAGACAGAGCCTCTCCACTGCGGGACCAAGTGTCGCGGCCGGCAGCCAGGCTCCGTCGCCCTTGTGCAATGAATGGACCTGCTGGTTGTCTGCGCTCGGAAGATGCACCAAAGGCAACTGGGCTTAAGCTGGGAGGGAAAGGTCCCTCTGTGATTCTTGTCCGCTGAAGCCCAGCTGAACCTGAGCAGGACAGACCTGGATTCCAGGCTGTAGCTTTCAGTCGAGTGGGCTACACTCCTGCCTTAACTAACATGTCCACACCTTCAACATCTGGGGTAAGCTGGCAGTGACCCAGGCCTCCCTGGGCCACCTCAGCTCACACAGGCCCAGACACACAGGCTGCTGGACACAAACGGGTACCCCTTCCTGGAAGATGGACGCAGTAGAAATTCTGAAGGCCACCTCTTGTGTTTTTGCACACACATGCTCCATATTCTTGAGTGTTCGGGGAGGTGATGTGGACATTCCCTGCCCTTGTCATGAGCACTGTAACAATAAAAGAGGTAGTTTCTTCTATTTTTTAGCAAAATTGGATCCTGGTAAATGCCTTGAATACTATTGCTGGAGTCCTAGGTTTCCTGTAGCGGCTGAAGGTTAGCTGCACTTGAGCAAAGCAGGATGGCAGGTTGAGCTCTCTAAGTACCAGGCATGTGGGGGCGGAAGGTCTGTCTCACTGATCTGACACAATCCTCCCCCAACACACACACATATTCACACCACCACCAAGTGGTGTGATGGATGGGGCGCATTGGGCAGAACTGACAGTAGGGGGCGCTGTGGCAGCATAACCCACAGCCCCTGATGTCACCCAAGAGCCTCAGTGCCCCTGGCCTAGAAGTCTGGGCCAGGCCTCAGCCTGGCAGAGGACATCTGTGCAGCTCGATTTAGAATGCATCCTTTTCATAAGAAAGGCAGCGCCTCCCAGATTCCTTCCCTGCCCTTTGCTGGAAAGTCTCCCTGCCCAAACACACAGGAATGTGTCCCTCAGCAGCAACTCTAGCCGCGGGACCTGCATGGGGCTTTGATCTGGATCCTGGAACTGGGAAGCTCACTGCTCCTCAGGCTTTGGAACAAGCCCAGACATTCCGGCTCACACCCTCTTCTGCCGTTCCCATGGAGGGGCAGCAAGGCCAGCCCGAGGCCCCAGGATGGAACTCCCATCTGATAGGACCAGGCTTCAGACATCCAGGTGCAAACCACCTACCAGCTGCTGGCCCTGGATGCTCTGAGAGATGTCTGTGGTTCTGAGAGCTTTCATACATTTCCATGAGTGCACAGAATGGAAGCTCCCTTAGTCCCTCATTATAAATCAGCCCTTGCCTACCAGTCGTTCCTTCATTCACCTCCCCACCCCATGCTTCACTCCCTAGTGCCATGCTTCATTTGGGGTGGCACTGGGATTCATCTGGCCAGACTGTACATAGGACACACGAAGGACCCAAAGACGTGGTTAGAATGGAGATGCTCAGAGTGCCTCCTTTGTAACCTTTGCTGTTGGGATGTGGGAGAGAAAGAGAACATCCTCGGGAATGGAACTGGTTGTCACATATAAGACTTTATTTTTTAGAGCAGTTTTAGGTTTACAATATAATTAAGAGGAAGGTGCAGAAATATCCCATATACCCCTGCTCCACACTTGCAGAGACTCTCCCTATTGTCAGCATCACTCACCAGAACAATTAAGGCACCTTAATTGTTCATCACTCACCAGATGCATTTTTGATCATGGATGAAACTGCACTGACACAGTAGAATCACCCAGAGTCCATGGTTCCCATGAGGGTTCACGCCTGATGGTGCACATTCTATGGGCGTGGGCAAAGGTATAGCGGCGTGTATCCACTACTGTGGTATCATACAAAGGATTTTCACTGCCCGACAAACCCTCTGTGCTCTGCCTGTCCATCACCCCTGGCCACTACTCATCCTTTTATTTTCGTCCTACTTTTGCCTTTTTCAGAATATCCTACAGTTGACAGCCAGCTCAGATTGGCTTCTATCACTTAATAACAGGCATTTAAAATTCCATCACATTATTTCATGACTCAATAGCTCACTTCCTTTTAGTGCTGAGTAATATGCCTTTGTCTGGATGGGCTGAAGTTTATCCATCCACCTACTTCCAAGTTAGGGCAATTGTGAATAAAGCTGCTGCAGAGATTGTATGCAGGTTTTCCTGTGGACATACATTCTTCAGCTGTTGGGTGAATACTAAGGAGCACAGCTGCTGGATCCTATAGTGAGAGAATGTTCAGTTTTATAAGAAACCACCACACTGTCTCCCCCAGGGGCGGCACCATGTTGCATTCCCACCAGCAGTGCAGGAGAGTTCTTGCTGCTCCACCTCCCCGCCAGCATTGGGTGTTTCGGATTTTCACTCTTCTAACAGGTGTGCAGTGGTGTCTTGTTGTTGCTTTGATTTGCATCTCCTTGATGACATATGATATAGAGGGAGGGGAATGAAAATTTGATTAGCCAACCTCTAGGAGGGTCTGCCAAAGACTCTAAAAGAGTTTATCCCTTCATCAGCATATACATGTGTTGAATGTCATGTATCATTCTAGGTTCTGGTAACATGTACACATGTGTTTCAAAAGACTGCTTGACATATACATACTATATTTTTATAAATACAAAAGAATTGAAAAACAACTTAGAAAAAGAGGTGTACCACTTCAAAAAAGATAGGAATAGAACTTTGCATTATACCTATATAATATATATTTATATTGTGACAGAGACAGTGAGAGAGACAGAGAGAGGGACAGATAGGGACAGACAGACAGGAAGGGAGAGAGATGAGATGCATCAGTTCTTTGCTGCGGCACCTTAATTGTTCACTGATTGCTTTCTCATATGTACCTTGACTGGGCGGGGCAGCTACAGCAGAGTAAGTGAATCCTTGCTCAAGCCAGCAACCTTGGACTCAAGCTAGTGACCTTGGGCTTAAGCCAGGGACCATGGGGTCATGTCTACAATCCTATGCTCAAGCCAAATGAACCTGTGCTCAAGCTAGTGAACTTGGGGTTTTGAACCTGGGTCCTCTGCGTCCCAGTCCAACATTATTCACTGCGCCACCATCTTGTCAGGCTTCTTTTCTTTTCTTCTCTTTTCTTTTTTTTTAAATTTATTTTATTTTTGAAGTGCTTTGAAAACTGCACCTGGGTATTCCAGAAAATGGTGTGCAAGTAGGTCTTGTAGTCTGAAGAGTGCTAACCTAGAAAATGGAAATAAAATTTATGGAATGCTTATGAACTGAAGAGGGGTCAGTGGGAAGATCAGGGGACAAATGCAAATGCACTCCAATGCAGCGGACAGAGGGCGCCACCGGCATTACACTTCACACACGCTTGTTGATGCTCTGTTGCTATGAAATCTGTTTTTCTTATCGAGGCAGTAGAATGGACTTATCTCAGGGTAAATGATGATAAACACATTTTGTCCTGTGAGCAAATGTTGGGCAATGGGTAAAAAAAGAATGAAAGGGAATACTTCAATTAAAAGGAGAAATTTAATTTTGAAGTCACATCTAAGGAACTCAAAGAGATAAAGAAGTAACAGAAATAGTAACATCTTATAATAGTGAAACCATTGACTTGGTAAAACTGAAACAAATGTTTACTACTTCGTTTACTCCATGCAGTGTTCCAGGTCTCATTGGCAATAGCATAAGGGAGAAGGGCTCACGAGGAGACATGCAGCGCAGTGCAGCCACGGCTGACGCAGAAGCGCAGGGCTGTGGGTGGGCGGGGTAGGCTGCAAAGTGCCTGAGCTCCTGGTCAGGTGTTGGGAGGGTGGCCTAAGAGACTTGAGAGGAGGTGACAGAGAATATGTGGGAAAGGCAGAGTGTGATGTACACACTGCTGTTGGTTTTGCTGGACAGGGTAGTCTGTTCAAGACGGGGCGGGTTGCTGTCCCCAGAGCATGTGGTCCAGGGAAGGAAATGCAGTGGGGAGCTCACCTGGGATGGGCAGCTAGGAGGAGCCTTCTGTGAGCCAAGACCTGGGACAGGAGAAGGCGCCACATAGAGACATGGTCATGGCAGAGGACTATGGAGATCCTGTGTGGAGAACAGCCTGGTGTGTCCCAGTACCAAGGGACTCTGTGTGTGGGCAGAGCAATGACCCTCAATGACACCTACATCCTAAACCCTGTAACCTGTGAATATGTGATGTTATATGGCCAAGGGAAATTCACGTTGCAGGCAGAATTAAGATTGCTAAACCATTGACCTTAATGTTGGGAGAGAATCTTGGAGTATTGGAGTAGGCTCAGTGTAATCACAAGGGACCTTAAAAAAAGTGTGAGGACCTGACCTGACGTGGCTGGTGTGAAGATGGAGGAGGGAGCCATGAGCCAAGGAATATAGGAAGCCCCTGGAAGCTGAAAACAACAAGGAAGCCAACTCTGCCCCAGAGCCTTTAGGAGGAACCAGCCTTGCCAACACCTTTGATCTTAGTTCAGGGAGACCCACTGTAGATTCTGACCTCCAGAAGTATAAGGTGACACATTCCTGTTGTTTAGGCTACTAAGTTCCTGCCAGTTTGTTACGGCAGCAAAAAGAAACTGATACACCCTGTCAGAACCACTTTCTCCTTGTCTAGGTTTGAGCACAAAACCGTGACACAAACAAGTATGCTTATGAACAGGGACACTCTGAAAAATCTCCGGAGCTGCCCTCTGTGGGTGAGGGTGGGGTAGGAGGTATGCCATGCTCGATCAGCATCTGTCTGTGCAGGGCGGAGTGAGGAAGAGGCAGGTGGGTCCGTTGCTGGGAGGGCAGGTCCCTTTCAGCCAGGCCCTGAGCTGCATGAGAAGCACAGGTGCCAGAGCCAGGCAGATCCAGCTGAGTCCCAGCTCTCTGCTAAGCAGCCGTGCAGCTCAGGGCAGCTACTTAGCCTGGCTGGGACTCAGTTTCCTCCTCTGTCAAATGGGCATAAGGCTCTCAAATGTAGGGTCACTGTGACAACAGAGAGTGAGCATAAAGCGTTTCACACTGCTTGGCTTTTAAGGGGAGCTCTCGAAATGGGAACTATCGCTAATATTTGCACATTCGCTTTTTTGTGACACAGAAGGCTGCCAGCTGCCCTAAAAGGATGTGAGTCAAAGTGTATAAATCAGGACAGTTACATTTAAGTTAAAGGTGAGAAAAGAAGCAATGGAGAGAGAGGAGGCCCAGGAGTGAGCTCATTCCTATAGGTGAGAGCTGCAAGCTCGGGCTTTCCAGGTGCCTCGTAGAGAGGAGGCCCGGCGTCAGGAAGGGCTGCTCCTCACCCACGCCACACTGAGGAATTCCAAAAGGCATTAAAGATATACTGATGCATGTATCTATTTGAATAGGTAACACATTCATATGCTTTACCTATATATTCAAATACATACACATATTATGAAATGTATTATACACTCACCACTTATTATACAGACAGTGAAAAGTCTTCAACCCCTCCATCAGCCCCTCCCCACACCTTCTCCCTCCTTAGGTCACCATTGGATTAGTTTTCTGTACATTTTTCAAGAGCTTCTTTAAGCAAATACAAATAAAAAACAGAACTCCTTCTTCCCCACTCCCTTGTTATACAAAAGGGAGCCTGCGATTATGACGCTGGCCAACATTTACACAGCGCCCACACACACGGGAGGTACGTGCTCAGGACTTTCATGTATTAACTAATTTAACCTTCACAACTGCCCTGGGCGGCAAATAAATTATCGACTCTGCTTCCCAGATGAGGAGCCCAGGCACAAGGAGGTCCGGTCCCCTGCCCTTCGCCACGCAGTCAGCAAACGCTTCAGGGTCCGGGTGCTCGACGACCACTGAACTCGCCTCCGATGGAGCTCACCTGGCTTTGCTCTTTCCCTCTCTCTCCCTCCTCTTCTCTGTCTTCCATCTTTCCCCTTCTCTTCTTTTCTTTCTTTTATCCTTTTATTATTTTTTTAACTGAACAACATATCATTTCTTAGTCTATTCGTTTCCTATTGCTGTTGTAACAAATGACCACACACTCAGTGGCTTCAGACAACACAGATGTCTTACCTTACAGTTCTGTAAGTGGAAGTCCACAGTGGCTCTTGCTGGGCTACAACTGATATGTTGGCAGGGCTGCCTTTCCTTCGGGAAACTAAGGGGGAACCCATTTCCTTGTCTCTTCAGCTTCTGAGGGGCTACCCACATTTCTTGGCTCGTGGCCCCTCCCTCCGCCTTCAAAGCTGCAGTCAGACCCCTGCTGTCGTCATCACAGCTTCTCCCCTCTCCTGCCTCTTGCATCACTTAAGTACCCTTGGGATGACATTGGTCCCACCTGGATGATCTGGGACACTCTCCCCTACTCAAGGCCCTTAAGTCAATCACATCTGCAGGTTGCCTCTGCCATGTAAAGAACATCATTCTGGGGATGAGGTCATGAACATTTTGGGGGACTGCTGATCTGCCTTTCATACCCTGAGAGTCCCTTGGCTTTTTTTTAACAGATACATAGTATTCCATAGCAGGGAAGTTCTTTAAATGTGTTTACCTACTCCTTAGTTAATGGGAATTTGGCTTCTTTCCAATTTTTCACCCTTATTAAAAATGCTGCAACAAATGATCTTGTATATAATATCCTTGCACATGTGTGCAGGTAGAGATGTTGGCTAGATTCCCAGAAGGGAAGATTATTGGGCCAAAAAGAGTTACGTGTGTTTGTATTTTTGATGGAAATTGCCAACTTCCCACCAATCTGAACTCCCACCAGCAACGTAGGAGAGCACGCTCCCTGCACCACCCCGAGGGGTGGGTCTCACTCCAGCGCCCTCACGCCAGGACCACGGTGCACATGCCTTTATTTGAGACACCGGGATCTTCTTCCTCTGGGTTGGCAAGAGATGGGGAAGTGTTCCTATATTGGCTCCAGATCGAGGCCAAGGGCACTGCTTTCATTCAGTACTCGGGGAAGTAATTTACTCAGGGAAAGGACAATGCTAAAATAGCTGGTGTTTTCTGATGATTTTTAACTACAAGCAGTATGGAACTTGGAAAATAAAAACAAATAGTTGGTCCTTTAGATAATGTCTGTTCAGTCATAGACGTTTCAAACATATTTTTAGCAGGAACTAGAAATCAGTCGGGTTAGCCCAAGACGCAATTCCGTATTTTGGGTTCTTGTCTGAGAGGAACAGATGCCCCGCTACGTGAGAAGACAGTCGCGGGCGTTCTGAGGTGGACACAGACGAGCGGAAGTGGCCTCGCTCAAACGCGGGCCGCCCCTGCCGTGTGCTGCGCAGCTCATCTGTACCAAAGGCCAAACATTCTTTCCAAAGAGACTTGAATCTGCTTAAGTCTAGGACAAGCATTCAATTAGGAGCCCAAAGTTCTGCTCCCCGATGAGTGTAAAAGAGTTTGGGGGCCTGGAAAATTCTAAGAGATAATATGATATTTAGTCGTAGTAGTGACAAATGAAAAGCAGTCCACATGTCCAGTGAAGGCAGAATGGCCAAATAAGCATACCATGGAGGCCTTGCGTCATCAGCCCTTGGGGACAGAGTGTCCTGTGACTTCTGCATCATCCCCAGGACCAAATCCTGACAACGAAGGCAGAGAGCTCCAGGGTGGGGTCATCCTCTGCACAGGCCAGACCCCCAGTGAGCTCTTGGGTCATGTCTGAGGGCTGTAATGACTCGGAGTCACTATCTTCTTCCCTGTGACAACACCTTCCCACCCCAATATTATGCTTTGGTCTCCTGCCTCAGTTTCTTTTTATAGTCCTTCTGTGGTCTGGCAGGATAGTTCCAGGATTCTATAATGTCCTGGCTAGCTCTAGCTAGCCCCTGTCTCTGGGATGGACCTCTCCCCACCTCACTGCCAGTCATCCAGAGCCGCACCAAGAATCTCACACTACCTGGCACCTCCCTCCCATCACCTCAGATAGACTGCGCACCTCTCCATCCAAGACCGACCGAGCCTGCAGTGTGCGACGGCCAGCTCAGTTTCCCTAAACCACAGTGCGCAACAGCCTGCTCAGTTTCCCTAAACCACTGTTTCTTGACCTTGGATACATAGATACTGTATGAACTTCAGAGTTTTTGTTGAATCATCTAAATGTTACTTATATTGTAGCAACACTAGAGTATGCGTAAATATATTACACATGTAGCTCTTATGTAACTATAACCAAAATGATTTATAAATGAAACGAAAAAAAGCAAAACTACAATACTAATACCTTTTAAATTAACATGAACGTAATGTGATGGATGATGCTATTCTGTTAAAACTAAACCACCAATGTTGGGTTTAAAATTCACTTTTAAAGATTTATACTTTTGTTTTATAATTAACTTGTATACTTGATTCCTTTTGGTTTTAAAGTGAAGATTCCTCTTTGGAGTTATGGTTGTTGTAAATATTTCTCTTTTTCAGCTCGGAACTCAGTTTAACCTGTAATCCATTACAGCAGGTCGTTGAAGAATAAAGTTTGGTTCAATGTCATTTTGTAATAACATTGACAAAATGCCAGAGAAACTTCACTTTTGTTTTCATCCATCAGCCTATGATAAAATCAGTTTTGTTATATGTCATTCCACTTAGTCACAGAATTTATTGAAGATGTTAAGTGAGGACTTACTATACTTTGATGATTCCCAAAACATAAAAGTTTACCCCAAAAAGCAACAAAAAAGTAACTTGTAATAAGAAGTAGACACTTGTGATTTTTTGCCTACTATTCAATATACCTGCTGCAAATGAACTCCTGAGAGTTCCTACAAAGATGAGTAGAAGCCCACATTCATCAACTTCAGGGGGAGGGCCATTCTGCTGCTGTGGGGCAGGGCAGGGTCTTGGCGGTCAGACTTCTCCTCTGGTCTGTGTCAAGGTGACCTAGGCTTGCTCTATTTGGCAGGGTACAAATCCTTCCCTCATATGTTCAATCAATGTGACTGTGATTAAAATCCAATGTAAGTAGGTAACAAGGTAGTATGGAGGCAGAGAATTTAAAGTGGTCACCCAAAAGATGTCTAACACAGACATGTGTACATACACACGTGCATACTGTGTACACACATTCATGCACACATCCACCTTCAAGCATATGTGCACACCTGTAAATATAAGAATGAAAGCACACAATTAAGTCGTACCAGGAAGACACCTGTTTCTCAAACAGTGTGTAGAAAGCCTTGTAAATAAAGTTGTGAGAGTGGGATGGCATTTGCTAGTGTCCATGTGAGTGGGTCACATTATCAGCCACCATTAGAGGGAACGTAAATGAATGCAGCCTTCAGAAGAACAGTTTGACCAAGTCAAACAAAACTTAAAATGTCTATGCCTATTGACTCAGCTCCTAAAGCGTGCCCATCACTACCCAAGGGCACAGGAGTGTGTGTGTTGGATATGTAATACAGCATGTGTGTCAGAGCCAAATGTGAAAACAACTCACATTTTCAGCAGCAAAGATCTGACTGCATAGCCAAGCATGTGAAGGATGGGGTAAATCTGTACACACTTACGGGAGAGATGTCCCAGGCACCCTGCTAAGCCAGTTGTAATTATTAAATGTAACAGGATCTTACTGCTGTTTGTAATTTATCAAATGCTTTAAAAAACAAAAGGATTGCTTGATCTGTGGTGGTGCAGTGGATAAAGCGTCGACCTGGAGCAGTGAGGTTACTGGTTTGAAACCCTGGGCTTGCCCAGTCAGGGCACATATGAGAGTTGATGCTTCCTGTTCCTTCCCCTTTCTCTCTCTCTCTCTCTCTCTCTCTCTCTCTCTCTCTCTCTCTCCTCTCTAAAACTAAGAATAAATAAAAATCTTTAAAAAAAAAAGCAGAAGGATTTTATAGCAAATTGTTGAAAAATGGCTTATTGGGGGAGGGTTTGAAATGATGAGTGATGTTAACTTTCTATTTCATATAGTAAGAAAGCACAATCATTCTTAAAATTTTTAATAATGCGCACAAAACCCTGGTTGGTTGGTTCAGTGGTAGAGTATCAGCTCAGTGTTTGGATGTTTCGGCTTTGATTCTAGGTCAGGGCACACAGGAGAAGTGACCATCTGCTTCTCTACCCGCCTTCTCCCTCTCTCTTTCTCTCTCTCTCTCTTTCTCTCCCTCCCACCACCTGTCTCTTGCAGCCATGGTTCTATTGGAGTGAGTTGGCCTTGGGCACTGAGGATGGCTCCATGGCTTCCACCTCAGGCACTAAGAAGAGCTCAGCTGCTGAACAACAGAGCAATTTCCCAGATGGGCAGAATTTGCCCCCTAGTGGGCTTGCCAGGTGGATCCCAGTCAGGGCACATGCCAGAGTCTGTCTTTGCCTCCCCTCCTCTCACTGAATAAAAAAAAAATTTGTGTTCATGAAAGTGCCAGGTATTATTCTAAGGTTGGTGGTACAGATTGAATGAACACAGCTGGTCCTGCCTTCATGGGTAGGTGATCTACTTGGAAGGACAGATAATAAGCACATAAATAGGGCCTGACTAGGTGGTGGTTCAGCGGACAGAGCATCAGACTGGGATGCAGAGAACCCAGATTTGAAACCCGGAGGTTGCTGGCTTGAGCACAGGTTCATCAGCTCGAGTGCAGGCTCACAAGCTTGAGCACGGGGTTGCTGGCTTGAGCATGGGATCACAGACATGACCTCATAGTCACTGGCTTGAGCAAGGGGTCACTCACTCTACTGTTTTCCCCCGGTCAAGGCACATATGAGAAAGCAATCAATGAGCAACTAAGGTGCTGCAATGAAGAACTAATGTTTCTCATCCCTCTCCCTTCCTGTCTGTCTGTCCCTCTCACTGTCTCTTTCTCTCTGTCTCTGTCAAAACAAACAAACAAACAAACAAGCATATAAATAAACATATAAATAGGTGATGAACCCAGGCAGTGTCATGTGCTGTGATGGGAAACCAGTGGGTTCGGCACTAAAGAAGATGGGGCACTAGTAAAATGGCAGTGATGGCTTTCAGAGACAGAATCGGTCCTGCTCCACCTTCCCCACTGTTTTCCCAGAGGAGAAGAGAGGGTGGATTTTCCCCTGGTGCTGGAACAGCAGTCATCTGGTCCAGAAGGGAGACGAGCACACCTCCTTATTCCCAGAGTCCCATCTCTGTCCACATCTTCCTGTGACTCATGCTGTGGTCTGGGGTCACGGTCAAAGGTCAGGCGGGACCTGACTTGTTACAGCATTATAGAAAGGAGGATTTAAACATCACTGCCCAATTCAATAGGCTGTTGTTTCACAAGGAATCTTTTGAGAACTATCTTTTCTTAAGACTCTAGGCCCTGGCTGGATAGCTCAGTAGGTGGGAACATCATCCCAATATGCCAAGGTTGTAGGTTCAATCTCCAGTCAGGGCATATACAAGAATCAACCAAGAAATGCATAAATAAGTAAAAAAACAAATCAATGTTTCTCTTTCTTTCTCCCTTTCCCCCTTTTTTTTCTCTCTCTCTCTAAAAATCAATAAGTAAAAAAAAAGAAAAGTCTATTAAGCACCAGGGAGTTTTACTTAGATCCACTATACACCTGGCAGCATCAGATAAGACAACTATATGATTTAGTCACAAGAATTGCTGACTGGTGGTACTGGGATTTGAACCTAGGTCTCAGCTGGTAACCACACCTATGTTGCATACCATCCTACATTCCTCTCCCCACTGGACTGTTTCCTCAAAGCTGCTGCCCCCTGGGACTTGTTCTGGACAGCCTTGGAAATCCACAGCCCAGACACATGACCTTGAAGGCTGCCTGGGGCTGAGGCCCATTTTTCACAAGCACATGAGGACATTCAGAGGGAGAATTTTTTCTGAACATTACTGGATAGTCTTCTGCACAAGAAAATGTTTCCCATATGGCAGTGAAGATTGTACTGTGGTCTAGACTCTTCCTTTTATAATAAGGCCAGGAGGGCTGAGACCATTATCATCATCATCATCACTTTTCTGTCCTCTTTCTTTCCTCAGTCACTTGGCCATTTGTAGTGAAATCAGAGGGAGAGAAAATAGGACCCTCAGCCTTCATTCATCAATAACATGTGTGACTTTGTGCTCGGAGTGGAGCTTGTGTTATAGGTTGTATTAGTGCCCTGTGGCTGCCACCCCAAATTACCATAAACTAGGAGGGTTAAAACAACAGATATTCACTTTCTCACAGCTCTGGAGATGTGGACCCCAAAATCAAAGTGCCGGCAGGACCATGCTCTCCCTGAAGGCTCTGGGAGGATCTCTCCTGACTGCCTCTGGTTTCTGGAGGTTCCGGCATCCTCTGAGAACTTCAGCTTGGAGGTACATTCTTCTGACTCCAACTTCTGCCCCTGTAGTTCCACAGCTGTCATCTTTCTGTGTGTCTCTGTCTCCTCTTTTGTAAGAGGAGACCAGTAATATTGGATTTAGGGCCCATCTTAATGCAATATGACCACAAGATCTCATTTTAATTTAACTAATTACATCTGCAAAGACCCCCCCCCTTTTTTTTTCTTTTTACAGAGACAGAGAGAGAGTCAGAAAGAGGGATAGATAGGGACAGACTGACAGGAATGGAGAGAGATGAGAAGCATCAATCATTAGTTTTTTGTTGCGACACCTTAGTTGTTCATTGATTGCTTTCTCATATGTGCCTTGACCGCGGGCCTTCAGCAGACCGAGTAAACCCTTGCTCGAGTCAGCGACCTTGGGTCCAAGCTGGTGAGCTTTACTCAAACCAGATGAGCCCGCACTCAAGCTGACAACCTCGGGGTCTCGAACCTGGGTCTTCTGCATCCCTGTCCAGTGCTCTATCCACTGCGCCACCGCCTGGTCAGGCTGCAAAGACCCTATTTCTAATTAAGGTTGTATTCTGAGGTTCAGCGTGGACATGCATTCTGGAGTGGGGGACACTCTTCAAGCCAGTGCCTATGTGGTGGAAGAGGGACAAGAGACATACGCCCTACGGACACATGCCCAGTGCCCTACAGTGTGGCACATTCCATGTTAGGGGCTGCAACCACTCTTGCTTAGCTGGGATAGGCAATGTAGTCCTGTGTTCAATGCCCTCAGTGCATGGCTGCACCAGAGAAATGGCAGTCATGAAAGGAAATAACACAGGTGACAGTGAGCTGAGCCTTTCATGTCCCTTTCCCTCTCCTGGTGCCCATCTCCGGCCCCTCTGCCACCCACTCACTCACCAAAGCTCACTTCTGAGCCCTTCCCTCCATGTCGGACCTGAGTCAGGGCCATGGGAAACTCCCTCTGCTCTTCCTCATAGCTCCCCGGGTGTGGGCAGCTCCTGCCGGTGTCTCTCGGCAGATTCTGAGTCAGGCCCACCTCTGAGGTGGTGATATGCACACGTATGTCACAGCTGGTGTAACACACATGCACATACAGACAGAACTCAGCGTTCTGGAAATTCGAGGATGGCTTGGAAAGGAAGGAGACAGAGACATTTAGACTTCACTACGTCACTTCAGAAACTCTGACAAAGCCCCCAGCCAGATTACCTGGAAATGCTATTGACCAATGTTACTCAGCCTGAGCCTCACCAAATTGCCAACACACGCTCCTGAAAGCAATCTAATGTGACGCGAGACACAGTTTCATGGGCTTTGTGCTCGAGGTGGGATCATACTTTGGATCTGCTCCCATTTTTAGCAATTTCAAAGCTAAACTTTCTTTAAAAAAAGTTGCTCAGTTTCTCAAAGCCTCATGTTTATCATCTGCAAAATGGGTATATTCGTTCCTAATTTGCAGGGTTGCTGTAAGGATCACACAGGTACTGCACAGAGCTCATGTAGCTCAGGCCTGACCTGTGATGCCATAGCCCATACACAGGACCTTCATCTCCTCCACCCCTTCCAACAAGAGGACAAATTCACTAAGTGCATCTGTCCTTTACCATCATGGTCTTGGGTAACGTAGTCATGCTGAGGATCAGAACGCTGAAGGTGTCTGATGGTTGTAGGGAATTCGGTTGAATCTCCATAGAAAAGTATATTTATATATTCTCTTGCCCATAGAAACTGAGACTACAGCTGCCCCTTGAACAACACGGGTTTGAACCACGTGGGTCCATTTACACATGGGTTTTTTTGTTTCAGTAAATTCATAGACAGTCCTCTATATTCCTGGATTTGCCACCCAAGGATTCAACTAACAGCAGATTGAAAGTAGTATTTTTGAGCCACGGTTGGGAATCAGCAAATGGGGAGGGTAGAGTGCATGCATTGTCCTACATTTTATATAAGGGACACAAGCATCCATGGATTTTGGTATCAGCAGGGATCCTGGAACCAATTCTCATCAGATACCGAGGGACAACTTAAGTTTTGGGGTGAGTCAAAAGTTATATGCAGATTTTCAACTACACAGGGGTTGGGCCCCTAGCCCCAGCATTGTTGAAGAGTCAACTGTATTTCTAATGCTGTGTGCTTAGGGTCAGTTCTGCAGTAAATATTCTTGTGTACTTGTCTTGAAGCCCATGGGTAGCATTTCTGTAGAATAGATTCCAGAAATGTAACTGTATGGCCAGGAGTATGAACATATTGAACTCTGAGAGAAATAAAACAAAATGCCATCTAGAGGAGTTGCAGCATTTACATGTCCATTCTCCCACACAGAGTGAAGGCTGAGAGGCAAATTGTAGATCCCAGGGCACAAGAAGGAGGGTTCACAGGGGTTAGGGCAACCCCAGGGGGCTTCCTGTAGGAGTGGGTTATGCAAAGGCGAGCAGGATTCACAGGGTCTGCAGGAATAGAGGGGCATCTTCCAGACAAGAATCCATCTAAGAAAAGACTGGGTCCTTTATGGATCCAGAGATGACAGGCTGCTCACTACAATTATATCGAGCACATGCCTTCTGTGTAGAGGATTTGGTAGTGACAGCTGGACACTGGGGATAGACGGCACTCTCACTGGGGCGGAGGGAATGAGCATTGAAGAAGGAGCACCATTGTGGATATTTGCAGGACAAAGCACAGCCTGCTCTCCCAGTGCAGTCTTGTAGGGGGCACTGTGCTCCAGCCCCTCCAGAGCAGACAGGTTCTTATGGTCCTGGCCTGTCCTGGATGCCTGGCATGGTGGAGGAGGTGGAGAGGAGAGGAAAAGAAAGCAAGAGGGAGAAAAAAGTGGTAAGGAAGGTAGGAGGAAGAGAGAGAAGAAAAAAGGTAAAAGAGGGAAGTGTGTTGGCCTTCATGTAATCCCCAGTATGACATGAATAGAATGTTTGTAGCCATTTATTCAGAATAGCCCCAAATGGCAAACAACCAAAAATTGCATTAACAAGAGAAAGGATACATTATGATCTAGTCATACAGTGGAATATTATACAGCTCTGGAAAAAGGAACACAAAGTACCACCACACACAATGCAACATAGGGATGGAGGGCACGGGGGAGATTCTGGGAGACACCAGTCCTGCCTGCCTGTACCCCTCCCCACCCTCGCTTCCCTGTCTCCCTGTCCTCCTTTCCGCTACCTTGAAATGAGCGGGAATAACTTCCTGGTCACAATTGGCGCCTAAGCACAGCTCCCTAAAAAGAAGGCTTTCTTTCCCTTTCAGTGAGGCAATATGGGTGAATTCTCACAGGAGTGGCTGGGTGAGGCTCACATGGGGGTCACTCCACTTTATGAACTATCATGGGGTTGTGCTTTTTCATTCTGTGAATGTTCTATGTTATATTTCACAATAAAGTCCTCCAGCTTTAAAAACCTAAAAACCACTGATTTAGTTCCACTTATTATACTATAAATCTATAGTATACACAGTATAGATTATACCTACATATAGTATGATTGTATGTATGCGTAGAGAGAGAGAAACAGTGAGGGACAGAAATGGGCATATATGTACTGATAAATACATACATGTGGGAGATCTCTATTCTGTAGTGTAGACTGTATAAAGTTATAAAAAGAAACAAAGCAGAGAAACGCCCCCACACGTGTGGACACAGTGGAAGCTTGACCTCCAGCGTTTGGGTCAGGCCACCACCCCAGCGAGGTGTCCTGGTCCCCGTGAGTCAGGTCTGCAGTGCCAAGCCAGGCCAGCACAGCCGTGACAGACAGTTAATCTTCCCGAGAAGCCAGCTCACCACCCGTTCACCCGTGAGAACCTTCAGGTGACTCACCAAGTTCCTCACAGGACTCCTGAGGCCTTCATGAGGCAGCGAGTCTCCCTTCACCTCTCAAGCCATCTAAGAACTGGTGAGCAATCCAGGCAGCAATGATTACAAAGGAAAAAAAAAAAAAAACACGAAAACTTTCCATCGCACAGTGCTCCCGAAGGAGCAGGCACGAAGGCCCGGGGGTTGTGTTGACAGGATCTTAGCTGACTCTCTCCTGGAGATTTAAAATCATTGCACAATCACTAGCACAAGTCATGACAATCACAGTTTGACAGTCAAAATGATTGCTCCGTAGCCACACATAAACTGTTGATGGTCCACATTGCTTCCCCTAACTACTGGGATTTCATCTGATGTTTATAAATCTCTTCCTCCTCCATAGAATGAGTGAGATACCTAGGGCTGCTGCGTAGCAAGGTGCCTCGGACAGGCTGGCTAAAGGAACAGACTTCAATTCTCTCACAGTCTGGAAGCCAGAAGTCTGAAATCAGGGTGTGGGCAGGGCTGGTTCCTTCTGGAGGCTCTGGGGAAAATTTGCTTTTGCCTCTGTCCCAGACCTGGTGGCTTCCTGCAGGTTTTGGCAAGCCTTGGCTTGCAGAGACTTCACTTCAGCCTCTGTCCCCATCTTCACATGGCCTCCCTGTGCATCTCTGTCCAAACCCCCCCTTTAATAAAGTTACCAGTCTTATTGGATGTAGGGCTCATTCTAATACAGCCTGACCTCATCTTACCTCAATTACATCTGCAAAGAGCCTGTATCCAAAGAAGGTCCTATTCACAGGTTTGGGAGGTAAAGCATGGTAGCCATATCGCTTAGGGGACACAATGCAACCTGCAACATCCATGAACAAGAGAAATAGACATGCTCATTCACAGACAGCTGCACACAGGCACCTGGACTGTGGGAGGTGCTGGTAAGGAGTTGCAGAGCAGCTGAGATGGGAGTGGAGTGGCAGAGAGCCCTGTTTTCTATGTCATTAAAAAAGCATTTCTGAGCTGCAAAGAAGCTTTGGCTTCCCATGCAGCAGGTGGGCCAGAGAGGTCCCACACATCCAGACCTGGCCGGGGCAGAGGTCCCAAGAGGCCCAGACAGCATGCAGCCACACAGCTTCATGCGTGGAGGAGCCCAGCAGAGGAAGATAGCAGCCTGCACAGTTCCAGTCCTTGAGCAAAACATGATACCATGAAGGGGGGTGGTCAACTCTGTGTGTGGTTGAAGGGGCCTGTGGGCCCGGGAGGGTCTGGGTGGTCTCACCTCAGTTCGGGAGGGTGTGCTGTTGAAATGCGATTGGACATGCCGTCAGGAGCCCATCAGGTATGTAGGTTCTTATGATGATGGGCCCTCTTTAAGGCAAAGAATAGAAAGGTTATTAAGTCAAAGTCAGGTACAAATGTGAATCTCTGCTTAGAATGCAGACAAATTGCAAGAAATTACCAGAGCCATAGAAATTCAGGTGACTTCCTTGTATAATCTCTTTAGGCAATTTACTAAAAATGCTGACCAGGAATGCATTCTGGCTTCCCCTTCCCACCTACAACCCTCCTTTTCCCTTTTTTTCTAAGCACGCACAGGTGAGAGAGTGAGAGAGAGACAACAGACACAGAGGGACACAGACAGACAGACAGGAACAAACAGACAGTAAGAGAGAGATGAGAAGCATCAACTCGTAGGTGCGGCACTTCAGTTGTTCATTGATTGTTTTCTCATCTGTGCCTTGACCATTGGAGTGGGGCTCCAGCCATGCCAGTGACCCCTTATTCAAACCAGGGACCTTGGGCTCAAGCCAGTGACCATGGGGTCATGTCTATGATCCCATGCTCAAGCCAGCGACCCTGCACTCAAGCTGGTGAGCTTGCACTCAAGCTGGATGATCCCACACTCAAGCTGGCGACCTTGTGATTTCGAACTGGGGGTCTTCAGCGTCCCAGGTTGACATTCTACCCACTGCACACCTCCTGATCAGGCCCACCTACAATTCTCTATAGCTTCCAGCTCTGTACATTCCTAGGGTCTGGCAGACGAGAGTCCTGGGGCTTATGCTCATCCATTTCCAGGTAAAACCTTCTCTTGCTAGAGAGAAAGTACACTTTTAGCCCCAGTGGTGGGTAGGGAGAAAAGGGGTAGGCATGGGTGTCAGACTCTTGCAAGAAGGAGCAGCACCTTGGCTCGGCCTGGGGGTTGGAGGTCACTGTGGCCTGGGAGCTAAACCCAGCTAGATGGCCCTGACCTTGATCCTCCTTTGCCTCTCAGGCTTCTGCTTCCCAGGCACCCCACACAGAACCAATCACCAGGGAGAGGGGCTTTCTCAGCAGCAACATGCAATTAGTGCCCTCTTCCCACCCTCCACCAGCTCCTAGAATTTCCTTGTCATCTTGTAAAGTCATGCCACAGCTTGAAAGGCATGTTCTAGATGCCCTAGTTTTATGTCCCTTCTAAGGCAGGAATGTAATCACGGCCACTGGTGTGGTTCAGCCAGATGGAAGCTGTCAGTGAAAGAACAAGTATAATTGGAGTCCCCTGTCCTCAGGGCAGAGCCAGTCCCCAGGTTAGAGTCTCCCAAGGACCATGAACTTGGTTGTGACCAGCTGGTTTGATTTGGGGGTGGGGGACAGAGTAGAGCATGACAGGAGGTCAGGGGAGCAGGAAGGCGATGCTGCCCCAGCTCTCGGCCTTCCCTTTTCTCCCTCATTCATTTCTCTCGCCTTCTCTGCTCTTGTCTGACGAAGCCTTATAGCTCCTGAAGGTAGTGGGTTGGCTCAAGAGTCCTGAATAGATTGCTTATATAGGACATAAGAGAGAGGTGTGCCTTTCTACACACCCCATATTTAAGCTTGGCCTTATTAAGCATGTTATTTAATGGCCTGATACAATGGGACTTTTGGCAGAATCCTAAATCTCTTCCTTATATCCCAGAATCCTGTTCATTTGTCCATCCATCAATTCATTTACTCATCCATCCATTCATTATTCAATCATCATTCATCATTTATTATCCATCATCCATTCATCTTCGATCCATCATTCATCACTTAACCATCATCTCTCCATTAATTTATTCATCCATCCATCATCTATTTATCTATTTATCATTCATCCACTATCATCCATTCACCCATCCGTCATCCATTCATCGCCCATCATTCATTCATCTCATAGAAAGTATGGAGCACCTGCTAATGTGCCAGGAGCTGTGCTTGTCCCTGGAGCTACAAAGGTTTTCAAGCCCAGAGTCCTGCAACCATGGAGCCCTTCGTCTTTGGAGGAAGCAGACTGAGCTTGTTGGACAGATGTCATTTGTAGTCATAAATACAAGCAGTATCATAAGCATGGCACAACTGCTGAGTTGCCACGTCCACCTTCATTCTCTTGCTCTTAGGCCAGTTTCTCAATAGCCTTGCTTTCAAGGTAGGGAGCACCCCTCCACCCTGCAGCCCCCTCCCTGCTGCAAAGCCTGGGAACTGGCAGGAGGAGGACTGCTTGCCGCAGGCAGGGTGTTTAGCAGCCTGCCTCTGCCGGTCTGCACAGGACTTGCCTGGAGGCCACGGCAGCTCAAGAATGCACTGCATTTTTCTCATTTTAATAAAGGTACAAAGGGTACTTCTGGAGCTAAGAAATCACACCCTTTCAGGTACATTCTTGGCTGCTGTATTGGGGTTGTGGGGGTTTTTGAGGGAGGGAGCTGCTTTATTTAAGAATTTACCTCTGACTCAGCCTGAGGAATGCCATCAGCACCTGACTGTGGACCCCTGAGCCAGCGCCTGGTGATAACAAGGAGCTTGGTTAAGCAGGGGGACAGGGAGGGATGTGGAGGGCAAGCTGACAGGAGGGAAGCCCACCACAGTAGAGGGAGGAGTGAGATGAGGAACTGAGGCCCCGAGGAGCAAGGTGGCTTGAAGCCCCAGGAAGTGAGGGCAGAGAGAGGAAGAGACAGCGGGTCCTGCAGGTCCTCTGAGGCACTGGTGTTAACCTTGGCCTCCAAACTTCAAAATTTACCTATCTCGCCCTGACCGGTTGGCTCAGTGGTAGAGCGTCGGCCTGGCGTGCAGAGGTCCCGGGTTTGATTCCCGGCCAGGGCACACAGGAGAAGCGCCCATCTGCTTCTCCACCCCTCCCCCTCTCCTTCCTCTCTGTCTCTCTCTTCCCCTCCTGCAGCCAAGGCTCCATTGGAGCAAAGATGGCCCGGGCACTGGGGATGGCTCCTTGGCCTCTGCCCCAGGCGCTAGAGTGGCTCTGGTCGCGACAGAGCGATGCCCCGGAGGGGCAGAGTGTCGCCCCCTGGTGGGCGTGCCGGGTGGATCCCGGTCGGGCGCATGCGGGAGTCTGTCTGACTGTCTCTCCCCATTTCCAGCTTCAGAAAAATACAAAAAAAAAAACAAATAAAAAAAAATTTACCTATCTCAGTTCCAGCCTTGACACATCAAGTGACTTAGGAGGAGTCACCTGCCCCCACCCCTCAAATCAGGGTATCTTCCACTTGAAAACCAGCTATGAGCTCAGTGTGTGGTGAGAACCAGTGACTTACTAACTCTTATGAATGCACAGCTGGGCGCTCTCTGGGAGCTTGAGGGAGGCAAACCATACTACTCACCTCTCCCAGGGAGCAGATGCTAGCAGAAGGAATGGTGCCTTTAGTCCCTCATGAGCAGCCAGTGACCTTGGGCAAGTCCCTTCATTCCCCGGGTCTCCTTGTCTTACCTATTAAACAGTGATGATGATAATAGTATCCCCACATGGAATGTCCTGTGGCTTCCCAGTTCCAGTGAAAGGCTTTGAGCTCCCAGAGGGAAGGCGCCAAGGCACTCTGAGGTGTTATTAGAAGTAATTGGGCCTGCAGTTGGGTAAGCCTTCAAAGCTGCCAGACTCAGTTCACTTCACCCAGGTTTTCTGTCTCCTCTCAATCTCTTCTCTCTACCTCACGATTATTCCCCTTTGCCCACCCCCACATTCCTTTCTCATCTTGTCTCACCTGTGGGTTACTCTTACACGTTCCCTGCCAGCTTAAGTCTACCTGCACTGAGCATTCTGCTTCAAAGTGATGGAATCCCAGACAAGCAGGACTGGCAAGAACCTGGGGAACATGAATTCAAACATCAACCCACAGAGGAAAAGGTTGCCCTTTCATCCATCCATTTACCCTTACCCTATCCATCCATTCATCCATCTATCCATTTATTCTTACCCTATCCATCCATCCATCCATCCATCCATCCATTCATCTATCTTTCCATCTCTCCACCCAGTGCTTAATCTGCCAGGTCTATGTTAGGTGCTGAGGTTACCCAGATGAACTCAGGCTGACTTCAGTTCCTACCAAGATTCATCTGGTAAGATAAATGTATTCAGTGTTCTGGCTTCTCACAGAGAGCCCCTTGTTCAGTCCTACACATGCCCATAGGGCCTTTCTTCCTTCTCATCTTCCTGATTTACACTCCATTCTTCTTCTCCGCAGGAGTGAAGAGGTTGGAGGACAAGAGTAGAGATGACCACAAGGCCCCTCTTCCATAACCTCTGATTCTTGGATATTCCCTGGAAATCATAGAGCAGATAGCCATGTGTGGGTCCTCACAGGTTGTTACATAAAACATCTGGCGGGCCACTTAGTCCATCATAGAAGACCCAGTTGGATGGTCAAGCTGTTTCTAAAACTGTAGAGAAAAATGAAAAGACGATAGTGTCTGATAGAAAGTACGTTGTCATATCACACAGGGCTCCACAATGCAATGAACTGTCCCTGCCAGGTGGTCTACTGACTGCCATCTTTACAGGACAAAACCCAATTGTGCTGCCACCAGACTGAATCATTTACATCATGATCAGTTTTCTATAAGTTAATATGAACCTATCAGAGTTGTCAAACACCACAACCAATAGAGACTAGAACAAAAGGCACATGCCCATCGGGTTGTTAGTGATGTCCAATGTGTCATGGTCTCCTCGTGCAGAGCTGGGAGACCATGCTGCATCTTGAGAGATAGTAGAAAGCTGCCCAATGCACCAAAGGGGGCTGAGAACTGGCCGCTGGATATTGGCTGTCTCTGTCGCTGGTTAAGAAGAGAGATCCAAACTGGATAAGCTAAGCCCAGCAGGGTCACACAACCAGAGAGTGATGATTTAGAAGCAGACTCAGGTGTTGGACGCTGAGGTCCCAGGTACTTGGTCTAGTTGGCAGCTCATTGATGACCTCACTCACTCTTAGGATTTTCCACAAGAGAAAAGTCATGTCTAACCCAAAAGGAATCCTTCCATCTGGGAAGTACGTGGGCTTGGGGGGGAGGCACTTCAAACACTGTTACCCAAAAATGTAATCGTTATCCACTTTCTGTGTATTCATTGCTTCCGAAGCGGTTACAGACGACTACAGATGAGAGACTCTGTCCCTTTCTGTGCCCGCAGCTCAGCAGAGTGGGGTCTTTGCACTGCCCTGGACAAGGCGAGGCTCAGAGTCAGGGGTGCTTCCTGGGGGAGACGCCCTCACTGGGGTGGGCTCTAACATTTGAGGGAACAGGGAGACACAAACTTTCACTGAATCTCTCTTTTCAGCAGATTGAAGAGGCAAAAGAGAAACCATCAGATGGGGCCACAGGGCAGGGGAAAGCCAGATAAAACTGCAAAGGGCAAGTGTCCAAGGGGCTTATCACATCTTCATCGCAGGGTTTCGAGTCTTACTGGAAATCCCAAGGTGAACAATCACTTCCTCGATTCATCTCCGGTCATGACCATCAGAATGCTCAGATCTGATCAGTGGGAACACAATTTTCTTGTTTGTTGCCTCATCTGAAGCCTGTTTGGAATTTCTATGAGTCATAGGGCGACAAGCAAAACAGAAATCATATTTGCCACTGTCTTTTCTTTGATGCAAATAGAGACAGTCCCCAAATTCTAAAAGTTGAACACAATAAGAGGGAAATAGCACATTAAAAAAAATCCACAATAAACACCCAACCAAGTAATGCACTTATCAGTAAATTTTTCTGAGTTTTAATAACTTTATCATCTTAACACCTAGAAAAGACTTTCCAACTACTGATCCCTTGGAAGTTGCCGATGTCTGTGATGGGTTATCACAACGTGACCCTTCCTCTGAGCCCTGGTGCCTAACATCCCTCAGAAGTTCATCCACCCTTCAGCATGGGACCCCCTGGGGTCAGCACGAAGGACTACTAATGCTTCCCTGAGGGGTTGGACTGTTCGCGAGGGACAGACGGGTCTGAACCAGCCAGGTACAGAGAAGAAAGTTTTTCTCATGGAAGAGTCTTTAAGGAAGTCAACCAGGAAGCCATAGTTTCCACTCAAAACCACAGGGCGACTCTCCAATGACCTTAGACTTTCTTCGGATGAGTGGTGAGATCGTCAGAGGGGCGACCTTGAATGACTTGTTTCGTGGGCTAAGGTCTGAAAGCAGAGATAAACAGGAGTTGTCGGTGTGAGATTTTTGTATGTCTTTGGGAACAGGATAAAAAAGACCTTTGGTAGGTGCTGAAATAAATTGTTTCACATTTTAATAGCCAGCTCTCCCTGGGCTTTAAAGTTCAACCTACACGTCAAATTATTTTATTGTCAATTCAAGAAATTTAATATCACTTTCAAGGGTGCATAATTTGACTCCTATTTGAGCAACTCAATCTGAACTACAAAACTCTTTAATATAGTTGGTCACATTTGCAAACCTAGTAAACCTGATTCCCTCTAACCTTTTAAACTGCATGTGTAAACATATCTTCTTTTAAAATTGCTTCAAATGGCTCTAAGAAGCAAATTTTCCCAGAGATTGAAGTCACTCCCTAAGTCTAAGAAATCTACTTTGAATCTGGTGAACAGCAAGTGTCCTTGACTGTCCCCAATATTATGTACAAATTTAGTAATGTGTTCTTATATGCTTTCACTTAAATCAACAATTCAATAACACAATTTAAACCCACATCACAAAGATAATCTAATGGGTCCTATAATGTACCACGTTCTCTTAATATTTATATTTGCAACACTCTCCATGCCAAACATGCCCAGTATTTTTGTAGCAAACATAATCCTCCAATAGCAATATTTGTGGTTGATATCTTATCATCTCCATATTTAATTCTAAGCCTTCCTAGTGTTCAAAAAAACTCTTGCCAAATAAGAAAAATCTCCCTTTCTAGGCAGACTTTTGTTTCTCTCTGAGAGGGCAAAATTGCTTACTAACCAAAGACTCTCAGCTTGGAGTCCAGACCTCCTCAGATGCCCAGGCAGCCTTACTAAACTAGGGTCACAATGGCATTCGGCATGTGGGCAGCCTTGAACCCATACCACTGTCTTCTTCTCATGCTCCACTTCTATCTTGATGGAGCCTCCACCTCCTCCATGGCAGTTCCCCTGCTGTCTTCTCCTCTTCTTCCTGAGTCTTCGTCACTGTCCATTTTCTGGCCAGACATACAATCATGCAGACGGCTTTCCCACGCCCACTTCCTGTAACTAAGGTTTGGCCATGGGATGCAATCAGACATGGACGGACAATGTCTACACAGATCCTTGGGTGAACACGTCCTTCTCTCTTTTTCTGCTTCTGGCTGGAGCTGGAGTCACCATCTTGGACCACAAGGTGGAGGCCACATGCTGAGGATGCCACAGCCAGATATCACCCCTTGATCAGATTCAGCTGATTGGCTATCTCACTTACCTCTGGTCTAGCAGGGTCATAACAGGTGTGGGTATCAAAATGATCTCCTCTGGAATCAGGCACATTTTTATAGCTTTGTCTGGTTCAACGTTTATAACACTAAAGTCATGTTGTCAACAGGATCAGTGGGTGAGAAATCCCAGGTAAAGCAATGTCATTATAGGGTGATATCTTCATGCATGTCCAAGGCCAAGAGATGGGAAACCAGAATGCCAATGACAGCAGCAGTGGGCAAGTGTTTGTTATTCATAGCAACAAATAAACAGCTGAGCGCCCAGAGAAAGCAAAGGGAATCAGAAAGGAAACCCCAGTGCCAAGGAGAAAGACCACTGTGCAGGGGCATCTCTGCCCTCTCGTCAAGTAGAAGAGTTTCCCAGTACAGGTGGGAAAGGAGCCACATGACACAGGACCAAACCTGCAGTGCAGGTATTGGAATTACTCACGTACAGAACTTTTCGTTGTTATGTAACCCTAGATCTAGTTCAGCCAAAATATTGAATTCTCTTCCAGAATTCCTTTGTTTTTCCAATGTCCCAAGTTAAAGGGCCTCATTCAGGAATGGTTAAAATAAAATGATTTTCCAAAAAAAATGTTGTAAACCATTTAAAGCCACTGACATCTGGATGCTGATTAAATAAATTATGGTAAATCCAAGTCATAGAACTTTGCACCCATTAATAATAATGAAGAACACTATTTAATAAGGGAAAATGTTTATGGTCTATGAAAAAAAGTTACTTTATACATACTATGACCCAGTTTTGTCTAAATATATATTTCTAGTTTTTAAAAGCCAAATTTTAAGCAACAGTAATAAAGATTAATCATAAAATTTTTTTTTTTGAAAGAGAGAAGGAAGGGAGAGATGGAGAGAAGGGAAAAGAAAAAGAGAAAAACATCAACTCATTGTTCCACTTAGTTGTGCACCCCCATTGATTGCTTCTCATATGTGCCCTGACTGGGGCTGGAACTTGCAACCTTGGGGATCCAGCTGCCACCCTCTGATCAAACAGGAGATACTGGCGCTCCAGGATGGCGCTCTATCCACTGTGCTCCCAGTCAGGAACATAAAAAAAATATTTTTTTAATGGTTTGAATCAAAGTTCACCCAAAGAGTTTTCCTTGGTTCCTGTGGAGACAGCTCCATGGAACAAATCTGTTAGAAACAAGCATGAGCCAGAGGAGGATGTCTTCACTCATCGAGGCTGCAGGTGAAGATGCCACAAGCTCCTTACGGCCCCCCTGATTGTAGAACTTACAAGAAGAGTGCTATTTCCATTATTTGGTACCTGCAGGATGAAAGACGGTCTCTGTGGATTCAGCAAACCTGAAAATCTCCCCCCTGACTCTTGTATTTAGTATCCATTTGACCTTACGCAAGTGACCAGACCTCAGTTTAGTAAAATGAGGTTATGCAAGTTTCCACCAGACTCCCAGGATGAGGACTGGTGAGGATGGACAGATAAGAGGTACATGAAAACAGCTTGCAGGTGTCAGATGAGGAAGCTCGCTTCTGGGTTGTTCACTTCATAAAACATTTGGACACATTTTGACTCCTCACCTCAAGTTTCAATGGGCCCTTGTTAGAGAGGGGGGAAAAAAATCTCTTGTTACCATGTTTCCTAAGACCAGTTTATCACATTGAGGCCAATCAGGGAAGGCTTGTAACTCCATATAAACCTCATCAATTGATTTTTGGACCGTGCGCTGCGGCCAGCTCTCATTTAACTCTCAATGAGGAGGTCTGTCCTAGGCACTCCCCAGGATTGTGTAAACAATAATGTAAATGGCGCCACTTTAAATGGAGCGGGAGATGCCATGCCGGAGGCACGCCCCCACGCAGCTGCTGCCTCAAACCTCTGGAATGTGAAAACAAGGCAAAATTAACCTTTGGTCTGGGACTAAACGTTGTGTCCCAAAGAGCTGTTTTCAGAGATAATGAAAGAGCAGTTATTATGACTCTTGGACTGATAATGACAGGACTGAAAATTAAAAACATTGGTTAGAATTAGCATTACTGTGTTATGTTATGTGCACCAATAAAAATGCCTCCCTTCTATCAATATAATTGTTCCCCTTCCCTTTCTCATAAATACCCCTGGCCTTTGTCTCCCATTCGGAGCACTGTTTGGACTTCTACCTGAATCTGTGCTTCCAAATAGCTATTCTTAGGAATCTCAAATAAATGCTTGTTGTCCCTCAATTTGAGAGGCTTGTATTTTTAGGTTAATTTGTATCTGCCTTCTCAATGGGATGAGCCTAGGACAAACAGGTGGCTTGGACAGGTGCATACCTTCCCTCACACATCTCCATGGTACATGCAAAACACAAACACATTCTCCCTGTGTTCCATTCTTGTCCATCCCTGGGGCTGACAATTCCTATGACCTGCCACCAGGGTGTGCACACCCAGAGCTCTGGGCTCAGAAGGACACTGAGCTCAGCTTAAACTCTGTATCAAGGTTTTGACTTTCTTAATATATATGTGTATAGGTGAGTGTGTGTGTACACGTACATATATATATATACATATAATATATATACATATACAGGAAGAGAGGGAGGAGAAGGGGAGCAATGAAAAGCATCAACTCCTAGTTGCTTTACTTTAGTTGTTTACTGATTGCTTCATTGCTTCTCATACGTGCCTTGATGGGGTGGAGTCGGGCTCAAGTGGAGCCAGTGACACCTTGCTCAAGCCAGCAATGTTGAGTTCAAGACAGCAACCTTGGGATCATGTCCATGATCCTGCACTCAAGCCAGCAACCCCAAACTCAAGCTGGCGTGCGCAAGATGACAAGCCTGTGTTCTAGCTTGCAACCTCAGGGTTTCAAACCGGGACTCTCGGTATCCTGCGTTGACACTTTATCTATTGCTCCACCACTGGTCAGGTTCTTAATACTTTTTGAACCCTACATTCTCGTTTTGCCCTGGGCTCTGCAAATTCTTCAGGAGGTCCTGCCTGCCAGGCTCCCACACATTGATTTTGTCATAAATTCTGCAAAGTTAAGGTTTTTCTTAAGAAAAAAGCCTCGAAGTAGCAAGGGAGGTAACAGAAGAACAATCAGGCAGGTAGGGAGACAGGTCTGGAGTATGTGGAGGGCGTCCATGTTCATCCCTGTGTCCTTCCTTCCAACTTCCAAGAAGGGACAGGGAGATGCATTCTGCTTTGCAAAAAGCAGAGGTAAAACTGCTCTTATCTTCTGAGACACCCGGTCCAACAATGCGTAAACACGGTTATACTATGTTGATCTCAAAATACAAAACAACTATTTCAATCCCTTTTCTCCCGTTCCACTCTGTGCGGTCTCTTGGTGTCAACGACAGAATGGAAGCAGAAGAGGAGTGAGTAGCTCAGGGGCCCATCACATCTGGTTGTGGCTACGTTCCAGAGGCCCTGCCCCCAGCCTGGGACCCTGGTCAGGGGCCTGGGCAGCCTCACCCAGGGCAGCTCCTGGAGACAAAGGGTCTCAGGAAAGATCTCCTGAAGGCTGCTGCTCTTGACATGGCTCCTTTCCTCAGTGCTGTCCCCAAAACGCACTCCCCATCCTTTGAATCTGAGGAACAGGAACTGGTCAACACCTTATTAATTTATAAAACAGTAATTCTAAAAGGAAAGTGAAGTGAAATATTTATAACATTTTCTCATTGTTTTCTAGTAAGCCCACAAACAAACGACAAATATCTATGTGGCTAAAGTGTTAAAATCAAATCTGATGATTGTAGACTCAAGTAATTTACAGGTGAAGAAAGAGAGAACAAACCAGAGAGGTGGAATAATTCACCCAAGCTCACACAGCCAGCAGCAGAGCCAGGGCTGAAATCCAGTTCTTTTAGGTCTTGGACCTATGGCAGTACAGAGTCAGCTGGATGAAGGGCAAGAGGCTAGGGACAGCACAGATCCAGCTGCACCTAAAGACTCACTGGAGGGAACCCCTCAAGCCTGTCTCCCAGTCAGGAGGAGTCCTGGGCCCCATCAGTGCTAAGAGGTGGGGGGGAGCCGGTTAAGGATGGAATATGATCTCTATGTGATCTGAGGCATCAGCACCTATTAGTACTGTAATGTGAAGGTTTTGGTGGTTTTTGAAAATTTTTATTACACAACTTTTGTTTTAAATAGTCTTATTGAGCCCATGCCATACAATGTTCCCACTTAAAGTATACAATTCAATGGTTTTTAGTATATTCACAGTTGCAGGACTATTACACAGTCAATTTTTAGAACATTCTCATCACCTCAAAAAGAAATCCTGCACCCCCAAACCCACCATCCCCTCCCCACAGGCCCAAGCAGCCTCTCATCTCCTTTCTGTCTACATGGATTTGTACAGTTTGTACAATCTAGGTAAATGGACTTGCATAGGAAGTGACCTTCTGTAACTGGTGTCTTTCACTGAGCATGATGTCCTTCAAATTCATCCATGCAGTAGCCTGTGTCAAAACATCAGACCTTTCTATGGCTGGATAATAGCTCATTGATGGCTAGGTCATCCTACAGCTAATCCCTCTTATGGTAACTCTCTCCTGTGGCTACTCCATCCTATGGCTACTCCCTCCTATGGCTAGTCTTTCCTATGGTTACTCCTTCTTATGACTATTCCAGCCTATGGCTACTCCCTCTTATGGCTAGTCCCTCCTATAGCTATTCTTTTCTATGGCTACTCCATCCTATGACTACTTCATCCTATGGCTAGTCTCCCCTATGGCTACTTCATCCTTGGATACTCCTTCCTACAGCTACTCCTTCCTATAACTACTCCCTCCTTTGGCTATTCCAGCCTATGGCTACTCCCTCTTATGGCTAACCTCTCCTATGCCTACTCCTTCCTGTAGCTACTCCATCTTATGGCTACTCCCTCCTATGGCTAGTCTCTCCTATGGCTACTCCCACCTATGGTACTCCAGCCTATCACTAATTCCCATGGACCCACAAACAGATGTTCTGTTTGTCCCTAGGCCTGGCAGCACACACAGGGAACCTCTCTCCCAGTGTTACTTTTGAATGCTAGGCAGTTCTCTGGGATGCTGGAATGACCTAGCTCTCAGACTTTGGGGGGGTCTGTCCTGTGACTCACCCGTGGGGTTTGGCTGAAGACTCACCTGACATCCTCCTCTACCTCAGTTACTTCTAGTCACAAGGGACCTGCTGTGTCATGTGGCCCAAGCAACATGACTGCTTCCACCATGGCCTAGACCTGCTGCAACCTGTCTCTACTCTGTGCCTTGGTCTCCCCTTGCAGCCTTGCACCCTTTCTGTTAGGGGTCAGAGTGGTCTTCTAGGGTGCAGAATTAGCTGCCCCCAAAACCCAGGCAGGCTAATCTGGCCCTGTGCTATTGTCCTCATGGCGGGAGGGACAGATGCTATGGCACATCCTTTACTTTGAAGGGATGATTCCCAGTCCCAGTCACTCTAGAAAATGCACCAAAGGCCCCTGGTTCATCAGTTCATCAGCAGTCACTTGAGAGACTCTCTCTGTACTTTGTTAATTTTTTCTTTTCTTTTTTTTGTAATAAAAAATTCAAAAGGAATGTGTATTAGCTTTTAGGAGTTCAAGCAAATAAAAAATACATAAAATAACAAAGGTAAAATCTCTGATGAGTGCCTATTACTCCCATCCCCTGTCGGTGGCTGTCTCCAGGCAGTACCGATGCACATGTGCATGTGAATGCAAAGTCACTTTTGGTTTTTGTTTCCCAAAACTGGACACATACCCTACCTATTCCTCTGCCACCTGCTTGTTCTCTTTCTTACCCACGGCACAGCATCCTTCCATGTCGAGGCCACAGGCTGGTTGCATTTACGTGCATTGCCTCCCTGGGAGCTTTCACCAGAGCCCCAGGGTCCAAGTCTCCATCCGGGGTCTGGCATCCCAGGATGGACCAGGCTCCTGCAGTTTCTGGAGGTGTTCCAGGTGATTCTCCAGATCAACGAGTTGACGTTCACCCGAAGAGCATTTCCTTGCCTCCCTCTCATTCTCCTCTTACGCCTCTCAACATGTGACAAATGTCATAACTGCCAGAGTTTTGTCACATGCCTGTGATGGGCCTAAGGAGCCTCCAGCAGAGGGTGGAATGAGGCAGCCAGCATGCTTAACCTCCCAGCGTTGAGGTCTCCTCACCGTGAGGCTGGGGCAGGTGGTTCCTCCTCCCCTTCAAGTGATGCTGGGTGTTCTCAGAGAGCAGCACAAGGAGGAAAGCCCATCCGCAGGCAAGGGGCTCAGTCATGGGCATGAGTAGAGGACAGACGCTCAGTTCTGGAGGATCCTGCCCCATCTGCAGCACCACCGCCTCTACTGTGGAACACAAAGAATTAGAAAAAGCCTATTATTCTCCCCAAGTCTCACGACTCACAACAAAACCTCACCCTGTACTTTGTGGCTCCTCCCAAAGCCCCAAGAAAACTCGACATACAACTGTGTCTCTTTTAAACTCACCCCCTCCATCCAAGGAGAAAAACCAAAGCACAAAGAGAGACCTGAATGAAGTGTCTCCTTATCAGAAGCCTGATATGGGACTGGAATGTTGGCCGGAGCCCAGGACTACAAGAGAATCATTCTATAGGATGTGACCTTATTAATGCACTTCCTGGAATCCAATCAGAAACCTCCTCTCAAGTCCAACTCCTCCTCCTGGGCCCAGAGCCTCTTTCCTGAATTAGCAGTTGTCCCAGGGCCCCCAGCTGTCTGGGGGCTGTGTGTGTAGTGGGCAGGGAAGCAGGAGCCTACAGGCCTGCGTTAATCCACCCACCATGTCTCAGGGCTGCAGGCAAGATTTCACCTCCAAATCTCCTTATATGTTTATTGGGATAATAATTAGACTTTTTGAAAAAGCAGCTTCAGAATTAGTGGTTGTATATAAAAACAGTTAGTGTGGCATCCAAGGAATGGGTACTGTCCAAGAAAAGGGAGAAGGAAAACGAGAAAAGGAACCAAACAGGCAGTGGTGCAGTGGGTAGAGCATTGGACTGGGATACTGAGGACCCAGGTTCAAAACCCTGAGGTCGCCAGCTTGAGCACGGGCTCATCTGGCTTGAGTGCAGGCTCACCAGCTTGAACGCAAGGTAACCGGCTTGAGTATGGTATCATAGACATGACCTCATGGTCACTGGCTTGAAGTCCAAGGTAGCGGGCTTGAAGACCAAGGCATGGCTGGAGCCCCCAGTCAAGGCACATATGAGAAAGCAATCAATGAACATCTAAAGTGACTCAACTCTGAGTTGATGCTTCTCCTCTCTCTCCCTTCCTATTTGTCCCTGTCTCTCTCTTTCTCTCATTAAAAAACAAACAAAAAAAAAAATCCCCAAAAAACAAAAAAAAAACCCCACATAAACAAAAGAAAGAGGGAAAGAAGAAAGAAGAGCTTTTCCCTGAAGTAAGATTATCGAAAGGAAGAAGCAGCCCTCCAGCCCTGTTCCCTGAGATTCTGTGACCCCGTCTCTCCACAGTAGACTGAATGTCTCAGACATTTCACTCAATTTCTAAGTAAGATGTGTGAGATTTGTCCCCACTCTTGAACTTTTCTGTCTGTGCCCCTTAGCCTTGCTTTCTTTTCTTAGCTCATGGGTAGTGTTAAAGATGAGGTCATCCTTGGAGCTCCCCAGGGGGAGAATGGAGTTGGCATAATTATGATCTTATCAGATCCTTTCCATGGAAGGAGCCCCAACTCGTGCTGGAACCCCGCCTCCCCACAGGGGCTGGTGGAGGGAGAAGCTAAGAGGGCCATTCCCTCTGATTCCCAGGGGCAGCCCAGTGGTAAGGGACGCCCCTCAGGCCCTGTAGGAGGTAGGCTTCTCGTCCATAGTCTCCTCTGCTGGCTTGTTGCCCCTCGGCATCAGTGGTGACATAAGTGAGCAAAGGAGTCCAAGGATGTCCACCTGAGGAAGCTGTGGAGCATGGGGAGGAGAACAAAGCTTTGGGGTCCATTGGTGTCCACTCCCCAGCTGCAGGGCTCTGGCTCCTTGGTCTCGCCAGACACCAGTCTGGAAGAGACCACCTGGACCTGGCTCCCTGCATTGCCACAACCAAGGAAGTGCAAGGAGGAACCTTTCTCTAGGCAGGTAAGGATTCTAGGAGTTCTTACTCAAAAGACCGGGAGAAACTTGAGGCAAAACTGCCTCAAGTGATGCTGCCACCCCTCCCCCCATAGCAGAGCTTCTGCTCCAAGAAGTCCTGTCTTTTGAGGCAAAAGGTCAGAGAGCCCTGGCTGGATGGCTCTGTTGGTTGGATCCTTGTCCCAACGCACCAGGATTATTGGTTTGATCCCTGGTTGGGGCACATACACGAGTCAACCAATGAATGCATGGGTGAATGGAGTGGCAGGTTGATGTTTCTGTGTGTCTCTCTCTCATGCTCCTGTCCTCTCTCTCTCTCTCTCTCTCTCATCAATAAATTAAAAAAAAAATAGTCACAGAAAGCCCTTTGGGGCTCTTTTAAACCTTGAAGCCAGAGGCCTTTAAGCTGTTTGTTTGGTTTTAGTAGCACAATTCTCTCTTTCGAGCAAGCTGTGAAGATGCTGAATGGACCAGTTTCCCTGCCACCTCCCAGCTGCCACCTCCCAGCTGTCTTGTTGACACATGAGGAAGTGGAGCCCCAGGCTGGCAAGATGACTGGCCCGAGGCAGTTCCTGTCACACCCAGTGCCTGCACACAAACTCTAAAGAAGTCCTTTTAATCCTGTCACTAGGGGCGGACACAGCCCATTTTGCACATAAAGTTTTATTAGAACACAGCACACCGCCTTGTTTTGTTTGTCCATGACTGCTTTTCCCCAGCAGTGGCTGTGGCCGAGTTGAGGAGTTGTGACAGTTCTCACAAAGCCTAAAATATTTACCACTGGGCCATTTCCAGGACCAGTGTGCTGATACCTGCTGGCAGCAGATAGGCAAAAAACCTTGGTGGGGGAATGGAGGAAAGAGAGGTTGGGGGTGGGATGGGAGGGGCTCTCGGTGAGCACAGCCAACTATAAGACCACGCCACTGGGTCTAACATCCACCGCTGTGGGTGAGAGTAAACAGGCTTTCAGTGCGGAGAGGCAAGTGCTCTGTGGCGTGGAAGTGCCTATGATCACACCAGGGACACGGCCGCAGGTACCACTCACGCTGTTGTGATTGGTGTTTACATTCAAAACAGGAAATTCTAAATTTCATTTAGAAGTTAGTAAAAATAAGGTGTGAATTTTTTCTTACATTCAAAACAGGAAATTCTAAATTTCATTTAGAAGTTAGTAAAAATAAGGTGTGAATTTTTTCTCCTGATTTTTTTTCCCTCACGTTAAGAGTGGCTATAGAGAGGTAAGGCCAATATCTCAGTGAAGTTCAGGGGAGTGAGAAGCACTGAGGTTGTCGGGACCCTGAGGCCTGAGTGTCGGGGCACATTGTGGAGGAGGCAGCCTCAACAAGAATAGAAAAGGGATGGAATTCTAGTGTTTGACCTGAAGTGGGTGGGGTGGGAGGCTCCTGAGACCATTTAGTACCCTCCCCATTGTCCCTACAGGGAACCCAAGGTTCAGAATGAAAAAGTGACAGGTTGGTGTCGGAATTTTGACTTGATCTCAGAATTCTCACTTCCTTGTCTCATTCTTGTCCCCAGCCAGCCCACTGAGGTCAGATTCCTGAGCTAACATTTCCAGGATGATGGAAAGAACTAGATCCTCCAGGTAGATGTTTCCAATGGGAATAAACGTGTTGGCCAAGACTCCCAGCGGTCAGAGCTCCAGCTCAGGCTATGGACGCAGAGGGTGCCCAAAGCCAGTTCCATCTTGAGGTGTCATTGTCTGGCTTCAGAAAAACATGGTTTTCATGGGAGGGGGCGGGAGCAGAGGGCCAAGTCTTCAAAGGCATCAAGCATTTTTTCAAAAAGAAATGCCCAGGCAAGGTGCACCTCATGTAGCCCACCCAGTCCCAACTCAGAGACCACCCCTCCCACAGCCTGTCGTATGTCACTGCAAATGCAAACCCCACCAGTCTCCATCAGTGCTGCCTAGAGCGCCCCATGTCCCCAAGGTAGCCTCCCAACCACCAACCATGCAGAAGAGCATTGGGAGTCTCCAGGGTTCCATGAAGGGAGGGGACACTGGGGGAGGAGCTGGCAAGGAAAGGGCTCTGAGCTGCTGTCACCAAGTCTGCTGTCCCCCACACTGGGCCCCCCAACCCCAACCCCACTGGCTTGCTGGAGCCAGGGTCCCACTCTGGTTTATAGGGCCATCCAACCTGTCTTGTCCTGTTGGGACCTGGAAACCAGGGATAATAACACTTACCTCACAGGGAAGGTGTGGGGATTAATGACTTAAGGACACCAAGCTGCCAGTGTGGGTCTGTGGCCCTGAGCCAGGAGGCCAGCATGCTGAGACACACAGTGGCCTTCTGACTGACACCTGTGGGCCCGTCAGGAGCCGGTGTCTGGGGCTGACCATCTCATCACCCCAGGCTGAACCTGCAGCCACTGAGGTGTCCAGTCCTGAGATTCTCTCAGCGATCCTCAGACCTTGGAGCTCTCAGACACCGGTTATCTCCAGCCCCATCCAGAACCGACCCTACATTCAGCAGCACGTACTGAAGAGGGCCGGCTCAGACCCGGGACACTGAGCTCAGCTAGACAACAGCTCACCCAGCAGAAAGGTGAGGGTCCCTGAATGAGGTTCTGAGGAGCAGTCTCAGCACCTACCTTCCCTACTGTGTCCTCACCATGTGCGGGAACTGCAGGACATCCTCAGTCACATGTCTGGAAAGCATGGAACAGGAGGAAGCTGACCCTTTCAGGATGAGGCCACTGCCCAGGGTGCTTTGGACCTTCCTTAATGAAAGAGTTGCTCCACGGTGCCATAAAATCCCATGTGAATGATGGTCTCAGCCCCCAAGACTCTCATGAACTCCTGGGGCTCAGTACTGTCATTTCTCTGTCACTCTCAGACCCATCTTCAAATTAAAAAAAAATGGAATTCTGTGAAAGAAAAGCAAGGCTTTCTAGATTCCCAAGGGAATCTCTCTCCTCTCCTTGCCCTCCTGGGCACAGTCTGCAAGACCGCTGACCGTGACCTTTGGATATCCTGACAGGTCCTTCTGATGAGGGGCCCTCTGTATTAGTCAGCTTGGGCTGCCTAACAAAGTCCCACAGGTTGGGCGGCTTTACCTGCATTTGGTTTTCACAGTTTTGGGAGCTGGGAGTCCAGGATCAAGTGTTGGCAGAGCTGGTTCCTTCTGAGGACTCTGTGCTTGGCTTGCAGACAGCTGTCTTCTCCCTGTGTCCTCACATGGTTGTCCCTCTACGTGTGTCTGTGTCTTGATCTCCTCTTCTTATAAGGACACCAGTTGGATTAAATTAGGGCCCACTTATATGATCTCGTTTTAACTTAACTGCCTCTTTAAAAAGACCCCATCTTCAAATACAGTCACATTGTGAGGTACTGAGCAGTTGAGACTTCAACACATGAATTTTGGGGTATACAATTCAGCCCCTAACACTCCCTCAGACATTCTACATGCCCTTTAAAGAGAGACTTTCTCCACTTTCTCCAGAAAGCTTCCCAGGCCTGCATCCATGGGGAGATGCCCCTCTGTTTGCATCAGCAAATGTCTGCACAGGCCCGCTGGGTATATGTGAGACCTCAGCTAAGTGAAGTCACCTCTTCCGGCCATTAAAGTAAAGGGGTCACACCCTGGCTGGGGACCCTCATTAACCACACCAGCCAGCTCCAGGTCCAGAGTGAGAGCAGTACCAGATGAGCATACAGCATCTTATTGGGTCAGAAACCCAGGGAACTGTCAGGCCAGGTCAGAAGGATTGAGGGGCCACTGGGAAGGGACATCATCAGCCAAGGATGGGACATTTGAGCTTCCAAAGAAAAGTAAGTGCTATTGACCAAGATACTCTGAATATATGAGTTGTCAGTGACACCCTCCAAAACCCACCTCGTTGGACACCTATGACATACCTAAGTCACCCACCTCTTACTCTAATCATAGCTATTTGGAGGAAATAAATAGTTCTCTTCCTTTTCCTAGATGAACTTTATTTCAGGGTTGAAATATAGCCCTAGCTGATATGGCAAAGTTCCTCCTTATAAAGAACTCAAGCTAATAAAAGTTAAAGAAGCAATAGAATTACAAATCCTCATTTTCCTGCCCTTAATGAAGCCATAGAGCTGCAACAAGCCTCGGTGGGTGACATCAATGGGTGCAAGTTGGTGGGAAGGGTGACATTACCCGCTGGAACTGCCTGGGAACCAGCATCTCCACGAGGGACATCTCCACTTTGCACTCCTGCATTCACTATGGTCTCTCCGATGGGGCGGGGAGGCACGGGCAGTGAGCAGAGCTCTCACTTCTACACGGAGTCAAATCTGAAAGAAGACCAGCAATGAACTATTTCTTTTTTCTACCAATTTCTCTTTCAAGGACAACACAAAGAGCTCCTGACAAAGCAAAATGCACCCAGGCACATTTAGCTCAGGGCAAGATCCCCTTGGGGATGAGCGGGGTATCTCATGCGGCTGCTGCTGCTGTCCAGCCTGAGCCGGAACCCTGCTAGGTCCCCAGCAGGCCAGGTCAGTGGAAAGCCACTGGAAACAGTAAATGATAAGCTGGGTGCTGGGACACCTGTTCAGGAAATGGAGCTACCGTCCTGCCATGGCCCTTACAGAGAGTGGTCGGATCACAGCCACATGGGTCATTATGTAATTTATGGTATAATCTGCAACTGTGGATTTCATTTGGCAATGCATTTTTATATTTATAATAAACCCTTTGGGCCACAATGAACTAAAGATAAAACAAAGTCGATGTTAAAAACTAATAAATCGTCGGTTTTCTATTTCTCAAAGTTGATATGAACACCTAACTCACACAAAACATTTGCCACAATTGACCGTCAGCTCTGTCTGCAGTGATGTCCTTGGTCATGTGAAAACCAGAAGACGTAGATCTGATAAAGAAGTTGGTTTTTGCTGAAGAGTCAGTCATTATTTTAAGACTGTCAAAAGACAGAGTGAATACACGCAGCTGAGTGTGGCTGTCACTTGGTGAAGAACAACTTTTTATTAATGCAAGTGACAACCCCAATTAATTTTGTTCATTTTCAAGTTTTCTTGTGCATTTACAAGATGAAGCAATAACTGTTACTGGTGTTGGCTTCGTGAGCAGAAGAATTTCAGAGACAGTTTAATGCGTTGTCAAACACCTCAACCAGAAAAGCCAATGAAGTTAATTCAAATAATTATCTAATTTTTATTCAACTCACTAAATAAAAGTAAAGCTTTCTACATTTATTCTGTGACAGATATGCCATTTAATGCTTTTAAATATACAAAATATCAATTCGGTTAAATATTTACTCTTGTTGTGATGATACAAATACAAGTGGTGTCACACAGCATCATCGTAAAAATGTGCTGTCATTAAATTTAAAAAGTGTGGAGCAGAATGGAGCCACAATTACTTATAGTGAGCACGTTAATTCCTAACTGAGCCTTCACACACTCCAATACTTCTCTAGTTAAAATAGAAGCTGCAGATATCAAAACTTACACATATTTTTACATATACAGGCCTGACCTGTGGTGGCGCAGTGGATAGAGCATCGACCTGGAACGCTGAGGTCACCAGCTCCGAACCCTGGGCTTGCCCGGTCAGGGCACATATAGGAGTTGATGCTTCCTGCTCCTCCCTGCCTTTCTCTCTCTCTTTCTTTCTCTCTCTCTTCCCTTTCTCTATAAATGAATAAATAAAATGTTTTTAAAAAGATATATTTTTACATAGAGTTAAAATGACTGAACTGCGCAATATGGAACAAAGCTAATGTAGATTATGAACAGGAAGTACTTAAGCAGTATGTGCTTTCTTCCTGCGAGGTCCACTACGGGTCAGATTTCAGAAACACAGAGCTTTTGAAGACATCATTATGAATCAAAAAATTCAGATTATGTCCTGGATGTGTGTGTATGTGTGTGCGTGTGTGTGAGTGTGTGTGAGTGTGTGTGTGTTGCGTTTCTCTAGGTTTTGAATGCATCTTGTTCAAACTAGTCAACAAATAGATAGCCAAAACATCTTCTTTTGAAACTTTTGGCAGATTATCGCTATTATTGAAAACAAGATTACAAACAGAAAAGACTATTTAAATTTATAGCTGCAGAAAAAAGGGAAGAGCTGAAGGAATCTCAGGATGCCTGCCTACACAGTGTATGAGAATGAATGGAATTCTGAAACTGTTTTTGGACTATCTCCCTTTATGGGGTGGATTTTTGATAGAGCTCATATTTTAATTGGATGGATATATTACATATGTATATATGATATCAAAGTGGAATAAAATTGAGTAGGTCTATTATTTTCAGCATATAAATTTGACAAAGCAGAAGAATCACACATAAAAAAAAAAAAAATGCCTGCCTGACACATTTTGCCTTATAAAAACATTTAGGGAAGAGAGACTCTCTGGATGGAAGCCCAGACACAGAACCTGTGAAAATATCTGGGCTGAATCATTAATACTTTTATTACAAAAACTGTGAGACTGTTCTTTTAGCAGAACTGGCTCAGGGGGTAGCTGCGCAGACTGTTTACTCATCTGATAACATCACGGTTCATGGAGAAGATTCCACTGAACTCATCAGCAAGCTCAAATTATTGGTCACAACATGCTTTCTTGAAGAAGCCTTCAGACAATTTTGTGAAAAATTAAAACTAACAAGGCAATCCTGAAAATAATACACCCTTCTGAAGAATACCACCACATGGTATTAAAGTAAATAAGGTTAAAAACTGATTAAAGAATGTGAACAGTTATCAGTAATTATTATTCAGCTCATAGTTGCTTTTAATATCCAAATAAGCAATGCAAAAAAGGTTTCAGTATTTGTTTTGGGGTTTTTTTTTGTTTTTTGTTTTGTTTTGGTTTGGTTTTTTGGCTTTAAGATAACTAATGTTATTTTTATTTTGTAGAAAGTATTTAATTTTTTCCTCTGTAAGTACAATTTTCACCTTATTAGAACTGACAATTACATAACACCATGGTATTTTTCTCTTGTCTAAGGGTTTTTTGTTGTGCAAATTTATTTTCCCCTAGCTTTATTGAGTTGTAATTTGCATCCAATGAAACCACCTATTTCAAGTGTGCAATTTGGTGCATTGGGCAATTGTTAACAGTCATGTAGCCACTAACACAATCTAAATAGAGAACTATCCCATCATTCTAAAGTTCCCTGTGTCCCTCCCCAGAGCCCTGCCCTAATGACCCACTCATTTTGAATGCATTTTTTAAATAAATTTTGAACAACTTTATTGAGGTATAATTGCCAGTAGTAATCTGTACATATTAAAAATGCAATCTGATATGTTTTTCACATATATACACACTGTTGAAACCATTGCCACAGTCAAGAGAGTAAACATAGTATATCCATCCTTTCATTGACTGGAGACCATGGTTTGTTTACCCATCTCTCCTGTTGGTGGACAGTGTTTCTATTCTTGACTATTACAAGTGGAGCTGCTATTAGCATCTGTGCAAAAGTCTTCACATGGACACGTGCTTTCATTTCTCTTGGCCAATACCTAGTGACTGGGTCATATTGTAGGTGTATGGTTAACTTTCTAAGAAACTGTCACATGGTTTTGCAAGTGGTTGTACCATTTTATAGTCCTAAGAGCAGTGCACAGAGTGCCAGTTATTGTGCATCTTTGCCAACACTTGGTATAACCATCACTTTCCTCTGGGTCCTGGGAGGTGTCGCCCCCATTCCAACCCAGAGGTGGCCATGTGCCCCTGGCTGATGAATCAGAACCCTGAATGAGAAGCCAGGAGTCCAGTCCTATGACCTTGGGCATTTTTCAGTGACAAACAACTAAGGTCCCCTCACCTCTGTAAAGAGGAGATAATCCCCAACTTAAATAGGAATTTGAAAGATTGAATAATTAAAAGTTTAAAAATCTAATACATAGTAATAGGTCAGTAAATGATGATTATATTTCTTCTAGATCCGATCAACTGACCAAGACAGACTGAAAAGGTCACTCATTCTTGAAAGAGAGCTAAGCACTCACTTATTAAATCCAATTTAAAAAATCATCCCTTCTCCCCTCCCTTCCCCCCACACATATTCACATTCTCCAGTGAGCTTCTACTGAAAACATTTGCTCACCCACTAGCTCAGTGGTCCCCAACCTTTTTTGGGCCACGGACCAGTTTAATGTCAGAAAATATTTTCACGGACCGGCCTTTTGAGTGGGATGGATAAATGTATCACATGACTAAGACGAGCATCAATAGTGAGTCTTAGATGGATGTAACAGAGGGAATCTGGTCATTTTTTAAAAATAAAACATCATTCGGCCCTGGCCGGTTGGCTCAGCGGTAGAGCGTCGGCCTGGCGTGCGGGGGACCTGGGTTCGATTCCCGGCCAGGGCACATAGGAGAGGCGCCCATTTGCTTCTCCACCCCCCCCCCTTCCTCTCTGTCTCTCTCTTCCCCTCCCGCAGCTGAGGATCCATTGGAGCAAAGATGGCCCAGGCGCTAGAGTGGCTCTGGTCACGGCAGAGCAACGCCCTGGAGGGGCAGAGCATCGCCCCCTGGTGGGCAGAGCGTCGCCCCTGGTGGGCGTGCCGGGTGGATCCCGGTCGGGCGCATGCGGGAGTCTGTCTCTCCCCGTTTCCAGCTTCAGAAAAAGAAAAAAAGAAAAAAATAATAAAACATCATTCAGACTTAAATATAAATAAAACGGAAATAATGTAAGTTATTTATTCTTTCCTTGTGGACCGGTATCAAATGGCCCACGGACCTGTACCCGTCCGCAGCCCAGGGGTTGGGGACTGCTGCACTAGCTGACCAACTGTGGGCAACCCATTTAAAAGCTATTTTATTGTTTACTATAATTAACTCACTATGCCAACTCTAGGCATTGATGTGCTCCCAGGGAGCACCTGGCATTTGGAAGGCAGTGAAGCATTACAGGAAGCAAGCCCTAGGCCCAGCCCACTGGCTCTCAGAGGAGCAGAGTCAGGGCCCTGTCTGGGGGGAGGCTTGAGGGCAACCCCCATGTAGAGAATGTCATCAAGCCAGTAAGCAATCCAGTAAGAGAGTGAAGGCTTTGTGTGGTCACAGCAGAGGGTCATCTTAGGTGTACAGGTCACCTCTGCAGGGCAATGGGCCTCCGCTGTCCCTTTGAAACAACAGTCCACTCAAAACAAGAATCTCAGAACGACTGTGTTTTGACCTGCTGAGATGTTTGGTGTGTCTGATAGTCTTCCAGAAGGGGCTCTAGCATCATATGTCATTGATGGCACAGGTCCCAGTTCACACGTTCTTCAGAGGAGGACAGGGAACATAAACAGATTCTTGGAGTCCTCAAGACTGGGAGGGTGGGAGGGTAGGAGCCTCAGGAGGCCCTCACACAAGGCTGGGGGCCCTTTGATCAGAAGTGCACGGATTATAAGCAGGTTATAGCAACTGTTAGAAGGTGAGCTCATCTTTGTGTCTGCTGGTTATTCTTAGGTGGTTTGGCAAGGATTAAAATGACTCTTTCTAATGCAATTTGGGGACAGGAGAGTTCTGGATCAAAGGGTAGGTGGATTTCCTGGCATATATAGGTGTTTAATAAATACAAATGTCTGAGTTTACGGGTGCATTAATGAATGAACAAGTAAGCCAGAGCAAGGAAAGAAGAGGAGGGAGGGGAAGGGAGATAGAGAAGCATCAACTCCTTGATCCACTTAGTTGTTCCATTAGTTGTACACTCATTGATTGCTTCTCCTATGTACCCTGACCGGGGATCAAACTTGCAACATTGGTGAGCCAGGACAATGTTTTATCCACTGAGCAACCTGGTCAGGGCAAGAACCTCACCCTTAAGCAACTAACTGCCTGTAAGAAAAAGAAAAAAATGTTCACATAAGTATAGTGCAGGAAAAGAGATTGTGAATATTCAAGATCAGACAGAGACAGAGTGATGGAATTTAAAAAGGAAAACTTTGTAGTGTTTAGTAACACCTAACAGTTATGGTGCCTGCACACTGTGTCACATGAACACGCTCCAAACACTCCTACCAGGTAAGCACCTGCTGTAGAAATGAGGAAGCAGGTGAAAGAGGCCAGGTAATTTGCCCAAGTCTGTGTGGTGGCACCCCATGTCCCCGCCACAGCATCCCTCCCTCCCACGGAACTCTGGGCTCCTATGTGATAGGGAAGGTGTCTGCCAGTCAAGCACACTCTGGATGGCAGAATCTGTTCCCTCTACCAGGCAGATCCCTGGCCAGTGGAGGAAGTTGATTTTGAATTGGGCTTGAGGATGGGGAAGACGGGCACAGTGGTTACCACCTTGTAGCTAAGGCTTTAGGGATGTTAAAGCCTGCAAAATACCCTGGTCCAGAACTGCTATGAAGAAGGTCAGATGTATGCCATGAATGTGTTTCTCACATGCCTCACTTCACACCTGGCACTTCTGCAAGGCTAATTTCTTTTCTCTTTTCCCCTTTTTCCTAAAGCTAATGATGATCAACAGGAGGAAGGCAGCCCTGCTCTAGATCGCTAACACTCGTGGCCTAAGAATTAGACTAGACAGGATACCACGAGGGTGGTATCCAGGGCAACAGAAGGCAATTGTAAATGGTCATATGCTTGGCCCTGCTGGAGTAAGCAGAAATCAAACATGTCAGAAAAAAGGGTGTTAGACTCCTGTTGGGCTGAGATGTGTTGGGCTGAGAGTAACAGACTAACTCATTAACATTGCCTTCAACAAACAGGTGCTGTCTTCCTCCCAGCACGAGGGGGCTGGCGGTATGTCCTTTCTGGAAGCTCCTGAGGTTCATGTCATCAGAGCCAGCATCTCAGCAGTTTCAGCTCTTTTTTTGAGGTCAGGAGGGAGCTGCTGCAGAGCCAAGATCAAGTTCCCTCCAGTCCAAAGGGAGGCTGACATGGTGAGCAAGCATTTAGTTCTCCATCCTCTGGGGTGGAGGCAGGCATCCCACAGTCACTCTGAGCACTCGCAGGGTCCAGGTGCACAGCTTTTGCAAGACAAGCGTGGTCCTAAGCCCACCTGGAACTCTGGGAGAGCTGGCATGCATTGCCAAGGTCCTGCCTCCTACTTGCCCGTCTACAGCGTGACTCACCTGGCTCTTGTTGCAGCCTGCCCTGGCGGTAAGCACTGGGTGTTTGCTTCCTCCCTGGAGAGCTGCCAGCCTGAATTATTTATGAGCCCAATGTACACACTGATGGGGTTCTGACAAAGGCCACCAAGGGGACAGCCTGTCTGTAACCCCACGCCCAAGCACAAGGTGCAAAGGCCTTGGAGGAAGGCCACAAGCTTCCTCAGGAGAGCAAGAGCAGGGGGTAAGAGGGATTAAATAGCCACTTCTCTGGGGCAGCCAGAAGTGGCCAGAGCAATCCACTATTGCCTCACACTATTTCCAGGTGCCTAAGCATGACTGTGGTCACTGGGCAGTAAGGGCAGTGAGCTCTGGGGGCAAGAACAAGGGCACAAACAAGGCCCCCAACATACAGCCCAGGCTTGAGTGTAGGGAATGAGAACCCAGACTCTGGGTTTATGTTCCAGTTCCTAGCCAAGCAAAGGCACTTAACCTCTCTATGCCTCAGTTTTCTCTTCTGATCAGGGGTTACTGTGAAGATTAAATGCAGCAATTCCTGTGCAGTAGATTATTTGCAAAAACAGCCACCATTGTCCCCTTATCTGACCCACGCCCCTTTGCAATGTGACTTTGCAGCTCCTCTAGCTGAGGTGGAGTCCATTCCCCACACCTGGAATCTGGGCAGGCCTGGGACTCGCACTGGCCAATGGAATGCCAACCAAGTACCATGTGCCAACCTGAGCCCTGCTGCTTCTGCTGGTAGGATTGCACAATGGCAGAGCCCAAAAGGAATAGTATAATTGACCTAGCGATAAGTGGCAGGGGCCAGAAGACTCAGCCCGCAGGACTGCTCAAGGCCCAAGGCCATATATACTCTTCCCACATGGGAATGTCACCAGGGAGAGAAGTGGGCTCCTCAGAGACATGAAGGAATAATATCAAACTCCTGTTGCACATGGCAGGTTGTTTATGGGGGACTGAATTCTGGGGCAGGGGAACACCTGACCCACAGCTGTCCTTAAACAACTAAGTAGGCCCGGCAGTGTCTGTAGGCAATACCAAGGTGTCTCCAGGGTAGCAAAACTTAAGGAATCCCCCTTCCCTCTCATGGAAGAGGGCTGTGGGGTCTGCAGAGGGGTGTAGGGTGGGGCTGGGGCTAGGCCTTCACTAGTGGTCTTTATAAAAAGAATGGGTAGAGTATTTCTAGGCTGTTTGCTTGGATTTAGGTTATCTCTCTACTCTTTGCACAAAAGATGCTTTTTGTCATTGTTGTTGGGGGGAGAGGTAGCTGAGGGTCTGCACCATCCTCTGGTCTCAGTAACCATGTCCGAGGATGCGGGGAGGTGGGATTGGGCCTGTAGGAGCAAGGAGCTGCCAAGCCCAGCACCAGGACCTGGTATGCCAGGCTCAGCCGCAGCTACCAGCCTATAGCATGGGCATCGGGGACAAGGGCCATCAGCTAGTTCTATTTTGTCCTTAAAATCATCTAGTAGCCAAAAGGCTGAAGCAAAAATACATGGTCCACAAAGCTAATTGCAAATCTCCTGTTTGTCTTTCACATTTACAACCAGGTCCCCAAATAACACACAACTGGGAGTGTTGACAGCCATGCTCAGGCAGCTATGGGGACTCAGCCCCTTTCACCAGTAGGTTTCTGGGAGTCTCATCTGCAAATGACAGCAGCTCCCTGGGCCCATGCAGGCTTCTTGCTTCCTCCCTGTTCTGCAAAGAGCACGGTGAAACTGCCCAGCCACCTACTACAATTTTGCTGACAGTCTCCAGCTTGTGCAGGAAATGGGTGTTCAGCAAGGTGGCAATTGATCAAAGAAACCCTCAAGAGTGGTGTCAGAATGCCCAGCTTGGAACTCAGACTGCTGGGCCCCGCCAGAGTCAGTGGGTTCTAATGGGGCCCGAGAACTTGCATTCCCCATAAGTTCCAGGTTCTGCTGCTTTGAGAACCTCTGGCTTAGTGGATGAAGGTGTGTTTCTGGTGCCAGACAGCCAAGCCGTGCAGTGTGGCTCTGCTACTGACTGGGCTCACAAAGACGGAAGCTACCCACCTCTCTCTGCCTCAGTTTCTTCACCTGTGAAACTGAGAGAATATAATACCTACCCTTCATGGCAAATAGCACGTAAGTGTTATTTCACATGTAATTAAGTCCAAAGTGGAGAGAAGAAAAGCAGCAGAGAGTTGCCACGGCCTGAGTGTCCTCCTTACCTCTAGTCCTCCTCCCGCTGGGCGGGAGTGGGCAGGACCCCACTCCCAGGAACTAGCCATAGGCTCCCCTGGGGAAGAAGATCTCAAGGTCAAATTTAGACTCCCAGGCCGGGGCTTCAATCAGCGGTACTTACAGAACCGGGAGAGCCAGTTCCTCTGGGTGCAGAGCAAATGCTGGGAGCTGGGGGGAGGGGAGCCCCATGACTCAGAGGAGTGAAAGAAGAGGTCTGAGTGAGCCCAGGGCAGCTGCGAGAGGGAGCCACGAGCACATTTGATCTGTTTCCCGAAGAGTCAAGAGTCCTATACCTGTACATTTCCCCTGTCACTTGGGCTCTGCCTTGCCCCCTCCTGGAAGTCTCTGCTCTCAGGCTCAGAGCCCAAAGCACAGCCAAGGACAGCCTCCCCCAGGGGCAGCTGCACCCACTTTACTAACTGCTCATCTTCCCGGAGAAATGAAAGCCCTTCCTTTCTGTGTGCTTGGCGCTCCTCTCTAGCTGGGGACCAAGGGCTTTCCTGTACATCTCTCTCCCTTCATCCTTTCTTTCTCCTTGAAATCCCCACTGAAGTCGCTGGCAAACTCTCTGAAATGGGTACCAGAGCCACCACCATCATTGCTCATGGCTCTTTGTAAGCCAGCCCAACCTTCCCACCTCCTCCCACACTCTCTGTCTCCATATCTCTCTCTCTCTCTCCCTCTCTCTCTCTCTCTCTCTCTCTCTCTCTCTCTCTCTCGCGCGCGCGCGCACCAAAAAGCATCAGGACATTTCCCACCTCTATGCCTTTGCACCTACTCTTCTGTTCTGCGCCTGTCCACCCACAAACTCCCAGAGCCAGTCTCCCAGTCAGGCCCCTGATTCTGGGGACTCTGGCAGTTACACTCATCTCTCAGCCACCACCCTATGTTGTGTTGTGTCCACCGCTATTTATATAACTGTGCCTTGGCCATGACCTGCTCACATGTCTGCATCCCTTACTGAGGCCCCAGGAGCTGAAGCCTCCACAGTGAGCCCTCTGTCCACAGAGGCCAGCTCTGAAGCTCGAGCCTCATACGATTTGGGCAATGCACTCACACACTGCTTGGGAAATGAGCTCTAGGCTTTGACAACCTATGCCCCCTTTCTAGCTTCACCAACAAGCTGGGGCACGTTAGCTCACCTCTCAGAGCCTCTGATTGCTTATCTGCAAAATGGGTCTAACCTCTGACTCAGAGGATTAAGAGGAGCCCAGGGCAGGCACACCGGAGACCGACACATAAATGAGAACTCAACTTCTGGAATTGAGAAAAACCAACACCAGGCAGCCTAGACCATGACCTTCTCAGGGCTTTGCCAACAGACAGGCACTTTATTGGAAGCCACCCACGGGGAGAGAGGGACAAAGGGCCGCCAGGCCATGAATTCCCACAGTTCTGGTTCATAGTTCCCTAGCCAGCCGGTGCTTTCTGCATCTGTTCTAGAACATTCCTTTCTCTTGCCTTCTCATCTTGTCTGGGAGATGCCCTCCAGACAAGAATGTTCTTGGTTTGCATATGCTGATACCTTGGGCTTGCCATCTTCAGACTGACAAAGGAGGCAACTGCCGCTCGGACAGGCATGGGTTTTGCAGTTGGACTTTCTGAGAGTGACTGACAGTCTGTTTTTCTTCTTGGTGACCAGGGCTGGGGTGGATAGGATACCTCCCTCTTATCACCCTCTATCCCATGTGTTGTCTTCAGAAGGTATCCAATACTTGTCAGTAGAATACATGTGAGTAAAAAAACAAAAACAAAAGCAAACAAATCCATTGGAGACCAAGGGAAAAAAACAAGAACCGTCCTCACCTGGCTGCTCACCTGAGTTATCAGACAACACCCTGCACCCATCAGAGTGTTGTGGCCTTGCTCATTCTGTTTGTCCCTTAAGTCTATAGAACTGTATTTGAGGACAGAGATCAAACAGCCTACAGACACATATCTAACACACATATACACATGCACAAACACACAGCACACACACATACATACCAACACATACAAATTAAAGAAAAAGTATTTTTAAGTTAAGGAAGGTACATAGTTTTTTATATATACAGGTATATACAAAATGCTATTGCACAATTAATAGACTACCTATTAGTAATAGACTACATAGAAATATAACTTTTCTGTGCGTGGGAAACCAGAAATTCACGTGATTCACTTTATTGTGACAGTCACTTTGTCACAGTGGTCTAGAACCAAACCCACCACATCTCCAAGTTCTGCCTGCAAGTTCTGTTTCTATCTACTGAAGGTCTCTGATGGCCTCTCTCCTTGACCACACCCAGCAAGGCTCCTCCAAGCCCTCTTCTCCACTTAGCCGCAACCTTGGCCTATAAGACTTGAACTAACACTAATGTTGCTTCTAATAGCTCAAGGTCACATTTCTGGGATGATCAGCCCCAGAGACAGTGCACCATCTTAGAGCAATGGTGTAGGAGCCAGGTAGCCAACCTAGATGGGTTGTCCTTGGGCCAGCCACCCTTTCCTACTGTCCATAATTTTCCCCTGACCCTGCTGAGGCACTGGCTCACCCCTTCTTGTCCCTATCTTTTCCCTTTAAAATGCCGTCACCTCGCCACACTTCGAAGCTGAGTGCAGATATGTGGGGCCCCCTTCCCTATGCAGTAGGTAGTATTGATGATTAAAATTTGTTCTTCCCAGTTTAATTAGTGCCCAGCATTGTTTATTATTGACGTGTACTACAGGCAAAGCACCGCTAGTGGAGGTGGAGAAGGAGCACGCACTCCTTACGGATGGGAGCATGACTTTCTGTGTCTACTTCCCTGTGTGTAATGGCAAAGGGAGGGAGAAACCTCAAGATCATGAGTATTGTAAAAATTAAATAAGAATTAAAAATGGCATGTGATTTAATGCCAACAGTTCTGACTATCTTGCTAGTTCTTGGAACCAGAGCAATAACCAGGACTGCTCACAAAGTTGGCTCTGCTTGCTCTCAGAACCAAAGACCCAGGGAGCCCTGCATGCAGCCAAGCCTGCTGCCCTGGACCTGGCCCCACAGTCACGCTCTGAGCTGGAAGCAGAATGCCCAGGTTCAAAATGCCTGGTGTGCCACCCGTCCTTGGGCAACTGACTTAATTCTGTGTGCCTCAGTTTTCTCACCTGTAAAATGGGCATAATTAAAGCCACTCCTCTAAAAGCTATCCTGAGATTCGTTGGAGTAGGTTAACGAAGGTAAGTCAAGTGAGCTGCTCACTCATTGGTTGGGTTTTACTCCTGAGGGTCTTGACTATTGAACTCCCACCCCTTTCTCTGCATGCTTAGGGGTAGAGTGCTCAGGATCTTCCCTTTTCGGAAGCTGAAGTGGCCCCTGTAGTGTGCAATCCCCACATGGAGACCCATGGGCAAGGGTGTCTGGTTGTTAAATGATTTTTTTTAAATCAAGCCAAGAAAAGATGGCTGGTGGCATGTCTTACACCCAGGAATGCCACTTGGACAAAGCAAACCTGTCACCTGCTGATGCCCGCCTGTCCCTCTACAAGGTCCCTGCCCTTTCCCCGGTGCTGTTTGGCTCACACTCCCTTCGCTGAGGTGATGACTGAAAGGCTGGAGCTTGTGGACTCACCCAGAGCACAGAAGAGCCTGGGAGAGGAGATTTATTGGTGTCAGAGGTGCCATCCTAGGCAGGCCGGCAGCCCCTCTGTGCTGGATGTGGCCGCTTTCTACAGTAAAGAGAAAAACATATCACGCCTGGAATTGTAAGAGAAGTCAGTAGAGAAAAAAATAACTCTCTCATTAAACTAAATGAGGGTAAAACCTGCCATGCCTGGGTCTGAACCACCCCTTCTAAGGGACTGGGACTGGTCATTCATGGGAAGTCCCACTGAGGGAGCTTTTGTCCAAACTCTAAAACTTCCATTTTCCTTTTTTTTTTCTTTTCATTACTTAAATGGTGTTACTCTCCTTGGCTGGTTGGCTCAGCAGTAGAGCATCGGCTGGCGTATGGAAGTCCCAGGTTTGATCCCGGTCAGGGCACACAGAAGAATCGACCCTCTGCTTCTCCACCTCCCCCCTCTTATCTCCTGCCACAGCCATGGCTCAAATGAGCGAGTTGGCCCCAGGCACTGAGAATGGCTCCATGGCCTCACCTCAGATGCTAAAATAGCTCAGTTGCTGAGCAACAGAGCAGTGGCCCCAGATGGGCAGAACATCAGCTCCAGACAGGGCTTATACCAGGTGGATCCTGGTTGGGGCGCATGCAGGAGTTTGACTCTCTGTCTCCCTGCCTCTCACTAGATTAAATAAATAAATAAATAAATAAATAAATAGTATTGCACTAATAGGGCTGCCTCTTAACTGACAGCTGACATTACTGCCACACCCCAGATATTTTAAATGCAGAGAGCCTTTGGGATCATTCTGGGGAGCAGGATGACATTCAACTCCTAATTAATTACCTGTTTCCTTTCTTCACACTGAATTCTCCAGCACTGCCTCCAGGTGCACAAGATATGAGCTCAGTGTCCTCAGGAGGGAGGGCCGGAGGGTCAGGTCTCAATCCTGTGTCCTGGCCTATGATATGCACTGACCAGGTGAGAAAGGTCGTCCCCCCTTACTTCTAAGTTAGAGAGTGTGAACAGATCAGGGCCAATGCACCCTCATTCTTGGGAAAACCTCCTCATGGCAAGTAGACCACAGCAGCATCCACTAAAAATTGTATGTTTTTTATCAGACTTGAAACAGCTGTTCTGTGGCCCACACAAGGCTTCTGGAGAGGAAACTCTGTCCCACCCCAACCTCAGGGCAGCCTGTCACAGGTCCTGGGATCACAGGCACCTGGGAGAGAATACCCACAGCCAGGCCAGGTACTATCCTCCCAGCTATGTACCTGAACCAGGTTGCCACATCTCCCCTGCAGCTGCCTGCCCTCCATGCACCCAGGTCCCCTCTGGGCCCTCCGCCTTCATAGGCGAAGGGTGTGGAGAGACATCCTTTCTGTCACCCAGGAATGTCTTGGTACATTGTGTTTGGATTCAAGTCTAGAAAGTTTGTTCCTGCATTCAGAGTTTTATGTTATCTTTCATCAGATGACATAAGAAGTCATTGGCCTAAGATTCCACTTTTTAAAAGCTCTTCCTGAGACCTACAAGTGCAATTAGATGCCTCCAAGGCAGTCATGCTACTTCTCTCCTGACTTTATGGATCTAGTAGACATTATAATATCACCCCCCTTCAAAGAGGCCCGGGTTCTAATCCTCAGTCTTGTGAATATGTTCCTTCCCATGGTGACAGGGACTTTACGATGACATTGAATCAAGTACCTTGAGAAGGGAGATTTTCCTGACCTACCCAGGTGGGCCCGATGTTATCACAAGGGGCCTTATAGGAGGGAGGCAGGGGGGTCAAAATTACAAGAAGCCAATGTGACAACCAGAGCAGAGACTGGAGTAGTGCAGTCACAAGCTTCTAGAAGTTGGAAAAAGCAAGACTCCAAATACCCAAGGCAATCCTGAGAAAAAAGAATGGAGCCAGAAGTATCACATTACCTGACTTCAAATTAAACCACAGAGCCACGATAATCAAAACAGCATGGTATTGATAGAAAACAAACATACAGACCAGTGGAACAGAATCAAGAGCCCAGAAATAAAACCAACTATATATGGACAAATAATCTTTGACAAAGGAGCCAAAAACACACAGTGGAGAAAAGAAAGCCTCTTCAATAAATGGTGCTGAAAAAATTGGAAAACCACATGCAAAAGAAAGAAACTTGACTGCAGTATGTCCCCATGCACAAAATTAATTCAAAGGAATTAAAGACTTAAATATAAGTTATGAAACAATAAATTACATTGAAGAAAATATAGGTACTAAACTTATGGACTTTGGCTGTAGAGAACATTTTATGATTTTGACCCCGAAAGCAAGGAAAATAAAGGCAACAATAAGTGAATGAGACTATATCAAACTAAAAGGCTTCTGCACAGCAAAAGAAACTGACAACAAAACAAATAGGTATCCAACCAAATGGGAGAAGACATTCACAAACAACAGCTCCAATAAGGGGTTAATATCCAAATATATAAAGAACACACAAAGCTAAGCAACAATCAAGCAAACAATCCAATTAAAAAATGAGGAGAGGACCTGAACAGACTTCTTTCAAGAACACATATAAATGGCCAACAGATATATGAAAAGATGTTCATCTTTGTTAGCTACTAGAGAAATGCAAACCAACACTACAATGAGATACCACCTCACACCTGTTAGATTGGTTGTTATCAACAGTGTTGGAGAGGCTGTGGAGAAAAGAAACTCTCATTCACTATTGATGGGAATGTAAACTGGTACAACCATTATGGAAGACAGTATGGTGGTACCTCAAAAAATTTAGAATTACTGTATAACTTAGCAATCCTTTTACTGGGTATCTACCCAAAAAACTCAAAAACATTTGTATGCAGACACATGCATCCCCATGATCATTGCAGAATTATTTACAGTGGCCAAGAGATGGAAACAACCCAAGTGTCCCCCAACAGAGGTTTGGATAAAGAAGATGTGGCACATATACACTATGGAGTACTACTCAGCCATAAGAAATGATGACATATTGACATTTATGACAACATGGATGGACCTTGAGAACATTATACTTAGTGAAATAAGTAAATAAAAAAAAAAAGCTAAGAACTGTATGATTTCACACATAGGTGGGTTATAAAACTGAGACTCCTGGACATAGATAAAAGTGAAGTGGTTACCAGGGGAAGACGATTAGGGGAGGGGACTAAAGAGGAACAAATAGATAGTGACGGGAAATTATTTGACTTTGGGAGATGTGCACAGAGCACAATCAACAGTTCAATGCTACAGAGATGTTCACCTGAAACCTAAGTACTCTTATGATCAGTGTCACCCCATTACATTTAATTTCTAAATAAAATAAAAGGAAAACAAAAAGAGTTCTCCCCTGGACCTTCCAGGGGAACCAGCCCTACCAACATCTCGATTTTAGCCACTTTTAAGACTCATTTTGGACTCTGGCTTGCAGAACTGGAAGAGAATAAATTCGTGCTGCTTTAAGCCACTAAACTGTGGTACTTTGTGACAGCAGCCATAGGAAACAAACAGTATGTTTACCCTCGGGGCACTGAGGTCCCACAGGGCTCTGTGGAGACAATGTTTCACCCATGGGCAATGTGAGCTGGTCATGACACCAGAATCCTCTCCATTCAGGCTTGAAACCACCCTGTGGCCTTGGTAGACAAAGTAACTGGACCCCTCATACCTGGGGGCAGTCATCTACAATGCAGCATCAGTAGTACCTGTTCAGTGGCCTCTGGCAGGATAAACACTCAGAGAGTAGGTGGAGGGTGCCTGCATGGTGCTAAACAGATGCCTCCCCAAAAGGGTGTTTTGCTAAAAGCAAAGGGAATACAAGGGGAGACAGAGCCTATGTGATCCCCTCAAACCTGCAGTGGGACACCTCACCCCTGGAAGGCCTCACCCACTTCCGAGGAGTGGTAACAGGAATATCACACTCACACCTCAGTTTCTATGACTCCTCACCCACCAGCTAACTGGAGGCTGCAGGGCAGCACTGACCCCTCCTCTCACAGATGGCAAAGCTGAGGTCCCAGAGAAGCTCTGCATCTGGGTAGGCTGCTGGCAAAGGTGTGAGAATCTCAGCTGTCCTGGAAGTAGCCTCAGGATCCAAAACCAGCAGGAGGGTCACTGTCCTTAAGGACTTCCACCCAGGCTTTCCCAGTGTGGCCTCAGGTGGAGGTGAGGCCCCCTGGGGTCCCTACTCCTGGATTCTTCGGCTTCCTCCCTTATCTCCTCCTTCAGGCAAGAGCTGGCAGCCTCCTTCCTTTACCCACGTGGGGAGGTAATCGCTATTGATCTTCACTCCCCAGAGCACCCACTTGCCTTCAGAGCAACTTTCGAAATGCCTTTCCCAGGCTCAGCCCTCGCCCGGAGCCATGGCCTTGCCGAGGAAGGATGATGGATGAGCGGAACAGTGAGTAACAATTGCGTTTGCTCTGCCCTCCCAGTCTCAGCTTGCGGCCTCCTTCCAGTCCACATGGGTTCCAGGGGACGGGCACAGGGACCAGGCCCATTTGAACAACAGGAGACATGCCTATGGATTTGGACTCAGCTCCAAATCTGACCCCCAGTATGTAAAAGCTGCCCTGTACCTTGCTGACAAACTGCTAGCTTCTTTCCCCTCCCAAGTGTAGCCCTTTTCTGTCCCTGCTCCTCAGAGTGTCTCTGTTGAGCAGTCACTAATGGAGACAGCATGTACAGAATGTTTACATCTTCCAGATCATCTCCAGCATCTCAGGCGTGTCCGTGGGCAAAGAAGGAGCCTTTGAGAAGTCTCTTGCTCCAAAGCAGAATAGCAGTGACTGTCCAGAGCCTGACATTTATGAGGTGACTGTTCTCCCCACTGTGGGAATAAACGACAACAAGCCAAATAGAACATGCCTAGGCTGTGTACTTGGAGTGTGCTATACAAGGTGAACCGCCCCTATTGCTGGTGGCGGTGGAGACTCAGAGGACCAGGAAGGCTTCCCTGTGATGCAGTCTGTCATCATGGAAAAACTGGAGCAGGCTCACTGGAAGTGGGGCATCCTGTGTCACTGGTTAGGGAAACATATTTGACATTCTCTGATTGGTCCTCAGAAGTGAGAATAAAAATTAGTGAAGCTGGCACTTATTGACCAAGACCTGACCATTCTGAGGTTCAGAGGTTGTGAGTCTGTGAGTTTCTCTTGTCGTATATGGTTGACCATTATCTATGTAGGGGAGGGAAAAAAGACTTTTCCTCTCTCATCTTAGGTTCTATTACTGGGGCCTGTAAATTAAACTATCAAAAGCCATTAACCAGAAAAAGTGGCTTATTAAAGATGCAAATCAAAGTTAACAAAAGAAGTAGTTGGCTCATTAAATGATTCAAGTCAAAGGCTTGCATATCTAACTTGGTAGGGAACAGGAAGGGGGAAGATATGGCTTCTATGGGCTTCTTTTTTCTCTGGGAATAGGCAATAGGTTTTTTTTAGGAAAGATAAATGAGTTTTTAGGAAAATAGAAGATATGTGATGATATTTGTGTAAACAGATATGAGTGGGTTTTCTCTCTTCTTCAGGGCCCTAGAGAGATAATTTATGACAGCTTCATTTCCCAGAAGTCACTGCTTTTAGTCAGATAAAATGGACATTTCAAGGAGACCTTTTCTGCATCTGTTGAATTTCAAATGTCTTCAGTTTAAAATAATTTTTATGACAACTCTGGGATTCAGGGGGGAGGGTGCTGCATCAGCATAAGCAGTCTCCCACAATTTTCAGGATGAGCACGCTGAAGTTTGAAGAAGTAGAATGCCTCGCCCAAGTTGCCCACCTGGTAGGTGGCAGCGCCATCCTACTCTAGGGTCTTTTCCACCAGGTCACCCCACTCACAGAGGGTACACCTGGAATTGGGAAAGATGACTTCACAGAGGAAAATCCTACCCATCCATCCATGCATCTATACATCTACTCATCTACCCATCCATCCATCCATCATCTATTCATCTATCCATCTACCCACTCATCCATATATCATGATTTAGCAGTAATCATGCTTGACACTCAGACTGTAAAGCTCAGCATAATACAGCCCCTAATTTTAAGCTGTCTACACTCTAGTCAAGTGGGAGACAGACAGATCATAAAGAATTACTGATGTTATAATAGATTTACAATTCCAGTAACTTGTAAAACTATTTGTCCAGCCATCTACATCCTAGAACAGAAGATCATCAGCACATTCATGCAGTGGTGAGAAACACCGTCACCAAGCTAGTGAGATGGGAGCAATCTGCCTCCTCGTGCATTATGGTTTCTATTTTCCAAATTGTCTACCCTCAGAACATATCATTTTTATAATGGGAGTCAGATTTAAAAAACACTTTAATATTTCCTTATTGTTCAAAGTCTGATTGGTCCTTGCGCCCCTTCCACACTGGGACTAACCCACTTTCCATGCCCACCTTCCACCACTGCCCTATCCCAGATCCCCCCACCTGCCTCCCAGAACACCAGGGCTCCTTAAACCGCCAACGCCTGTTCACCTTGAATTCTGTCTATAGCTTTCTTGCCTCTATCTTTGCCTGGGAAATCCCCCCATTCCACAAAACCCAGGTTAACCATCTTCCTTCCTGAACCTCACTGTGCTTGTCCATCCGCTTCTGAGATTTTGCTGGTGCTTCTTCCCAACTTCTACAAAAATGTCTTTTCAATGAATGCATAATATTTTTGTATGGAAGCAGCATAGTTTATTTTATCAGCCCTTGGTTTGGGAATATTTAGGTTGTTTCCAACATTTGTGTTATAAATAATGCTGTAATGAGCCTTCTCATTAACAATCTTTGATCATATCTCAGCTTCCTTAGGGTAGATTTCTAGAAGTAAAATCCCTAGGTCAGAGGGTGAGAACATTTTAAAGGCTCTTCTACATTTTTCAAAATTGCTTTGCGAACGGTGTATAATTTGCTCTCCACACCTGCCCCACACCCAGCCTCACCGTTTCAAAGGGAGCATAGTTTGACTGCTGAAGATGCTATTTCCTCATTGCTTTGATTTGCATTTTTTAATTGTTAGTGAGATTGAGTTTATAAAAATCAGATTATTGTTAAAAGTTTATACAGCACAGTGGTTAAAGGCTTCTGAATACAAGATGAACTCAAATCTTGGCTCTGTGGATTAGAACCTGGAGACTTGGGAAGATTCTGTAAGCCCACTGAGTCTCTGTGTCTATCAGCAAATGGGGAGTCAGGACAGGGGCCTACTTCATGGAGCCCTTGTGAGGACTGTCTGGGAATCGAGTACTCCCTAAACAATGCTCTTATGGCTATCAGAGTTCTTGGACCTTAGTGTTTTCTATTCAAATTGTGCATGCTTTTGGCTGTTTTCCTACTGGAGTGTATTATTCACATTAATTTATAAGAGCCCTTCTATATATTGAGTTTGTCCCTTTGCTTTTTTACCTTTACCACCTCTTTTTACTTTGCATTATTTTTACTCCAGAAGATTTTTATTCTGTGTAGACAAATATATTCTTATGTGTAGGATTCCTTCCAGTGATTTTATGCAATTTTAATTTTTCTTTCCAGAACTGTGATCAATGAAATAATTTTCCCTCAATTTTTTAAAAATAATTTTGATTTTTACCTTTATCTCTTTCTATGTTCACAGGCTATTTTGGTTTAAGTGAGTAGGAGGGGTCTAACCTGAATTTTTTGCAGCACCATTATTTAAAGAATAATTCTCCTTTATGGATTTAAGAGCAGAAAGTAACACAATCAGGTATGTTTTTAAGTAGCTTTGCTGGCTCAGGTGTGGCAGGGAAAACAACAGGTGTCATAAAAGTGGCCAATGTGCCTTTAGCCCTTGCTGTTCATGGGGCTCTAACCTGAGGACTCATTCAAGCCTCACACCTACCCAGTGAGAAGGTAATTTGCCCAAGGTCAGAGCTGTGATGGAAGACCCGGGTGAGGAGTTGAGGAGACCAGCTTAGCCAATGAGAGATAAAGAAGCCAACCTACAAGGCAGCTGGGAGAAGAGGATGGGGCAGACTGGCTCCTATTCAAGAGATGAGTCTGGGATTGGACTAATCCACCCAGTTGGGCTCCCACTGGAGGACGCAGAGTTGAAGAGTCACATCATGCAGACAGCACACTTCACATAAGTTCTCCCTTCCCAGCCTGCCCGGGCTGCCACAGTGCAAAGGCAGTGCAACCCTCCTGCTTTCTAAATGGCTCATACACCACAGGCATTGACGTTGGCCAGGGTGGGCTGTTCTTCACCACAATCCCTCACACACTTCTCTTACTCTTCTCTCCGGGCCACCCTCTTCTCTGTACAAAGCCTCACTTTGTCCTTAGGCCCCTGCAGAGGGAACACCCGAGTGGCACGCCTGTCATACCCCCAGTTACTCCCAGCTTAGCCCATGATCCCCGAGCTACAAAGGCCACAGGCTGGGCTTCCTCAGAGGTAGCGTTAGGGGGACATGGATCCCTGTCATTGACCAGCTCCTCAAGCAGCCATGACCATGGCAATCATTAACGGTGGGACAGGCTGGTGGTCAGTCCCCACTCTGAGCCTCCCCAGTAGAATAACAAGTCCACTGTTCTGAGAGTTGCAACAGCCATGGGGTTGAGGGTCCATCTCCATGGTACCCACAGCTGTGGCTGCTGTCACTCCACCTGTCAGCACTGCTAGGTAGGCTTTACAATCCAAAAGCAAATTAGAAATTGCCCACGTTTCAACTTCTTGGAACACACATAAAGCCACTTTGGCTTTAGGCAGAGTGAAGATGGGGTCCCCTTTCTACTTCTAAATGCTACATGGACAAGTTTCTTCTCTGTCCTCTGCTTCCTCTGTATAAAGGGGGCCGCAGAGGCTCCCAGTTCAGGGCTTTAGGGGAACGTGGATTGAGACAGCGCACCTACAGGACTGAGTGGACACAGGACTCATAAGCACATGCTTAATAAACACTAGCTTTTTGAAAGCAGAGTTTCTTTCTTTCCAAGTGACCTATTTACAATAGGCATCCTCCATAATTTAAGCAGAAATGCACACGAGGGTGAGGCACGCACATGTGGCCTGGGCGTGCCCCTCCCGACGCTGCAGCCCCTGCCTCACCGCTGGCTTTTCATTCCAATCCTTGTGGGTTTAGAATCCCTCATCCGAAAAAAAAATCATAATTCTCATTTTACTTGTCCTACCAGGTGACCGAGGGGAAGTCTGAGGTCATGGTATGTTTGTGTTGTCTAAATGTGACTATGCTCATGCTCCGTGGAAGATCCTATTCCTGTTCCTCCTTTTCTGGTAACGTCCCTCTTCACTGAGCTGGTGGAGAAGGTGTGTGGGCCTGGCGTTCCTGTCCACAGGCTTTCTGTTTGTCTCGCGCAAAGAACCCCACTTTCCAGTCTATGCCTGGTAGAAGGTTGGGGGTCTCCCACCCAGGGCAGGGCCTCTCTGGCCCACGCCTTTGCTGCCTTGGACCCAGGGGCTGTTCTGTTAGCCTGTCTTAGCGGATCGCTGGCAGTCCTCAAACTTGAGGTATGTTGCTGGACTTGCATTTCCTGTTGAGGGAGACACTTGTTCCATGACATCATTTCACTTTTTTGTCAACAAAGCCTTGCAAACCTGCTCCCCCACCCACCTCCTTCCCCTCCACCTTCCTCTTCGCCTCCCAGCCCAGTGACTTTGTACTGGTAGCATATGTGACGAAAGCCAGGTCAGCACATTTGTGAGGTGGAGTCCACCCCCTGAGTGGCCAGGATGAAAGGCGCTGGAGAGTCATAGACCTTTCATTGTCTTTGGGGTTTGACATCTAAAGCCTTCAGTCCCCAGGGGAAGAGGCCGGTGGGGCAGCACCCACAGGTCAGAGCACCTTTTCAGCTGCAGGTCATCGGAGAAGTGTCACGTCTTTGCAGCAGCAAGTCAAGTCCCCCACCTCCCACCTCTGTCCCCAGCCTTGGACCTCAGCTCAACAAGACCGACACCACCACCCCTGTCCCTGGGTCTTTAAGCCTCTTCAAGGCAACCACTTCTGAACAGCAGGAGCCTCTGACAAAGTTACCCAAAGTTCCGTACTGGGATCAGGTTCTGGCAGTTTGTTCCCCAGCAACAGCGGCTCACTAACTGCTTCAATGCCTATAAAATGGGAAGGACACCTGCCCCATGGGTTGCCATCGGGGTCACATGACAGAGTAGTGTTGATGCAGACATGGTTCTGCAGAGGGTAGCTTCAATTCCCAGAACACACTACAGCAAACAAGTCCTGCCATTTCACTGCTTGTGGCCACCTCCTGGGGGATGCCCAAGAAGGTGTGGGGACCAGTTGGGCAGGTCCACAGGAAGCTGACTGTGTTTCCTTGGATCACCGGGCTGGTCTGCAGCCTACTGGCACCACACCCCATGTGTCAGGTTCCAGAGTCACTGCCCTGTTCTGCTGTGTTTCCTACCATTGCACCTGCAAGTTCCACTGGGCATCAGAGGTGTCCAGAGTGGATGCCCCCTAAGAACCTGCCCTGTGAGAAGAATCCCAGTGTGCCCAGGGCCTCCTGCTCCCTTAGCAGTGACCACGCACAGGGTGCTCAGCAATCCCAACACTGGCTCGATGAAGTCTGTGTATTAACTCTTTTTGTTCTCATATAACCCTGTGGGGTCTGAATTAGCACAGTAAATATGTCCCGAGTGCCTACTCTCTGCATAGTGAGGGAATCTTTTAACAGTAGTGGCACCCGCTGACCCAGTGGGAGCCCCCACCCAAAACACTGGCTCTGAAAGCATTGGGTAGACTTAGATCAGGTTCTCTGTGGTCTCTTCCACCCCTGGCTGAGCCCTGTAGAGCAGTGGTCCCCAACCTTTTTTGGGCCATGGACCGCTTTAATGTCAGAAAATATTTTCATGGATTGGCCTTTAGGGTGGGATGGATAAATGTATCACGTGACCGAGACAAGCGTCAGGAGTGAGTCTTAGACGGATGTAACAGAGGGAATCTGGTCATTTTTAAAAAACAAAACATTGTTCATACTTAAATATAAATAAAACGGAAATAATGTAAGTTATTAATTCTTTCTCTGCGGACTGGTACCAAATGGCCCATGGACCGGTACCGATCTGCGGCCCAGGGGTTGAGGACCACTGCTGTAGAGGACACAGAGCTGCCCGCCCTCAAAGAGAAGGCCACCATCAGGGGAGGGAGTGTACCAGACACAAGGTGCAGGAGTATAAGCAGAGACAGGAGGAGGGTTTCTGACCTGATAACTCTCTCAAAACCACAGGATGTTAGAAGCACGAAACATAAGGGAAAGCACCCAGGGACCTTCAGGAAAGCATATATTGAGGGGATGGTGCTGATGGGAAAGCAGAGACAAAAAGATCTTTCTCAAGTTTGGGTACTAGAGAAGAGAGACAATGACCGAGTATGGCATCTGGGGACAGCATGTTGAAGGAAGGAGTTTTTCAGGGAAGTCTTGGCAGTGGGAAGGTGAAACTGTCTAGAAGAGTATTATTGTGTCTCCACCCGCAAAGAAAGATATGTCTATCTCCTGACTTCCAGAACCCTTGCGTGTGACTTTATTTGGAAGTAGGGTCTTTGCAAATGTTACCAAGCTTTAGTGTGGGCCCTATACCTTACATGACTATTGTCCATAAATGAAAAGGGAAATTTGGACACACACACAGAGGGAGACAATGTGAAAAGACACACAGAGAAGGCCATAGGAAGACAAGGCAGAAAGCCATCTATAAGCCAACGTGTGCCAGCAACTACTAGATGTCCGAGGAAGGCACGGAAGGTTCTCCCCAGCGCCCTCAGAGAGGAGCACAGCCCTGCTGACTCCTCGATTTCACATTTTTGGTCTCCAGAGCTGTAAGAGAATAAAATTTCTGTTGTAGAAGCCCCCAGGTTGTATAAGTTGTTATGACAGCCACAATACTCCAAGGTAGAGAGTAAACAGCTTGGTTCCAATTCCATGGAGTTGGACACAAAATCAGATGTGACCTGAGGTCTGAGCAGAAGGATGACTTTGTCCAAGAGCAGGACACCCTTCCCTTCCACACTCTTCCCAGGGCAGCAGGACCCTGATAAATCCCTCTGGGGGCCTGGCTGCAGAAGAACCCCCCATCCAACACCCAAAGGAGGCATGTTTCAGAGTTTGAACAGAACAAGAAACTATAAGCAGGACCCAGCTTACAGTGAGAGAAAGCTTCCAAGCTCCTTTGTTGCTTAAACACCAGCATTTGGGTTCCACTGAGAAAGAAAACAAGAGTCTGAAGAAGACAGTAGGGAAAGGAGAGTAGTGTCGGATGAACTGTCTCCATTTCCCCCACTGTCAATGTCACCGGTCCTACCTGTTGAAACCTCTCACTTGTTAATTGGTGGCTGCCTGTGCGGCAATAAATCCACCTGTACCAGCTCATAAACCTGCCAAAGGCAGGAGATGATTCTTAGTCATGTATGCCTGTGCTCAGACTTGAGCCTGCTCTGTGACCATGGCCATCAGAGGCACCAGACCCAGCATAAAAAAGCATCTTGAGCAACCAAGGGCACCTGCCCTGAGGTCCACACACTGGGCTTGAGAGTCTAAAATCAACTCAGCAGTAACACCCACATGTGTGTGGGCTGCCTTTCTCCCAAGAGGAGAGAATGTAACTTTCAGGTTATTATCTATTTCTTTTTAAATTTAATTCTATAATATTGTTTAACCCTTTGAGTAGTACGAACATTCATGCACATCCTCGTGCCTCCTGACCATCCAGAGTATGATCGATTTATTTTTAAAATGTGTAAGGCAACATTTAAAAAAGGCAAATGTATATTCTTCTTGTTTTCATAATTTGGTTATCAAGCAAACATGATTTTAAGTTAATAAAACTGTAACTGAAACTCATTTCATTTTTTGAAAAAAAAAAACAAAACTCACTCCTGGGGGTCAGCAAGCATGAAAAACACTCACTACTCAAAGGGTTAAAAAGTCAAATAGGGTTGCAAGGCTTGTGATAAACAGGGGTCGTCACTGCATCCTTTCACCTCTAATTCCTTCTCCCTGTGGCCACCTACTTTCAAGTCTCTTCATTGTTTTTAAGTAACATAATTATTCTATTATGGCTGGGTATTTTAATTTAGCTCACAGCACCACCCCTACTCAACCTCTTGTACTCTACCCACCATTTTCACAATTTACTTTTATCACAGTCTTTGGCCAAATTGATGTTTAATGTTGGCATCATTATGACTCCCTAAATGTTCTTGCAACTGGGTATTAAGATAATTTTTTCTTTCTTGTGTAACTTTTTGTTTTACCAGTAGTTAACCATTGCCTCATTTTTTTCATCCACTTTATTTTATATATATATATATATATATATATATATATATATATGCACACACTACTGACCAATTATTCTATTCTTCAAAATTTTCTGACAAAGCTGGAAAACTCTCAAAAAAAGTCAAACACACAAGTAATTAGTCATTTTACATCTTGTTCTGTTGTTGTTTGTTCATTTTTCCAATGGAGATATTATTGCTGAAGCCCTCAGTTCTCCTATTTGTATCTGGAATGGTTGACCTCTTGGTATGGGGCACAGCTCTCCTCCTGAGAGTACTCTTCAGCTTCAGAAAGAATCTCTTTGTATTTTTCTGTGCTTAATAGAGTGTGTCCTGTGGCCCATGTCTTTCTCTTTCTGGGTTTACTTCCGTGCTTGAATAAAGCATGTCCCCCGGTAACTTCTTGAGAAAAGATGCATGTAAGGTAAATTTGTAAGTCTTACATATCTTAAAATGTCTTTGTTCTACCCATTTATGGACAAATAAAGAATTCCAGATAAAATTTCTTTTTTAGAATTTTGAAGGTATTTCTCCAGTATATTCTGCTTTCTAGTATGACTTGAGAAATTCTGATCTTTTGAATTTATCCCATTGTTTTTCTTCATTAAATTAGGACCCCTTTTTTCATATTTAGCCCCAGTGTTTTCAAAATTCAAAGATGACGTACTTTTTCTGATTTACTGTTTGGAAACTTGATTAGCTGTTTCAATCAGGAAAGTCATGTCCTTCACTTCTGATAATTTTTTTTAATAGATACAGAGAGAGGGATATATAGGTACAGACAGACAGGAAAGGAGAGAGATAAGAAGCATCAATCACTAGTTTTTCATTGTGACACCTTAGTTGTTCATTGATTACTTTCTCATATGTGCCTTGACCAGAGAGCTACAGCAGACCAAGTAACCCCTTGCTCGAGCCAGCGACCTTGGGTCCAAGCCGGTGAGCTTTTTGCTCAAGCCAGATGAGCCCGTGCTCAAGCTGGCGACCTCGGGGTCTCGAACCTTGGTGCTCCGCATCCCAGTCTGACGCTCTATCCAGTGCGCCACCGCCTGGTCAGGCTGATAAATTTTCTTGTTTCTTCAATAACTTTCTCTTCTTTCTGTTCTTCTTTGAGTCATGAAGTCCAGAGCCTGTCTGATTTATATTTCCTATAGTGTGTTTATCATGAGTTCTCTTTAGTGGAGGTGGGATAGTCATCTGGCTCTGTGGGATGAGGGAGGAAATCTTAGGGTCTATGTGTTTCTCATAACATACTTTCAGTGCTTCACTTCTACATTGTTCAGCCAACACCTCACCCATCTACAGAGCTCCCTGGTGTCTTTGGTTCTGGAGTCCTGCAATTCAACTTGCTAGTGTAAGTTGGGGACCACTTTAGCAAGCAGTTTTGCCTCACTTTTTACTGATCTGCTGTGTCAGGTTGTCACCTATGGAGTACATTTGGCTACCTGTAACAGAGCTCCATCTAATAGCTTAACCAAACAGCGTTTAGTTTTCTTACTAAATGTAAGCAATCTCATGACAAGTACAACAGGCTCATGACATTAGTGTCCCAGGTTCCTTCTATCTTCCTGCTCTGCCATCCTTATCATGTGGCTATCATCCTCATGGTGGCCTCAAGTCACCAGACAGCCACTCCACTCCAGCCTCATGTCTACATTCCAAGTAGACAAAAGAAAGAGAAAAAAGAAATGATGAGGAAGAAAGAGTGGCTCCAACATCAGGACCAGTATTCTCCTGTGATCTCCAGCAGATGTCCACGCAATCATGTGGACATTCTTAGGGACAAAGGATGCTGGGAAACAAGTTAGTCAGGAACAACGCTGCCCAGCCAAACTGGGGTATATCATAAAGGAAGAAGGGAGAAAGGCTATTTGGAAGGCCACCAGCATCATCTGTCAGAGGCAGTTAGACCTACCCATCCCATCCCAGACTTTGTGGACATCTCTTGCCTGCTGTTGTCTCTTTTCCTTTGTTCTTGAGAGTTGACTTACTTTTCCAGTGTTGGTGTTTTAAAGGACTTTTTAAAGGAGTAAAAATAGATATATATTCAATCTACCGGGCTTAACCTACAGTCCCAGGAAAGGCCAAGGGCCATTGAGCTAACTTATTTCCAAATAGATGGGGGCATTTCATATTTTGAGTTGAGAGGAAAGAGAAATCTTGCTCACTCACCTTGAGTTTTATTCCTCCTCTCTGTACATTGCTGTGAAGAAAGAGAGTCTTCATCTTTAAAGTGAAGAGATTGGGTCAGAAAGCATTTCCCATGATGTACTCCAACAACAATAACAAAAGAAGAAGGGCTGCTGAAAAAGATAAATCGAAAGCAAAGAAGCCCATAGAAAGATGCTCAAACATTGTGGAGCACAAATTAAAACTACATGAGATAGGACAACACACCCACTGGAATGGCCAATAACAGCAACACTAATAATCTCACAACATGAGTGTTGGTGAGGGTGCAAAGCAGATAAAGCCCGTAAAAGTCAGTGGTGAGGATATAAAACAGTCTAGCCACTTAGGAAAACAAGTTGACAGTTTCTTATAAAGCTAAATGTATACTTATCAAATGATCCAGCGATTTGAATCCAACATATTTACCCAAGAAATGAAAACTAATGTCTACATCAACACTTATATACAAAAATTTATGGCAGACTTATTCATAATCACCCCAAACACAAATGTCCATCACCTGGTTGATAGGTAAACAAACTATAGCAAACATGAACAGTGGATATGACTCAGCAATGTAAAGGAACATGCTATGACACACACAACAACACAAATGAAGTGCTGGTGCTTTACTCTGAGTAAAGGAAGCTGGGCACAGCTACATTCTGTAAGATTCTACTGAGACGACATTCTGGAAAAGGCAAAACATGACTTCAAGGGGCTGGGGTGCGAGGAGGTTGACACAAAGTGGGGTGAGGAACGGTGTGAAGGTAATAAGTACCTATGTTCTATGTCTTGATTGTGACAGTAGTTATACAACTTCTTGTATTAGTCAAAACTCACAAAACTGTACACTAAAAAGAACGAGTTTTATTGTATGTCAATTGTGTCTCAGTAAAATGACTTTAAAAAATAAGTTGAAGTCAAACCTACCTGAGAAGCATGCATCCATGCCCCTGTTTATTGAATCCCTGGGCACAAGAGCAGAGTCAAAGCCCTGAGAAGTCCTGCAGGCCATTTATCAAGGGGATTCATCTCCCAATTCTTTTCCCAGCTGGCATACTTTGACAAACCTCAAGCCAGATGATCTTGAACCCTTGCAGTACAGACAGTCTGTGGTCTTTAGGTGGGTTGGGATGCTGTCCTCCCTGAAGGGGACTCTGGGAAGTGGTTATGGGGCTTGGCACTTAGGTTTCTTTGTGGTTGGCCACCTCCTCTACCACTTTCACATACTGACTCAGGCCCTCTCTAGTCTAGGAAATGAGGAAGGAGGACAGGCCACATGTGTGTCCACAGGGACACTGAGCTCCATGACTGGGGACAGTGCTAACCCTACTGTCACAGCCTGATGCCAGCCATGGGACCATGGCCACCAGCATACAGGGGAACGCTGGTTGGTCACTTATTTGTGGGGTCAGGAATGTGTGTCCATTTCACCAGATCCCTTGGAAGGAGCTGTGATGTGTTTTCGATGTGCAGTGAAGTGTGGCAAAGCCAGGATGCCAACATACTTCCTTGAGCTTCCCACCCTTGGCTAAGAGAAGAGTTAAGGCTCTGAGAAGACCTCCTGGGGCCCGAGTCCAGTAACAGAGAGGACAGAACCTCCTTCCCAAGGTTTGGACAACTTGCCCTGGGGAATCAGCCCATGTTCACTTCCCACTGCAACGCCCTCCCAGGGATTTCCCACACACAGTTGGGGGTATGACTCAGCCCACACAGGAAACACTCACAAGGGTCCCAGCTGCCAAGGAAAGTGCTAGCCGCAGTGTGGGTGCTCTTTCCTTACCGGAGGCTGCCAGGGGAGGTTCTGCACCTCCCTTACCCTACATGGGATGGCCCCAGGGGCTCCTACTGGTCAGTCCAGCTGCTAAAAATAGTTCCAACCTGCAGCCAGAATCCATACCATCATATTTTCCACACGAGGCATCAGCACAAGTCAACAATGGAATCCCTGACTTCCATGCTTTCCCCCACGCAGCCTTCCAGGGGCAGAGGGGAGTTATCAGGGCTGGGTGGTGGCTGCTCAAACTCCCACCGCGTTTCCAAATGCTTGCCATCAGCAGGTGGGCCAACACCATGACCACATCTCAGTCCCAGGAGAGGAGCAAAACTCACACTTGTTTTAAAACATAGTAACATTGAAATTCATGTGCTTGTTGTTTTTGAGCAAACCAAATCAGTGACAATAGAAAGTAAGTCTATAAACGTGCTCTACAAAGGCATTCCTTATTTATAAGACAAATTGTCGGCAAGCAAAACTTTTGAGTCCCAGAAATATACTCAGTTTCTCAAAATTTGAATTGACATGCAACTATCTCATAAACTAGGACAGATAATCGGGGATAATATTCCCCTTGTGCAAGGCAATGTTTGAAAAGACATTTCTATTCCCCACTCCTAGTGGATAAACTCTCCACATTCATTCCCCAGGGCTGCCTCAAAAAAGTGTCATAAACTGAGACCTTGACCAATAGAAATTTACTCTCCCAGTTCTAGAGACTAGAACTCCCATACGAGGGTGCCAGCAGGCCCATACGCTCCCTGACAACTTTAGAGGAGGGTCCTTCCATGTCTCTTCATTGCATCCCTTGGCTTGTAGAAGTGACTGCAGTCCCATGGCCGCTGTCTTCCCATGTCTCCACATGATCTCCCTCCGTGCACGTTTACCTCTGTCTAAATTTCCAAATTTATGAGAATGCCAATCATATTGGCTTAGTACCACTGTATTGACTTTGTTTTTATTTGATCACCTGTGCAAAGACCCTATCTCCAAATAGGGTCATATTCTTAGGCACAGGAGCTTCAAAATCGTAACGTATTTTTTGGGGGCCACTTATTTCTATGCACAGCCCTTCCCAGTTCCTAGCAGAGGAGTGGAGGGGAGAAGAGGGAGGTGAGGGTAGTGGGAAGACAGAGAAGCCCTGCCTGCTCCTGGCAGCCTGGTTCATTTTTGTGGTTTGTGTCAATAAAACATGCCAGGCTAAGAGAACACAGGGTATTCAAATGCAAAGCTAGGGCACAAACATGGAGCTGCAGTGGTAAGGGTGTTATGTGAAGGAGAGCAGACACCTTTTTGGGATTTGTCTGGAAGACAATTCGATGTAACCTCAGTTCAGCCATCTCTCTGTCTGGCTCAAGTTCTAAGCAGTGGAGGTGGGGGGTTTAGGGGCAGCAGGTCACTGACCCTGGAATAGCAGTCTTGGCTGACAGACTCCTCAGGATGTAGAAAGCCAGCACTCCCTGAGATCGGTGACCTTTCCAGAGGAGTGGGAAGTGTTCATTCAAGGTTAAGGGCAAGGAGTGGCCTCTACCCCAACCTCAGAGCCTGCGAATAAGGAACAGCATCTGATAAGGAAACCAGGATGAATACTGAGCATAAAGCCACTGAAATCATCTTCAAAAGTGCTCCTGAAGCTTCTCTGGGGCCCTCTGCCCAACAGAGCTCAGGTGGGAAGTCTGGTTCCTGAGCACACAAGTCTGGAATGCTCAAGAGCTTTACAGTTCATCCTACTCTGTGATAATGTACTGCTTCTTTTTTTAAATAAATTTTTATTAATTTAATGGGGTGACATCAATAAATCAGGGTACATATGTTCAAAGAAAACATGTCCAGGTTATCTTGTCATTCAATTATGTTGCATACCCATCACCCAAAGTCAGATTATCCTCCATCACCTTCTATCTAGTTTTCTTTGTGCCCCTCCCCCTCCCCTCCCCCTCTCCCTCCTTCTCCTCCCCCCCCCAACCACCACACTCTTGTTCATGTCTCTTATTCTCGTTTTTATATCTCACCTATGTATGGAATCATGCAGTTCTTGTTTTTTTCTGATTTACTTATTTCACTCCGTATAATGTAATCAAGATCCCACCATTTTGTTGTAAATGATTCGATGTCATCATTTCTTATGGCTGAGTAGTATTCCATAGTGCAGGGGTCCCCAAACTATGGCCCGCGGGCCTCATGCGGCCCCCAGAGGCCATTTATCTGGCCCCCTGCCACACTTCCGGAAGGGGCACCTCTTTCATTGGTGGTCAGTGAGAGGAGCACATTGGCCATCTCATAAGCCAAAAGCAGGCCCATAGTTCCCATTGAAATACTGGTCAGTTTGTTGATTTAAATTTACTTGTTCTTTATTTTAAATATTGTATTTGTTCCCGTTTTGTTTTTTTACTTTAAAATAAGATATGTGCAGTGTGCATAGGAATTTGTTCATAGTTTTTTTTATAGTCCAGCCCCCCAACAGTCTGAGGGACAGTGAACTGGCCCCCTGTGTAAAAAGTTTGGGGACCCCTCCATAGTGTATATGTGCCACATCTTCTTTGTTCAGTCATTTATTGAAGGGCTTTTTGGTTGTTTCCATGTCTTGGCCACTGTGAACAATGCTGCAATGAACATGGGGCTGCATGTGTCTTTACGTATCAATGTTTCTGAGTTTTGGGGGTATATACCCAGTAGAGGGATTGCTGGGTCATAAGGTAGTTCTATTTTCAGTTTTTTGAGGAACCATCATACTTCCTTCCATAATGGTTGTACTACTTTACATTCCCACCAACAGTGAATGAGGGTTCCTTTTGCTCCACAGCCTCTCCAACATTTACTATTACTTGTCTTGTTGATAATAGCTAATCTAACAGGTGTAAGGTGGTATCTAATTGTAGTTTTGATTTGCATTTCTCTAGTAGCTAATGAAGATGAGCATCTTTTCATATATAGGTTGGCCATTTGTATTTCTTCCTGGGAGAAGTGTCTATTCATGTCCTCTTCCCATTTTTTTATTGGGTTGTTTGTTTGTTTGTTGTTGAGTTCTATGAGTTCTTTGTATATTTTGGATATTAGGCCCTTATCTGAGCTGTTGTTTGAAAATATAATTTCCCATTTAGTTGGCTGTCTGTTTGTTTTGTTGTCAGTTTTTCTTGCTGTGCAAAAACTTCTTAGTCAGATGTAGTCCCATTCATTTATCTTTGACGTCACTTCTCTTGCCTTTGGAGTAAATTCATAAAATTCTCTTTAAAACCAAGGTCAATGAGTTTAGTACCTATGTCTTCTTCTATGTACTTTATTGTTTCAGGTCTTATATTTAGGTCTTTGATCCATTTTGAGTTAATTTTTGTACAGGGGGAGAGGCTGTAGTCGAGTTTCATTCTTTTGCAAGTGGCTTTCCAGTTTTCCAAGCACCATTTGTTGAAGAGGCTTTCTTTTCTCCATTGTGTGTTGTTGGTCTCTTTATTGAAAATTATTTGACCATATATATGTGGTTTTATTTCTGGACTTTCTATTCTGTTCCATTGGTCTGAGTGTCTATTTTTCTGCCAATACCATGCTCTTTTGATTGTCATGGCTCTATAATATAGTTTGAAGTCAGGTATTGTAATGCCCCCAGCTTCATTCTTTTTCCTTAGGATTGCTTTTGCTATTCAGGATTGTTTTATAGTTCCATATAAATCTGATGATTTTTTGTTCCATCTCTTTAAAAAATGTCATTGGAATTTTTATGGGCATTAAATTTGTATATTGTTTTGGGTAGTATGGCCATTTTGATTATATTTATTCTTCCTATCCAAGAACAAGGAATATTCTTCCATCTCATTGTATCTTTTTCAATTTCCCTTAACAATGGTTTGTAGTTTTCATTATATAAGTCCTTTACATTCTTTGTTATGTTTATTCCTAGGTATTTTATTTTTTTTGTTGCAATCATGAAGGAGATTATTTTTTTGAGTTTGGTTTCTAATGTTTCATTGTTGGCATATAGAAAGGCTATGGACTTTTGTATATTAATTTTGTATCCTGTGACCTTACTGTATTGGTTTATTGTTTCTAGTAATCTTTCTGTGGAGTCTTTGGGGTTTTCGATGTATAGGATCATATCATCTGCAAAAAGTGATACCTTTACTTCTTCTTTTCCGGTATGGATGCCTTTTATTTCTTTATCGTGTCTGATTGCTCTGGATAGAACTTCTAGCACCACGTTAAATAAGAGTGGAGAGAGTGGACAACCCTGTCTTGTTCCTGATTTAAGGGGAAAAGTCCTCAGTTTTATGCCATTTAATATGATGTTAGCTGATAGTTTATCATATATGGCCTTTATCATGTTGAGATATTTTCCTTCTATACCCATTTTGTTGAGTGTCTTAAACATAAAGTTGTGTTGTATTTTATCAAAAGCCTTTTTTGTATCTATTGATAAGATCATGTGGATTTTGTTCTTTGTTTTGTTGATATGGTGTATTATGTTAACTGTTTTACATATGTTGAACCATCCTTGAGATTCTGGGATGAATCCCACTTGATCATGATGTATTATTTTTTTAATATGTTGTTGTATTTGATTTGCTAGTATTTTGTTTAGTATTTTAGCATCTATATTCATTAGAGATATTGGTCTGTAGTTTTTGTGTGTGTGTGCCGTCCTTGACAGGTTTCGGTATGAGGGTTATGTTGCCTCATAAAATGGGTTTGGAAGTATTGCTTCTTCTTCAATTTTTTGGAAGATTTTGAGTAGAATAGGAACCAAGTCTTCTTTGAATGTTTGATAGAATTCACTAGTATAATCGTCTGGGCCTGGACTTTTATTTTTGGGGAGGTTTTAAATAATTTTTTCTATTTCCTCCCTGTTAATTGGTCTGTTTAGGCTTTCTGCTTCTTCGTGACTCAGTCTAGAAGGTTGTCTTGTTCTAGGAATTTATCCATTTCTTCTAGATTGTTAAATTTGGTCACATACAGTTTTTTTTAGTATTCTATAATAATTCTTTGTATATCTATGATGTCTGTGGTGATTTCTCCTCTTTCATTTTGGATTTTGTTTATATGAGTCCTTTCTCTTTTATCCTTGGTGAGTTTTGCCAAGGGTTTGTCAATTTTGTTGATTTTTTCAAAGAACCAACTCCTTGTTTTATTAATTGTTTCTATAATTTTTCTATTCTCTATTTCATTTATTTCTGCTCTGATTTTTATTATTTCCTTTCTTTGGCTGGTTTTGGGTTGTCTTTGTTCTTTTTTTCCAGTTCCTTAAGGTGTGAAGTTAAGTGGTTTACTTGGGCTCTCTCTTGTTTGTTCATATAGGCCTAAAGTGATATGAACATCCCATCCCTCTTATTACTGCTTTTGCTGCATCCCAAAGATTCTGATATGCCCAGAGATTCTGATATGTCATACTGTCATTTTCATTTGTCTGCATATATCTTTTGATCTCTGAGTTTATTTTTTCTTTGACTTATTCATTTTTTTAAAGGTATGTTGTTTAATTTCCACATTTTTATGGGTTTTTCCCCTCTTTTTTGCAGTTGAATTCTAGTTTTAAGGCTTTATGATCAGAAAATATGCTTGGTACAATTTTGATTTTTCTGAATTTGCTGATGTTATTTTTGTGGCCCAACATATGGTCAATTCTTAAGAATGTTCCATGTACACTAGAGAAAAATGTATACTCTGTCACTTTGGGATGAAATGTCCTGTAGATGTCTATCATATCCAGGTGCTCTAGTGTTTTGTTTAAGGCCAATATATCTTTATTGATTTTCTGTTTGGATGAATGATCTAGAGCCCTCAGTGGTATATTGAGGTCTCCAAGTATGATTGTATTTTTGTCAGTTTTTGTTTTTAGGTCAATAAGTAGCTGTCTTATATATTTTGGTGCTCCTTGGTTTGGTGCATATATATTAAGAATTGTTATATCTTCTTGATTCAGTATTCCCTTAATATTATGAAATGACCATTTTTGTCTCTGAGTACTTTTTCTGTCTTGTAGTCAGCATTATTAGATATGAGTATTGCTACACCTGCTTTTTTTTGGATGTTATTTGCTTGGAGTATTGTTTCCAGCCTTTCACTTTGAATTTGTTTTTATCTTTGTTGCTTAGATGTGTTTCTTGTAGGCAACATATAGTTGGATTTTCTTTTTTAATCCATTCTGCTACTCTGTGTCTTTTTATTGATGAGTTTAATCCATTTACATTTAGCGTAATTATTGACACTTGTGGGTTCCCTATTGCCATTTTATAAATTGCTTTCTGTTAATTTTGTATCTTGTTTGATTCTTCTCTTTTGTTTTTGTTTGGTTGTATTCCATACTTTTTTCCTCTGTTGCTACCTTTTTTAGTCATGTGCTTCTGTGGTGGTTTTTTCAAGGGTGGTTACCATTAAGTAATGAAAGGGGTACCTACCCTGTTCATTGTAGTGCACTATTTTGTGAGTGCTTCTGCACTCCATTGTCCTTTGCTACTAGTAATCTCCATCCTCTCCCCCGCCCCTTTTTTTTGTTGTCACAGTTTAAATTTGATTTTATTGTGTTCTTGGTAGAGCTTTTACTTGTGGTTTTCTTTTGTTTTGTTCTTTGTATCTGATTGGAAAACCTCCTTTAGTATTTCCTGGAGTGGGGGTATTCTGATGATAAATTCCCTCATCTTTTCTGTATCTGTGAATGTTTTTATTTCTCCTTCATATTTGAAGGATAGCTTTTATTCTTGGCTGAAAGTTCCTCTTTTTCAGGACTTTAAATATTGTGGTTCACTCTCTTCTAGCTTGTAGAGTTTTTGCTGAGAAATTCGATGATAATCTAATAGGCCTTCCTTTATATGTTGTATTCTTTTTTTCCCTGGCTGCCTTGAGAATTTTTTCTTTGTCATTGGTTTGTGCCAATTTCATTATGATGTGCCTTGGAGTAGGTTTGTTGGGGTTAAGAAAACTTGGTGTTCTATTTGCTTCTTAAATTTGAGGCTTTAGTTCTTTCCACAGGCTTGGAAAATTCTTGTCTATTATTTGTTTGAATATTTTCTCCATTCTATTTTCTCTCTCTTCTCCCTCTAATATACCCATTATTCTTATGTTAGTCTTTTTGATGAAGTCAGACAGTTCCTGTAGGGCTTTCTCATTTTTTAAAAATTTTTGAGTCTCTCTCTTCTCTCTGTTGTGCCTCAAGTTGCTTGTCTTCTATGTCACTAATCCTACCTTCTATCTAGCCTGTTCTATTAGCTAAGCTTGTTACCTCATTTTTCAGTTCATGAATTGAGTTTTTCATTTGTGTTTGATTTGTTTTTATAGTTTCAATTTCCTTGGTAATATATTCTTTGTGTTCATTGAGTTGTTTTCTGGGCTTCCTAAATTACCTTTCTGTGTTTTCTTGTATATCTCTGAGTATTTTTAGGATTTCTATTTTAAATTCTCTGTCATTTAGCTCTAAGATTTCCAATATATTAATTTTTTCTCCATAGATTTTTCTTCATCTATCTGTGCTATATCTCTGTCTTTTGTATCCATGATATTCTATTTCCTTTTCCATAATGGCATCTGAGGGTGGTTTTGTTGATAGCACTAATGAGAATTAATAAAGAATAAAAAGGAAAAAAAGAAAATTTATTATTTCCCTCTTTTTTTCTTCTCCTCTTCCCTCCACCTTGAGAAAATATTGTGATGAACTGTGAATTATATTGTGCTAAATGGAACAAAAACTACCTATAACGGAAGACCTGAGTTGGGGAGAAGTGATAAAGGGGTAAAAAAAAGGAGGTAGGGACCCACAAAATGCAAAAAAGAAAAAAATTGGGTCAAGAATAAAATGATTTGCTTGTAAGTGATGGTCGACTAAGAGATATAATGAGAGGAATAAGAGGAAAACAGGAAAAAGAAAAAGAAATTACTGTTGTATTAAGTGGAGCAAAAACTAGGTAGAATGGAGAGCCGGGGCTGGGGAGGAATGCTAATGAGTTAAAAAGCAAAGTCAAAAGCACCCAAAATGCCACAAAGAAAAAAATTTGAGTCTCAAATAAAATAATTTGTTTGTGATTGAGGATTGAATGAGAGGAAAAGTAAAGGAGAAAAGAAGAAACTAATAGAAAGGGAGAAAAAAGGAAAAGGGAAAAAGGAAAAGAAGAAAAAAGGACAAAAAGAGAGAGAGAGAGTTAAGGGTTTTAAAGTGTAACCCTCGTAGAGACAAAGGAAGAAGAAAAGAAATAAAATGGGAGATGTAACACTTATGGGTTATGTGTAGTTCAAGAAGAGGAAAGAATAAGATGGGCAGAGAATAAATGAACCAAGGTGGAGGAGAAAAAATAATAATAAATACAAGAAGATGAAAGAAACAAAAAAAAAGGAAAAAGTTTAAAGTCTGTGTATTTTTTTTTATTTTGAGAGGTTATCTTCTTGCTTCTTCTTTCCTCTCCCTCTTCCTGGTTGGTGACTCTGTACCCCAGGCTCTGCCCCTATGGCATGCTTAGGTAGAGATTTGCAGTTGATAAGTCTCTATGGTGATATCATATATTAGGCTTCAGTCTCATTGGTAGTCGAGGCTTGTTAGCATTTGCAGGCTTCAACAATGGAGAGTCCATTTTCCTGGAGCCTCTCTCCTAGTCTCTCCTTCCTGAATTAGCAGCCTGATGATCCAGCTATGAGGTTGCCGCTGCCTCTGCCTGGAGAGTAAGAGGCTCAAAGAGCTGGCAAATCCCCACTCTGCTCAGGGCTCTGGGTAAGGCTCTCTCAGTCAGAGCCGCCAGCATAATCAGGCGGGGCTGGGAGCCAATTGCTCTCAAGGTGCCTTTCTATGAGCCTCCAGGCATGTCCAGTATGCCTCAGCACTCTGTGGGACCACTCTTCCCAGGCTTTTTGCACTTTGTAACCTGTTTTGGCTGGGAAGAAGATGCCCTAGTCACTGCCTGCAGAACAGGAGGTCTTAAAAGCTGCCAAGTCCCTCGTTTTAACATATAGCCCTGAGTATGAAAGCTCTGCCAATCAGAAGTTGCCCCCACTCCTTCGTGCATAGCAAGAGGCACTAAAAACTATCACGCCTCTTGTCTTAGATTGCTGAGAGAGATCTTGTCAGTTAGAGCCGAATAGGTCAGTTGGGAGGTGAGCAGACTGTGGGTTAAGCTAATTTCAGTGATTGGATCCGCAGATCTGCTCCTGAGACAGACTGCAAGCTGTTTGCGCGCCCCTCCCCCTAATGCTTTCGTATTTTTTCTTCCCTAGGATGTTAGTTTGAATGGCTGGATGAGGCGCCTCACCTGCCCAGAGAAGTTCGGGCGTAAGGAAGTTCGCTTTCACACACTCCCCGCGTGCCGCTCAGGGTGCAGGGACCACACCGAGACTCTGGTCACAGCCCATGCAAAGGCCTCTGACCCTGCCCCTCTGTCTGGGAACATGGGCACCCACTCCCGGGGCGCTAGGAGGAACCTCTTGCACACTATCCGCGCTCACTGACCAGGAAATCAGGGCTAATGGCGGCTGCTGCTCACCCGTCTTTGCTGGGGTCCGGGGCGGGCATTAGCTCACATTGGCTGACTCACAGCAGGCATACTCTTTCCTCAGCTTGGATATCTGTGCCGAAGCCTGGCTCCCTCCACACCCTTAGCCCTCTATCTCAGCTCCAAGTGAAAGCATCCCTTGTTCAAGTTAATGAGAAAGGCGGAGTGTTCCTTTCTCTGTCTTATTTCCTACAGAGTTGATTATATATTTAGTCAATTTTTCACTCGATCATACCTTCGTTTTTAGTGTATGGGACTTCCAGATGCTCCAAGGATAGATTTTTCTGTCTCTGGTTGAAGAACTTGTTGAAATTTGGGGGAGATTTATCAGTAGCGCTCCTCATGGTGCCATTTCTCTGATGTCCCCTAAAGTACTACTTCTAAACCTTGCAGCTCAGAGCACATGTAAAGGTCACAGGATGTGACCACAGACCTGGGTGTCTGCTGGCAGGGTCACGTTGTGTCTGACCTTGAATCCACCCTTGCCTCTCATCACAGGGACTAAGCCCTGTATTCTGCATCTCCCAGGCTGCCTGTCCCCTGGCTGTGGTTGGGCTGGAATGGGGGAGGCGCTAGCTGGAACTGGCAGGCAAAAGAAGGGAGAAGAGCTCTGCTTGGGGCAGCATTTCCTACAGCATTACAGTTGCTGCTGTAGAGCTCTGAGCTTCACCCCATCAAACAGTCCTTCTGTTCCATCTTTTTGCAATGTGGGTGGAGGATATCTTAGTTCTCAGTACCTGGCAACACCCTTCCCTTCATCTGGGAGATGGGTGTCCATGAGTGGCCAATTAGAAGAAGGTGATGTTGCTGAAGGCTTCTTGACAAGGTAGGATTCTGTAATTAAAGAACTATGTTATATAAGAGAAGCCCCTTTGCTGCCTGCCCCTTCTTCCTGCATTGGATGTTGTCCTAGAAGGATGTGATGCCTGGAGCCACTGCAGCTACTTTGCCACTGTGGGGAAAGCCAAGGAAATCTCATCAACTCAATACCATGCTTCCAGATTTTATGAGGAAATTGAAAATATCATTTCAGCCTCTGAGGGATAGAAATTCTATTGTTTGTGGCCAAAAGCATCCTAACCACAGCACTCTGTAACCAGAGCCATTCTGCTGATTGGCAAAAGGCGAGAAGGTCAGATTGTGTTTTCTCACTTTCTGTACTTAATCATTCTGGGTAGAATTTGGCTCTGAAAACTGACCTGACACTTTCAGACCAAGGTGCTATAAATGAAACCTTTGCCCCTTGTACTTTCCTCATCTCCCCTTTCCCAGATCTTCTATTTGTGAAATGAGTCCTGGTTGCCACGGAGACTGGGACATCTGCAGTGGAGGTGGAGCTTTCTGTGGGGTTCAAGGTTCAGTCCTGGGGTGAGGAGTAGGGTGGCAGATTCACAGACCCTTCTCTTTAATGGTATAATTATTATCATTCACACTCAATGGTCTAGTCACAGACCTTTTACCTAATGGCCAGGAGACAGACCTGCTCAGGGCCACCTTTGCTGTCTTTACAGGTCTTCTCCTTTGGTTCTTGGGTGTGTCTCATCAGCAGAGCCTCCAAGCACACCTGGCTGGGAGCCCCCAAGGGCAGAGGGGCCGCTGATTCAGCACTCCCAGCAGAACAAGGTGGCACCAAGGGGAACCCTGCACCCTGCTTCCTTCCCCTTCATGTGACTGGACCTGGGCAGCAGGGACAGAGGTACAAAAGTTCCATTTCTAGAACTCTCAGACCTGCTGACTCCATGCAACACAGCAAGCAGGTGGGCAGAGACACTTACGAGCACCCACACAGTGCATTGTTCACCCCACTCATTTGGAAGTAGAGTTCTGGTTACCTGTCCCAGGCGGACAGTGGAGCCTAGGCTTGGCTTCACTCACCCACTTACTCTGCCACTCAACACAAATTAATCAAACTTCTTCCATGTGCCATTTCTCTACTCCTGGGTGGCGAGAAGAATGAGGGGCTGGACCTGACCTGTGGTGGCGCAGTGGATAAAGTGTCGACCTGGAAATGCTGAGGTCGCCGGTTCGAAACCCTGGGCTTGCCTGGTCAGGCACATATGGGAGTTGATGCTTCCAGCTCCTCCCCCCTGTCTCTCTCTCCTCAATCTCTCTCTCTCCTCTCTAAAATGAATAAATAAAAGAAAAAAGAAAAAAAAATTAAAAAAAAAAAAAAAGAATGAGGGGCTGGCTCCAGGGATGACGGCATCCCAACCCTTCGAACCTGTGTATCTTACTTTATGTGGCAACAGGGAGTTGGCAGCTGTGGTTCTAAAGGATCCTGAGCTGGTGAGATTATCCTCTATGTGGGGCTGATGGCATCACAGGGTCCTTACAAGAGAGGGAGCTCTAGAGAAGGAAAGATGTGACCATGACAAAAGCAAAGGTCAGAGTGATGCAACTGCTGGCTCTGAAGATGGAGGAAGGGGATGAGAGCTGAGTGATGTGCAAGCCCCTAAAGCTGGGAAACGCAAGAAGAGAATTCATTCCTAGACCTACAGGAGAAACCAGAGTGCTGACACCCTAAACTGATCCTCAGGAGGCCCCAGACATGTAAGATGATAAATGTGTCTGGTTTTAAGCCACTAAGTCTGTGATGTGTTGCGGTAGCCACAGAAACCTAGCAGCTTCCTCTAATTTTCTAGTCTCCAGCATGCCCTGGGCCCCGTCGTCCTCCTGCTGGGTCCAACTTTCCTCCCTGAAGCTTCCCAGACCCTCCTCTCACAGGGCAGCCTCTGAGCATGGCTGATCCAGTTTTAGACCCAGATGGGACCCTGCAGGACACCCTGTTCTAACGGCCTGGATTTATAGCTGGGGACTCAGAAACAGGAAAGGTCTCAGTGTAGCTGGAAGGTGGCCACCAACGCTGCTCCCTAAGGTCTGCCTTTAAGACCCACTCCAAGAAACCAGGCTCCACTCCTGTCCTTTCTCTCTGGGAGTTCCTTTGTACACAGCAAAAGCAGAGCAGATGTTTCAGGTATCTTTGACAATCCAATATGGAGTCACTGTCAGCTATAACAGTTATGTCAAGTGCTATGTCAAGACTGAGGTAATGGGGTGAAATGGGAATGCCCTTAGGAGGCACCTGGCATGCCCCAAACATTTGGATAAGGACTCCATCTGAACACCGATATGAGCAAGACCTCCATGCCTGGTGGGCTATAAGCACTCAGAACTCCAACCACCCTATGCCCAAGCTTGGCTGTACCACAGGTCACTCTTAGAACTCAAGAGAACTTCCACCCCACTAGATACCACTGCATCCACCTAACTTGAGACTGACACCTACCTCTTCTCCTAAGGACACTGCCAGTGACCAGGACTTTGGGCCAGATGCTCTCTCTGCTCACTTCTATCGGGGAAGCTCCTCCTCTCTGTGTGTAACATGTGTGTGACTCTACCGGCTTACTGGGGAGGTCTCCCCTAATAAACTTGCATGTGGAAAGATACACGTTGTGACTAGCTCCTTTCTGGGATGCTCCCTTGCTCGTATGTACTTTGAAGTGAGAACATGAGAGGGGTAAACTGAGTCATGGCCCAGGAACTGCAGACACCCTTCCTCTCCCTCTGTCTTTATATCTCCCGGGAGTACGAGTGTGCGAGGGCAGATGTAACAGAATGCCACAGGCCGGGTAGCCCAAGCACAGATAGGTAGTTTCTCCCAGTCTGGAGGCCTGGGTCTGAGGCCAAGGTCATGGGGTTGGCTCCTGGAGGCTCTATGGGGGAATCTGCTCTGGGCCCCTTCTCAGCCTCTGCTGGCACCTGGCACTCCATGGTGTCCCTTGGCTTATAGGCCCATCACCTCATCTTCCCAGGGCTCTCCTCCTATGTGACTGTCTCTCTTCTCCTCTTCTGTCTGCTAATCTCTCTCTGCCTCTTTCTGATAAGGACACCTGTCACTGGATTTGGGCCCACCAGAATTCATTCTGAGATCTTGAAATTAATCCCATCTGCAAAAACCCTATTTTCAAATATTTCCCATTCACAGATACTGGGGTTTAAGACTTGAATGTATCTTTTGGGGGTTACTGTTGAGTACAACACACTGAGTTAGAGAAATAATGATCAGGACCAACCTTCAGGCCCTGGCCAGTTGGCTCAGTGAATAGAGCATTGGCCCAGCATGTGGATGTCCTGAGTTTAATCTGCAGTCAGGGCACACAGGAGAAGCAACCATCTGCTTCTCTTTCCCTCCCTCTCCCTCTTTTCTCCCTCTTCTCTCCTTCTTCTCCTCCTGCAGCCAGTGGTTAAATGATCAGAGCGTCAGACTCAGGCACTGAGAATAGCTCAGTTTATTCGAGCATCAGCCCCAGATGGGGGTTGCAGGGTGGATCTCAGTTGGGGCGCATGCTGGGGTCTGTCTCTCTATCTCCACTCCTCTCACTTAAAAAAAAAAAGACAACCTTTCATCTTTAAAAAGGGAGAGCAAGGCCCAGCCCTGCACAGCTGATGTTAGACCATACCCTCTGCCTTTGCCCAGGACCTCAAGGCTGCCAGCTCCCCACCTCTCAAGGAGCTATAACAAACAATATCTGCCGCTGTAAGGCCAGAACTGTGGTTAGAAACCATGCGCAGAGGGGCCAGAAGGTCAGCACCAGAGGCAGGGGTCAGTATCTTGGTTCAGCCCCTGTGGAATTTCAGTCAGCCTCTTTCCCACAGTGTTTCTAAGCCCTACCCAACCATGCACAATGTGTACAAATATCTGTGGGGCTTGGCTATGGCCACAGCTCACAAAGGTAACATCCTCTATCTGACACAACTCTCAGAAAATGACAATTAACCTTTCACCAGGGGCCTGGAAGTCTGACGACCACCTCTAGGGACCTGGAAGTCTGACAGCCACCTTTCCACGTGAAAACAGAATCAAGAACATCAGGCCCCGAGGGTACACTTCCCATTTGTACAATTGGCAGCTAAGGGCAGGAAGGAAAGGGGGTACCAGCATCTCAGGGACACTCAGAGGGGATGTCTGCTGTGGGGACAAGGTGGGCCTCCTCAAAGTGCTTCCTAACTAGGCAGACAGCATCTATCTAGGGAGCTGCTGTGTCCATAGTTGAACTGACTGGGCTTACAACAGGGAGGGGACGGACAAAACGGTGGCGGGGGGCTGTATTAAGTAGAAAATGATTTTTTTTTTCGGTAACACCTTGACATATAACTCATATACCACACAAGTCACCCATTTAAAGTGTACAATTCAATGGTATTTCACACATTTAGTATAGACAACATCACCACAGTCCATTTTAGAACATTTTTATCACCTCGAAAAGAAACCCCTTCCCCTTCGGCCGTCACCCCACGATTCTTCCACATTGCCCAGCCCCAGCAACCAATACTTGACTGCCTTTCTCTATGGACTGGCCTACTCTGAACATTTCATATGAATGGAAGCACATGATATAACTGGCTCCTTTCACTTTGCACAATATTTTCTAAGTTTATCCATGTTGTATCAGGTGTCAGAACTTAAGTTTCTTTTTACGGCCAAATAATTTTCCATTGTCTGGATGGACCACATTATGCACTCAGCAGTTGATTGGTATTTAGGCTGTTTCCACCTCTTGCCTATTAGGAATCGTGCTGCTGTGAACATCTGTGCACATTTTTTGAGGATATAGGTTTTCATTTCACTGAGGGCGAAATTGCTGGGTCACATGGTGACTGTATATTTAATCATTTGCAGACTTGCCAGATGGTTTTCCATTCCCACCAGCCATGGACACATGCCCCACTTTCTCCCACACTCCCTGCCAACATTTTAGCCGTTCTGATAGGTGTGTGATGATATCTCATTGTGGTTTTGAGTTGCGTTTCCCTTCTGAATAATGACATTGAGCATCTATGTTTTCATGTGCTTATTGGCGATTTTACATCTTCTTTAGAGAAATTATTAATGATTTTGGAAATAATAAGATGGACCAAGAGGCAGCAATCTTGGTAAAAAAAAAAAGAGCTCCTTTTAGCTGGCCAGGTGCTCTTGAGTTGACCATGCCCCCTTCTGAGCTTCTAGTGAGCACAACCAGAACAACAGTAACCACCCAGATGCTGAGCAGTTAGAAACAGTGCTGAGACAGGGGTTTGAGAAGAGCTTGTTACTGTTTATAATAAAACAAATGAGGCCTGGGAAAATGCTTGTGTCTGAGTTTTCAGAGATTGCTCAGGTTGCTTTAAAAAGACCCTAAATCACAGACACCTTCTGGACTCCTTTTCTGTTGCCAAGTAACAAATCACCCAAACTTAACAGCGTAAAACAACCCCTGCAGCCTGGCCTGCTTCTTACCAGGAGGTTCTGGAGAACAATCCACTTCCAAGCTCACCCTGTCCCTGTAGACGGAGGACTGACGTCTCCTCTTCTTAGCTGGCTGTCGGCTGAGGGCCACTCTCAGCTCCTTGTGGCCACCCACATTCCAGACCCCAGGGTCCTTTCATGGTCAGTGCCAATAATGGAGAACCTCTCTCCCTCACACTTCAAATCTCTGACTTCCTCTTCCTCTGACCCTAGATCCACACCTGGAAGGCTCACATGATTAGGTCAGGCCCACCTGGGTCATTTCAGGTCGTAGTTCACTGATTTGGGATATTAATTACCTTTAGCGCCAGTAAGAATTGTTTGTTGTTTGAACTGCTGGGAGGAGTGTGTACACGAGCGACCAGAAACACAGGCTCCCAGAATTCCATCCGGCACGCTTCGGATCCATCCTCACTTAGACCACTACCAAGAATGTACAGTGGGCTAAGCTTCACTCTAGGACGGGGGACGTATCAGGGAAGAAAGCTGCTACTCTTGCCTACCCTCCACTCCCAGTGTAGACATGATGCCATGTAGGATAAATAGGTTCCAAATAAATCTGATTTATGTTTAAAGGTCAGAAGGATTGGAATTTCAGAAAGCAACACACACACACACACACACACACACACCATCCTTCTTTTGCATTTCTCAATGAACTTGGAAGTTCACCATCCAGACGGCTGTCCTGAGCAATGTGAATTGAAGTCCCTGCCCTAACTCTCCCCCTAGCCCCATCCTTGTCCCCGCAACTCTTTCCTCCTCGCCAACCCCAACCCTCCACCATTTATTACATTCATTTTCCTGGCACCTGTTAGAAAGAGCAAGACTTTGCCTGGGCTGTGGTGGCGCAGTGGATAGAGCATCGACCTGGAACTCTGAGGTCACCAGTTCGAAACCCTGGGCTTGCCCAGTTGACAAGCAATCAGTGAACACCTAACATGAAGCAACTATGGGTTGATACTTCTCATTCTTTTCTCCTCTCTCTGTAAAATCAATAAATAGAATATTTTGAAAAGAAAAAAAGAAGACATTTTCTTGACAGGGAGGTCACCTATTATGGAGTTCTTGAGTGGCTGCGGGAGACGTCTGAAAAATGACTTCATTGGCTTCTTTAATGCAGACTCCTAGGAAAGTGCAGGCAGGTGAGGAAGTGCACCCCCCAGCGGGGCCAAGGTGGGGATGGCACACCTGGATGTGGGGCGGAAGGCTTCCCAGAGACAGCGGTTGTCACTGGGATGAGGAGGAGGAGGCCGGGGCTGTGGGCCAGGCAGGATTTCCCAGTAGAAAAGGGACAGATGTGCAGACTAGAGCCATTGGATTCTCAGGGGCTAGGATGGAGGTCCAGGATGGTGAGTCAAGATGGAGCTAATGACAGCCTACAGCAGAAGTCCCTAAACTTTTTACACAGGGAGCCAGTTCACTGTCCCTCAGACCATTGGAGGGCCAGAGTATAAAAAAAAACTATGAACAAATCCTTATGCACACTGCACATATCTTATTTTAAAGTAAAAAAACAAAATGGGAACAAATTCAATATTTAAAACAAAGAACAGTAAATTTAAATCAACAAACTGACCAGTATTTCAATGGGAACTATGGGCCTGCTTTTGGCTAATGAGATGGTCAATGTCCAGTTTCATATTTGTCACTGCTAGCCGTAACAAGTGATATGACGTGCTTCCAGAGCCATGAGGCGTCCATCCCCCATCACCAGAAGTAGTACTGTACGTGAGCGACACCGCACTTTGCGGCGCCACCACATACAGTACTCCAGATGCATCCTGTGCTCCTCTCACTGACCACCAATGAAAGAGGTGCCCCTTCTGGAAGTGTGCTGGGGGCCGGATAAATGGCCTCAGGGGGCCGCATGCGGCCCGAGGGCCGTAAGTTTGGGGATCCCTGGCCTACAGGGAGGGGCCTTTATGAGGGTAAATAAGCCAGTAGAGGGCCAAGGGAGCCTTCAGGTCTGGGAATGAGAGTCAGGTTGCTTTAGAGCAGGGATTGGGAACCTATGGCTCGCGAGCCAGATGTGGCTCTTTTGATGGCTGCATCTGGCTCGCAGACAAATCTTTAATAAAAAAATAATAACGTTAAAAATATAAAACATTCCCATGTATTGCAATCCATTCATTTCCTACTGCCTATGTTCATGGTTGAGGGTGGCTGGAGACAATCACAGCTGTCCTCCGGGACAACACCAAATTTTTATTGGATAATGCGTAATGTACATGGAATTACATTTTAAAATATGTGGCATTCATGGCTCTCTCAGCCAAAAAGGTTCCCGCCCCCTGCTTTAGAGTCTGCTGGTTGCTGTGAGAAGAGAGGGCTGGAGACCTTGAGCCTCTCAGAGGTCCTGGTCGGTGTCCATGAGGTTAATTCATGCTAATAAGAAGGGAAAAGCCAAAGTTCCAACCAGACAGGAAACAGAAGCCCTTGACCAATGGCTCACAGGAGCTGAGTGTTCACTGCAATGCTGATGTTCCCCTCGATGTCCCACCACCTCATGGAATCCCACCAGCACCCTCAGTGGGCTGCCCTGTCCTGGCCCCCTCATGCATTCCTGGCGCCATGCTCCCTGCGAGCTGGCAGCCTCCACAGACTGGTATCCTGTCGGCACCCAATGCCCTTACCCCAGGTGACCAAGAAACAAGGGACTTCCTAATTAGAGGAGAAACCTGTTTCCCCCATTTTATGTCTAGTTTTACAAATAACAAAGCAGGTTGTCTTTGTTAGGCATGTAATATAACCTTTTTGGCCAATGGAGTTACAATATCTGGGTTGCAATAAAACCTATGAAATAAACTCACTTGGGAAAAATTCAAATTCTGCAGCATTTAAAACCAAACTTTTATACTTTTCAAGCATTGCTATGAAGATGCTATGTAAGCAGTTGACAGATAAAATATGGGATACCCAGTTAAATATAAATTTCAAATAAGCAACAAACAATTTTTTTACTATAAGCACAAATAATATAGTACAAGCATAAATTATAAATATTCATAAATAATTCATAAACTTTTATAAGTCTCATATAATATTTGGGATATGCTTAAAACAAAAATTACTTTTAATAGAAATTTCAAAGAAAATGTTAGTAAATTTGAGAATTTAAATTTTAATAAGAGTTAATAACCTGTATTATGGATCACATTTTAGTATAAGTATGTCTCAGGCAATCTTTGGGACATACTTACACTAAAAAATTCATTGTTTAAATGAAATTCAAGTGTCATTGGGCATCCCGTATCCTTTTCTGTCCTGTATTTTTAACCTGGAAGCGCTCTAACAAACCAGTGATGCTTGGCGATTGTTCCAGCCTCCGTTACTAAGGACAGTGTTCTAGCCTTTGTTAGTAAGGGTGGGTTGTGTCTTACCACCTGTTGCTCGCATATGCCCACGGATGCACAGGATACAGCAGCAGCGTGACAGTGGACAATGCCATCTGAGAGTGATGACCAGCAAGTGGCAGGTAGCAGGTGGCCTGAGCTCCACCCCCGGTTCTGCCACAAGACAGCTTTTGATCTTGGGCCTCAACCTCTCCTCTCTCAGGCCTTGGTCTTATCACCTCTGTAGTGGGGCCAGCAGGTCCCTCCTAGTGCTAGCACCCCACGCTCCCCTCCGCACTTAGTCAGTCCCTATTCTGATGGGGGAGGGGATGAGAGGCCCCACCTCTGAGAAAGGTCAGGCTGTGGATCCAAGCGGGTGCAGCCCAGGACCGGTAAGCCTCGGGGTCAGGGAGATGCCAGTGAGTCCTGTCTCTTTGGGGCACTTCCCTTGTGTGATCAAAGGCCCGGCTGCCCAGTGGGGGCTCATAGCCAGTCTGAATCTGTTTTCCAGCCAAGCACCCCTCCTCTTCACACGTGCTGCTCTCCTCTGAGTGAGTCCTGGAGCCCAGAATTTCTTTTCTCAATTCCCTTAGAGCCTGCACCAGATTGCCCAAGTCATGGGCATCTCGAAAAATAGGTGGGGCCTTCCAGCCAGAGTCCACTGGGCCAGTGCTGCCTGATGGCATCCAGGGTCTTGGGCTTCTCCTCTGCTCTCCATGTCACAGAGAGAGCGCAGTCCGTGAGCAGGGAACCAGCCAGGGCCCCCAAAGAGAAATCTCCCCCCCCCAGATGCTGCAGGGCCTCACCTGAGAGCAGAGCTGGGACCACAGATTTCCTGGCCAGCGCTGCCAGGGAGATGGGATACAGCCCATCCCCTGGAATGGTGGAGCGAGCAGTCCTCAGGGGTTTGAGCGCCATGCCATCCTCTCCCTCTGCTTCCTCCTTGCCTCTTCCCTTCTTTTCTCTTTTTCTTCTTCCTTTCTTTTCAAAAGTGACCATGAGAAGCAGAATAAAATTTCATGCCATCAGAAGTCCTGGCCAAACGCTGCCAGACCAGAAGGGGCTCCGGCCTGGGCCATCTGTCAGAGGAACTGGCAGAGCCCTGTGGGGTGGTGACCTCAGTACCCCCAGAGAGAATTGCAGAAACAAGGCAGGGACAGTACCCCCTCTAGGACCAGGCACACCCTTTTCTAGGGCTGGAGGCTAGAAGGTCAGTGGGGCTCAGAGCAGAGCCCTGAGGTGTCCCCTATAGCCAGAGGATCTGAGGGTTGGGGGAGCCCCAGGAAGTGCTCTAGAGAGAAAGCCAACTGGGGGCTGAGGCCTGGTGAGAAGGACGGAGGGCAAAGGGCAAGTTTAGAAGAAGTTAGGGACAGAGAGGCAGGGCCGAGGCCAAGGGAGATTGCAGGTGTGCTGGCCCAGGTGTCTGGGGGACCTGGTGCCAGAGGTAGAGGTGAAAAAGGGAAAGGCTGGTGTGGGAAAAGGGGAAGCAGGGGCAGATTTTAACCCGCAAAGTGGACAGCCACAGAAGTATCTTGAGTGCCAGGTCCCCCCGAAACCAAGGCCCCTGTGCACAGGCAGGAAGAAGCCAAGGCCTCTCCCAGGGCAGGCCCTGCTCTTCAGCAAACACTGACAAGATGCCCACCTCCTCAGAATCGCCTGGGAGTGGTGGCATTGGCTCAGTTTTAACGAACAAGTTCAGGGCATATCTGCCCCTGACTCCAGCAGGCCTAGAAGCTTCCATCCAGGGCAGATAGGACCACAGTGAGCCCTTCCCTTGGGTGGAAAGTGGAGGGAGAGGCCAGCTATGAAGGCAATAAGGCCATCTGCAAGGTGGAGGCCTCCCAACCCAGGTCGGTCCGGGTGATGATTTCCTGTGGCAGGTCTCAACAGGCTGCCACTGGCTTTGATACATGAAGGAAAAATGTGCCTGGTTATGTAGAAGCAGCTCTGGTGCCTGGGCAGCCTGAGCGCTGGGCGGCTGTCCGTGTTAACACCTTCCCTCCCAACGTTTCTGCTCCACATCAGAAGCACGCCCAGCACCCAAGGGGCCCCAACCTTGTGTCCCGGGGAAGCTGGTCCCTTGGTCCCCTGAGCTGACTTGGATGTTAAGAGGGGACAATGATGCTCATCCAACAGCAAGGGGGCTCAGTGGGGGCCTGGGTCAAGTAATTTGGTGACCTTGTGCAGCCCACGTACCCAGGGCTGCTGTCAGGGTGGCAGTTAACTGTACATGTCAGCTTGGCTGGCCTCCGTGCCCAGACATTTGGTCAGATGTTATTCTGAATGTTTTGGATGAGATTAACATTTAAAACGTTGGCCTTCAAGTGAAGTAGTTTCTGACCTGCTGCCCTTGGTCAAGTCATAATGTCAGAAAATTGATGGGTCCAAAGTTTTATGAACTACAAAAAACTATCGGCAGCATACACCCAGAAGAGTTGCAAACAGGGATCAAAAAAGGACATGTCCACCATGCTCATTGCAGCACTAGTCACAGTAGACGGAAGTGGCAACAACCCCAATGTCCACCCTTGCGTGAATGGATAAGCACAATGCGGTCCCTCTCTGCAGTAGAATAGTATTCTATTCTCTTTTCTAGTCCCTCTCTGCTCCACGAAAAGAAAGGGAGCACTGATACGTGCTACCATGTGGACAAACCTCTAAGTCGTTATACTCGGTGAAAGGAAGCAGACACAAAAGGCCACCTATTGTATGGGTTCATTGATATGAAATGTCCAGAACAGGCAAATCCATGAGGTAGACTGGAGGTTGTGGGGGGTGGGGAATGGAGAGATGGGGAGAAACTGATTAATAGGTGGTCGCACAGCTTTGCCAATGTACTAAATGCCACTGATTGTGCTCATAAATTGATTTATTATATATTGTATGCATTTCACCTCAGTGAATTTTTTTATTCTTTTATTCTTTTTTGTTTTTTAGAGAGAAGAAAGAGATAAAGAAGGGGGAAGGAGCAGGAAGCATCAACTCCCATATATGCCTTGACCAGGCAAGCCCAGAGTTTTGAACCAGCAACCTCAGCATTCCAGGTTGACACTTTATTCGCTGTGTCACCTCAGGTCAGGCCTGAATTTTTTTTTAATTGGCCCCCAGCAGAAGCAAGTCCCACAGCTGCCAGAGCCTGGCATAATGCAAGCCAACAGCCTCTTGTTCACATTGCTCTTCTAGTCCCAATAACAAGGTGGGGGTGACCGGCTCATCCTCAGAATCAAGCCCACAAGCTCCTGCTTTTCACATTGATTTTTTTTTTCTTGTCTTTTGATTAGCCAGTTGCTTTTATAGGTGTAGTAAAGTCATGGAAGCCAGCTATGTGGTATGAAGAAGTGAGACTAAAGCATCCATTCATCCATCCATCCATCCATCCATCCATCCATCCATCCATCCATCCATCTATCCGTTCATTTCCACAGTGTTTATTGCACAGGGCCACATACCCGTTGAGCAGTGTTGGGCATTTCCTGTGTTCTTGTTTATAAAGGACAGTGCCCTCAAGCGCACTGCCTTCCCCGTCCCTCTATGAAGGATGGTGAGTGACAGAGGGAGTGGAAGGGAGAAGGCCCAGAGGTTTCCAGCCTGGGGAGTAAGTGCTTGCATGGCCGCTGGGTGACAGTCCTGGGAGGCTGGTGCAAACAGGCCAGACCCGAGACTGAGATCTCCTTACAACAGCCCTCATGCTGACAAAGGGCTGATGGACGGAAATGGAAAGTGTGCTCTAGGCACACCTGCTAGGTAGACTGGGCAACACCCACCCGACCAGCCTTCAGCAGCCCTGTCAGAGGTGGGGCTGAGTTACCTTCCACCGGCCACCACTGCCACGAGAAGTAGCCACACATGGGGCAGCTAGAGGAAAGCTGGACAGGGCCTCAGCAGGAGCAAGATTCAAGTCTCCTGCGGTCAGAGGCAGAGGCCTTTGCTTCCCTGGGAGGCTAATCCAGAGTCTGGGTGGAGGGCAGTAAGCAGGAGGAACAAGCTTATTAGGGAAGCCCCACCCAGTTACTCAGGGCCAAGTAAACATCGATTATTCCCACTTGGGGCTAAAAGAACAATGTTCCCTGGTAATGCTGTCTTCCTGAGAACCCACCATGGGCCTCTGATGTTTATCTAAGTGGAAAGAGAAATCAGTGTGGAGCAATTACTAAGCCAATCGGTCAGTTCTAATTGATGAAGCAGGTCTTCAGGGTCAATGAAATTGTACATCAAGACATGAAATTCTCAGTGCCCAGCCCAGTCACCCGCCAAAGAATGTTGAACTGATGTTGCAACTTCCAGGCAGCTGCCCTAAAAAGCAAAGGCAGAGTCCTGTGATTCTTGTAACTTAGGACCCAACAGAGAGAAGGGTTTCCCTGTCCATCATTTTCCATCCCATCATCCGTCAAACAAGCATAGGTAGCAGTTTCAGTCTCTTTAAGTAATGTGTCTGTTTTTAAAATCGAATTAGTAAGATTACACAGTGTAAAAAGTCAAAAACTCAAGAAAACAGAGCACAACTGTTCCCGACCCTCCTGGTTGACTCCCACCCCCACCCAGCTCTCTCCCCACAGGGCGGTCACACTCAGAGCTTGCTACCCTTGCAACCTTGTGTTCACCAATCACATGCTGCACTACTGTCTGTCTGCTTCTGCTGTTAATAATTTAAGTATTAATTTCCAATGAAAGAAGACAGAGAATTAGCTCTTTCACAACGACCCCACCCACACCCACAACCAACATAGTTATGTCATCATTGACAATGAAATAAAAATTCACTGTTTATACATCACTGTGACTAGATCAGTATGATCAGACCCACCCCTTGCCTGGGTGGACTAAACTGAAAACTTTCCTACTACACAGCTAGAAAGGTCACCTAAAATGTAAGATTTTTTTTTCATGACTAGCTATACATACCAGGAAGAGTGGGAATGAAATCTCCAGGGGCCAAAAGAAAAGAGAGAAATGAAGACCAGTCTGGTGGACTCAATGCTTCAGACTGTGAAGCTGAATTAGTTTCTACCAGAGGAGCTTGGATGGAACATCCCAGGAGCAGGGAAGAAGGCCAAGGTCCATGGCAGGTACCCTTGAAGGGCCTCCCAAGGGAATATACCCACTTACCAGCAAAAGGAGAAGACCCCAAATGTATCTATTTCAGCCAACGCCATGGGTAGAAAAAAAAATCCCACTTGAG